>NC_084802.1:231785732-232410732 GCF_963169125.1 Humulus lupulus | reverse complement strand
TCTTGGAAAACATAATCTTACTTCTCCTATTTCTTCGTACTCCCGAACTGAGGTTGTGACGAAATCGCAATCTTACTTTTTCACTAATTCTGTTAAAGCTATATCAGTGACATCAACAGCTAAGGGAATAACTTCAAAGCAGCTTCTTATTGGTACTATTGCAGATCAGGTTAGCTTTTGGTTTTGGGATATATTTTTCTTTGCTATTACTTATTTGAAATCCTCAGGTTAGGTGTTACATGGATTTCTTTTTTAATACATAACTTGATGGACGACAACTCTATGCAGGTTTTGGCACTTGATAAACGATTTCTAGATCCCCGTCGATCAGTCAACCCTTCACAAGCTGAGCGTGAAGAAGGCCTTGTTCCTTTAACAGATTCATTGCCCATCATTCCTCAGGTGCATTGTCTTTTTTTTTTTCTTCATTATATTGTCTGTAGATAATTATCTCTTAAAAAAAATTGTCAGTACCTCGATAGCATCAAATATTTTTCAGATTGATTTTCCTTTAAGCTTCGTGCATTAATATATCTGCCCAGTAAATAAATAAGAACCTGGCCTTAAAGTTTTATCATGCTATCTAGTAACTGTATATAAATAAAATAAAAATAAACTTTACCATCAATCCCACATCTTTCTTCGCAGTTAGATTTATTCCCTTAAACTTCTATTATGTAAATAGTGGTATTAATTTAGGCTCCAATTTTGCAGTCTTATGTAACGCATGCCCTTAAAGTAGAAGGACTTCGAGGCATAGTTACTGTACCTGCCAGGTTGGAGTCAACAACACTTGTTTTTGCATATGGAGTCGATCTCTTTTACACGCGAACTGCACCTTCGAGGACCTATGATTCGCTCACTGATGATTTTAGTTATGCTTTGCTCCTCATCACCATCGTTGTACTAATAGCGGCAATCTTCGTAACATGGATTTTGTCTGAGAAGAAAGATTTACAAGATAAGTGGAGGTGATCTCCCTCACCTTTATTCTAACCTTTTTTCTTTTTCTTCTTTCCAAATTTAGGCTACGTTTGATTTTAAGTTGAACTATTAATTCAAATCCCGGATTTCGGAATATTTAGATTTAGCCCATTGGTGGCAATTTTTGTTGTAAAATTTTACACTTTACAAGAGTTAGATTTGATTACCAGGTTGTATATTTACAAGTGCAAGCTACAATATAAATTATGCATAAGGTCTTTTAAAATACTTAACATACATGGGTGATTGGTAATCCGAAGATCGGTACTTTTTATTCTCTGCAATTTAAATCTATGGTTTTGAGCAGTATTTTCTTAATGTTGATCATAGTTTTGATTCTTTCGAAATTAGAACAAAATCACGCATCGCATAGTTTATGTTGAGTCGGGTTGAACATAGAGGTAATTTTGGATTAAATGGAAGAGGAATGAGGGGGAAAAGAAAATAATAATATGAAGGAGATTGAAAGGGGTAGAGGGGGTTGATTAGGTAAGAGTCATGCGTAAGGGTGGCTGGCTGTCTTAGATTTGGGGTCTAGGGATTTGACCGGAAGTTGGTGATATGTGAGGAGAAGGAGAAAATTATTAACAGAGAGGGTATAATAGGATTTTACTCAATAAGTGAAAACAATTAAATAAAAAAGGGTGTTATATTTACTTTTAGAGAGATTTTAGTATATATGCCTCCTAATGCACTTGAATTAAAAAATGGACTAGATTTGTTTATGCTTTCAAAAGTATGCTAATGATTCACTATTAGACTAGTATACTTTCTCATTTTCCTTTCTTCTTTCTCCTCTCTACCCACGACGACAAAGCATATCACGCCACCTTCGATATTATATATAGACCCACACTGCTGAAACACGACGAAGAATACAAAGAAGAACATCAGCTATTAATGCCACTTCTCCTCACTATAGAAGAACACATGTGACACTTTTGGGCTGTGTTTTTTATATTTTTTTTGGAAAAGTTGAGTAGTTTACTAAATATATTTAATTAGATTTTATTCATTATTATCATGAGATTTATCAAATTATAAGTATATAGTTCTAAGTGTTATTGTAATATATATTATATGTATCATCTTATAATTAAATTGGAAATGCATCCTAATTATAGTATTTTATTTATATATATATATATATAAATATATACATAAGTGTGACAACTATATTTATAGGATTGTATTCATATTTTATGAAAAATTATCATTTAAAATGTAAACATCAAGATTTAAAATTTAAATCACAATTATTTAAAATTTAAACCACAAAATTTAAAATGTAAACAACAATTTTTTAAAATATAAATCTAAAGACATGAAATCTAAACCACGACCCATTAAAAGTTCAACCTCAAGACTTAAAGTCTAGACCACAACTCTTCAAAATATAAATTACAAAGCTTAAATATAAACCACAAAATTTAAAATTTAAACCATGACTTTTTAAAATTTAAACCATAAGACTTAAAATTTAAACCACAACTCTTTAAAATTTAAATCACAAGACTTAAAATTTAAATTACGACTCTTTAAAAATTTAAACCACAAAACTTAAAATTTAAATCACATATCTTTAAAATTTAAACCACAAGATTTAAAATTTAAACCATTATGCTTAAAATTTAAACCATTATGCTTAAAATTTAAACCACAAGACTTAAAAGTTAAACTACTAGGCCTAAAATCCAAATCACAACCATATAAAATATAAATCATGATCCTTTAAAATCTAAACCACGACTTTTTAAAATTTAAACAATTAGTATTTAAAATTTAAACCACGACTCTTTAAAATTTAAATCATGAGGCTTAAAATTTAAATCATGATTTTTTGAAATTTAAACTACAATGCTTAAAAATTCAACCACTAGGCTTAAAATCTAAACCATAACCATATAAAATATAAATCATGATCCAATTTAATTTATTAGTCTTTGAAATTTAAGCCATAAGGCTTAAAATTTAAACCACGACTCATTAAAATTTAAACAACAATGCTTAAAATTTAAACCACAAGGCTTAAAATTTAAATCACAACTCTTTAAAATTTAAATTACGACTCCTTAAAATTTAAACAATAAGGCTTAAAATTTAAAGCACAAGGCTTCAAATTTAAACCACAACTTTGTAAAATTTAAACCACAATGCTTAAAAATTAAATTACTAGAATTAAAATCTAAACCATGAAAATATAAAATATAAATCATAATTCTTTAAAATCTAAACTACGACTTTTTAAAATTTAAAACACTAGTCTTGAAAATTCAAATCACAATGCTTAAAATTTAAACCACAAAACTTAAAATTTAAATTACGATTCTTAAAAATTTAAACCATAAAATTTAAAATCTAAATCACAACTCTTTAAAATTTTAAACCAATAATCTTTAAAATTATAACCATAATGCTAAAAAAATAGGGAGCACTTTCTTTTGAAAACATCATTAATATGTAAGAATCTTTAAAGAATAGTCATTAGTCCTGACTTCAAACATGAAATACCATCACTTTCAGTTCCTAAATAATCATGCATTCCAGAATAAATAACTTTATTTGGTTTATAAGACATAGCTAACTTTACTAAATAATCAAAGGGAATTACAAAAATGAAAATGGACATTATAAAAAAAAACCCTCAACAAAAAAATATATATGACAACGAATAGTTTGAATGCCAGGAATCAAACTTAGTGTCGACTTAAATAATTGAAGCAAATGTTAGTTATATCAGAATTATTATACATGAATTCCCTTAAAGTCATCAGTCCAATTTTAATATTTGAACAAATATTGTGCCAAAGTTAAACAAATTACAATTTTTTTCCCTTAATTAAGACTTCTAAACCCAATCTGACACTCTGAGATGAAATTGCATATGGATCCCAAAAGAGAACAAATGAGAATGAGCTCTTAAAATTTTAGTTTCCTGAAAAATCAAAGTAATTTGATGTCTAAAACATTTTGATTTTTTAGTTAATCTTGTTGTGATTCATTTTGCTACTTCTGCTAGTTCTTTTAGGGGGTTAGCACTCCACTCGCTTCATTTAGTTACTAAAAGGTAAATGTAAATATATATATATGTTGACCCAAGATTTGGCCAACTGACACGGAGTCAAAACGTGATTGATATGGACGAATGTATAGAGAAGAACGCAATGACAAAAGTAAAGAAAACACAGTAATTTATAGTGGTTCGGCCCCAGGATCTGGTAATGACCTACGTCCACTTAGAATAATATTGATATAAAATCAGAAGGGTGATCAAAGAACCAGGGTTCAATGAGTTTCACTCTTTTCTAAAGAACAATACAGATTTACTTGGAGAATTACTATTGCTTCCTATGATTCCAAAGTCCAAAGAAAAGTCCCCTCCCTTGAGCTATCTCCTCTTATTTATAGGCTCAAGGAGGGTTACAAGAGATTGTTACAGATATTCTTCCCTGAATAATCGGGTATCCAGAAGATTGTATGAGACAAATTCGGGATTCATAAAGATTTTCCCACAAATGTTGCCTTGTATGCGGAACTACCGACCAGATTGGTCGCGGGTAAGACAGGCTTGCCCTGCTTCTACTGTGTCTCCTGGTCGATACTCTAGCAGACGCTTCCAGGTATCAGCCACGTGTGAAGAGATTATTTGCCACGTCACCAATTCCAATTTACTGGATAACATTTGCCCCCCAAAGTTTATTTACTACGAACAGTAAATAAACTTTGAACGAACGACTCTTCGGTAACCCCTCCTGATGTGTCAGAACCCTTCGTGTGTTCTTGAAAAAAGCAACCCACTTCTGTCTAATCATGTCTTTTCAGTTCCCCAGAAACGATTTCGACGACCACCACGTTTCCCCATATTTTGAAAAAGGAAAACTAATGATTACACTTTTTTAATATCAGAGACAAACTTATATAAGACCGTCGGAGCCTCTTCTTTCTTTTTACGCACGCCATTATCTTTGCAGAAAACCCTAAAAACCAGAGCTTTAATCTTCTCTGGAGACCGTTTTCCTGCACTTCCAAGACTCAGACCGCGGACTCTTTAATCTCCGAAGACCTTTCTTCCACCTTCACGAACACTTTTCTTGGTAAGTTTTCGAAACCCCATGCTTCTAATTTCTCGTGATGCATGCTTCTGGTGGTATACTGTTTAAGTCTTTCTGTTTCTGGTTTAAAATTCTTGTAGACAAAATGTTTTGTGGGCGTAGTAGAGTTACGAGTTAGTTTAAAATCCAGGATCATGCTTTTTAGGACGTAAAACCGAAGTAACATTTCGATTTTTAAGCTAGTTGAAAAATAAATTTTTCCGCCCTAAGGGGAGTTGAAAAAGCTTTCACAGAAAAACTTTTTACTTTCACCCTTTGATCCGCTTTTCAAACTGTTCGTGTAGAAAAAATAGCTTTTTGATAGAATGTTGTTGTATAAAAGTCTAACTTTTATACTCGACCAGCGTTATTCTAAAAAGCTTTTTAGAGTTCTATTTCCTCACCTCCCCATTCTTCTGTTTGCAGACTTTAATGCCAGATTTGTGGGGAGGTGAAAGACCCATCGACGACGACCTTCTTGCCCAGCTGCTCGAGGGGGAAGAACAACCAGCTGTACGTGTCCACGAGATCCCTTTCTCGCGATCCTCTTCCAGACCACATCCTTCCTCTCCAATGGCCCGCTCCAAGTCTTCTGGCAAGAAAAGGCCCGAGTCTGAAAGCAACCCTACTCCTCCTGTCCAGCCTGATTCGCAGGCTAGGGCTCCCTCGACCAGCGGTCGAGAAAATCTTGTTCCTGACCCTAATATCCAAACTAGGGCTCGTCCTCGTCATCGGAATCCGCCTGATGTCGAGTGGTATACTCCCCCAGTCAGTTCAGTGACCCTTCGAATGGTTGCTAACTGCTTCAGGAAATTCCCCCTCACGGGGGTAACCATTATACGCCCCACCGCGGACCAGAGAGCTAACCGTCCAGGAGGGGCGAACAGCGCCTGGTCCCGGTATCACATTGAGGCGGGAGCTTATCTCCCTCTTCATCCCTTCTTTGTGGGGGTGGCCAATTATTTCGGCGTCGCTCCCTTCCAAATAACTCCAAACGGATATAGGATGCTGGCCGCACTCTATGTCCTGTACAAACTTAACAAATGGCCAGAACCTTCACCCCATGAGGTCAACTATCTTTTTGACCTCAAGTCCAACCCACAGCACAACGGGACGGGCTTTTTCCACTTCTGCCACCAGGAGACCGGCCGGACGTTCTTGAGTGGTACTACCCATATATCAAACGTGGGGCACTACAACAAGGAGTATTTCTTTACTCCGGACATAACCAGTAACAACTTGGCCTTCGCGAGAGGAGGTATAAACTTGTCTTCGTCTGGTCGATACTTTAACATAGAGTGTTTCCTTTCATTTTTTCTCAAACTTAATCTGTTTTTCAGGCCCTTGGTTACGTCCGACCCCAACACCAGACATGGTGTCGAGGTCTAACACTCTGGCCAGGATGTCTGATGCAGCAAAATGTGTCAAGACCCTGACACTCGAAAAGAACTTGAGGTCGTCTGGCCTCTTGGATCCTCGCCATGAAAATAGAGGGTCCGTGGTGAACGAAGCCACTGCCGAGGAGGTTCCCGAGCAGCAACCTCCTATGCCTCCTCCTAGGAGGAGGCCAACAGGAGTTACGATCAGGGAACCCACGGGTAGCCCTTCCGCAGAAAGGCCTTCTGCTCCCCAAGGCAAGGGGAAAGAAAAGGCCAAAGAGCCTATTGTTGACTTGGGAGAATCTTCCGATGATAATGGTAAAGTTATTTCGCTTTTAAATGGTTTGCCGATTCCCTATCACTTGTTTGACGGGGATGGTAACTTTACATATGCTCCAAACTTAGGGTCAGACTTCTTCATGCCAGATAATGAGAATATGACTAATAGAGTCAATAGTGTAGCGACCAGTAGTTGTAGCTCGGGTATTTACTTTGTTACCTCCTTTCAATTGTCTAACTTACTTTCACCTGCCTCCTTTTTATAAACTTGCTATGTTTATCTTCATGCAGATATGTCAACTCCCAACATTTTTGACATGTACCAGGCCGAGGAGGAAGAGGAAGTTCCTCAACTCCAACGGAAGCCTAAGAAGAGAACTGGTGAATCCAGTCGAGGCCCTCCAGCCAAGAAGGATCGATCAGAAGATCCTCCTCAGGGTACGCCTACTGGACAAAGTCCTGCGCCAACTGGGCGAACTCCTACTCCTCCTCCAGCTCCTTCTGAACAGCAAACTACTCCCGTTCGGCCGAATCCTCCAGCTGCGCCTGCCAGGGAGCAGCTTTCTCGTGAAGAGGCTCATGGGGCCAGACTCATGAGCCGTGCCATTCGACCTGCCAGGGACCGCCTCGATCGCATTGGCAAAGGCGAGCGTGTTAGGGTCGCAATGGTCCAAGCTGAAGAGCTGCCAGTCGACCAGATCCTGAACAGGGCTCTGAACGAAATCTCCAGCGTAAGTGTTTCTTTATTCTTCGAGTCTTTAGTTTTTTAGTCCTCGTGATAAGTTCTAACTCCTTTTTCTTTGTGCACAGGCCTTACTTTCTGCCACTACTGCTCGTACCCGAGCCCAGGCTTACCTTGAGCAGGCCGAGGCAAAAGCCATCGAGAGGTATCAGGTGAAGGCGGCCGAGGAGATTTCGGTTGCTGAGGCTAAGCATGCTAAGGAGTTGGAGGCAGTGATCCGAGAGAGGGATGCAGCGGTGACTAAGCTGTCCGAGGCTGAAGCTGCGAAGGAAGCAGCGGTCAAGTTGAGGCAATAGTACCGGGAGTTCAACAAAACCCATCTCCGCGAAATCAAGCATCTGGGGGAGGTACTCAAGACCAAGGATGAGGCTATTCTCTCCCTCGAGGGCAAAGTGAAGCAGTTGGAGCTTGACAACTCCAAGAATCTGGAAAAGTATAAGAGGACAACACTCCGATGTTTCTACAATTTCTGGAAACACAATCAGGGTGCTGACTTTAGCTACCTTTCAGAGGAAGTCAGAACTGCGGAGCTGGCCCGGTGTGCTGCCCAACTGGCCGAAGAGGAGGCAAGAGCCGCGACCCCTGCCACTCCAAGCGTCGCTGGTTTGGAAGAAGAAGATGCTGTTGAGGACGTGACTAACCAGGATGCTGCCCAGGACCCTCCGGCCCCGAATGCCTCTTGAAATCTTCTCATTTATTTTTTTTCTTTTTTGGATATACGAACCAAGGGTCGTGATGTAAAGACAGTAGTTTCTTTTTTAAACTTTGCTGCACGGGCAGCAAATCTTTTTACTTGAACAGTTACATCCAAGCTGCGATGCTTGCGGTGTAAAAGCTTAAATCTTGATGCTATAATATCTTTACTTATTATAAAATTTGTCCGTATGACCGAACTTAGCATAGTACTTTGCCATGATTTAACAAACACAAATTTTGAAAAATACTCTAAGTACTGTAGCATGCTTTCACTTATTTTGTTCATGTGTTTACATACCTTGAGAAGTATGATTTGCTATCGATGTGCCTTATATGCCCCCCAAGTGATCGAGGAGCTTTGGGTCCTGGGTCACTTGCCTTGACCATAACCTGCTCGAACATTCTTGTTCGTAGTAAAACTGATACTTGTAATACAGCAAAACAACACACGTAATGAACAAATACTTGTAAATATAAATTCACAAAGGTTGGCAAGAATGACTGGCTGAGCACAGTCCCTTATAATCTCGTATTAAAAATGGACTAAACATGTCTTTACGAGTGATTCTGAAATAGAATCTTACATATACGAGTAGTTAGCCATACAACGTGGCTAGCCCTCTTTGCAAAACTTGTAAAAATTAAAAAGAGAAATTTAAACAAGCCAGTCCTTTAAGAAGGGCTGTTCATTGATAATACTTGCGCAGGTGTTCTCCATTCCAATAGCGCGGAACGAGATCTCCTTTTAAGCGTGCAAGTTTGTAGGTGTCTGGTGAAGGACTTCTTCAATCTGGTAAGGTCCTTCCCAGTTAGGTCCGAGCACTCCAGCAGTGGGGTCGCGGGTATTTAAGAAAACTCGTCGTAGCACCAAATCTCCGACGTTGAATTTTCTTTCTTTAACTTTGGAGTTAAAGTGCCGGGCGACTTTTTGCTGGTAAGCAGCAACTTGGAGTTGAGATTTTTCTCGCATCTCGTCGATCGAGTCTAGGGACTCCATCATCAGCTGGCTGTTCACGTCCTGGTCATAAGTCAAACACTGATGTGAGGGGGGATCTAACTCGACAGGTAACATGGCCTCATATCCGTAGGCTAGGGAAAATGGGGTATGCCCTGTTGCTGTTCGGTGGGATGTTCTATACGACCAGAGGACTTCAGGCAGTTGTTCTGGCCACGCTCCTTTGGCTTCTTCAAGTCTTTTCTTCAGGGTGTCCTTAAGAGTTTTGTTCACGGCTTCGACTTGCCCATTCGCTTGGGGATGTGCGACTGAAGAAAAACTTTTAATGACTCCATGCCTTTCGCAGAAATCGGTGAATAAATCACTGTCAAATTGGGTCCTGTTGTCTGAAACTATCTTCCTGGGCAATCCATACCGGCATACAATGTTCTTGATGACGAAGTCAAGAACTTTTTTGGTCGTGATGGTTGCGAGTGGTTCAGCTTCGGCCCATTTTGTGAAGTAATCGACTGCCACAACTGCATACTTTACTCCTTCTTTCCCTGTTGGCAGGGATCCAATCAAATCTATCCCCCATACTGCGAAGGGCCATGGGCTCTGCATCTGTTTTAGTTCATTCAGAGCTGCTCGTGGGATCTTGGAGAACCTCTGACATTTGTCGCATCTTCGTACATACTCCATTGAATCCTCGTTCATTGTTGGCCAGAAGTAACCTTGTCTTAGAACCTTTTTTTCCAAACTCTGCCCCCCAGCATGATCTCCGCAGAAGCCTTCATGCACCTCCCTCATGAGTTCCTTAGCTTTTTCTGGTGTAACGCACCTGAGTAGTGGCATTGAATATCCTCTTCGATACATAACGCCATCGACCAGTATGTACCTAGCGGCTCGCCTTTGCAGAGTCCTGGCTTTGTTTCTATCTGTTGGTAGTGCACCATTTGTCAGATACTCCAAGTAAGGCGCCATCCATGTATTCTCCATTCGAATTTCCATACTGGACTCAGTTGCTTGTATACTTGGCTTGCTCAGTCTTTCCACTGGCACAATGTTCAAAGTGTCAGCGTCCTTCGTGCTTGCGAGTTTAGCTAAGGCGTCTGCATTCGAATTCTGGTCTCCCGGGATTTGCTGGAGGGTGTACTTTGTAAACTGGGCTAGCAAATCCTTCGTTTTATTCAGGTAGGCCATCATCTTTAAGCCTCGTGCTTGATATTCTCCCAGGACTTGATTTACGACTAGCTGAGAGTCACTGTAAATATCAAGCGTCTTTATGCTCATATCTTTGGCCATTCTCAATCCAGCTAGGAGTGCTTCGTATTCCGCTTCATTGTTTGATGCTGCGAAGTCGAACCTGATTGCGCAGTGAAATCGATGCCCCTCCGGCGTTATCAATATCACTCCTGCTCCAGCGTGGGATTCGTTGGATGAACCGTCCGTGAATAGCTTCCACGAAGGAGTTTTGTCTTGAGACATGGGCGCTTCAGGCTGTTCGCACTGCTCACTGCCTGGGAGTTCGGTGAACTCCGCGACAAGATCGGCCAAAACTTGTCCTTTTATTGCTGCCCGCGGTGAATAAGTTACATCGAACTGCCCTAGTTCAACTGCCCATTTTAACAATCTTCCAGCCGCCTCAGGTTTTTGGAGGACTTGCCGAAGGGGCTGGTCGGTTAGAACTGTGATAGGATGGGCTTGGAAGTAAGGACGCAACTTCCTGGAGGCTAGAATTAAGCAATATGCTAATCTTTCGATTGGCAGATATCTTAATTCTGCATCGATCAACCTTTTGCTGACATAATAGACTGCTTTCTGTACGTCTTCTTCCTCCCGTACTAGTACCGCACTAGCAGCAACTTCGGTAATCGCCAGATAAATATACAAAGTTTCTCCTTCGATTGGTTTTGATAAGATGGGAGGTTGCACCATATGGGTTTTTAAGGCCTGGAATGCTTGTTCGCAGTCTCCCGTCCATTCAAACTTCTTATTCCCTCTGAGTAGATTGAAGAATGGGACACACTTGTCAGTTGATTTCGAGATAAATCTACTCAGGGCCGCGATCCTCCCAGTTAAACTTTGTACATCCTTAATCCTTTCTGGCGACTTCATGTCGATCAGGGCCCTTATCTTGTCGGGGTTGGCCTCGATTCCTCTTGAATTTACTATAAAACCCAAAAACTTCCCTGATCCGACTCCAAAGGAACACTTGAGGGGATTCAACTTCATCCGGTACTTGTCTAGCACATTAAAGCATTCTTGTAGATCCCTCACATGTCCTTCTGCCTTCTTAGACTTTACCAGCATGTCATCCACATATACCTCCATGTTTACACCGATCAGCTCCTTAAACATGTGGTTGACTAGCCGTTGGTAAGTCGCACCTGCGTTTTTCAGCCTGAAGGGCATCACTCTGTAACAGTATAAGCCTGTATCGGTCCAAAAACTGGTGTGATCCTCGTCAGGGGGATGCATGCTGATCTGGTTGTAGCCTGAATATACATCCATGAACGAGAGGATCTCATGTCCTGCAGTTGCATCGACCAGCTGGTCGATCCTTGGGAGCGGGAAGCAGTCCTTTGGGCAGGCTTTATTGAGGTCCGTAAAATCCACACAGGTCCGCCATTTGCCGTTAGGCTTGGGGACCAGCACCGGATTGGAGACCCACGACGGATAAAACGCCACCCTGATAAACCCGTTCTCCTTAAGCCTTTCGACTTCTTCTTTCAAGGCCCTTGATCTTTCTTTATCGAGCAGTCTTCTCATTTGTTGCACGGGTGGAAAGGTTTTATCTATGTTTAGGACATGGCTGATTACTGCTGGATCTATCCCAACCATGTCTTTGTGCGTCCAGGCGAAAACCTCCTGGTTCTTTTGCAAGAATTCCACCAGTGCTTGCTTTATAGTAGGCTTTAAGTTCTTCCCAACCTTTACGACTCTGGTCGGGTCTTTTTTTTCGAGTTGGACCTCCTCCAGGTCCTCGACGGGTCCAACATTTTCTTCAAAATCCCCAAAGCGAGGATCCAAATCTCCATCCTCACTTTGGGCAACACCCTATTTGATGACTTCACCACCAGATTGGGCTTGCGTGTCTATTGCCATCTGCAATCGATCTAAGGTAGTGCTCCTCGATGTCCCACTTTTTGCCTTTGTGATCGAGGCGTTGTAGCACTCCCTGGCTTCCCTTTGGTTTCCTAAGACGCGTCCTACCCCCGCGTCCGTCGGGAATTTTATGGCTAGGTGCCACATAGAGATGACGGCCCGTAGATCAACCGGTATGGGCCTTCCAATAACGACGTTGTATGCCGAAGGGCAATCGACCACTACAAAAGTGGTGAGTAATGTTCTTGTTGCGGGCGCTGTACCCGTCGTTACTGGAAGCTTGATCATTCCGGCAGGGGCGAGTCCTTCTCCAGAGAAGCCGTATATGGTTTGATTGCAGGGCTCCAAGTCTTTTACGGACAACTTCATGCGCTCTAGTGTTGATTTATACAGGATGTTCACTGAACTTCCTGTATCGACCAGTACCCTTTTTACCATCATATTGGCCATCTGGATGTCCACGACCAGCGGATCGGAATGTGGGAACCGGACATGTTGGGAATCGTCATCAGAGAAGGTTATCTCACCCTTCTCTGAGCGAGCCTTTTTTTGTGCACGATCCCCCACAGTCATCATCTCGATGTCCTGGTCGTGACGTAGAGTCCGAGCGTATCGTTCTCTGGCCTTTCCGCTATTTCCCGCGAGGTGCGGGCCTCCACAGATGGTTAAGAGTATTCCGGCCATGGGGGCAGGCTGTAATGGTGGCGAGCGTTGGCGTGTAGACGCCTGCTCGTTGCCACCTGGAGCTTCTCGTTGGGAAGTTCCCGAGGCCCGTACGTACCTTCTCAAGTGTCCTTGTCTAATAAGGAACTCGATTTCGTCTTTTAACTGGTTGCATTCGTTAGTGTCATGTCCGTAGTCGTTATGGTAACGAAAGAACTTGGTGGTGTCTCTTTTCGAAATGTCTTTTCGAATGGGTCCCGGTTTCTTGTAAGGCACACTAGAGCTTGTGGCCTGATAAACCTCTCCCCGAGACTCGACAAGGGCAGTGTAGTTAGTGAACCTAGGTTCATAACGATTACCCTTGGCTCGTTTGTTGTCGGAGGTGGAAGGCTCGTTATACGGCCGTTTCCCACCATTTTTGCCATTACTGTTGCCGTTTCCGTGGCCTTTGTCGTTGCCATTAGGTTTGGAACCATTGGCGGCTTTGGCAGGTTCGGCGACCTTCTTACCCTTGTTCGAGGGTTTTCCATCATCAGCAATGGCTTCCTCGAGCTTGATGTAACGATCAGCTCGGTCTAGGAACTCCTGGGTTGTTTTAACTCCTTCCTTTCGGAGACTCTTCCAGAGGGGAGAGCAATGCTTTACCCCTGCGGTAATGGCCATCATCTTGCCTTCGTCCCCTACTGTTTTTGCTCCAGCTGCCGCTCGCATAAAGCGCTGGACGTAATCCTTCACTGACTCCCCGTCCTGCTGGCGAATCTCGACCAGCTGGTTTGCTTCGGTTGGGTGCACACGACCCGCATAGAACTGTCCGTAGAACTCCCTTATGAACATTTCCCAAGAAACTATGCTTGCAGGCGGGAACTTAAAAAACCACTCCTGCACTGCTTCAGAAAGTGTTGCAGGGAAGATCCTGCACCGAGCGTCTTCGGACACTTTCTGAATTTCCATCTGAATCTCAAATTTATTCACATGCGAGATTGGGTCCCCATATCCATCAAAGTTCGGGAGCGTAGGCATTTTGAACTTGCTGGGAGTTTCGGCGTTAGCTATCCTCTGGATGAAAGGAGTACCTTTTCTCCTGTCGTGGTCGATATAAGAAGTTCTTCCTCCGACCAGCTGCTGCACAGCTTGATTGAGTGCGTCTATCTGGGCTTGCACTGCGGCAGGAATCGCGGTGGCCTCTGTGGCTGGGGGGATGTTCTCGCCGTGCCTCTCGCGACGATCGTTGAGTACATCTCTTAGGTCCTCTTCTCTTCTTCGCTGCTCGCTACCTCCGAGCCGGTTGAAGACATTATTTTGTCTGGGCTGCCCCCCAGCATCTTGTCTATTTGGCTGATCACCTTGAGGTACTTGGCTCCTGCCTTTACCTCTTTCTCCATTCCTCCCACCAGCATTCCCCTTGCCTGAGTCAGCCTCATTGTACCCGTGGCCATCTCTGAACCTTGACTGGCTGTGGTGAGACTGATTGTTCCCTCTATTCCAGTCTCTGGCAGAAACGCCCCGAGCGTTAGAGGGTGGCCTGCGCTGGTCGCGGTGTCCCCGTGCATTATCATGCCGTGGGGGTCCATGGACCGCAGAGCCTAGCTCCGAGTCCCTCCTGTTACCAGGAGGGTAGTGACCTCTGTTCGCTTGGTTTGGCCCATCATTCTCATGGCTCCTAGGACTACGAGGCTGACGCTCGGCCCTATTCTGCCTTTGCTGCGGGGGATTACCCCGAGCAGCTTGGGATGGTGGATTTGCCTCAGGGTCCAACGGGACATCGTCATGGGGCGTCTGAGGCTGCTCAGGCCTTTGCGGACTTGAAGGCTGAATAGGTGGGCTAGGATTGGGACCCTTCTAGGGTGGCCCATTCGCGGGTTGGTCAGGCTGCGAGGCAGGTGCGGCCTGATTTCTAGCCAACAGCAAGGCTGCTTCGAGGGCAGCCATGGCTTCGGTCTGGTGGCGATCCACCTCCGCTTGTCTCTTGCTCAATCCCGCACGCTGCCGATCAATCTCCTGCTGCTGCCGCGCCATAACTTCTGCGGCAGTCTATTGATTGGCCCTCAGACTAGCCAATTCTTCCTGCAACGCGCCCAGGGTGCTCTTCAGCGTCGCATCGTCCATTTCCTCCTCTTCAAAATCTAGTTGCAGCTCATCTTCCGCCATGCTTGCAGGGGGGGGGGGGAGGAGGTGGTTGATTCGACGGTCCAGCGGCGGTTGCCTGCCCAGTTTTCCTTCCTGCTTTCGCCATTGGTTTTCTTAACAGCAACAAATCAATCTCTCAATGAAAGCACCAAAATGTTGACCCAAGATTTGGCCAACTGACACGGAGTCAAAACGTGATTGATATGGACGAATGTATAGAGAAGAACGCAATGACAAAAGTAAAGAAAACACAGTAATTTACAGTGGTTCGGCCCCAGGATCTGGTAATGACCTACGTCCACTTAGAATAATATTGATATAAAATCAGAAGGGTGATCAAAGAACCAGGGTTCAATGAGTTTCACTCTCTTCTAAAGAACAATACAGATTTACTTGGAGAATTACTATTGCTTCCTATGATTCCAAAGTCCAAAGAAAAGTCCCCTCCCTTGAGCTATCTCCTCTTATTTATAGGCTCAAGGAGGGTTACAAGAGATTGTTACAGATATTCTTCCCTGAATAATCGGGTATCCAGAAGATTGTATGAGACAAATTCGGGATTCATAAAGATTTTCCCACAAATGTTGCCTTGTATGCGGAACTACTGACCAGACTAGTCGCGGGTAAGACAGGCTTGCCCTGCTTCTACTGTGTCTCCTGGTCGATACTCTAGCAGACGCTTCCAGGTATCAGCCACGTGTCAAGAGATTATTTGCCACGTCACCAATGCCAATTTACTGGAAAACAATATATATACTAATAATTTATAAATGAAAATGGAAAACCTATGTTTTTACCTATTTTTCCAATTTTCCAATATTCATATTGATTTTATCTTGATTTACGCTTGAACATTAAAAATTAAATCATAAGAAACAACACACAAAATTACAAGCTTCGTCTTCACTGAAAACACATTCCAGCCCTAGTGCTTGAGTTCCCTGAACCAGGGTAATAATTCTCACTATATCAAATATGTAACTTTATAATAACCAGTTCAAGATTAAACCTGCAAACTATACAATCTTTCTCAACATACAGTGAAGCTTTTTACCCTAAATAACAAAATCCCTTGGTTATAAATGCAAGATCCCCTTGCTTCAATGTTGAACTCCCTTCAACAATATTTCAGATCTAAAAACCTTTAGATCTACAGCTGTCACAGCTAAAATCCCTTCAGCTGTCACAGCTTGACTTCAGAGCTTGCACATAAACCTTGAACCACCACCAATGGAGTTTCTTGCAAGAACCTGCAGAATATCAACTGAACAAAGAAAAGGGTAATGCAAAAGCACCATATACGACTATCCGATCTGAGAGGTTAGTCGTAACTGATTAACCAGGCCAGTATATATACTTAGCAAAAATTAGGTATCTACCAGAAACAACCAACAGCTGTCATCACTAACAAACCCGCTATACAGAAAATCTGACGTGGACACTTACTAAAACAAACAGACTCCAGACACAACATAAGACCATTCCAGACACGACTGGACCTAATTTGTCATACTAAAAATATTGGTCCTTACAATCTCCCCCTTGACAAATTATGGTCAACGACAAAAATAATAATGCAAATCAAAATATTAACCATGCATCCAACAAGAGTCTGGACAAACAGTAAACAAAGTCTTAAACAACCAAAATATAAAAGAGTCTGGTCAAACAATAAACAAAGTCTTAAACAACCAAAATAACAAAAAAACTCAATAAAAAAGATAAGAGAAGTATTAATATCTCCCCCTTCATTGAGCATAATCTTTGACCACAATCAGTTGATAGCTGCACCAGATGGCTCCCCCTAGAGAGGTGCAGTTGAATTAAGAATCTGAGCAATGGCACCGGGAAGCTCTTCTGGAGATGCTGTAGCCAATCCTGTGTCAGCTAGAGGCACTGTAGATGAAACTGGGGGTACCTGAGATGAGACCTGAGCAGGACAAGTAGACTCCCCCTGGATAGGAACTGAAGAATCGGGAGCAATAGAAGACTCACCAAAAGAGTCTCGATGAAATGCAGGTGGAGAGACATCGATCGAAGGTGTAAACTGAGAGCCATACTCATTCTGGACAACTGTAGCTTTGACAGTC
Source organism: Humulus lupulus (assembly GCF_963169125.1). NCBI lineage: Eukaryota > Viridiplantae > Streptophyta > Magnoliopsida > Rosales > Cannabaceae > Humulus > Humulus lupulus. Next base: position 232,393,639 of record NC_084802.1, on the reverse strand, counting down.
TGAACAAGCTTGTACATAGATGCCTCAAAGGCCAATTGCCTCTTCTGATCTTTCTTGTAGCGCTTAGTGAAATCCTTGAACTCTGTATACACCTGCACTTGCCAACTAGAATCAGAAAAACCTTTAAACAATGGAGCTTTGAGCTTAGATGGCTTCGAAGAAGAAGGAGCAGTGGAAGGAACCTTCTTGTTTACAACTGCCAGAAGAATTCTAGACAAAACAGGATTCGTAACCTGGAAGTCATATGTGGTCAATGGTGGTTTGGCAGGCTGAATAATCTGCTGAATCAAACTTGGATAAGGCAATTTGTTGCGAGTACTAGTGGAGGAAGCCACATCAACTATTAGATCATAGATTAGACTAGACAAATCAATGGACACCTCAGTTCCCATAACATACAGAAATTTCCCAATCTCAAGTGTAACCGAGGATAGGTGAGAATTGGGAAACCAATTATATAATGCCACTCTATGAAGAACTATATAGAATGGAGTCAACAGTGTTACAGGAATATCATGATTCCCCCAAACATAATCAGACTAGCCAGTTAGAACTTGACCCATGGTAGTTTGAACTGGACTATATGTTTTATCATATGTAGGTTTAAGCACTTTTGGAACTTTGAGTACACGAGCTATAGTGGATGGTGCAAATTTAATACGACTACCTCTCACAAAAGCAGTAAGACAATCTTCATTCTCCCCATATAAAACAGACTTATCTAGATTAGCATAAAACTCCCTAATTAAAATGGGATGAGGAGACACCAATTTTGACATTGTATGAACCCAACGCCTAGACTTTAAAAGGGCAACCAAATCAAGAAAATCTTCAAAAACTACATAATATGCAAGCCACAATTCTCTTACAGCAAACCATCTTTGATAGTGTGAAGCCTTAGTAGCATCTACAAAGTACTGAATAGAGGTAGGATCAACAGTAGACACAAACTCCTTAAGGCCAGAAACACGCTTTGATTTTTTAGGAGCAGGTTCAAACACAGGGTCCTTGGACTTACGTTTTGGAGCAGAAGATTTTTTGGGAGGTGATGAAACAGACACTTTTTGTTTTCCTTTTGACTGAGCAGGGACTTGGGTTTTGCTTTTTGACTCAATTTCAGAACATGTCTTGGGGTGTTTGGGTGATGACTGCTTAGACACACAGGGCAACTTAGGAGGGGATGGGATGGGTGGGTTAGTGTCTGGTAATGGAGGTGACTCATGAGGTGGAGAGGAAGACACTACAGAGGATCGAGTAAAACATTTCGGTGAAGACACAAAAAGGGATTTAGAAGACTTACCGACGACACAACGAGACTGTAGATCGACCAGCCCAGCCGTAGACTTAGTCACTGCCACAGGAGGAGACATCAACAGAGGAGGAGCTAACTCAGTGACGGAACAATATATATAGATAAAGAGGCCATTCGCATTCCCCTACCAGTCATTGACCGTGCATTAAAAAAATGATATTTAAAAAAAAAAACAATACACGCAAAAAAAACAAAGCCCATAAAAAGAACTAAAGCCCAAGGTAATATATGAAAGACCAAACAAGACATTGGTAACAAAAAAAATGAAATAAGAATAAAGTCTAAAGTGCCAAATAAAAGAAATAATCACACATGAATGGCATAAGAGATCTATGAACAACAACTCTGACAAGCTCAACATCTATGCAAGAGAAAAATAAATTTCTTATTTGGTCAAAATATATACACAACGCTTGCCACAAAAAAATGAAAAAAAAATTATTTATACACTCTGAAAAGCACTACTTATGAAACCACACAATTCTTTTCAACAAGAGATTTGAGCCACTATTTTCATTTGTGTGTACAAAAATACCTCATGAGGACCAGAAGAATCATGAATCATTAACTGGCCCACTCACTCAAAGAATTTTGATTATTGTTTTATTTTTATTTTTATATTTTTTTATTCTCTTTTGACAACAGACACTCTGAGTTTTCCAAATACCCAACACTGGCTTTCACTCATTATCAGAGATGTAGCCGTCTCCTTTTTTATTTTTCTCAGCAAATACTAAGAGGAGGAGCAAACTCCTCAGGGCATATGATGGTACAAAGGAAGCTCTTCCCATTTCATCCAATAATGGTAGCCTTTTGAGCTGGAGAAAATAAAGGCTCAATTCTAAATCTTGGAAAAAACTGAGGAGATTAAGTAAGCACTGACCAATAAAGAAGTAGTTCACACAAGAAAAAAAACAACAACAAAAAATTGGCAAAGCATGAGAAAAAAAATGTGACTAGATGTGACACCAAACCTCTCAGATGGTGCAGAGACCAATGCTGGTTCATAAATGTGCACATGTTTGAGCATCAAGAGCTTTTGTAAACAGATCTGCTAACTGAGCATTAGTGGAAACATGAGAAATTGTTAGCATTTTAGACTCAACCATGTTCCTAATGAAATGATAACGTATGTCAATGTGTTTGGTCCTTGAATGTTGAACTGGGTTTTTTGAAATGTTAATGGCGCTTGTGCTATCACAGAAGAGGGTCAATGACTTTTGAGGATAGCCATAATCAGTGAGCATCTTATTGAGCTAGATGAGCTGAGTACAGCAGCTGCCAGTCGCAATGTACTCTGCCTCAGCAGTGGAGAGTGATATAGAATGTTGTTTCTTGCTAAACCAAGAGACCAAATTGTTCCCTATATGATAACAACCCCCAGAAGTACTTTTCCTATCATCTAGAGATCCTGCCCAATCAGAATCACTATACCCCACCAAGGACATATTTGTATCACATGAATACCATAAGCCAAATTCCACAGTCCCTGCAAGATATTTAGAAATACGTTTGACAGCGGTAAGATGAGACTTTTTAGGATTGGCTTGATAACGGGCACATAGACCAACACTAAAGGAAATGTCAGGATGACTAGCTGTGAGATACAACAAGCTTCCTGTCATGCTACGGTACAGGGTTGGATCTACGGGGTCACCAGATTCATCTTTATTCAGTTTAGGTGGTGCCTATAGGAGTGTGTGCATGTGTTGACCTGAGTGAAACCAAATTTTTCTAACATGGACTTAGTATACTTGGATTGAGAAATAAACATTCTCTGTTCTGATTGCTTAATTTGAAGTTCTAGAAAATATGATAGATCTCCTATTAGACTCATCTCAAACTCACTTTGCATAAGTTCCACAAATCTAGTAACCTCACCCTCACAAGTTGACCCAAAAATTATGTCATCCACATATACTTGTGCAAAAAATATTCCATCAGTTAGATACCTGATAAAGAGAGTATTGTCAACTCTACCACGGGTGAATCCATTTGACAGAAGATGGGCAGTAAGTCTGCCATACCATGCACGGGGAGCTTGCTTTAACCCATATAAAGCCTTCTTTAATAGAAAAACATGGTCAGGGAACTGAGGGTCCTCAAAACCTTGAGGTTGTTTCACATAAAATTCCTCTTGGAGAAACCCATTCAAAAATGCACTTTTTACATCCATTTGATGCAATTTTATTCTCAGATGGAATGCTACTGCAAGACGTAACCGGATAGATTCCAACCTTGCAACTGGAGCAAAGGTTTCTTAAAAGTCAACTCCTTCCACCTGATTGTAGCCCTATGCTTCTAACCTTGCCTTATTCCTTATTACAGTTCCAAACTCATCTGACTTATTCTTGAAAATCCATTTAGTTCCAACAACATTAGCTCCATCAGGTAAAGGTACTAAGATCCACACATCATTTCTTTTGAATTGGAACATCTTGTCTTGCATAGCAGCAAGCCAGAATTCATATAGAAGAGCGTCCTTGACACTTTTTGGCTCAAGCTAAGATAAGTAACAGGCGAAAGAAATCAGATTTTGTATTTTTCTTCTTGTGACCATGGTGGCATTTGGATTTCCAATAACAATATCAGGTGGATGAGACTTTTGAATCCAGGAAGGTGGTCCATTCTTATAAAGCTTTGCATGTTGAGTCTCCTTTGGCAGAGCACTGGTGACTTCTTCATCACCATTGGAGCTGCTAGGACCTGCTTCTTGTTCCTCGGATGTAGGTGGTTCCATATTGAGTGATCCAGATGGAGTGTCAGGAAACACTTGGTTTTGTCTAGCTGTGACTAGACCCGGCGTAGTTAATACTGGAGCTTCATCATCTGCCACTAGTTCTTCAGAATTTTCCAAGTCATCAAATCGAACATTGATGGACTCAACCACTGAACGAGTTCTTTTGTTGAACATACGATAGGCACGACTGTTAGGTGAATATCCAAGAAACACTCGTTCATCACTCCTTGGATCAAATTTTCCTAAGTGTTCTCGATCATTGAGAACATAGAAAACACATCCAAAAATGTGCATATGACTAACGTTAGGAGGCCTTCCTTTCCAAAGTTCATAGGTCGTCTGTGTCATGCCAGTTCGAAGATTAACACGGTTGCAGATATAGCAGGCTGTATTAATTACTTCAACCCAAAAATGTTTAGAGATATCCTTAGCATGCATCATTACTCGAGCCATTTCTTGTAGGGTCATGTTCTTCCTTTCAACAACCTCATTCTGTTGAGGTGTTTTTGGAGTGGAGAACTCATGCTTTATCCCCAACTGATCGCAGAAATTTGAGAACACAGTGTTTTCAAATTCCTTTCCATGATCACTTCGTATCTGATAGACTTTCCCAATCTTAGATTCCTTTTCATTTTGGAGCCTGAGAACCAAGGCTGAGAAGAGTCTAAAGGTGTCTGACTTTTCTTTGAGGAAATCTACCCAAGTGTACCTTGAGTAATCATCAACAAGGACCATGACAAATCGTTTACCACTTAGAATTTCATTCTGCATGGGTCCCATTAAATCCACATGCATCAACTCTAGCACACGGGAGGTGAGTAACATGTTTATAGGAGGATGTGAGGCTTTTGTCTGTTTTCCCAGTTGGCAAGGACCACATAACCTATCTCTAGTGACTTTCATCTCAGGTATCCCTTGAACTGCTTGAAGTTTCACAATTCTCTTCAGGTCTCTGAAATTCAAGTGCCCTAGTCTATAGTGCCACAGGTCTGGCTTATCAAGAAAGGATCTATTTCACAGAACTTGATAGCTTAGAGCATAGCAGTTTTCGCTGGTTCTATTACCTGTCAAAACTGAGCACCCATTAGTTGCAACAAGACAATGAGTTTTAGTAAAACTTACAGTGTATTCATTGTCATAAAGTTGGCTGATGCTAATCAGGTTTGCCTTGAGACCTTTAACATACAGCACCTCAGTCAGTGGAGCTACTCCATTTAGCACCAGGTCACCTTTTCCAAAGATCTGACCCTTGTTCCCATCACCAAAGGTCACAGCTCCCTCATTTCCTTCTTTATAGTTTACCAACACATTTCTGTTACCGATCATATGTCGTGAACATCCACTGTCAAAGTACCATTGATCTTCGTGGAAAGCTGAAAGAGAGGTGTGAGCAACTAATCCAACATTTGTGCCAAGATTAGTTTTTGGTTTCCACTCACTATATGACAAATTCCCATTAAATCGATTTGGTTGTTGAAAGCTATTTGGAAGATCGATCATAGCTTTCAAATATGTTTGCAACTTGTAGCATTTGGGTCTAATATGTCCTCTTCTGTTGCAGAAGTGACAAATGGGAACAAACCTCTCCTTCTGAACCTATCTATCCAGGACAGTCTTCCTTCCTTCAAATCTCAATTTGGTAAGTCTAGATGAGACACTGACCTGTTTAGAGGGATCTGGGAAACCAGGGCTGAGAGTATTGTGCAATGAGTCATCATAAGTCTTATCTTCATTGCTCTTGGATGAAGATGGATCATCAATTCCCAAATTTCCCCCTTTCTTGTACAACATTTTGTAACCACTGGATGTTCTATCTCCATATGGTTTTTGAAGTTGCAAAGTTTGGTTAATTGCTGCAGTTCCTGGAGGGATAAACTCAAGAGCCTGTTTAGCTCTTATTAAATCTGCAGTCAGTTTGTAAATCTCACTGTCCTTCTCATCAAGCTGTTTTGTGAGCTTTTTAACAGTGTCCTCCAATCCAGCCTTCTCAGATTCAAGTTGTTGTTTGGCACAAGTGAGACCTTTGATCTGTTTAGCCATATACTCCCATTGAGTGAACATCTCCTCATATGCATGCTGTCTCCCTTCACTGTCCACATTAGACAAACTTGAGTTTCCATCTTCCTCTAAACACATTGATTGATGACTCTTTGCCATAAATTCCATAACTTGTTTCTCTTCATCAGACCCGTCACTTGAGCTGGAGCTCTTTTCTTCATCAATATCACTCCAGGTTGCTGCTAAGGCTTTCTTCTTCTTAAGAGTGTTGGCACACTCAGCTTGAATATTTCTGAAACCATCACACTCTCGGCACTGTATTCCCTTGTTTTTCTTGTCACCAGACTGCTGGGTTTGCTTATTGTTTCCACCAAAGTTTCTCCTGGGAACATTCTTTTTTCCTCCAGGAAAGTTTTTCTTGTAATTCCTTTTCAAGAATTTTGCATAATTCTTGGTCAGTAAAGCAAGATTCTCATCAGTGAAGCCATCAGACGCATCTGAGATTGACTTCTTTTCCTCCTTATGCACAAACGCAAGGCTGTTATTAGTTTTTTCTTTTTCGGAATCTTTCTGGTTCTTGCCTTTCTTCCACCGTGTAAGAGTCATTTCATAGTTCTGGAATGACCTAATTAACTCGTCAAGATCAAGTTCCTCTACATTTCTCATTTCTTCTATAGAGGTAACTTTTGACATGAACTTTCGAGGCAGAACTCCAAGAACCTTGCGAACCAGTTTTGCGTTTGAGTAAGTCTTGCCTAGTGCATACGATTCATTCGAGATATCGCATAATTTTTCATGGAACTCCGCCACAGTCTTTTCTTCCTCCATAGACAGATTTTCAAAAGCTTTTTCCAACGCTCTTAGTCTGGACTTCTTTATCGCCTCAGTTCCTTCATTTTTGATTCTTAGTTTCTCCTATACTTCTTTGGAAATTTCACAGTTAGCCATAACTTTCAGCTGATTTGTAGAAACTGCATTAAAGAGAGCGTGCATAGCCTTTGAGTTAAAGATGGACCTTTCCATCTCCTCTGAAGTCCATAGACTCATTTGTTTGGGCTTAACAACCTCATCTTCAACAATGGTTGGACACTTCCATCCATCTTCGACAACCATCCACACCCGTTCATCAACAGCTCTCAAGAATGCACACATTTTTGTCTTCCAGTAAGGATAGTTTTCCCTTTCAAGCATTGGGGGTCGGGATGTGGAACCTCCTTCTCTGAACATCTCCATTATGTACGAATCAAAAAAAAAAAAAAGTAGTATACTCCCAGAGTTGGGACTCAGAGAGGGTTAGTGTCAACTGGAGAACCCAGAAATCAAGAACCGTGAATTACAAGAACACAAATCAAATATCAATTTCAGCATACGAAAGATATGAGGATCGAAAGAAAAATTCTCAAGAAACAACCTGGCTCTAATACCAAGTGAAAAACCTATGTTTTTACCTATCTTTCCAATATTCATATTTATTTTATCTTGATTTACGCTTGAACATTAAAAACTAAATCATAAGAATCAACACACAAAATTACAAGCTTCGTCTGCACTGAAAACACATTCTAGCCAACTAGTGCTTGGATTCCCTGAACCAGGGTAATAACTCTCACTATATCAAAGATGTAACTTTACAATAACCAGTTCAAGATTAAACATGCAAACTATACAATCTTTCTCAACATACAGTGAAGCTTTTTACCCTAAATAACCAAATCCCTTGGTTATAAATGCAAGATCCCCTTGCTTCAATGTTGAACTCCCTTCAACAATATTTCAGATCTAAAAACCTTCAGATCTATGGCGCCAAGACTCAGTTGAAATCCCTTCAACTGTCACAGCTTGACTTCAGAGCTTGCACATAAACCTTGAACCACCACCAATGGAGTTTCTTGTAAGAACCTGAAAAATATCAACTGAACAAAGAAAAGAGTAATGCAAAAGCACCATATACGACTATCCGATCTGAGAGGTTAGTCGTAACTGATTAACCAGACCAGTATATATTCTTAGCTTAAAATTAGGTATCAACCAGAAACAACCAACATCTGTCATCACTAACAAACCTACTGTACAGAAAATCTTACGTGGACACTTACTAAAACAAACAAACTCCAGACACAACATAAGACCATTCCAGACACAACTGGACCTAATTTTTAATACTAAAAATATTGGTCCTTACAGAAAATAATGTCTTCTAGAAATTTCTTAGAAAAACAAGAATGTATACGTAAAGACAAAATTGATACCAACTAAATGGATAAGGTGGTGGGGGGAATCGTCGGGAGAAGGAAAATGGGGTTTGATAGGGAAAAGGGTATTATGGGGAGAAAGTTTAAAAAACTCGGTATTGTTAGGATTAGTTAGTAATCTTGTTATTAGTTAGTTAATTAGTTACTTTTGTACATCTCACTTCTAACTAATTGTACAACTAATCTCTCTAACTGATCTCTGTATTTATACCCCTGTAACTCTCTTGTTTATTCAATGAGAATCAAATCATTTTTTACATTCATTTCATTTTCATAATATGGTATCACAACCTTCTTGATTCACTCGATCCTCTTCGTTTTTCCCAATTTTCTTTGCCTCTGGTTATTCCAACTTCTTCGTCTCATTCTTTCGTTCTCTAATGGCAACTCACACTGCTTCGTCGACTCCGATTGGTGCTTCCGCTCCTTCATTCTGTCTGCTGGTGTTCTCTCATAATCTGTCTGTGAAGCTAGATCTCAACAATTTTCTGCTCTGGTGACATCAAGTGCATGTGACGATTCGTGGTCATCAACTTCACGATTACATTGGTCCAGATTTCAAGATTGTAGAGAAATTTATTTTCGATGTCGATCGTGAGGCGAAGAAGGTTAATCCTGAGTTTGTGAAATGGGAGCAACAAGACCAGCTTCTTTACTCTTGGCTCCTATCGTCCATGTCTGAAAGCATCCTCACTCATGTTGTTGGTGGCAAAACTTCAGCTCAGGTGTAGTCTATTCTTGACTCCTATTACACTTCTCAAACTTGTGGTAAGATTGATCAATATTAGACACAACTCAAGAACATCAAGAAAGGATCTCTATCGTTGAATGAATACTTGCTGAAAGTCAAAACTCTTGTTGACAAGTTGGAATTTATTGGCCAAACTATTTCTGTCAAAGAACACATCAATGTTATTTTCAATGGTCTTCCCTCTGATTACAATGTGTTTATCGTTTATGTAAACTCTCGAACTCAACCATACATTGTGGCTGAGATTGAATCTTTGTTGCTTTCTCAAGAATCTTGCCTAGAGAAGAATTATCAAGATCTTGATTCTACTCTTGCTATGGCCAATCTTACCCTCTCTCAAGGGTTCAAGAAATGTGGCAATCTTCCCAATCATTTCTCTTCTCCAAGTTACTCCAACAACTTCTCTCATAATGGTCGTGGTAATGGTACCAATATGGCTGGGCGTTCTCATTGGAATCCTTTTGCCATTGGTGGTCGTGGTCAGTTTTCCAATGTCTGAAGTGATCCTGCTACATCTCAAGGTTCTTCTCGTGGTTATTCCTTGTCTCCTAGTGTTGGCCGACCCATTTGTCAATTGTGTTCAAGACCAGGTCATTTTGCTTCCAAGTGTTACAATCATTTTAATCCTGAATTTCCTGGATATGGTGCTACTCCAGTGGACAAGATTCAAGCAAACATGGCTGCAATGGTTGCTAATTCTGAAATGGTCAATGATCCGACTTGGTATCCAGATTCTAATGCTACAAATCACTGTACTAGTGATGATTCCAACTGGATGCAGAAATAAGAGTACTTTGGACATGAGAAACTTCATGTGGGTGATGGTAGTGGCCTCATGGTAAACAATGTTGGTAAGACAGTTTTTCAATCTCATTACTCTCCAAAATTCCTTGTCCTCAATCATATTCTACATGTTCCAAATATAACCAAAAATCTCATCTCTGTCTCTCAATTCTCTAGAGATAACATTGCTTATTTTGAATTTTATCCCGACTTCTGCCTTGTCAAAGATCAGGTTACTAAGGAGGTTTTGATGCAAGGGCATCTTAGTAATGGCCTCTATGCGTTTCCTTCTTCCAATCTGCGTTTTCCCAAAGTCGACAACTCTTTCAGTGTCTCTTCTGCTATTTCATCTTTGTCTTCTACTGCAAAGCAATCATTTGTTACTTCTTTAAATTCTTTTGTTCCTTCTTGTAATTCATCTACTCTTGCTGTACCTCATTCTGATTTTCATGTATGGCATAGAAAACTTGGTCATCCAGCTACTAAAATTGTTATAACGGTTCTTTCCATTTGTAATATTCCTTCTATTAATAAAACTCATGCTGATTTATGTAATGCCTGTTGTCATGGAAAGATTCACAAGTTTCCTTTTCCTCATTCTGACTCACAATACACTGCTCCTCTTCAATTAGTGCATTCAGATCTATGGGGTCTTGCACCTGTTGTTTCATCTAGTGGGTACAAGTATTACATTCATTTTATCGATGCATATTCTAGATACACTTGGGTATATCTTTTAAAAGAAAAATCTGATGCTTTATAGGCCTTTTTTAATTTCAAAACTCAAGTGGAAAATGAATTTAATTATAACATTAAAAATTTTCAATCTGATGGGGGAGGTGAGTTCAAAGCTTTTAATACTTATCTTACTGAAAATGACATTCATCATAAACTTTCTTGTCCCACAACTCACCAACAAAATGGTGTAGCTGAAAGGAAACATCGTCACCTTGTTCAAACCTCTCTCACTTTTCTTACTAATGCATCAATGCCATTAAAATTTTGGGATGAAGCTGTCTACACTTCTGCCTTCATTATTAATCGTTTGCCTACTGTTGTTTTGTCTAATTCTTCCCCATTTCAGGTTCTCTTTCATAAAGTTCCTGATTACTCTCAACTCAAAGTGTTTGGCTGCTCTTGTTTTCCAAACACTCGACCATATAACTCCAATAAGCTAGAATTTCGGTCAGTCCAATGCACTTTCCTTGGTTATAGTCTCAAGCATAAGGGATATAAATGCTTATCTCTTACTGGCCAAATATACATCTCTAGAGATGTTATTTTTAATGAACACTCTTTCCCTTATGCTAAGGTCAGTACTATCTCCACTAACTCTCCCTCTAGTACTGTAACTAAATCACCATCCATTTCTATTCCTATTGTCAAAATTTCTAATCCTCCTACTATTCTAGCCACCATCTCTCATTCATCATCTTAAAATTTGTCTCATTCACATCACCCTCCACCTTAATCAACAACTCAATCATCTACTCCAAATAAACCATCCACTTCTTCACCCCCTGCATTCACCTCCCTCTCCCACATCTCTATCTCTTCCTCCCTCCTCTCATCCTCACCATCAAAACAATCATTCTACATCCACTAAGATTGATCAAACTTTATTACCAATATCATCTTCAACAGGTCCTACCAATACTCATAAGATGGTAACTTGGTCCAAGGTAGGGGTTTACAAACCAAAGGTGTTTATTGCTTCCAAAGAACCATTAATTGTTAATGATGCTTTGCAAGATCCTCCTTGGAAGTTAGCAATGACAGAGGAGTATTCTGCTCTCATAAAAAATGGTACTTGGAGCCTTGTGGATCTGCCTCCTAATCGAAAAGCTATTGGCTGCCGCTGGTTGTTTAAGGTCAAGGAAAATCCAGATGGGTCTATTCTTAGACACAGAGCTCTCCTTATTGCTAGAGGTTTCAGTCAGCAATATGGATTCGATTTTACAGTGACATTTAGCCCTGTGGTTAAGCCCACAACCATAAGGGCCATTCCTACTATTGCATTTGTTGACGGTAAGAACTCGTCAACGATTGATGGTTAGAAAACTTCAATCTCTATACTCTAGGAAGCTATGAATTAGATAGAAAGAACTCTAAACAACAGGAGAAAAACTCAGGCGAGTATGAGAACCAGAAGCATATATTTCTTAAGTCTCGTTTTTACATTCAGTTTTCCAACCCCTTAGCCTGAGGGGTTGGAGCCTATTTATAGGGGGGAGGGGCTCTATTGGCCCAGGATACAAACAGGTCCCAGACCACAGGGACGTACACAGGTATTCTGATAGTGTAGTGGCCCAGGGCGTAGTGGTGTCTACCCTGATGGTGTCAGAGTCTTGGCCCAGGACAAAGTACTGTCGGCTCTGGCGTATGGTCGGGGGTGTCCAAGTGGTACCACTACGCTTCGTACAGGTCCGTACCGCCACTACTCCTCAGACGCAGATCATAGGGTCGTGCCTCTGTTCTTTCCATAATCGTACACCCCGTGTCAGCGCACGTGTTCCGTACTCGGTTGTCCTCATCAATTCCCGTTCAATGCTCCATGTTCGTTAGACATGTCAACAAGATTCCCCCAAGTGGTCTCGTGCCTATGCCAAGGAGGCTTCAACCTATGCATGTCCTGAGAAGTCAAGGTGTCAAGGGTCAGGGCCGGCTTATGCGGGTCACATGGACACGAGACTCGCAGTATGGACGCCGTGGCAAGGCCACACCCTCGCATAGCGAGGGTACCTCGCGTAGCGAGGCTGGTCCTTTTCCCCCAGGCGTAGGCATGGCTCAGGACACGGGCATCGTAACAAGGCAGCACCCTCGCATAGCGAGGCTGCCTTTCCTTCCCCCGGGTGCAGCGTCGCGAGGCTAGGGGCATGGATGCCACCACGAAGCCTCACCCTCGCATAACGAGGGTGCCTCGTGTAGCGAGGCTGACCTTCTTCTCCTGAGTGTAGACGAGGCTTAATGCCTGCTGGAATGGGGCGCACGCGGATGACCAGCTGGGGACCCTCGCATAGCGAGGGTGAAGTTTGGATTGGCAAGTGGCCGAAGTCCCTCGCCTAGTGAGGGTGACTCTCTTACCCCAACTCCCTCACCATCGTGTGATGCCCTTTCAGGATGTCTCGTAGTATAGAGCTTCACTCGTGAATAGAATTCACAAGGAAAAAATTCCACATTTACACTTCCCCCCGAGTCTATAAGTACACTTTTAAGTGTGTTTGTAGACTCTCTCTATTTTTCTTGCTTGACACGCACGGCCAGCCTTGGGGGACTTAGCCTTGGAAATTTTTCCAACGTCGCTCGAAGAAGCCCGAAGTGTGGCTTGGAGTTGTGTTTCTTCTTAGTGTTTGAAGAAACACAATAGCCACCTAATACTTGGGGGCTCCACGTAAGTTCCTAAGGTTGCGTAAGGACTAATCATCCTCAATCGCAGAACCCAAGTTTCGAAGCCACTTGTCCACACCAAGATCTGCGTAGCCTAGTGGCATGCTCTCCAACTTATTTTCACGAGTTCAAGGGTTCTATCCTCCTCCAAAGCTCTTGAGGTGCTCTAGTAGATCCCTCTTATTGCTGTTGTTCGTGGATCACATATTTTTCTTTGATCTGATGGCGATAATCTTTCCGGTGCACCTTGATTATACTTGTAAGGACACATTAACCCGTTGGGCTGTTGGGGTCCTTTTATATTCATTGCGCGCGCTTGTTATTTTTTGCGAGAAGCGTCCTTCTCGTCCTTATACATAGTACTATTTTTTCCAAGGGTCACTTGTAAGACCCTTTTTGGCTAGCCGGCTTAATGGCCGATCTAGACTTATTGGGCGATTCCCTCCTTACGGCCTCACCTCTTGGGGTGTCGGCCTTTAGTTAGAGGTCATCCTTTTAGACCGTTCCTTTGATATTCATAAGGGTAGCTAATCCTTTTGAATATAAGAGAGATTTTTTTATTTATTTTTTTTTTTTGCTCATGCCTCCTGTCCTACCCCCCAAGTGCTTGGTGAGATTTAATTCAGCAGGCAGTTCGGTTGATGCTCGCATGAAAAAGAAAAAATCACATGCGAAGTTGTGAACATTTTCATTTATAGTAATCAGATTACAACGACATGCATATAGAGGGCTTACATTTACTTGGGGGTTATGTAGGTAACCTCTTTGATTCTCGTCTACTGAGATAGCCTATCCTGCGACAAACTAAACACAGCTACTGCCTGTGTTGGGAGTGGAAGTCTTACTGGTAGTATTTCCTCAGGTGTTCCGCGTTCCATGCTCGGGGTATGATGGTGTCGTCCATGCGCGCCAACTTGTAAGTGTTCGGGGGTATGCACTGAGCCACCTGATAGGGCCCCTCCCAATTCGCCCCTAGCACTCCTGCGCCTGGGTCTCATGTGTTTGGGAGTACTTTCCTTAGCACTAGGTCGCCCACTCTGAAAGTTCTCTCTCGCACCCTCGAATTGTAGTACCTTGCGGCGCGCTGCTGGTATACCGCCACCCTCATTTGGGCTTTTTCTCTCTTCTCCTCCAGCATGTCTAAGCTTTCGGCCAGGGCTACATGGTTGGCTTCGTCTCCATACGCCTGTACCCTGTGGGACTCGACTCGCATCTCGACTGGGAGCACGGCCTCGCACCCATAGGCCAGGGAGAAAGGGGACTCCCCAGTAGTCGTGCGTGGGGTGGTTCTATAGGCCCACAGCACATTTGGTAGCTCATCTGCCCAGGCTCTCTTCATCTTTTCCAGCTTTGTCTTTAGGTTCTTCTTAAGGACCCTGTTGATGGCCTCCACTTGCCCATTGGCCTGGGGGTGCACAACCGCGGAGAAGCTCCTCCTTATGCCTCTTTCCTTACAATATTCATCGAAAGCTCCTCCCTCGAACTGGGTACCATTGTCGGAAATAATCTTGTAGGGTACTCCATATCGACACACAATGAATTTGTTGACGAAAGAGGTGATTTGTTTGGCGGTTATCTTCACAAGGGGTTCCGCTTCTACCCACTTAGTGAAATAATCCACCGCCACTACTGCGTACTTCGCTCCACCCCTCCCTGTAGGAAGAGCGCCGATTAAGTCTATTCCCCAGATAGCGAAGGGCCAGGGGCTGGTCATGCTGGTCAGTTCGCTTGGGGGTTTCCGAGGGTAATTGGCGTGCCTCTGGCATTTGTCGCATTTTGTGGCAAAGCCATGCGCATCTTTCTCCATGGAAGGCCAGTAGTATCCTTGTCTCATGGCCTTCCTAGCCGTGGAGGGTCCGCTCTCGTGGTTGCCGTACTCTCCCTCATGTATCTCCTGTAACACCTTCAACGCCTCCTCTTCTTCTACACACCGCAGGAGTGGCATTGAGAATCCTCTTTTGTAAAGGACCCCATTTACCAGGGTGTATCTTGCGGCCTTGTACACCAATCTCCGGGATTCGTTTTTATCCGCAGGCAAGGTTCCTTCTTCCAGGTACCTCTTGATTGGCTCGGCCCATGATTCCCTTGGGACGCTAATCATGTGCACGTCTGCGCCTTCGATGCTGGGTTTTGGTAAGTACTCCACGGGTATTGATTCCAAGACATCACTATCCTTGGTGGATGCCAGCTTTGCGAGTGCATCGGCATGGGTGTTCTTTTCTCTGGGGATTTGCTCTATAGTATATGCCACCAATCGCCCCAGATAGCCCTTCACCCTCGCCAAGTATGCTGCCATCTTGGGTCCCCTTGCCTGGTACTCTCCCTTTACTTGGCATACCACCAACTGAGAGTCGCTGAAGATTTGAAGGCGCGTCACTCTCAGTTCCTGGGCCAAACGCATGCTAGCTAAGAGCGCCTCGTACTCTGCCTCATTATTGGAGGCCTCAAACCCAAATCGGATTGCGCAATACATTCTATGTCCCTCGGGCCCAGTCATCATGATGCCCGCTCCTGATCCTCCTTCATTTGACGCCCCATCAACGTGAAAACTCCACTCCTCTACACCTCCTAGTTCTTTCTCCATAACAGACAGCTCCCCTCCTTCACTCCTTCCTTCATTCGGCTGGTGGGTGAGCTCTACTATAAAATCTGCCAGCACCTGTCCATTGATGGAGGCCCTTGGAGTGTATACAATATCAAATTGACTTAGTTCGATCGACCATTTCATTAGTCTCCCCGAAGTCTCAGGCTTATGAAAGACCTGTCTCAACGGACTATCTGTTAGGACTTCAATTGTATGTGCATGGAAGTAAGGCCTCAACTTTCTCGAAGCCACCACTAGCGCATAGGCCAACTTTTTGATCTCTGGATACCGACTCTCTGCGTCCACCAAACGCTTGCTGATATAATATACAGGTTGTTGTTGCTTCTTCTCTCCCTTAACCAAAGCTGCGCTGATGGCATGCTCAGACACTGCTAAGTACAGGTACAGCTTCTCGCCCTTCTCTGGCTTTGCCAACAGGGGTGGCTTCCTCAGGTGCTCTTTCATCTTGACGAATGCTTCCTCGCATCTTTCATCCCAAGCGAACTTTTTGCTCCCTTTGAGGATGTCAAAGAATGGGAGGCACTTGTCAGTGGACCTGGAGATAAACCTGTTAAGGGCCGCTACCCTTCCCGTTAGGCACTGCACCTCCTTTTTATTCTTCGGCGAGCTCATCTCTATTAGTGCCTTTATCTTGTCAGGATTGGCTTCGATGCCCCTGGAATTGACCATGAAGCCCAAGAATTTTCCTGAGGATACCCCGAAGGTGCACTTGACTGGGTTCAACTTCATCCGGTATTTCCTTAGCGTGTCAAACATCTCACCAAGGTCTTTGTTGAGCTCCGTTGCTTCTTTGGTCTTCACTAACATGTCATCCACATACACCTCCATATTCCTTCCTATCTGATTGGCGAACATTTTATTCACCAGCCTCTGATAGGTGGCCCCTGCGTTTTTGAGCCCGAAGGGCATCACCTTGTAACAGTAGAGCCCTTCGTCTGTAATGAATGACGTGTGCTCTTCATCTGCCGGGTTCATTGGGATTTGGTTGTATCCTGAGTAGGCGTCCATGAAACTTAGTAACTCATGTCCTGCTGTCGCGTCTACTAGCTGATCTATCCTGGGAAGTGGGAAGCTGTCCTTAGGACAAGCTTTATTCAAGTTCGTGAAATCGACGCAAGTTCTCCACTTTCCATTTGGCTTCGGCACAAGTACTGGGTTTGATACCCACACAGGGTAGAAAGACTCACGGATGAACCCGTTGGCCTTCAACTTGTCGACCTCTTCCTTTAATGCTGCGTATCTCGTTGGGTCTAGCGCCCGCCTCTTTTGCCTGACGGGCCTTGCTTCTGGGGAGATGTTCAGGTGGTGGCACATCACACTGGGGTCTATGCCCACCATGTCCTCATGACTCCATGCAAACACGTCTAGATTATCTTTCAAAAATTTCATCAATTCCTCCTTCACGTCACCTTGCAGGCTCCTCCCTATCTTCAATTTCCTTAAGGGTTCTTCCGTCACTGTAACCTCCTCTACTTCTTCCACTGGTGCTGCTCTTGACTCATCCACGACCCGAGGGTCCAGCTCCTGTGGACCCCCTGTGGGCGTACATAGCGCCTCATGTATCACCATGGCCATTGGCTCACGCGGCTTTACAGGCGTGCGGAGTGAGGTGTTGTAACACTCCCTCGCCTCCTTCTGTTCTCCCTTCATACTTGCGACCCCTCCTGGAGTCGGGAACTTGACAACCAAGTGATATATTGAAGTTATGGCTTTCAACTCTTTCAGGGAGGGTCTCCCCAATACCGCGTTGAAAGCTGATGCACAATCTACTACAACAAAGTTAGACATGACTGTAGTTTGTCGAGGTTGCTCCCCCATGGTAAGTGTCAGTTTGATCATTCCAAGGGGTTGTACTGAGTCCCCTGTGAATCCGTATAGGGACGACTGGCAGGGCTTCAGATGACGAATGCCCAGTCCCATCTTTTCCAAAGCAGGGCGATATAGGATGTCCACTAAGCTCCCGTTGTCCACTAGGACTCGATGCACACGCATGTTCGCCAATTGAACTGTCAACACCAGCGGATCATTGTGGGGAAAGTGTACCCCCCGTGCGTCCTCCTCAGTGAAGGTGATCGAATCGTTTTCTCCCTTGAAGCTTTTCGGGGGTCGTTGTTCCAAACTCATGACACAGGGTGGTGGACTTCGCCTGGCTTCTCTAGCATACCGATCTCGTCCTCTGCGGGAGTCCCCTCCAAACCCCGGACCTCCGAAAATAGTTCCCACTTCTCCCCGGGTCTCTGGAGCATCTCTTTGTGTCTTAGATATCACTGGCTCATCCTCCGACTTCGGCCTTTCTCTCCTAGGGGTGTTACGGGTGGAGTGCCTGGTCCTTCCGTCGCCTACTGGGATAGTGGTTTCCCGACCCTTCTCTTCCCTCTTGGGCAGGGTCACATTCGACTTTCCTTGCACCAAGCCATTTAGCACCCCCCGCATGTTCTCCAAGGTAGTCTCCAGTCTTTGGTTTTTACGGTGCAGTTCATGAATCTCCTCTTCATAGAAACGAGATTTAGAACTCGAGCTCACGGAATGGACCCGGGGTTGCTTATCATGTCTACCCGTTGAGGGGCCCGGGTCTTGCCGGCCGGAGTTCGGTATCTGTAGCGATTTAGGGGGAGGGAACTCGTTGGCCTTCCCGAGTGGTACAGTAGTTGTCCTTGGAGGATTCTCACCAGGCGGGGAGGCCGGTGACGAGGCCTCCCTGTCATTATCGTGAACCTCAGGGTCCCTTGGGAGCTCTGCGTCTCGGGATGGAGGTGGATCCATCATGGAGGCCTTCAGTTGGACTCCGGTAAGGTGGACCTCCACCTCTCGAGGCTCCCTGAGTCGCTTCGAACGTCTTGACATTTCTCCTTGCCGGACGTAATGGAAGAACAGTAGCTTGGTGCTTACGTTCCCACAGACGGCACCAAACTGTTGACGGTAAGAACTCGTCAACGATTGATGGTTAGAAAACTTCAATCTCTATACTCTAGGAAGCTATGAATTAGATAGAAAGAACTCTAAACAACAGGAGAAAAACTCAGGCGAGTATGAGAACCAGAAGCATATATTTCTTAAGTCTCGTTTTTACATTCAGTTTTCCAACCCCTTAGCCTGAGGGGTTGGAGCCTATTTATAGGGGGGAGGGGCTCTATTGGCCCAGGATACAAACAGGTCCCAGACCACAGGGACGTACACAGGTATTCTGATAGTGTAGTGGCCCAGAGCGTAGTGGTGTCTACCCTGATGGTGTCAGAGTCGTGGCCCAGGACAAAGTACTGTCGGCTCTGGCGTATGGTCGGGGGTGTCCAAGTGGTACCACTACGCTTCGTACAGGTCCGTACCGCCACTACTCCTCAGACGCAGATCATAGGGTCGTGCCTCTGTTCTTTCCATAATCGTACACCCCGTGTCAGCGCACGTGTTCCGTACTCGGTTGTCCTCATCAATTCCCGTTCAATGCTCCATGTTCGTTAGACATGTCAACAAGATTCCCCCAAGTGGTCTCGTGCCTATGCCAAGGAGGCTTCAACCTATGCATGTCCTGAGAAGTCAAGGTGTCAAGGGTCAGGGCCGGCTTATGCGGGTCACATGGACACGAGACTCGCAGTATGGACGCCGTGGCAAGGCCACACCCTCGCATAGCGAGGGTACCTCGCGTAGCGAGGCTGGTCCTTTTCCCCCAGGTGTAGGCATGGCTCAGGACACGGGCATCGTAACAAGGCAGCACCCTCGCATAGCGAGGGTCCCTCGCATAGCGAGGCTGCCTTTCCTTCCCCCGGGTGCAGCGTCGCGAGGCTAGGGGCATGGATGCCACCACGAAGCCTCACCCTCGCATAACGAGGGTGCCTCGTGTAGCGAGGCTGACCTTCTTCTCCTGAGTGTAGACGAGGCTTAATGCCTGCTGGAATGGGGCGCACGCGGATGACCAGCTGGGGACCCTCGCATAGCGAGGGTGAAGTTTGGATTGGCAAGTGGCCGAAGTCCCTCGCCTAGTGAGGGTGACTCTCTTACCCCAACTCCCTCACCATCGTGTGATGCCCTTTCAGGATGTCTCGTAGTATAGAGCTTCACTCGTGAATAGAATTCACAAGGAAAAAATTCCACATTTACAGCATTGACAAAAGGTTGGCAGCTTAGGCAATTGGATGTCAACAATTCTTTCCTCAATGGTGTTCTCCAATAAGAGGTTTACATGAGCCAACCACCCAATTTTGTTGTCTCTAAATTCAAGAACAAGGTTTGCAAGCTCCATAAGGAAATCTATGGCTTGAAACAAGCCCCTTGGGCATGGTTCGAAAGGTTGAGAGATACTTTGTTTCGATTTGGTTTTTAAGGTGCAAAATCAGAATAATCCCTTTTTATTCGCATCACACCAGCTCACACTACTTTTATTCTTGTATATGTCGATGACATTCTTATCACAGGTAGTTCTGATGGGGTGATTGCTGAGCTTATTACTCAATTGCATACCTCTTTCTCTTTGAAGGATCTTGGCAAAGCTCACTATTTTCTTGGGATTCAACTTACTCAATCTACTACTGGTTTGAAACTTTCTCAACAAAAATACATCATTGATCTTCTGTGTAAGGCCAAGATGGAGTTTGCAAATGGCTTACCTACTCCTATGTGTGGCAATGACAAGCTTTCGACTCATGGCAGTGATCCTATTGCTGACCCAACTACTTATCGAAGTTTGGAAGGAGCTCTCCAATATGAAACTACAACTCGACCTGATATTACATATGCTGTTAATAAGGTATCTCAGTTTATGCAGAATCCATTAACTTTGCATTGGAAAGCTGGTCTTCGTCTTCTTCAATACCTTAAAGCAACATTGGACTATGGCCTTTCCTTTCAGCCGAGTACTTCACTTGATTTAGTAGGTTTTTGTGATACGGATTGGGCATCGGATCCTGATGATAGGCGTTCCACCTCTAGTTTTTGCATTTATTTTGGCAGCAATTTAGTATCATGGGCTTCGAAAAAGAAATATATAGTCTCTCGGTCTAGTACCGAGGTTGAATATAGGAGTTTGGCTAATCTCGCTGCTGAGTTGTCTTGGCTGCAGTCTCTTCTGTCTGAGCTATGCATTCCTCTGTCTTCTCCTCCTTTGGTATGGTGTGACAATCTCAGTATAATTCTCATGGCAGCGAGCATATTGAGCTAGACATGTACTTTGTTCGTGACAAAGTGGCGAGTAAGCAACTTTTAGTGAAGCATGTGCCTTCGGTGGATCAAACTGCAGATGTCTTTACTAAGCCATTGTCTGCTGCTCGTTTTCATCTTTTGCGACACAAACTTAGAGTTGTTCTTCTACCTACTCTAAGTTTGAGGGGGGATGTTAGGATTAGTTAGTAATCTTGTTATTAGTTAGTTAGTTAATTAGTTACTTTTGTACAACTCATTTCTAACTAATTGTACAACTAATCTCTCTAACTGATCTCTGTATTTATACCCCTGTAACTCTCTTGTTTAATCAATGAGAATCAGATCATTTTTACATTCATTTAATTTTCATAATAGGTATAAATGAAATTTTTTTAAAAAGTGGGTAAAAACTAAACATGATATATAAAAAGGGGTACCCCGTTGTAGCGCACCAATTTTTTTAATCATTTGTTTATATTATATTAATTGTTAATTGTTAAGTGTTAGAATTTTATTTTAAATTATTTGAATTGTTTGGTAGTAATTATGTGAATTGAAATTTAATTTTTCTATTTGATTGTTTTATTTTGTGAAATTGTTTATGAGATTTGATTGTGTGAACCAATGTGCATGGCTAGAAGGAATGCTCCCTAGAACTTGTGTGTGTGCATGTGCATGATTACATGGTAAATATGCAAATGTTAATTCCCATGCATTATTCTAGATTATTCTTTTATTTATGGTTTAGTCCTTTTTATTTATTTATTTAATTAAGAAAGGGAAATAATGGAAAATTACAAGAAGAGAAAATAGAGGTGAGTGGCGTGTGGAAGAGAAGGAAAGAGAGAGAATTTCTTTTCCAATTATTTTAGAATTTAAATCAAATAAAAAAATAAATAAGGTAAGACTTTTGATTTGGTTGATTTGTGCTAAGTATGGAAGGTGGAAATATGAGAATGGTAGTGTGAAAAAGGGCCACTATAGACGAGTATAGAGAGAGAATGGGAGAGGGTCAGTTAAGGGATGAGGGAAAAAGAGATTTGGTTTCCATCTTTGTATTGTTGACTTATCCCTTGAGTTGGCCCCATTACTCCAAGGAAATTTCAAGGCAAGAATTAAGGAAATGAGATTTGGGTAGTTTCCATTTCCCATTAGCTTAGGGTTTTGGCCACTAGGGCCTTTATAAAAGCAAGGAAAACATGAGGGCTCCCATTTTGGTGGCTGGCCGAGTACCTAGAGAGAGAAAGCGAGCTAGAGGCGTGAGGCTAGAGAGAGAAGGAAATGAAGAAAAGAAGAAAGCAGAGGAGAAAGAAAGAGAAAAAGAAGAAGGAGGTTTTGAATTTAGGGTATTTGTTCTTATATTGGTACTTTGAATCCTCCAAGTTATCCTCTCATCTCCTTAATTCTAAGAATATTTTATTTTCTCTTTGTTGTGGGTTTCAAAATTCATAGGGTATCAAGAGGTTTGATCATAGCTTTTGTGTTCTTGAACACTACCGAGGAGGTAATAGAAAATCCTACCTTTTTTATTATGGTGATGATTTATTATTTATGTTTTTGGATATGTTGTTGGTTGTTTGGATGGTTTTCTCTCTATGTATTTTGATTGTTCTCCATGTCTTTAATTTTTCTTAAATACATAGAAACATGAAAATAGTTATGCATGTGGGTTATTTATGAGTACTTTCTATAAATGATTTGCTATGAAAATATGTATTCTAGTAAGTAGCCTAGGCATGTGTGGCTCTATGGTTGGGTGTGTGTGTGTTTGGGTGTGTATGGGTGTTGCGGCAAGCATGAAGGAATTTTGGATACGCATGATGTATGAGTATGGTATGTAAGATGTAGGGTTATGTGTTACTATGTATATATATGTTAAAAGTTGATGTCTTGGTGATAAAAGTTCATATTGGAATATTATTATTCTTAGATCTTGATGCTTTGGGAAATCAAAATGCAAATGTTTGAAATAGAATGCATACTAGGGTTGTATTGGTGTTTGTGTGTTCTTTATTCTTTCTTTTAAACTATTAATTATGAGCATGTCAAATTTGTAATTTTCTATGTATTGTGCTATATAGAAATTCGGCCTTGGGTGTTTTATATGGTTTATAATAGCTTGATTTTGGTGTTGTTAGTTTTGCATGCTAATTGTAATATTACGACGTACAAAGTATAGAAACATGTTAGGGTGAATTGTTAAAAAGGAATTATGAGCATTTTTGGAATATTATGTGATTTTTAGGCTTGCTTATTTTTATTGCTTTAGAATGATAATTTGCAAAGATGGTTTAAAAGAGAGTGAACTATGTCTTGAGTTCATGTTATAAGTTAAAATGAGAATGAATAAATTTTTACATGTGTTCTTGCACTTTTTAATATGACATGTGCTGAAACTTTATTTCTAAAAGTTGTAAAATTTGGAATTCAAAGAATGCTTAAGGTTTATTTATTTTTTAAATGTACATGTTGTGAGTTCTTTTGCCAAGCTTAATTAATTAAAATTTGTGTGACGACATGCTTGCTAATTTTTACTTATATACAACAAAAGTAGAAAAATTACTATAATAATATCACATATACTATTTACAAAATTATATACAATATATACCATTTTAATAAATATAATTATAAAAATACAATCTCACTAATTCAACCACTTTCCTTATCTGTTTTTTTAATATATATTTGTAACTTTCCATATATAATATACAATCTCACCAATGTTATATGAATTCAATGAATAAATAAAATATTAAATATATAATATACAAAAATATTATCTCAATTAAATGAGCAAACACAACAAATAGGCACCATTTCCAACAAATTTGAATCAATGTATTCAAATAATCTATTATTGTTTACAACGTGGTAACTAGAATAAAAAAAATCAGGTTTAGTTATAAGGAAAATAAATATGTTTATTATTTCAAAGGGCAACCGGGTGTGTTGATCTGAAATATACATCTTCTAAAATTGATGTATATCTAATATTAAAGTTGTTATTGAGACACTATTTTTTCCGGCAAGGTAAGCTTTTCTCATTGTTTATATGTCAATTTTGTTTTAATATATATCTATGTTTGATTTATCAAGTTGATCTGCAAAAAATATGATTATGTGCTTTTGAAATAAAATTGACTAAGTTTAAAACTGAAATCTTTGAATAATTATTGGTCCAATTAGCACATTGAAATATATTTTTCAATTTAAATTGTTAAAAAAAACTGAATAGATATGTTTATTCTTGAAAACGTTTACATGAAAAAATGATTATGTGTTTTGGAGCATTGTTAGGAATAATTATATGAACTCAAATAACCAATTAAACAAAACACAAAAGAATTTGTACAAATAAAACTGTTTAATCTGACAAAATATTATATAGAAAAAATAAATTTTTTTATTAAAAATATAAACATAAAATTTTTCAGTATAAAAGAACTCATTGAACAAAAAATTAACAAAAGGTTTATCTAACTATAACATGCTATTGTTATTGTTATGTATTCTTTTTATTCATTTATTTATATAGAAAGATTTAAAAAATAAATAAAACTATGTATAATTATAGCATACCCGTCTAAACAAAATATTTTTGTTTATTTTACTATATCATGAGAAAAAAGATTGAAAACGGTGAATAATACAAGTGTTATTGTCTAACATATATCTTACTATTTATTTTATGAAAACATGATACACAAATATGACAAATGTGTACATTTGACATATCTACCAATTTAAGACAAAACATAACAATTAAAAAATAAACAAATTTGTTTAAAGTACAATATATTCATTCAATATTGACAAAATAAACAATGTTTTCCAAAAACTAAACATAAACTTAACTGTATATTCATAGCAAGAAATATTCATAAAATAAATATAAACATAACTGTATATTCATAAGTATATTCATAAAAAGGAAAAAAAATAAGATACAAAACAATCCAAAAAATTTAAAATGACATCATGAGCATAAACATAAAAATAAACAAAATTGTTACTATTCTATTTAAAATAAAAAATAAACAGTGACGTTAGTTATAATCAATGATCAATAAAAAATACAGTCTTGAAATAAACTAGCATCATAAAATAATGAATGCCAATGTAAAAAGGTCACAGTTTTTATTTATTTATTTTGGCAGAAATGTATTGGTTTTTCTAAAATAAATGCCAATGTGAAAAGATTTCTAAAATGGAAAGGTATGATTACAAATCCCTAATTTCATAATTTTAACAATAAATTGTATTTAAAAAAATATAAAATAAAATTTGAAAAAAAGAATCTTATTAATTAAAATTTAAAAATTGTTAAGATTTGTATAAAAAAGGAAATTAGTACTATCAATATTAATATAGTAATATAAAATATTATTGTAAAGAGTTGTGTAAAAATCCCATTTTTATTTAGTTTCATGGAAAAATCTATTTTAATTTAAAGATATCAAATATATGTCTTAATAATTTATGCCTTAATATTTATATATGATAAATATGATTTTTCATACTTTAAATGTGTATTTTTCTCATTTATATCTATGAATTTTTATTTACAAAATAATTAAGCAAAATTATTTTTTAAAAAGGTGACCAAATAATTTGTTTAATAAATGGGAAGGTAGTTGGACTTTTCCAACTTTTATATATTTTAGACATAGATGTAAATATTTTGTGAGCTAGAAATATTATTATTTTTTTAAATAAAAAAATTAATACATCACGTCTTATTATTTATTTTATTTGCCAAGATAAAAAGGAACTTTTGCGAAATAAATTAATCATGCTAATTTAATTATTTTATAAGTAACTACAAAATTTTATCACTTTAATTTAATTGTTATTATATAATAAATGAGATTATTATTTTATACAATTAAAACTAAAGAATTATTTTAGTAAATTAAATTTTTGTAATAAAATTTAATGAATGACAAATGTATGATTTAAATGAATAAAGTAGTAATAATCAAATTGAAAATTTATTTTATGTTTGCTGAATTTTTGTGAAATTGACAAGAAAAATAAAGGAATAAATATTACCAACTTCAAGACAAGTTTTAAGAACCCTCCCAAGTATGCATGTTACATGCAAGGTAAGTTTTACGTTAAAAAATACGTCATTTGATTAAGTGCATGATTATTGTTTCGCAAACATTGAGGATTCACTAGTAGACTTGAGATTATTCTTTTATGATTTTATGTGAAATTATTGGATGGTTATAGTATGGTGCCCATGGACACGTGTATGATTGTTGGGCATGTGTAATCTTATTTGATATTAAGAACGTTTGATTGTGATTCTAGGCTTATTTTTGCTTGGACTTGAGGTAAGGAAGTTAGCTATAATTTCTATGCATTATATTATGAAAAGTATGTAGTAATATGTTGTAAGAGCTATTATGTTATGAAAAGTATGAACTATGGTAAGCTATTATGTTATGAAAAGTATGAGCTATGGTAAGCTATTGTGTTATGAAAAAGTATGAGCTATTATGTTATGATATGAGTTGTTTGTATATATGCTTGTATGTTGTATGAAAAGCAGTAGATTGTTAGCATGCTGAGCACGATACAACAAATGAGTTACTAAGGATATGACGTAACTCATAGGGCGGGTGCGCTGAGGTTATTCGAGGATCATAGTTCTTGTTTAACTCATAAAGGAGGATTTACCCGTTTATGCTTTACTAGTTCCCTCATGATGTGACATGGACAATAGGGGGGCCATGATCACATGAAGTATGATTATGCTTATGTTTGGTGAAATTTTATGAGTATTATAGGATTATGATTTTTTATGATATGCTATGAGTTTACGATATGAACATTGATTACTTTGTGTTTCTTGTAAATTGTTGTATTTTATTTGTACTTCCTTACTGGACTTTTAGCTCACCCCCTTACTTTCACCCCTTTCAGGTAGGCAATAGGGTTTCTTCTTGGTATGAACTGTGATGTGGGGAGTTCCAATGTCTAGGCATGTATGACACGGGGTGTCCATGAGTGATTAACGATCTAGACGAACGCCAAGAAAGTTTATGAACTTTTATGTTATGATTTATGTTTTCCTTACATCATAGTGGGACTTTATATTTTATTTTATTTTCAAGATTGCATAAAGACACTATATTTTTATTTTAAACTATTGCGCCCAAATTGCATGTTTTGACAAGGTCCCATTGAACCTTTTCTCTAAAATGGTATTTTCTAATAAATATGAACTGAGCGATATTTTTACAAAGTAAATAGTTTAGGGTGTTCTTACATCTGTTTAATTTTTTCTACAATTTCCACATCTGAAACTTTGAAATCTGCATAATTTCAAAATTTTTGATGGAATTTGATGCTTGCTTGATGGTCCATCAAATTTTTTTATTTTTGTAGAAAAATTCGATGATTCTCGATGAAAACTCAATGGTTTTCAATGTGGTTTGATGCTCCTCGATGATGCCCTAAAAAACTTGATTTCTGACAAAAAATTCGATGGATCTCGATAGTTCTTGATGCCACCTCAATGTTTGACGCAATTCATTCAAGAGGCTTAACATTTGACTTGGTTGTCCATTTGAGGTTTTTTTTCATTGAGATGTGTAGATCATGAAAAATACAATTTTTTTAAAAAAAATCACCTCAAACAGACAACAAGATCAAAAAATTTATCACTTCATCGAATTACATCTAACAATTGATGGCACCAAGTAGGTATCGAGAACCATTGAATTTTACGTCAAAAATCAAGTTTTTGATGGCACCATCAAGGAGCATCGAACCACATCAAAGGCCATTGAGTTTTCATTGAGATTCATTGATTTTTTTTAACAAAAATCAAGTTTTTCGATGGACCATTGAGGAATCGAGACCTATCAAAATTATGTAGATTCAAAGTGTTATATATGAAAAAAACAACGAAAAAACCAAAAAAATTTTCCCCAAAAGTGTTCAAAATGGATAGATTATTTTCTTAACTGAAACTTTTCATGGGTTTATATTTGGAATTGTTTAAAAAAACCCATGGTGTTAATCGTGGATGCGTTCTACTATGGTGAGGAGAAATGGTGTCAAATGGCAGATGCTCTTCTACGTGTTCTTCGTTGGGATTTCACATTAGTGGGTGGTCTTTTTATTTATTTTTATCGAAGGTGGTGTGATGTGCTTTGTCGTCATGGGTAGAAGGAAGGAGAAATGAGAGAGAAGGAGAAAGAAGAGGAAGAAAAAGGCAAAATGATAAGTGTATTTGAGTCTTGTAGTGAATCATTAGCATATTTTTGAAAGAATTAATAAACCTATCATATTTTTTTAATTAAGGTTGTTGACGCGGTTCTTCGCCAACAGGTAATTAAGAGAAGAAGAGAAAGGGATTAGTGCTAATAATGAACCGAAACAGATATATGATCTTAGAAAATGGAAAGGTGACTCAAGGCACGGTTTTTAAGTGGTTCAAAGGTTAAAATCCTTCTACTCCACTAGTCAATATTATTGCTCTATTCTGGGTGTATCATTACAGGATATTTCTTACAAGAGATAATCCAACCTCTATTAATTCCCAGGGTCTCCATATTTATAGGAGAAGGCACCTGGGAGTTGGTAAGAAGGTCATCCCGTGACCTTCTTACCTATCATATCAACTCTGTGACATTCATGATTAATTCCTAAACCTGACACATAAGTGTGGTCAAATCAATAGGTAAGGAGATAATGGGCTGCACGGCCCAACCCAGTCGTGGGTGTCTGAATACGCACGTTCCTGCTGCGTGTCCGAGAAGTCAGGGGCATATTAGACACGTGCACTCTGATATATGCACGTTTACCTTGCGCGTGTTGACTTTAAAAAGGGTCATAGCCTCCATATCCAGCTCGTACCACGAGCTGGATACTTAACTCGACCTTCGGCCTTCAGAGTCCGGACTCAGGCCTTAGGCAATCTTGGCGAACCCTTGGGTTACCTCGAGCTAAGGAGGTACGACCTTATGACGGAAGCTCCGGTCTTGGGGATGTCCACGAGATAATCATGATTAGGTCGCAGCTCAGCCTGCTAATCAGCCCGTGGGAAAATCAGGGCGTACAAAGGTGAATTAGTGTAACGCCTTATTAATCCAGGACCGTTACACTGTGTGTTTAAAATGGTGCTTAACTTGATAAGCAAGTCATTTGGACTCAAAAGTGTAATTAAGACTAATCAAATGTTAGGTATTAAAATTTCGGTAAAAAAGGTATAAACTTTCTCCATTAAAACTTAAAATGATTATAGGGATCCGAACAAGAGGTTTTGTTTAAATGAAAAGTAATTACACTCAAAGTTACAAAAGTAGCTGGCCTAATCGGCAAAATCAGGTTGGTAATCTAAGTCCCTTATACTACTCGACCGTGGCAGCCGAGCTGGCTGGATATGTATGTGCCACTCCATAGCTCTCTAACTCATGGTCAATTACGTCTAGTTCACCCTTACCTGCACCATAGAGCACCTGTAAGCCGAGGCCCAACAAGAAAAGTTTCACAAAACATTCATAACAATTACAACAAGAACATATAAAAACTGATATAAATAACAGTTCACATAATTTATAAATCACGACCACACATATAATCGATAATCACCATAACATTCTATAACAATCAATATCAAGTGATCTGCATCACAAGTACCATATGTATGGTCGAGGCCTAATAGAGTGCATCTTTCGGCACTAGGATTATGGTAATAACCACATACTCAAAGACAATCAAGGTATATAATAACCATACACCATCTAACTCATGTAGTTAATGCAATCATAACCACTTCAAGATGCAACAGGGCTAATGCATGCACTATGTGCAATGTCAACTTTTCTTACCTCATGTCATGCGCAAATAGTGAAATGACCCCGAGCGTGATCCCTGTCACGAGCCTCGCAAAACCCTAGTCACAACATAAGTATACACTTATTGGGAATCAAGTCTAGATACCGAGTTCCAATATAAAATCTAGAATTGGAACTAGTATTCCCAATTATCGGGGCACTAAGACGTCCCGCGAACCTCCATGTGGGCCCCCAAAACAGATTCCCGAGACCCCGAGCCTTATTCCCAAAATTAAAAAAATCATCAATTCGGGGCACCTAACGCGATCGCGCCCACAAAAATATTTGGGTTTCTGGGGCACTAGCTCGGTCGCGTCTACCCCTAGCGCAGTCGCGCCAATGGCCTGGAAACCCAAAAATGAACTCAAAATCCCTAACTTTCGGGGACACTAGCGCAGTCGCTCCACACCCTAGCGCGGTCGTGCTAGGTCGCCAGAATCCAAAATTTACCCAGAATTCAAAGTGTTCTTCCCCAAATCGTAACCTACGATTTTCCTAACTATACCACACCCCAAAATTTGATTTCAAGAAATTTTCTCAACAGGTTTTTACACCAAAACAACCACAAATAAGTACTACAACTTAAAACACCAACATAGCATCATTAAAACATAAGAAAAGCACAAGGATGCCAAAATTCACAACTTAGAGCTCTTGAATCCAAGCTCCCACTTAAACCCAAATATCACACCTCAAAATTAAATCCTAGCAGCAACCAATTATCTAAAATAATTACCAACTTACTTCTATACCTATTTGTCCCACTTAAACAACCTAAAACAAGCAAAATATGAAATTGCTACCAAATTCCCAAACTTTCCCCCAAGAACACCAAAGAAGAGGAAACAAGAAATTTACCTTTGAATTCGAAATTCCAGAAGCTAGGTGATGATCTTGGCAGCTCAATCCTCTTATCCATAGCTTTAATCTCCTTCAAAGTCCCCAAAATTCACCAAAAATTCTCCATTCTTCCTGGTGTGTGCTTGAGTCATTAGATGGTGTGCAAGTGACAAAAATACAAAGAGAAATGGAGAGTGTAGAATGCGAGGAGGTTGGCTGTAGCTGCCTTGGCCTAATCTAATGGTTAAATGACCATTCTACCCTCTTCTACTAGCTTCCCAACAAGGCATCCCAAGGGCAAAATAGCCATTTGCTTCAATTCCCACTAAACCTCAATGTACACCTTAAATTCATAATTAATCCACTAATCTCCCAAACCCCAATATTTTCCCAAAATATTTCATTTAGTAATTCCTCAAAGTATACCAATATACCAAAATACCCCTTGGCTCACCCCGAGCGGGATATAAATCCCCATTGTGACTTTTCCACTATGTTGCTCCAACGGATCGAATCATGCCGAATAACACAATGGTATCCACATAATCATGTGATCTCAAGCATATGGTACAATGAAAATACAAATATACCCTCAATGGGTCAAAATTACGAAAATACCCATTTTTAAACTAAAGCGGGTCTTTAAGCATATTTAATACATATAAACATGCACAAACAATCATATCATAATATAACTCATATAAACCACATAATTACATGTTTATTCAATTTAATTATCACATAATTACTCAATGTGCCCTCCCAACACGTTAATCAAGGCACTAAGCCTCATAAGGAATTTTGGGACGTTACAATTAGGATACATATATACTCAAATTTCCCAATATATAAGGGCGTGACTATTGACCCTTTTTGTTTTTTTCTCCCTCTACCCTTTTTACTTAAATTAATTATCATCAAATATATTATTTTGGTAAATTGACATAAATATGCTCATCAAATATTAAGAAACTATAAAGATTTTTTTAGCAAACTTTCAAAATATTTAATATGTCACATATATATTAATTAGATTATTATTCTTGATAAAAAAATTACATACTTTAATTTTTAATAGCATAAAACTTGAATATTTTAATTTTAATTCTAATGATTTAATTTAAAATTATTTATGTTTATATTTTGTTCTTATTTTGATTTAAAAAATAAAGTTGAAAATTGTGATTATATTTTTAGTAATCTTTAAGTGATTATTTTTTTAATTAAGGGTGTTAAAGATATTTTGATTTTTTTAATAATAATAACTTATAAAGTGGAAAAAAGTTATTTATTAATGGATAATTTTGTACATAAGAATTTTTAAAAGATGTATGAAAAGAATTTTTAAAAATTTATGAGAGGTTTATTTAGAAAGAAGGGTGTAATAAAAAATAGGGATGTATATAGAAGTATCCATATTAAAACTTTTTTTTTGAAAAAAGTTATTACATATTTATCTTTAAGTGAAATAATAAATTATATAATTTTATATATTTATAGGGTATAAATATAACTTAAAAAAAAATCTAAGAGGATTATTTTGCTAAAGAAATTATATGAGAACGTCATTTAGCTGTCTAAAATAAATTACAAATGGTTTAGTTTCCCACCAAACAAATTTTCTCCTACAAGCTTCCAATTGTGGAATAGTATTTCAATTGAAGTAGAAGCACTATTAATATATAGAATTACTTAGAGAAATAGGCTACAAGAACTATATATCCTTCCTATTGAAACCCTCCAAGTCAAATCTAAAGGCATGAGGTACTAGGGGAAAAAAATATAAATGTATGGTTAAAACTACAACAAAACAAGTGCTTTAGTTTTGATACATGCTTGTTATTGCATGCATGTGCAATATTCACTTAAAAGCCCAAAAACCTAAATGAATGATCTAGAAGAACAAGATGATGGAAAGAAGAGACATATGATGAAACTCATAAATGGGTATGGAAAGCTCCAAAAAAATAAAACACACAAAAAATCCAGTCATGCTTTTTTTAAAAAAACCCTTGTCATGCTCACCTCATCGACCCAGTTGTCCCTCACTTTGCTGTTGCATCTCTAGCCAGGTGTGGAATTCGCAACTTTTCTTTGTTGGACAATTGTTCATGCCATGATCTTTCTTGACTTGTTTCTCAATTTTTTTCGCATTATATCTCTATCTCAAACCCTTTGTCAATCACTTGATCTCTCTTTGCACTTGCATGGTTTTAATTTCTAGGTTTTGATGTTGTTTGTCATTTAATTGATTAAGGATTTATTATTTTAATTAAACTTTATTTATTGGAGTTTATGTTTTTATTGGTTTTTTTATGAGGTTTTTAAAGATTTGTTTGTTCAAATTTTATATTTTATATTTTAATAAATTTTTAAGTTAATTTTTTTATGTAATATTGATTTGATAAGAATTTTATTATTATATAATATTGTAGAGGATGAAATCTACAATTGTTGAGATGATTATTAGCGAGCACTAATAACCTGTTTAACAAAGAAAATTGACCATGAAAACCTTAAGATTCTTGGGTGGTGTCTGCTGAAAGAACTTCAATAGTTAAGTTAGTAAGTGGTTTGATAAATAAAGGTAAAGACAATAAAGAAAATACCAACCATCTCCACGGTACAGTGGTAGCAAGATACTAGATTTAGTAGTTGGAATATGAGTATTGAGAGAAGCTGAGATTGGAGAGAATGAAAGAATAATGTTCTTGGCTTCTGAGAGTTTATGATTTGATGACTTGCATAGTGGCCCAAGGCTTGGTATTTATAGACTCTGGTGAAGAGGCTAGCGAGGCGATCTTCCTCCTATTATAGAGGAAGACCACTTCTCTTGGGCTAGCTGAAGATTGCTCCAGTCTTCAGCTCATGGGACTTGATTTGTATGTTTGTTGGATTAGCCTGTTACCCACATAACCCAAGGCCATTGTTTGCGTTATTTTGTGAGCTTTGAGTTGGGTCATGGAAATGATCAAGCCCACTTCTGAGTTGGCAATTGAGCTGGTATGCTGTTTGAGTCTGGTCTTCTGTGGGTTTGTATGGTATTTGGCCCATTAACTGATAGGTTAAAGGTTGTTTATAGTTGGGCTTATTGGACTTGAGTCCAATTTTTGGGAACTGCAGTTTGTCTCTTACTCTTTGAGTCAAGACAATGTGTTGGCTTAGAGAGTAGCTCAGTCAGTAGGAATGTAAAGGAGGTGGGGGCGGCGACCCGGTACCCATTTAATAAAAAAATTTAAGATTTTTATTTCTAAATTTGATAAAATAAATTAAAAAAATTAAGAATAAATAGGATTTCCCCCCCGAACTATTACAATTTGCAAATTGTGCCCCTAAATTTTTCGCGTTGTTAAAAATGCCCCCTGAACTATTCCCGTTACTGAATTGTCCGTTAGTTTCAATCCTACATGGCTAACAGATTGCTTATGTGGAATTTTTTTGTAATGCCATGTCAGTGCGACATGTTAATTTAATAAAAAAATTATTAAAAAGTTTATTTATTTAATTTTAAATAGGATTGGTACTCATTTTGGTACCCTATGTTTTGGCAAAGTATAACTTTGGTACCCTATATTATAAAAAATACTCATCACATACCCTTTAATTTGAAAATTGTACAAGATGGTATCTTCCACTCGAAATTGCTCAGCAATTTTTTTTAAATGATAAGACCGCCTTCATTATACTGACTTAATTGATTTTTATTTCATTTTATTATTTCTGAATGAATTAAAATTATATAGAAAAAGACATAAACTAAAATTATAATTAATAGATATAATAAAAATTCTTTTCTTTTCTCTCTCTCCTCTATTTTTTCTTCTTCTTCTTCTTCCCGTCATTCCCATGATCGTAGCCTTCCCTCTTTGGAAGACGAAGTCCAGCTCTGCCTCTGATGGAAGACGAAGTCCAGATCTGGCTTGGAGACACACACCACCTGCAATTCCTCGCTAACGTTGCAAGCTTAGCTCATGAATATGGTAGCTTGATTCTGTCAGGATTTATGCCCTAAAAGCATGTAAAGATATTTTATTGATTTAAATAAATGTACAATTTTATTATATTTTAATATCATAATTGTTGTTTGAATAATTTATATGAATATCAAGAAAATTCCATATTAATTTATGAGGATATGATCTTGTATTAGTACGAGAGAATTAAGATAATATATAATGATTAAAATAGTCAATAACATATTAAAGTAATGAATCTTTAATGAATGGTTACTAATACAGTTTACTAAGCATACGAGATGCAAGTAATCTAGATTCGGATTACAGATGTGGATAGACATCTTGGTAAAGTTACTGTATATAATAGAGATTATATATGACATGATGATATGAATTAACTATCTTCATAAACTTACCGTTTTCCATAAAGATTTAATTCTTATCATAATAGATGATCATTTGTAGATCAGTCTAAATCATTAGTAATCATGAACTCATGTTTGTGTTTATTTGATCTTTTGATTCACTCGTTAATGTTTCTTAGGATAATGAGGCTAGTGACTTTTGTTATGGAGATTCAATATCATGAATGGATGGGAACATGATTTATAATATTAGAATCCATACTTTCGTAACAGATCGAATATTGGTTCCCTTAAGGGTAAATTATGGAACTGAATAGTTATTGAGCTCAAATCTATAATTTGATTATAAATTAATTATTCACTAGTGAATTAATGGTACTTAAGAAACAAGAGGTAATTAGAAGGGTAAAACGGTAATTTTGATCAGTTCTAATCAACGAACCAATAATTGGAGGAAAAAACTACATTTATTGATTATATCGATGGAATACAAAGAAAACTCTGTAAATATAATTTTATAAATACTTAGAGTGTAATTCCATATTTATAGTAAAGTAATCATGAAAATAATAAATAAGATTGTTAAGTTAAAGAGTTTGATTTATAATTTGGTTTATTGGAGCTTCGTATTATAGGTCCATGGTCCCCAGGTCACCTCTGTCCTACACTGTCAAGGTTAAGGATGTCATAAGGAAGATTTGTAGAGAGAATGACTAAATCGCAAATGAATTAATTTTCCGGGGCAAAGAAATAACTATGTGATAATTACGGGCTATTGATTAATTGTGTGTTAATTAATTATTTAACTATATAGTTTTTATATTTAAAAACTTTATGTTTAAATAAATATTAATCATGTTTGAATTAATATAGTGAGAGGGATTAATATAGTGAGAGAGATTATACACGTGGCAGTTTAAGTGAGTATAATCTGTTCGACTATCGACCAGAAGATCATTGGCTCATCAGGCATCATATTTATGCGCCGCCACCAGTCTGGTCGTGTCTTTTCATCTATTTCCTTCAAATATGTATTCTTATAATTACATATTAATTGTAATTTCCATTATTATTTAGATAGGCCTGTATTAAATATAATTAAGGCCCATTGGCCCAGGTAGAACTCCTTGAGCCTATAAATAAGAATCAAAAGGCTCAAGAGAGGGGACTTTTGAACTTCAGAATTCTCTTGAGAGAAATAGAGTGTTTTTATCCACGGTAATTGTATTCATCTAAAAGCTTGTAAAACTCGTGAACCCTAGTTCATTGATCACAGTTCTTGGAAATATACATCAACAAGAACACTAAGTGGAGGTAGGTTGTTACCATTTTATTGGGGCCAAACCACTATAAATCTTTTGTGTCGTTTATCTTTTCGTCTTGATTTCATCTCATTTTCTATCGTTTTACTTGACTCCGTGTCGTTGACCAATTCGAGGGTCAACATTTTGGTGCTTTCATTGAGAGCTAAACTCAAGACCTCCAAAGAGATCAAATGGCAAAAAAATCTAGAGAGACTGGACAAACCTCTGGTGCCACACCAACCCAGCCTCTTCCACAAAATGTGGCTGAAGATGAGCCATAATTGGAATTCGAAGAGGAGGAAATGGATTCTGAGACCTTGAGGACAACACTAATTGTGTTGCAGGAAAAGTTAGCCAATCTGAGGGCTAATCAGGAAAATGTGGCTGAAACGATGGCGTTGCAGCAGAGAGAAATTGATAGGCAACACCAAGAACTGAATGAGAGGCAGGTCGACATGGATCGCCGACAGAGGGATGCCACTACCGCTCTCGAGGCAGCCATTCAATTGGCTCGAGTACAGCCTGCACCAACTTCTCAACCGGATCAGCCACCCAGTGTACTGCCACAACAAGATCCACATTCAAATAGTCCACAACATCACCACACTCCGCCTCCACCAGTGAGCCCTTAGAGGCCGGAGTAGCCTTCTGTTGCTCAACAAGATATTTCGTTTCAACATCCTGAGCAGCAACCTCCTTCTCGCATTGGTCAAGATAATCCCCAGCAGCAAAGGAAAATAGGGCCGGGTAGCCTCCCCGAAGCCCTAGATGCCAGACTGCTGAAGAGCCAAATCCACTGAGCAGGGGACAACGTCCTTCTACTAGTAGGAGACAGGTCAAATTAGGCTTTGCAGTCAGGGCCCCCCATGACATAATAATGCTCGGGGACCCACTGACCAACGCAAGCCTCCACCTGATGGCGAGACGTGCCAGCAAGGGGGGGGGGGGGGAATAGCGCGATCAGCAGGTCACACCATAGTCAGTCACATTTTAGGGATGGACATGACTATAATGAGGCAGATTTCGACAGAGGAAATGCTGGTCGAGGGCAAGGAGATAGGGGTGGGGAACGTAATCCCCCACCAAGAGAGAATCGGTCGACGAGTCAGAATGCTGGGGGGCAGCCTAGGCAACCTAACGTCTTTGATCGACTGGGCGCTAACGAGCAAGGGTGTAGGGATGAGGATTTGAGGGATGTACTCAATGACAGACGGGAAAGGCACGACGAGTATGCCCCTCTGGCACTGGTCGACCCAGCTTGATGCACTGAATCAGGCCGTCTAGCAACTATTGGGGAGCCGAATGTCCCACATTGAGTATGACCGGAGAAGAGGCACTCTGTTTATACAAAGAATAGCGATGGCTGAAACTCCAAGAAAATTTAAGATGCCAGTATTACCCAACTTTAATGGATTTGGAGACCCAATATCTCATGTGAATAAATTTGAGATACAAATGGACATCCAGAAGGTGTCAGATGATGCTCGATGCAGAATTTTTCCGGCCACCTTATCCGATACTGCTCAGGAGTGGTTTTTCAAATTCCTAACCTGCTAGCATAGTGTCTTGGGAAATGTTCATGAAAGAGTTTTATGGGTAGTTTTACACTGGTCGAGTACATCCGACCGAAGCCAACCAACTGGTCGAGATACGCCAGAAGGAGGGCGAAACCTTGAAGGCGTATGTCCAGCATTTTATGCGAGCCACTGCTAGGGCTAAGACAGTTGGTGATGAGGGGAAGATGATGGAACTTACTACTGGAGTACGACGCCATTCATCCCTCTGGAACAGTTTAAGGAAGAATGGGGTAAAGAGCACCCAAGAATTCCTGGACCGAGCAGATCGATACATCAAGCTCGAAGAGGCAATTGCCAACGAAGGGAAGGCGCCCGCAGATGACCAGGGTCCGAAAGAAGATCCCACTAAAGACACCAATGGGTTTGGGAAACCTAATAGCAACGACAAAAATAACGAGAAAAATGGAGGAAAAAGGGCGAACCACGAGCTGTCAACGTCTGAGAACAAGCACCCTAAAAGTAACAGATATGAGCCAAGGTTCACCAATTATACGACCCTAGTCGAAAGCAGAGCAGAAGTGTACCAAGCTACTAGCACCACTGTTCTTTTCAAGCGACCAGCCCCGATCAGGAAAGATATCTCCAAGAGAGATACAACCAAGTTTTGTCGTTTTCACAATGACTATGGACATGACACCAATGAGTGCAACTAGCTAAAAGATGAGATTGAAGTCCTTATCAAACAAGGACACCTGAGAAGATATGTGCGAGCCCCTGGAGGTTCTTAGCGAGAGGCTCAAGGCGGCAACAAGCAGGTACCTGTACGCCAACGCTTGCCCCTTTTACAACCAGCTCCAATTGCTGGTACATTGCTGACCATCTATGGTGGCCCACACCTGATAGGTAATAGTGGGAAGGCAAGAGAACGATATGCCCGAACCTTACGACACGACCAGGATATTGAAATGTTGAACGTAGAGGAGCGAACTCCCATAAAAGCTCGAACAGAGGAAGAACTAATAATTTTCTCTGAGCTTGACGCTCAGCATGTCCGGTTTCCCCATTCGGATCCTCTGGTCGTGGACGTCCAGATCACTAATATGATGGTTAAGCGGGTGTTAGTGGATACAGGGAGCTCAGTAAACATTCTATACAAATCTTCACTGGAGAGGATGAAGTTATCAGTGCAGAATTTAGAGCCATGCAACCAAACCATTTATGGTCTTTCTGGTGAAGGGTCTGCACCAACCGGGTCGATCAAGCTTCCAGTCACAGGAGGGACTGCACCTATGAACAGGATGTTACTCACTACTTTTATAGTAGTTGATTGTCCTTCTGCATATAATGCTGTGATTGGAAGACCTATTCTAGTTGACCTGCGAGTCGTGACCTCGGTTTGGAACCTAGCCATGAAGTTTTCAACCAACGCAGGGGTAGGATGCGTGTTGGGAAACCAGCGAGAAGCGCGAGAATATTATAATTCCTCAATTACCAAGGCAAAAAGGGGTGGATCAGGGGAAAAAGCCGAGAAAAGGTTGCTATTGGCGAATGAACTACAAGCCCAATCAGGTGAGCAAGTCACCAAATAAGGTGTTGCCCAAAGTGAGGATAGGGATTTAGATCCTCGCTTTGGGGATTTTGAAGAAGATGTAGGACCAGTGGAGGACCTCGAGGAGGTCCAACTTGATGAGGCGAATCCGACCAGGGTTGTGAAAGTCAGTAAAAACTTAGAGACAAAAACAAAGAAAAAACTGGTGGAGTTTTTAAAGAAGAATCAAGAGGTATTTGCCTGGTTGCATAAGGATATGGTTGGCATCGACCCAGCAGTTATCAGCCATGTCTTGAATATAGATAAAATTTTTCCACTAGTACAACAAAAGAGGAGGCTGCTCGACAAAGATAGATCAAAGGCGTTAAAAGAGGAAGTCGAGAAGCTAAAGGAGAACATATTCATCTGGGTGGCATTTTATCCATCTTGGGTCTCTAATCCTGTACTGGTTCCCAAGTCGAATGGCAAGTGGAGGACGTGCGTGGATTTCATGGACCTCAATAAAGCCTGCCCAAAGGATTGTTTCCCACTCCCAAGGATCGACCAACTGGTTGATGCCACATCAGGGCATGAGATCTTATTATTCATGGATGCATACTCTGGGTACAATCAGATCAGTATGCACCTACCTGATGAGGATCACACTAGCTTTCAAACCAATACTGGGCTTTACTGTTACAAAGTAATGCCTTTCGGTTTGAAAAACACTGGTGCGACTTACCAGCGACTAGTCAATCACATGTTCAAAGAGCTGATCGGTGTTAACATGGAAGTATATGTTGATGACATGCTGGTTAAGTCAAAGGAGGCAGAAGAACACATCGGGGACCTGTAAGAGTTCTTCAACGTCTTGAGCAAATATCTGATGAAGTTGAATCCCCTTAAGTGTTCCTTCGGAGTTGGATCGGGAAAATTTTTGGGGTTCATTGTGAACTTGCGAGGTATCGAAGCTAATCCCGAAAAGATCAAGGCCCTGATCGAGATGAAGTCGCCTGCCAAAATTAAAGATGTTCAAAGCCTAACCAGGAGGATTGCCGCTTTGAGTAGATTCATTTCCAAATCAACGGACAAATGTGTTCAATTTTTTAATCTACTTAGGGACAATAAGAAATTCGAGTGGACGGAAGAGTGCGAGCAGGCTTTCCAGGCTCTATAGTCTCATATGTCGTAACCACCGATTTTGTCCAAGCCGGTCGAGAAGGAAACTTTGTTCATCTATTTGGCAGTCACCGAGTATGTAACGCCCTACTACCTTAGAGCCGTTACTAGGTGAGTTTAAAATGGAAATTGTGCAACTAACTGACTCTATGAGGTTTCTAAAACCAAAGGTGTGACTAAACCAGAAGTTAAGGCTGTAATCTTTGAAAATGCTTAGTTTCATTGAAAACATTAAGTATCAAACATCTGGGATCCCAAAACTAAGGTTTACAAAATATTTACAACTCAAAAATAGATTTACACTTGGTTAACTATCAAAAGAACAAGTTAATACAACCATATTCAAAAATGCCCCCAACCAAAGCAGTCAGGCAGGCCGAACATGTACGCGCCGCCCCCACGCTCTCCATACTCATGGCTGGTTGACTTTTTCTTTGCCTTTACCTGCAACACGGAGCACCCGTGAGCCAAAGCCCAGCAAGAAAACTCAAACAGTATATAGCATATGCATATTATATAGTTAACATATAATCCACAGATAAACAAGTCAACCATCAGACCAAGCAAACACGGCCATGTCGCCCCAGAAGCCTTACCAAAGCCTGGGGTCTTGGTCCTCACCGTAAGGATACCCCATGTATCCATTGGGTCCTACCCTGACTATAAGCACTCCATGTGCTAAGTGTTACTTCCGGCCCCACTGCCGTTCCCGGCCTTCGCCGCTCTCGGCCTTAGCCGTTCATTTCACTATAATTACACATATCATACAACTCGAAATAATCCTTCAAACATATATAATTCAATTAAGGTTATACCCTAGCATGTAATACAATCTAGGGCCATGCCCTGCAATAACATTATGGGCCCACGCCCTGTTCTCAGGTGCTACAGTTTTCTTACCTTTCAATTCGATAGCTTTGATCACTTGACTCCTCGAGCACGATCCCACTCGAGCCCTAGCGCTCACCTAAACACAATTCATAGGTCAAAGTCATCACCAAACATCAAGTCCAAATCCTAGCCTCGGGACCAATCCCGAGCCCCTCGGGAAGTCTTAGATCCACAAAACAAGGTGGTGGAATCGAACCCCGAACCCTAGGTCAAAATCCCTCAAAAATAACCCAAAAACCCCTTTCTGGGAACAAGGTAGCGCTACAGCGCTCAAAAGAGGGCGCTATAGCGCTACAAGAAGAACCGAACTTTCCCAGAAATAGGGCCTATCGCTACAGCGCCCAAAGACTAGCGCTGTAGCGCTAGTTGTAGACAGGCAACACCCAATTTCGTTTTCTGCGATTTCTTTCAACCAATTCAACCCCAAACTTGTCCAAATCTTTCCCAAACCCAAAAACAAACTTATCAACACCTCCCACTCATCCCAAGCATCCCAAGAACTCATAACCCAAGCTCATGCAACCCAAATCTCAAAGTCTACCATAGTTAACCCTAAACCCAGAAATTCAGTCAAACATCAAAGTTAAAGACTTAGAATTCATACCGTGGATGGAAATTCGACCTTGAGTTCAACCCTAGACCTCCTTAGATTGCTCCTCCTCAACCTTGGCCTAGATTCCCCTAAAATCCCCATCAATTCAGCTTAAATACACAGCTCAAACTAGTCAAACCCTAAAATTGAAATTTCTAAAAACTTACCTTAATTTTGATGTGTTCTTGCTAATCCCTTGCTAATCTTCAAGTCTAGCTTAGGATCCTTGATGCTCAGCCTATCCTAGCTCTCCTCTGAGCTTTGCTCCAAGAAAAATGAAGGGAAATGGTGGGAGAACCACAAATCGTTCCTTTTGAGACAAAACCCCTCTGTTTTTCTCTCTTTTCTTTTCCTTCCTTTTTCTTTCTTTTCCACAGCCTTATAACTCTTTTCTACCAATCCCACTAAGTATAAAGCTTAAATAAACTTATCTCTAATAAGCCTAATGACCAAAATGCCCTCCCTATTAATTCTACACCCTTTTATCCATGTAGGGCCATTTTAGTCATTTTACCCAATTCCCGCTAATTCCTCGAGTGTCTCTAATAATTTCCCGCTTGCTTCCCAATACTGATTAATCACCAACTATATATTTTCCTCATCATCAAAATTAACCTCAATATATTCTCTAAATTCCCATCTAAACTCCCCAGGCTTGACCCAAGCCGGGTATAAATTCCCGCTTTGATTTTCCTCTAATCCGCTCTCTCTAGGATCGTCTCAAGTCACAGATCATAGATAATAATACAGTCATGCCCAAAATAGCCAAAATTACAATTATGCCCTTCTAACACAATCAGGGCCTATATGCATACTAATACACATAGTCATGCATCTCAAATAGTCATATAACATGCTTTAAATCATAATCATGCATTTTACTCATTAAAGTCACACATAAATCCCATTATGCCCTCCAGGCACACTAATCA
This sequence comes from Humulus lupulus, assembly GCF_963169125.1. NCBI lineage: Eukaryota > Viridiplantae > Streptophyta > Magnoliopsida > Rosales > Cannabaceae > Humulus > Humulus lupulus. Next base: position 232,350,722 of record NC_084802.1, on the reverse strand, counting down.
AGGCCCTTAAGCCTTAATAGCGAATTTGGGTCGTTACAGAGTATGCTGCTAGCGCTGTCCTGATTAGAGAAGAGGAACATGTTGAAAAACCTGTGTATTATATAAGCAAGAGGCTAGTAGGAGCAGAGTTGTGGTATCCACCCCCTGAGAAATTATCCTATTGCTTAATTTTGGCCTCCAGAAAGCTACGACCATACTTCCAAGCTCACCCCATCGTAGTACTCACCGACCAGCCACTACGGCAAGTCCTGCAGAAACCAGAAGCCACCGGTCGATTGTTGAAATGGGCAGTTGAACTTGGACAGTTCGATATTTCTTACTTGCCACGAGAAGCTGTGAAGGGACAGGCTCTAGCATACTTTGTCACAGAACTTACTGGGCTCCAGGATACCGAGCCGATAGAAGAGCCTGAGCTCCAAAGCCAAACTCCTTCCTGGAAATTTTTTGTAGATAGCTCTTCCAACAAGCACAATGCTGGAGCATGTTTGATCTTAGTGATGCCTGAAGGACATCGATTCCACTGTGCAATCAGATTCAACTTCATAGCATCCAATAATGAAGCTGAATTTGAAGCTCTGCTCGTAGGATTAAGTTTAGCCAAGGACATGAATATAAAGTCACTTGAAATCTACAGTGACTCCCAGTTAGTGGTTAATCAAATTATTGGAGAATATCAAGCCCGGGGTCTTAAGATAGTTGCTTATTTGAATAAAGCAAAGGAGTTATTGGCACAATTCAAAAAATATACTCTCCAGCAAGTACCTCGCGACCAGAACGCTGATACTTTGGCCAAGTTAGCAAGTGCGAAGGATGCTGACACCTTGAATATAGTATCTGTTGAACATTTTTCCGCACCGAGTATTCAAGCAGAAGAGTCTTCCCTAGTAATCCAAGCAACAGACACATGGATGACGCCCTTTATTGAATACTTAGAGCATGGAGTGCTACCGAAGGACAGAAACAAAGCAAGAACCCTTGAGAAATAGTCGACTCAATTCATTCTAGTCGATGGAGTTTTGTACAGAAGAGGGTACTCAGTGCCACTTCTAAGGTGTGTTTCAAAGGAACAGGCCAAGGAATTAATGCGAGAAGTCCATGAAGGTTTCTGCGAAGATCATGTTGGGGGGCAGAGTTTATAAAAAAAGATCCTAAGGCAAGGATACTTCCAGCCAACGATGATTGAAGACTTTGTGGATTTTGTTTGGAGGTGTGACAAGTGCCAAAGGTTCTCTAAGACACCGCGAGTAGCCCCTAATGAACTAAAACAGATGCAAAGCCCGTGGCCATTCGTAGCATGGGGGATAGATTTGATCGGGTCTTTACCCACGGGAAAAGGCAATGTCAAGTATGCTGTAGTTGCTGTTGACTACTTCACAAAGTGGGCCGAAGCTGAGCCACTTGCAACAATAATGACCAAGAAGGTGATAGATTTTGTGGTAAAAAATATCGTGTGTCGCTATGGGTTGCCAAGAAAGATTGTCTCAGATAATGGCACACAATTTGACAGCGATCTGTTCACAGATTTTTGCGAAAGGCACGAGATTATCAAGAGTTTTTCTTCAGTAGCTCATCCGCAAGCAAACAAACAGGTTGAAGCTGTCAACAACACTGAAGGATACCTTGAAGAAAAGGCTTGAAGAAGCGAAGGGGGCATGGCCAGAACAATTACCTGAAGTCCTTTGGTCGTATAGAATGTCCCATCGAACAGTAATGGGCCATACTCCATTTTCTTTGGCCTATGGATATGAATCCATGTTGCCTGTTGAATTAGATCCACCTTCGTATAAAAGGTTGGCATACGATCAAAGTATTAATAATCAGTTATTGATGGAACCTTTGGATTTGGTCAATGAAAGGCGCGAGCAAGCTCAACTCCGAGTAGCAGCTTACCAACAAAAGGTCACTCGGTATTTCAACTCTAAAGTACGCGAAAGAAAATTTAACGTGGGAGATTTGGTACTTAGAAGAGTTTTTCTTAGCACTCGCGATCAAGTTGCTAGAGTGCTTGGACCTAACTGGGAAGGTCTGTATCAAATTGAAGAAGTCCTCCAACCAGGTACCTATAAACTTGCTCACTTAAATGGAGATCCCATTCCTCACTATTGGAATGGAGAACACCTGCGCAAGTATTATCAATAAAATAGTTCTTTTTAAAGAATTGGCTTGTATTAATTTCACTTTTTACAAGTTTATGAACAAGGGTTAGTCAGTCATATGACTAGTCGCTTATAAGTGTAAGGTCAATTTTTTGATCACTCGTACAGACACGATTGTCCATTTATTATGAGAAATAAAAGAAACTATGCGCAACCAGTTATTCTTGCCAATTATTGTATTTATTACAAGCATTTTCTCATTACGTGTGTTGTTTTGCCATATAATCATTTTTTATAAGTCTCTACTACGAGCAGTAATGTTAGAACAGGTCTTGGTCATGGCAAGTGACGAGGACCTTAAGCTCCTCAATCGCTCGGGGGGCATATAAGGTACTAAGCAAGCAAAGCATATCAACAGGCATATGTAAACACATGAGCAAAATAAGGGAAAGCATACTACGGTACTTAGAGTATTTTTCAAAATCTTGTTTAATTTTTTTAAAATCAAAACAAAGTGCTATGCTAAGTTCGGTCATGCGAACGGATGTTATAATAAATTGCAAATATTATCATATCAAAGTAAAATGTTTTACACCGTGAGCAGTTGCTGCTCGGATGTAATTGCTAATTAAATTTAAAAGCTACTCTACGCAGCAAAATATAGTCTTGACATCACGAACAGTGGTTCGTGTGTCCTAGTTATAAATTAAAATAAAATAAATAAAGTTATGAAGTAGCAGGAGTAGCTGGAGGATCTTGCTGAGGCTGCTGGTCGACTGTGGTATCAACACCCTCGTCAATGCCTTCAATACCTATGGCCAAAGAAATCTCAGGGGATCCCTGAGCTGTCTCCTCTTCCTCCAAGCGAGGAACGCACTTAGCCAGCTCAGTTTGCTTTATATGTTTTGGCAAATAATCATAGTTTTCCTTGGAATTGCTTTTCCAAAACATATAAAAGCAGTTGAACGCTGCTTCCTTGAACCTCTCAAAGTCACTAGCGTTGGTCTCTTCGAGTAATTTGAATCGCTCCTCTAGTTCAGCAGTTTCTTTCCTGCTGATAGCCAGTTCGGCTTGGAGTTTGGAGGCTTATTTGAAATTAATCACCGAAGCCTCCCTGTACTTCTCTTTGGACTTAGTGACTTTGGCCAAGGTCTCCTTATGTTGCTTCAGCTCCTCGCCCAGTTTGGCATTTTGCTCCTCAGCCGCTCTTAGTTCCTCGCCCAGTTGGGCGTGTTTATCCTCAGCCGCCTTGAGCTGCTCCGCGAGTCTTCCCTCGACAACCTTAATTTCTTCAGCATGCTTGGTAGACATCTCCTCCGAGTGATGCCAACCGGTACTCAGGGTCAAAACTCCCTGCGATCAGAGAAAAAAGCAAAGCTGTTAGTATAAATAAAAAGGGCGAGATAGACAACTAAGGCACAAAAAAAAATAGCAACTTACACTGAGTATTTCATTCAGCGAGCGACTGAAAATCTGCTTGGCCTTCATGGAGGAGACATAATTGAAGGCTTCCTGACTGTGCCGATGTCTTGATAGCTTCTTCAGTTTGTCATTGGCGAGTTGTAGGTTGTGTTCAGGTCAGCCTCGACTTGAGTTTTTCCTGACTAGTCAGGAGACGTTGGGTTGACAAGAGCTGGAGGAGTCAGATCGACAGGAGCTGGGGGAGTCAGGTCGAAGGGAGCTAGAGAAGGAGTAGTTTCCTTGGAAGGTACAGGTGCAGGAGGGTCCTTAGTCCAAGCCCTCTTCTTGGAAGGGTCGCTGCTACTTTCCCCAAGGTGCCGCCCGCTTTCTTTCCTCCTACTCGCAGAAGTCTTGGATTTGGATTTGCTGTACAGATCGAACACCTCTCCAGAAGTCATGACTGTAGGATAGAAATAAACGACCAGACAATATAAATTAACTTGCCTAAAAATGCAAGGAAATAAGAGCAAGAAAAATTCTAAGTAGGATACCCGTGTTGGGTCGAAACAGCAGCAGCCCGTGGGATGTTGGAAGGTTCCCTGATGGTCACTCCTGTTGCCCGCCTTCTCAGAGGCTGTGACACATCCTGGTGCTACTCAGGGATCTCTCCTTCAGTAGCACTTCCTGGTGTAGACTCCCTCACATCCTGGTGAGGTGCCAGAAGGCCAACCAGCCTTAAGTTGCTCTCAGTGACTAGCTCTTTGACGCTCTTCTCGATGTTCATCATGCTGGCCAAGGCTTCTGCCCTTATCTCCATCTCTGGAGTAGGGTCTGGTCAGTACCATGGACCTAAACAATACCAAAGTTCTAAAGATGGTATATAGAAGCTAGAAGAAAATAAGCGACCAGTGAGTAAAAGATTTACCTCCTCGGGTGAAGGCCAGGTTATCGGCGACCAGGTCTGTCGTAAAAATGTACTCCTGGAAGTACTTCCCTACATTGGATTTGTAGGTGATGTCGCTCAGGAAGGTACGAGCGGACTCTTGGTGGTAGAAGTGGAAGAACCCCGTGTTGTTGTAGTTGCGGTTAGACTTGAGATCGAATAAGTAGTTGATCTCATGTGGCATAGGTACATGCCATTTCTTATGGTTATATAGGATATAGAGCGTAGATAATACTCTATATCTGTTGGGAGTGATTTGGAAGGGGGCGACCTCAAAATAATTGGCCACCCCTTGGAAGAAATCGTGCGGAGGCAAGATCGCCCCTACCGATATGGCACCTCGACCACGCGCTGAAGGCGCCCCCAAGCACGTTTGCCCTCTGGTCGGGTGAAGGTTTGATGAGGGTTATCCCAGGAAGACCTTACTTCTTGATATAGTTAGTTACCATCCTAGCAGATAAGATGCTAGGAGGCGCAATGTACCATTCGACCTCTGGCCTAAGACCGTCGCGAGGTCGGGCTTTAGTTTGGATTTCAGGTGGTACATTATTTATAGGCTGGGGATTGGCAGAAGGCTCCTCGGTGCGAGGGGTAGGCTGGTTAGAAGGAGAATTGGCTGTTCTCTTCTTTCTGCGAGTAGTATACTTCACGCGACCCATGTTCAGTTGACTAGTCAGAGGTCTGGTCGCTGGGTTGTGTTTAGAAAATGGGACTTCTAAAAAAGGCAGCGACGGTTGTTCTTGATCCTCGAATAGTAGTGCAAGCAGATCGTCATCAATCAGCCTCTCACATCCCTAAGGATCGTGCATGAAAATCTGAGAACAGAAAAGGAGAGATGAGAATCTACGACCAACAGATAGTAGAGGTGGAAACGTTGGGATAACATTGCTCGTGTATAAAAGATAAGCTTTTATATGACTAGCAGCATTCTAACGTAAACACTAAAACCATTCGAACAGTTTGGAAAAATAGATTAAAAAGCAGAAGTGAAAAGTTTTTTCAGGGAAACTTTTCGACTCCGAAAATAGGCAGGAAAAACCCAGATTTTTTTGAATGCATAAAAATCGAATTTTTACTTCGATTTTGCGCCCTAAATCAGTATTCCTACTTCCCAAGCCAATTCCTAAGCCTCATTTAGTGTTTTTGCTAATTCAAACTCCTATCCTATCATGTTACTACCTACGAGCCCGATTACCCCGGAATTGTTTTTTCTCAAGAACATTCAACAACTCAAAGACCGAATATCAGAAAACTAGAGAAATGAACGTTGCATGGTATAATAGAGAAAAATCGATCAAGAAACTTACTTGAATGGAAGATTGAAGTGAAGTCACGAGCGTTGATACAAGTGGCTAAATAGACATACCACGGATCACCAAAGTTTTCTGAGCTTTTTCTTACTTTTTTTGCTTCTGAGTTCTTGAGAAGAAGAAGAATGGTAAAAGGTAGAAAGTGAGAAGAGTAGGTTATTTATACTAATCGTGGCACTGTTAAAAAGGTAATGATGGGGGATGAGTTTTCGAAACGTGGGGAATCGTGTTAGCCGTCAAAGAACTTTTGGGAAACTGCAACGACCATAATTAGCTATTTTTTCGAAAAAGGTGCTGACAGATGTGACAGGTCATACAGAAGGTCAGTCGCTTGAGTTTATTATATGCCGGTCATAGTAAAATAAACTTGGGGGGCAAATGTTTACCCAAAAAAGGACTACCTGATAACGTGGCAGAATTAGCCTACACGTGGAATACACATGGCAGTTTAAGTGAGTATAATCTGTTCGACCATCGACTAGAAGATCATTGGCTCATCAGACATCATATTTATGCGCGACCAGTCTAGTCGTGTCTTTTCATCTATTTCCTTCAGATATGTAATCTTATAATTACATATTAATTGTAATTTCCATTATTATTTAGATACGCCTGTATTAAATGTAATTAAGGCCCATTGGCCCATGTAGAACTCCTTGAGCCTATAAATAAGAATCAAAAGGCTCAAGACACTACAAGAAAAAATAGTATTCATAACACTTAAAAACTGCTATCCGGGACTATTGATAGCACTTCTGAAAATGCTAACATAGCCCCTGTTATTAAAAGTCCAGTCTTTTCTATAACAGTTTTTGAATGTTATGTTCGGTGTTATCTTAAACTATTCAATAACACATTTTTAGGTGCTATAATATTGAAATAATAACATTTAGATAGAGTTTTTAATTATAAATTTAAAGTTTAATCTTGTACTTTTTTCATAACACTTTTCAACTGTTACATTTGATAATTTTGATAACATTTTAGTTTGTTATATTATATAAACCATAACGATTTTTTACGTTTATAATATGTTTCTAAATCGTAACATATAGTAATAAAATTTTGTTACTTTAGTGTGGATAATATATTTTAAATTTTATTTTAATAAGTATACTTATATGGTTTTTTTTAATTAAAAGATCTTCATTATTGTATTTTGATAAAAAAAAAACAAAATAAATCATAAAATGTAATTCTCAATAAATTGATAAACCATAAGTATTACATTAAAAACTAATTAATTCAAACCATGAATGTGTCTACTTCATAAGATATTAGTTCTAACTTAAGTTTGAAAGCATAACATAATAAAGTTTTATAATCTTGAACATTTTTTACTTCAAACTATAGTTTGGATGATGTTGTTGCTGCTAATGCTATTGTTGCTGTTGTTGTAGCTGTTCTTCAGATTGTTGTGCTTGACTATGCACCCCAGGTTGTTGTGCTTTCCACCTCACGTGCCATCTATTACTCTCCAATCAAGCAAACCACTCATTCTGAAGAACAAAAAAACCACTATACTTTATTTTTTATGCTTATAATGCCTCAAACCAAAGAATACAAAATGGATTATATTACTAAGCCAATGATACAGGAGAAGACAAACCAGAAAACAAAACTAGGCTGTATAGCACACCACTATCAGAAACAAAATTCCCAAAACTAGCAGCATGTATAGCATGTTGTAAACAGTAAACACAACTAGGATAAACAAACAAACTATATACAGAAACATAAAACACAAAAACTCTAAATCTAAAACCAATATAAAAAACAGAATACCCAAAGATGATGCCTAAGAATAATGGTACAAGTTTAATCATAAATGTGATAATAGACAAATGAAATATCCCAGCTAACACTCAGCACAATGTGGCTCATCAAAACAATAACTTACAAGTGCAACAAAAAGAATCTTTGGTGCACAAGTAAAAATTCAAATCATGTATCAATGAGACATTATAAATAAACTATCACAGGTACTTAGTAATTGTACTTTATGAAAACTAAAATGTGAGAAAGGAGGCATCATACTGTGCCTAAGCATAACATGAGTTTGGAAACTCAAAACAATTATCAAACCCATAAATGTTGTAGAATAACCTGCTCCAAAAACAACTTTACCTGCTCTTCGCAGGAACCAATTGCATAAGCCTCAGGAATGTTTGTATTAAGAGGAATCATGGTCTGACCAAAAGGAAGAAAAAAAAATATTAATAGCAACACAGGAACAAGACATACAATTAAATAAAAGAAAAAACTGGACAATGATGTGATGAGTAAGCCAACCAAAGATAGTACTACAATAAGCATTTCATTTCGGACCTACCTGTAACAGTTTCATGAATATGGTGTACATCTTAACGTACCGGGCATTGTAGAAATCTCCAAAATTAAGTGCTGCAACCTAAACACCAGTGCAGTGAACTATGAGAACCAGGCACAGTTTTGAAGCAACTCTTAACTAAATCAGCATACAAACACACCTCTGTCAAACACTGAAGAGTGAGATTCCGATACGATGGCATGGGGAAAAAATTCAGCAACGTTTCAAGCTGTTACATAAACAAACACAATCAGAATTTTGCTCAAATGTACTTACTCTTTTAAGGAAGTTATTAAGTATTAAATTCAAAGGCAATACAACAACCATCTATCAAGCAAAGCACATACCAATGGAGACTCAAATATATATCCCAAGGGAATCCATGAGAGAAATGCGTGCAATGTGGAGAGTGTTGCACGTATAAGCTCAGTTCTTTGAGAGGCTGATAGTACATATAAGCATAGCTCATGAATGAGTTGAAATTCACTGCAACAACCAATCACATTATGTGTGAGAGATTGGAAAAATGCATAAACATATCATTACGGTAACATGTGACATGCCAATTAGAAAATAAAAGCCAAATATATGATGACTATGAACTGGCAGTACGTGACTATCAGTAGTCCAAGATAAGTGATCAGATCACTTGACTTTGTGGTGGCAGTTCACCCGGAAGACATTGTATCAAAATATGTGTATAATAGTGAATAAAAATAACTTAAAAAGTGCATAATGACTTCTCATCAAAGGATATCTAAAAGAACTGTCCTTAATATATATATAATTATAAGCAAATGATAAGTCTACAGAAGGAAAAAAAAAAGAGCACTCATGAAACAATACAATATAAAACATGAAATGCATCCCAAAATGAAATAAAAATAAAAAAAACATAAATTATCTACCTGTTCAATGATTGTTTAAGCTCCTTTATCTTACTTTGAGTCATCTCTCCTCTTGAGAAATCAAACACCTCTTCACTTAGAAGCTGAAGAAAACATATTCAAGTAATTAGTGCCAACTAATTCTCAATAATTATCAAAAGCATCAAACAAAGAAGCCTAAATATGATTTTGATTAAGAGCTTATCCAATTTTAGTTTAAGGATCAGGTTGTTTAGTTCTACCTCTTTTTATGAATTCCTACTTTGTAGGACTCAGCTAAGCGGCTGAAGTAATTCTTTTGTTTCTTAGTGAAGTGGATTTAACAATGTTTTAGTGTTTCCTTCCTTAACCAGCTTTACTCGTTATGTAATCTTCCTTTCATCTTATTGTTTGTTTTATCATTTTATTCTTCTTTTGACGATATGATTTTGACAACTTGTAAGTTTCAAATTAACTTCATAACTATTACTAATTTTTTAAAGAAAACATACTAATCTATATACTAAAATTTATCAAAGTGCACCAGACACTGTATAAGACTAAAAATATTCCTGTCCAATCATTTCTACTGACAAGAATAATACAAACAGAAGAAGGTGTACAAAGATATTGCCCTAATAGTTAAGTGAAAAAATTTGAACCAATTCATCATAAAGTGTTTCCTTTAGTCCAATTCATCTCAAACATAAGTTTTTACAATTATTTTGATAATAGAAACTGAGCTAACATCAAAGAATTAAAACACACAAAAATAGAAACATTAATTAAAAGTGAGAGAAAAGAAACCTGAGAAGCATTTGGTGCAACAGGCCTAGGGAAAAATACATTTCCTTTGCTTTCTTCCCCTCCATGCTGCAGAGAATGCATCTCAGATTTAGACTTGCTTGTGTTTGCCATCCAATCTGCTGAAAGGGTCTGCATATCAGAAAGAATCCTGAAAATTAGCAATCAAATCAACATATAAGTTTTTTGGAACATCCTACTCGTAATACAACTAATATACATAATAGGATATTAAATGAATTAGCCTTGAAATTCAGGAAAGGAAATATTTTCATTTGGAAATTTGTTGTGTCTTACTAGTGTAATGATTCTAGGCATAGTGTATATCAGGGTAGCATCAACTTTTTAGATGGAATGTCCAATTGAGTCAATCAGAGTAAATAACAAATATGTTAACCATTTAAATAACTAAAAAAAAAGTAAAATCCCACCTAGAGAGATCCTTCTTCTTCTGAAAGGTAGTCCTCAACATAGTAGCCAATGTATTCTGGACAAAATCCTGGACCTCTGCATGTATTGTTTCCCATAAAGCATCAGCCACCAATGTATCACATTGCTGCATCATGTATCACATTTATTCAAGTATGCATCCCATCCTTGGAGACGATACTCACGAGCTACCTCAGCAGGGTTTGCCGCCTTTATAATTCCACGCCCCACTATTATTATGTCACTACCTCTATCATAAATTACCTGAAAATGTTCAACCAAATAACTCTGAATATATGTATAAGAACTAGACTCCCCTTAAATCTTAAATTTTGTGAGTTCAAACCATATGGCTTATCATTTAAACTATCCAACATATCATGATTTTAAAGGCATCATTTACGTCTTAATAAAAAAATATATCTATGATTTTTTTTTGTTGTTGAAAATGAAAACTTTTCGCTTAACCTACAATATTTACTATTTAAAACTAAATTTTAAATGACTCGAACTTCTGATTTTATAGGAAGAAACTGCATACATGACTGTTTAAACTATCCCTATTGGATACAAGATATAATATGATTTTAGAAGCATCCTTTATACATTTTTTTACTTCTATTAACAAAATTCAAACGTCTTGGTCAATTAACCACTTTCATAGCTCTAGTTCTTAATAAATTGTATGCCCGACTTGTGAGTCGCAGTAAGATTATACAGTAAAACTGGAAAAGGGTGGGCATAGCTTCAAAACTACAGTTAAATGATATCTCTTACTCTAATTTTCAGACAGGTTAAACTCTGATACTTCTCAAGAAACATACCCAAAAACAAAGCAAGTAATAGACAAAATTATGGACTGTCCAATACTCAAAAATAGAACTCATATATATGTATGCTGTCCATAAACACTGAGAAACATATCAGAGGAGTCATGACAGCAATATAATTCATAGTTTATTTCAAAGGATACAATATAATATAATTGGTTTCAACATCAACATCCATACGAAATGGTTTTTCTTTCCTTGTTAGATTCAAAATACATTTGTTTGTCTCATAACAATCAATATGGGACTAATTGTATCGCTTAAAACTGCTTAAAACACCTCCTTGCTCAGGAAATTGATTAAAACCCTTTATCTCATAATCAAACAACTCTGGGAAAAACAAACATAAGGAACTGCCCCAAAAATATAGCAATGGCAGGGTATACTTAGACAAACATCACAAAATACACTGAAAAAAAATAGAAGGTACTTACTGCTAGTCTTATGCCAATTAATTCAGCATGATATGACTATATAATCCTATAAGTTTCTTTTTATGGGATCTCAATACTACATTGTATATATGTAAAGCCATTAATATTTCTCAAATTTGTAAATGATGGTAAACTCTTAACATATGGACAGGACTTCTGTTCTGGGAGATGCCATCAATTATGTAAAGCATCTGGAAGAACGAGTAAAGACACTAGAGGAACAACAAGAAATGAAAACCGAAAACCATAAACCAGTCATTTTGATGAAGAAATCTCTGCTATGTACTGTCGAAGATGGTTGAACAAGTATTCAATTCAGAATATATACTTGTAAAGAAGAACTCCAAATAACATTTTTACTTGAACTAAAATGTACAATAATTATTCACTTCCAACCAAGTTTCTCAAAAGAAGCCTTCTTCAATGAATAAAGACAAACATATGGAATCATTACATATTGAAATTTTATTTTATCACTATTAATAGGAAAACCAATTTTGACCATTTTATTTAAATCTAACAGTCATAATAAATCACTTTATCGATAAAGCATCAATGTCAAATAAATAACAAATACCATTTTTCATACAAAAAATTGACCCCTGCCAATAGGGAAAACACCCCTACTGAACTAGCTCCCTATATATATAGATAGATATTTATTCACACACATAGACAAATTAATATTAATATGCATGTTGCACAGGACCTTCTGATTCAAAGAAAAAAGCCAAGTAAATTTTTGGTTTGGCAACTACCTGGTCAATCCAGCAAGTTTTGTGCGAAACTCATTGAAGTCTTTTGATTGGCCCTCTGCATTAAGGTAAACATGTAACTCCTTTTCTGCACATTGATGAAGTCTTTCCAACCTAGACTCTGCCTCACCTGCACAAAAAGCCAAAGTTAAAACTTAAAAGAGAGCAAAACAATGATAAGTTTAGAATCAAGCTCAATAATACTACTAACCTTGCAAGTACTCAAAGAACTGTCTCTTGGCATGTTCATGCTCTGGTAAATAATATCAAGCTAAAAATTGGCACTGTATGTCACTCAGCTTCTCAAGCTAAAAATTGAATAAATTGTAAAACTTAGATAAGTAACAATAGGAACAGTCTCAGCCAAGTAAATGTAGAACAGGAAAACAAAAAAAAATCTGCCTCCCTCCAATCACAGGAATAACACACAGTTTATATATTGAAGATGAATATTGCTTGAGCAAAACAAAAGCAGAAATATCTTATAAATTAGGATAGTTACAGCTGAAGAGAACTTATTTGTTGGCAGAAAAGTATTTTTTTTTTAAGTGACAAGTAGGCATGAACAGTTAACATACAAAAAGCTAATGTTATAAACAAAATAGGAAAGTGTCGAAATACTGTTCTCTTGGGATATACTTTGCTCAAAAAATAATAAGGCATACTTCTGCAGTGCTATTTCCTTTTCTATTCGAAAAAAAGAACTAAAGATCTAATTCAAGATTGGTGAACCAAAAGAACAACCACTTGAGGGGCATGTCCCACATTTTTATACATTTTTATACATTAATACACAACAGCTGAATAAAGCTTTTGATGACAGAATAGGGATGCAAAACTTGAATTGATAAATGGAATATAAGTAAAGGAAAACAATCAAGGCCAGTTAAATGCATACCTAACATAAAGGTCATTAAAATTAAACCTATTAGCGGAAAGGGAGCTTCTATCTTGAGCTTCCTCATATGCATTGTCAATGTCATCCACCTCATCATCGAGAACACGCATTACAAATGGCCTAGAACTTCTTTCTACGCTCTTCACATTTGAAAGTTGACTATACAAAATTTATAGCTGAACGCTTAGTTAAACAGAAAAACACATATGCACCAAGCAGTTATCTAAATCACACACGTACATACACGCACCCTTTCCCCACCCGAACCCCACCTAATTAACACAAAATCTTGAGCATTTATAAATACCTGTCCAGTGATGGTGTATAGCCTGTTGATCCAACCATTGGATGCCATTCCAAACGCTGAGAACAAGTATCTGTGAGTCTCCCCTGGTCTTTGCAGGGTGTACTCGATGTAGTAGAAACCTGGCATGATTTAGTTCAAATTATACCACATAGTCCATACCAGAGTTTGCTAAAACCAGGACTAGAATGCTGGATTATATAAAGTCTTACCATTGGAAGATTTACTGTTGATAAGTTTGGCTTCCACACCTGGGGTCTTTGCCAGCTCCTGTCCAATCCACTCACCTGTTCGTAAAGATTACAAATTGAGTTTAAGAAAGGAAAATAAATAATAATAATAATAAAAAAATGTAACTACTTGGCAGAATTTGAGGAAGCCCACCAGAGTCTCAGCAACTCATCAACTTTGCCGAATGATTCTATCTTGGTGAAATCCGGACCAAGCCCCGTAATCACAACGCTCACTGGTAGTGGTGAAAAATGAAACCAAACCAAACCCCATTGAGGCATTTTATCAAACACATAGAGATCAATCAATTGGTGAAGGAAGAAAACTACAATTCATACCGTTGGGGCTAGTGTTCCCTTCTGGGTAGAAAGCAGTGACGGATTTGAACCCATCAGGCTCACTTGCAGCCAATGACCACCCTACAAAAAGCAAATAATTGAAATTATACACAACACAAGCTGAACAGAAAAGGCAGCCATTTTCAGCTCACCTTTTGGTACAGATATCTTGAACTTGTTTACATCATCAGTGTAGATACGAAAACCCTCTGCCACTTCTGTAAGAATAACCCAATACCCACTTTAGAATAAGAACTAAAAATGGTAACTTTGAAGAAGGGAAGGCAATGATACCAGTCTCTACAAATGCATTGGACAAAATTGGATTACACGAAAACCCAGCAAAACTCATGGTCATGCCAACCAAAATTTGCCTCCTATTTTGGAAACTGCCAAGAAGAAAAAAAAAACAGTTAGAGTTAATAATAATTAGAGATAGAAAGAAAGAAGCCCATTTCTCACAAATGCTTCAGTTGCGTGAGTACCGGCGTGAGGGAGGCTTCAGCAAGGTGTGGTTGTGGTGTGGTTCAATGGCGCGAGGGTTAGAAAGCTGAGAGAATGTGAGAGAGCGAATGAGAGAAAGAGCAAGGGAGAGCGAACGAGAGAAAGACTGAATGCACTGAGAGATTAGGGATTTGAGACTGAATGCAATGAGAGAAAGACTGGTAGAGATTAGGGATTTGAGCGAGAGAGAGGCACACTGGTAGAGAGAGAGCGAGAGAGAGGCACGCTGGTAGAGATTAGGGATTTGAGAGAGAGAGAGGCACTGAAAGATTAGGGATAAGTTTTTTTTCTGTTCTCTTTTGTCAATTTCAGGCGGCAAAAAGTGTTTGCCGCCTAATTTTTTTTTCCCCGGGTCTTTTTTTCTCCAAGTCTCCCTATCAATAGCACTTCTAAAATTATGCTATATTTTAATGTAATATTTGAGAAAAATTGTTGTAGTGAGAGAGGGGACTTTTGAACTTCGGAATTCTAAGAGAGAAATAGAGTGTTTTTATCCACGGTAATTGTATTCCTCTAAAAGCTTGTGAAACTCGTGGATACTAGTTCATTGATCACAGTTCTTGGAAATATACATCAATAAGAACACTAAGTGAAGGTAGGTTGTTACCATATTATTGGGGCCGAACCACTATAAATATTTTGTGTCGTTTATCTTTTCGTCTTGATTTCATCTCATTTTCTATCGTTTTACTTGACTCCGTGTCGTTGACCAATTCAAAAGTCAATAATAATTATCTTATTATAAGATATATATTTAAGATTGATGTTTAAAGATATGGTAAATTTTGAATTAACTAATATTTTTTTTGGGATAAATATATTATCTTAAATATTAATTAAACAAAAGAAAATCAGGGAATGAGAGAGAATGGCTCACGCCACACTCACTGCACAGTAAGTGTGTGGCGCCACTCTCAGGGATTCTTATCCCTCATATTTGAATTTTGAATTTCAAATTAATTTGTTTATTTAATTATATGTTCAATTATTCTTTTTAAATATGATTTAAATTAATAATTAAATAAGATGTAACTGATCAATTTTATTTAAATAAAATTAGTTAATTATCTTTATAAACCTTAAAGAAGCGATACTTTCATAATAAGTTTAAGAAATTGTTTTTTGACTATCAGACTCTCTCAAGAAAGAAATGATGGAATTTTCTAAACCCGAAATTCTTGAAATTTTTAGTCTCTCTCTTCTTAATCCTCTCTGGATCTCATGTGCTGAGTATATATAGAGAGTAAGTTTTTTCATTGGTTGGTTTTTTTGGGTTATAACATATTTTAATCATCCAATCTTAAAATCGGGTTGCAAAAATCCAACTCTAACCCGTCCAATGTTTTAGGCGGTTTGGTCGGGTTAACCTGCCCAAACCAATCTTAAGTTTTTTTTTAAGTGTTCAAAAAATAAGATTCAACAAACTAAAAGTATAGTATATATCTTCCAAACTTAGACATATTATTCTAAATTAAAATGTTAAAACATTATTCTAAATTTATTCTTAAATTTTTTAAAATAATATTTAATATTACATATAATATATGTATCTATAAATGAAAAAAAAATTCTTAATCGGTTTATTCTGGTTACATTGGACGGGCTGGTATAATTCCCAAACTGCCCAATGTAGTAATTGGGCGGTTCCAATTTTTGTCGGGTTATTCAGGTTGTATTTTTGGTCGGTTTTTCGGTTTGGTTTGGGCAGTTCACAAAAACTTTTGCACAACCCTACTAGAGACTCTAAATCAACCTTTGAATCCTACGTGCCCACACAAATTTTTGTGCGTTTGAGGATTGGCTTGGAAGGCTAAGGTGTGAGCTTTCAGAAAGGATAGGAAGCTCGTTGATTTATACGAAAAGGTTTAAGGACACTTGATAGGCTACGAGAGGTAATCTCTATTCCTTTTATGTGTTATTTATTATATCTATATATGCATGATCTTGGCAAGTATTAACAATTTTTTAAAATATCTTACTCCACTGCGTATTCTTATTTTTCTAATTTAATACCAACAATTGGTACCAGAGCAATCTACGTATATATATATATATATATAATACATGATGTGTGGGTTTCTTACATTTTTTTATATATATGTTGATATGTATATTGAATGGATGGATGTGTAATGTATGGCTGAATGATGGATCATTAATTATATGATGCTATTGAGTTAGGAATTTGAATTTTATTTTTTTAGATCCTGTGTAAGCCATAAAGGGTATAAGATTTTTGTAATTTTAATTTTGAAATTTAAATTTGAAAAATCTGTACACAGGAGAAATAGGAGGCCCGAGCCTCCAGCCGCATGACCAGCCCAGCTGCATGCCCCTGACCCGTGCGCCCCTGTGCCCTTGCGTCCCTGGTACCGAACCTCTGCACCCCAACTGCGTACGACAACAGCCACTCGTGCCCTTGGGGCTCCTCCTCCTTGTGTCAGCCCTAAAGATCTTGGTGCCCAAGCTAAATCCTATTTTTGTGCTAAATATCTTTTATTTAATTAATTTTAAATTGTTTGAATTTAAAATGATAATTATCTTATTTTATTTTTTATTAGAAAAATAAAGTATCTTTTAATTGGTTAAGATCTTATCTTAAATTTAACTAATTATTAGAATTTGATTCTTTTAATTATTTAAATTCAACTAAATTAAAAAGATGACAAAAATGGTTATTTAATTAAAAGTTAGTTTTAATTAAATAAATTAATTAAAAAATAGTTTCTAATTAATTATTTGGGCCTAATAAATTCCAAAGAATTATAAAGATGGGCCAATATGAGAAGAGAAGTATTCTTGGAGCCTTGCAAACAACTAAAGGCCATTTTATAATTTTAATTTCTATTTTTCAAAGGGTTGTAAATTTAGAAATACCCAACAATACTAAGTTCATCATTTATTATTTATTTATTGTATTTATTTAAATAAATGTTTATTAATGTTTAATTGATAACATGATCATGCATTAGTCAATTACATACCGTTCATAAAACCCCACACAGATTTGATTAATCATGCATTTTTTAGAAACATGATTATCTAGGATTGTCCTAAGTGTTTATATGAATTGTTTTGGAGAAATCAATGACATGTAAACTGCTAAGTCTTAAATTAGTTAAAACTTGGTAAATCACACCATGATAAAGGAAATAGTTATAGGCATTTAAGATAACCAACTTTATTTAAAAAATGTTATAGTAAAGTGAGATGAATGTAATGCGTAATTATCTAGATCACAGTAATTTTAGAAACATGCTCTTTTATAATTAAATATATTTTGTAATTAATTACATTCATAGGGTTATTAATAAACTAGCAATTAATTTAGATTTAATTGATTAGTTTTAATAAACACATATATTCTAAAATAGTAAGTGGGAGAAGGTGAATATCTCAATGTGACCTATAACCTCCATTATTAGTACAATACCGTGAAATATGAATAGGGTCTTGAGGCAACTTTGTTTCCGTCCCCCTAAGGAAGGTTTCTAGACATATTAATACCAAGGTTGGCTTCTTATGAAGATAGGAAAGAGTGATGTATTTTAGGCTTGATCGATCCTAAGGCAACACTCTCTAAGTTAAGTCATGAATTCTGAAATAATGGGTTACACTTATAAAGATGCAATGAAGCTTTTGCAGTGGATAATTGTATCTTGACCAAACCAGCGGTACTTTATTTTCTAAAAGAGAAAATAAGAGTTATTTTAAGTTTTAAATAATAAAGATAAAATCGCCTTATGAGCTATATGATTTTAACTTGACCGACCTACGACGACACTTTATTTGTTGGGTAGTTTTATTGTGGAATAGTAAATGCTCAATTTATGTATTTTAATTGTTGTGGATGCCAAAAATCTACCAAGGAAAAAATCTCTGATCCCTGGTTGAAATACGTGGCTAATGGTCACTTAGTCATGCTATCGGGCTCGAGCCTATAGGTCTCACAAGACCACGTTATAGCCAACACTCCCAAGTGTCCCACAGGTTTCTGCCTTGCTGAAGATTCGAAGGCTCATGACACCCTTGTGTGTCTCGCGCCCCTGAGCCTTGTGAGGCCCCTGCCTCGCGTCCATGTGTCGGGCGTCCATGTGCCTCGCGAGATCCTTGTGTGATTGGAGACCTGAGTGCCAAGCTCTTATGAGTCATGCTCCATGTGGCTCATGAGGCCTTCACCTTGTTGAAGACTAAAACCCCTCGCTCCCATGTGTCACGAACCCTAGCGCCTCGCACCAGGTCCCGCAGACCCCACCTTGGTTGTACAGCAGCGCCTCGCGCCATGATCTTGGCAATACTCGCCTCCTTCTTTTTCAACTCCTCTTCAAGAGAAGCGAGTTTGGCCTCGGTCACTTGCAGAGCCTCGCGATGCTTCGCCTCAGTTTCCTTAAGGGCCTCAGTATGCTTCGCCTCGGCTTCCTTAAGAGCCTCAGAATGCTTCATCTCAACTACCTTCAGCTGCTCGGCATGAGTAGCTTCAGTCACCTTGAGTTGTTCGGCATATTGAGCCTCAGCAGCACTAAGCTGATCGCTAAGTTTCTTTTTGAATTGAGCGATCAGCGTCCTCGAGCATCGCCAGCCAGAAGTCACGGTAAGAACTCCATGTGAACAAAAAAATATAAAGTTGTTAGTAGGGGAGAATTGGTGAGAAAATTCATAAAGTACAATAAAGAAATCAACTTACAGCAAGCATTTCATTCAGTTCACGGTTGAAGACTTGATCAACCGCCATGGAGCCAGTCTCCTGAATCACCTCCCGGCTGCGATGGTGCTTTGTTATTCTAGATAGCCTATCTTTGGCTGAGTTAAGCACCATGCCCCTGAGGTCATCTCCCGAGGCTTCTTCTCGGCGACCAGTCAGCTGTTGGACGGTGGACGTTGGAGGTGTAGGGTCGGCTGGAGCTGGTGGAGGAGTCTGTTCGACCGGAGACGGGGGATCTAGATTTACTGGAGGCAGCGAAGTTGCATCTCTGGTAGGAGCTGGTGGAGGAGTTTTCTCCTTTGTCGGAGTAGGCGCATGAGGGTCTACTATTTGAGATTTCTTCGCGGGGGGATTGCTGCAGCCCTCCCCAGATTGGCGTTTGTGGGATTTTTTCTTGTTTTCCAATTTGGCGTACAAGTTGAAATCTCGTTCGGCGGGCCTGTCTGCAAAGAAGAAACAAGCGAACAATCAAGCAATATAATAAAAAGAGCTTGCTAAGTTTAGGAATCAAGGGCAGAGAAATTAAAAGTATAATACCCGAGCTATAATTACTGGTCGCTACACTATTTACTTTACTAGTGCTACACTCACTCTTTGGCCTGAAGAAGTCTGAACTTAAAGTAGGTGTGTATTTAAAGTTGCCATCCCCGTCAAAAAGGTGATAGGGAATAGGCAGACTATCTAAAAGCGAAAAATCAGTACCGTTCTCGTCCGACGACTCAAGAATAGGCTCTGAGGCCTTCCTCTTGGCCTTTCCTGGAGGGGCCGGTGCAGCGATGGGTCATGAGGCGTCGGTTGGTTCGCTGATAGTCACTCCTATTGCCCTCCTCGTTGGAGGTTGTGGCACGTCTTGTTGTTGCTCGGGGACTTCAGTGCCGGTGGCACTCCCCATGGTAGATTCCCTCACATCCTGGTGAGGCGCCAGAAGGCCGACTAGCCTCAGATTGGCCTCTGTGACTAGATGTTTGACGCTTTTCTCTACGTCGGTCATGCTGGCCAAGAGGGCTGATCGAACTTCCATGTCTAGAGTGGGAACTGGTCGCAACCATGGACCTGAAATGAACTAAACCTCTAAGGGAAATGCAAGAAGAATCAAAGGAAAACAAACGATTAGAGGTGCAAAGGTATTACCTCCTTGTGTGAAGGCCAGGTTGTTGGCAACCATGTCGGTAGTTAGAAGGTACTCCAGATGGTACTTCCCCACATTGGATATGAAAGTAGTATCACTCAGGAAAGTGCGGTTCATTTCCTGGTGGCAGAAATGGAAGAACGCCATGTTTTCTTGATTGGGGTTGGACTTTAGGTCGAACATATAGTTGACCTCGTGTGGTGTGGGGACTGGCCACTTCTTATGACTATAAAGTATATAGAGTGCAGAGAGCATTCTATACCCATTTGGGGTTATTTGGTAAGGAGCGACCCCAAAATAATTGGCCACTCCTTGAAAGAAAGGATGGAGAGGGAGGATCGCTCCTGCCTCGATGTGATACCTCGACCAGGCGCTAAAGGCGCCTCCAGGAAGATTCGCCCGTTGGTCTTTGGTGGGTTGGACTAGGGTCACCCCAGGAAGCCTGCACTTCTTGATATAATTGGCAATCATCCTAATCGTTACTCGACTAGGGGGCAGCGTACCATTCGACATCTGGTCGAATGACGTTTCTGAGTTGGGCTTGAATTTGGATTCCTGGTTCGGGAGTACCCTCAGCTCTACCATTGGTCAAGGGATTTTCCGTCTGGGGAGTAGGCTGGTTTTTAGAAGGTTTTGCTGGTTTCTTTCTCTGGGCAGTGGATTTTACTCTACCGATGGCTAAAGGGTTTGAGTGAGGTCTGTTAGGTGGAATTCGAGAAAAAGGGATGTCCGGAATAATTAATGATGCCTATTCTTCATCCATGAGCAATTGGGCGAGTAGGTCATCATCAATTGGTCTCTTACCTCCCCACGGAGCTTGCATGAAAATCTACGAACAAAAAAAGGGAGATGAGAACTTGAAACCTGAAAAATTGTGTTGAAAGTGGGAATAACGTTGCTCGCGTATAGAAGTTAAGCTTTTATACAGCCAACAACATTCTGGCAAAAACACTAAGTTTTATACGAGCAGTTTGAGAAACGGATTAAAAAGGGAAGAAAACATTTTTTCAGAGAAAACCTTTTCGACTCTGAGAGGTCGGGAAAACCCAGTTTTTCAACTAGCTTAAAAATCGAATTTTTACTTCGATTTTACGCCCTAAATCTACGATCTCGACTACCAAACTGACTCCTAACTCCTATGAAACGATATTTCACTACCTTATCAAACATTGATCAAAATGCCCATTTACCCCAAGACAGTTTCGGTCAAGAACAGTCAAGAGCTCAGATACGAAACCAATAAAAAATGATTTTGCATGGCAACTCAAACGACTGAAAGGTTCAGAAAGCTTACTTGGATGAAAGGTGGAGTATGAACACGGACGTTTTAAGCGTCTCAGCGAAAGTTCCTTAGATCAGCAGCGAGAGCTTCTGGGATTTTCTTTGCTCTGATGGTAGAAGTTCTTCAAAGTTCTTGAAGAAAAGAAGGCGAGTGAAAAGTAAAAATGTGATCTTGAGGTATTATTTATAGTGATTGTGACACCATAAAAGAGATAATCATGGAATTACTTTTTTCAAAGTATGGGGAAGTGTAATACCGTCAAACAAGTTTTTGGAAAACTGAAAAGACTTGATTAGACATGATTAGTTACCTTTTTCGAGAAGGCATGGGCGGCTTTGATAGATTTGGTGGGGTATGCGAAGGGTCAGTTTCTTAAGTTTACTTTATGCTGGTCGCAGTAAAATAAACTTGGGGGGTAAATGTTTACCCAAAAATGGCTACTAATGATGTGGCAAGGATTTCTCACACATGGTTGACATGTGGCAGAGTCGAAATGAGGAGATGCTATTCGATTATCGACCAGCTATACCTTGCTTCGTCAAACCTCACGATTAGATACGACCAGGCTGGTCGTATGATTCGGTTTATTTCCTTAAAAGATTGTAATCTTGTAATAACTATGTTGATTATTTCCTCTTTATTACCTGGATACACGGATATTAAGGAGAGTTAAGGCCCATTGGCCCATGTAACCCCCCTTGAGCCTATAAATATGCATGAGAGAGCTCAAGGAAGGGACTTTTGACTTTTGAATCCTTTATCTGAATACTGAGAAAAAGAACATACAGTGCGATTATCCATCGTCTTGTTGTAATTCTCCCAAGGTGTGTGAAACTCAAGAACCCTAGTTCTTTGATCACGACATTGGAATTCAATATTAATAATAGCACTAAGTGGACGTAGGTCATTACCATCAATTGAGGCCGAACCACTATGAATTGTTTGCGCTTGTTCTTTATCATTAGATTCCATTATTGATTATCATCTCATTTCTTGTCGTATTTTTGACTCAGTGTTGTTGGCCAAATCGAGGGTCAACAAATACTGTTTCGAAGTATTAATTAAATATATCAACTGATGATCATATACAAATAGTTCTTAATCCTGAAGTTACTATGAACTCCTGTTTATGTTATATGAGTTCTTTGATTCACTCGTTAGGGTCTGCCAGAATGATTCGGCTAGAACCTTTTTTTTTTGGGAACTCATTAATGTAAATGGCTAGGGACATAGTATACAAATATGGAATCTATACCTTCTCGTAAGAGATTGAATAATGGTTATCTTAAGGGTTGACTTTTGGGACTGAAAGGTTATTGAGCTCAAATTCATAATTTAGTTATGAATTAACATTCACTAGTAAAGTCAATGGTACTTAAGGAAACAAGATATAATTAAAAGGGTAAAACGGTAATTTTATTCCCGGTTAATTATGAACCATTATTAGAGGGTTAATTTGTATGTAACGATTATATCAATGGACGCTTTAGTGTTATAAAGTACTCAGTAAATGAAATGTCTATAATTACAAGAGTGCAGTCTCATATTTATAGTGGAGTAATCATGAGATTAATAAATTAAGATTATTTAATTAAAGAGTTTAATTAATAATCTCAAATTTATTGGAGCTTAGAATTATAGGTCCATAGGTCCCCACAGCGGCTCTATCAACATTATTCAAGGCAAGAGTTGATATAAAGGGTAAAATGGTAAAAAGATATATTTAAGAAAAAATTTGTTCTTCGGGCCAAATATGCAATTATGTGATAATAGTGATTAATTAATAATTAATTATTATATAATTTTTGAAATTATATAAATAATTAATTTATTATAATTTTCAAAATTATAATAAAATAAATATTTAATTTTCCGAAATGAGTATTTAATTAAAATTTGTTTTAATTAATTGATGGAATTAATTAAATATCTTTATTTGAGTGAGAGATAATAATCTAATAAGTTCAAATTGGATTTGAATTTAAAAGATTGATATTTATTCAAATAATTAATTATATGTGATAATTAGTTAAAAAGATAATAGATTCAATTTGAATTAATTATCAGGTTGTTGGATTTTATCTGATAAGGTACTTTGAATAAATAATTAAATAATTGTGAAAAAAATCTCATATCCCTAATTTATAGGGAGCTACACGACACACACAGTCCCTGGACTGTGTGGCGTGAGCTACATAAAAAATTAGGGATAAATTTTTCACTTTTATTTATTTAATTCATTAATTAATGGAAAATTCAAAAGTTAGTTTTTGATATTTTCATTAATAAGACAATTAATTAATTAAAAGATAAATTGTAAATTGGTTACATATTTTTTTTAAATTTAAATATTTTCTATTTAAGTTAGACTTATCAGAAAAAAAAAATACTGAATTTATTCGCTCTAAGAAAAAAAACGATACTTTTCAATCTCTCCCTGAAAAGAAATAGAACCAATCTCAGGCTTATTCTCTTGATCTCATGTATTGAGTACATCAAGTTGAATAAGAAATATACCATCCTTTATTCTCTAAGTTCCCACACACTTCTTAAGGTGTAGAAAACGTTTTGGAAGACCTTGGTGTGAGTACCTGGGAGCAACGTGGATAGGAAGATCGTTTATTTTACGAAAAGATAGCAAGGACACTTGATAGGCATCAAGAGGTATGTTCTTTATTCTTTTCTTGTTTATGATTAATGTATGTATATTAATGGATCCACATATTTAAAGGTAGTTTAAATATGTTACAAAGATTTTGTTGTACACTGAGCCACCCATCACTATTCCGCTGCGTATTAGGAAACTAGATCCTAACATTACACGCTTGAGCATGAATGAAGTTCTAAGAACAAAGCATGAACCCGTGGAAACTGATTTTGAGATAATGGAATCTCTGCATGCCATGTTTGGGCAGTAATATGATCAAAGTAGACATGAGGCTACTAGAACCTACATGACTACTAAGATAAAAAATGGTGTTTCTGTGCGTGAACATGTCCTGAGCATGATCAATGTGATGCATGAAGCAGAAATACACGAGGCCGTCAATGATGAGCGTACACAAGTAAGCATCATACTTGAATCGCTCACTCCTGCTTTCTCTACGTTCACAACCAAGTATATTATGAATAAGTTGGAATTCAACACGACCCAACAGTTGAATGACCTGCTGACATTTGAGTCTCTTAACAAAACCATAACCAAAGAGGCTGAGGCAAATGTGACAGAGGAGAAACCTTCAACCTCTGAGGATAAAACCAAGAAGATGAAGAATGTAACGTCCCAAATTACACTGAGAAATCCTATCCCTAGGATCTCCTTGGTAGCCCATGCAGATCAGTTTGTGCGAATGTACAAAGGACAGTTGTAAGGCTTCACCACGCCTAAGCCGGCCCAATGGGCCCAGATTAACAACCCTTAATTATGCTACATTTCTTGTATTGTGGCTCCATTAGCGAGCAATTGTAATTATATCCTTATTGGGCCCGGATTAGTCCAGCCCAAGTGACATGACTGCCTATAAATAGGATCAGTGGTGCACTATAGCGAGGATCCCGAATTTTTTCTTGTAACCTAAACGCTGCTGAACTTGCAGAAAACCTCCATTGTCAATGTAACACCTTGGTTAACCAAGACCATTACACTGTGTGTTTAAAATAGTGCTTAACTCGCTAAGTGAGTCATTTGGACTTAAATGTGTAATTAAAGACTAAGTCAAGGTCAGATATCAAATGATTTGGTCAACAAAATGATTATTTTTCATTAAAAATTTTAAGTTTAAACACGGGATCCCAAAAAATCAACTACAGACTTATAAAGGACAAATAGAATACAGATTAGCCATCCTAAGTGGCAAAACAAGGTTCAACCCTAGTTCCTCCCAGGCTATCCCGACCGTGAAGATTGGGTAGGCTGCATATGTACACACCACCCCTGAAGCACTCCAACTCATGGCTGGTCGGGATATCCCTTTCCCTTACTTGCATCACGTAGCACCCATGAGCCAAGGCTCAGCAAGAAAAGGTAAATCAGCATGCACAACTAGGCAATAGCATAAAAACAGTAAACATAAATCATTAAATTCAATCAATAACAGGATATAAACAACCATCCTAATAGTAACATTCAATTAAGTCAAATGTGTACACCAAACTCATCAATTAATTGAAATAGTTCAGTGTAAACCACACTTTTGTTTATTGTATTATGTCCAGGCTCGGCGCCCTTAGGCCGAGTCCTTTGGTCTTATAGCCGACCCCGACACCCTTAGAGTGGGCTGCGTTCCACACGCTTGCTATCGGCCCTCGGCACCCTTAGGCCAGCCTGTAAACAGATATAATCACAAATGCGCAATGCAAAACAAGTAGTCCATGGCAACATATACAAGCATGCCTATCCAGATATTCTAATATATAGATATGTTCACATTCATAAAATATTCATTAACAGGGGTTTAATCCCCAATCACAACTTGAGTGTAGTTTTCTTACCTCAAGTCCCGAGTAGCTAGCTTATGGCAGCCTCAAGCACGATCCTTATCCTTGAGTCCTTAGCGGTATAACCTAGTCACAATGTATTAATAAATAACCATTTAAACCTAAACCAATTACAAACTTCAAAAAAACATACTAGCCTTCGAGACCTCGAATTCTATAAAACCAACTAGTAGAATTCGTCCCGAGCGCTTAGGTTAAAGTTCCCGTCATTAAAACCTGAAGTGGCCCAACAATGACCAGGCGGGCTGCGACTTGCCCCTAAGGGCTGCAGCATGCCTCCCAAGTTAGAGAGCCCCCCCTTACTAGAACCAGGACACGGGCTGTGACTTGCCTTAGAGAGTTGCGGAGCGCCTCCCAAGCAGAAGCCCCCATCTGGACTGGGTTCACCTAGGCCGCGGTGCCCCAAGTACAGGGTCGCAACTTGACCCTACGAATCCAGGATTTCTTTGCTTTTCCTCAGCAAAAAACCCACCAAGAACTTCCCAAATAATTCCTAGAACTATAATTCAATCCCCATAATAATACCAATATGATACTAGCAACAAAACCCCAGCTTAACACACTCAAACTTCCATCCAAACTCAAATCCATAACCTTGAACCTTAAAGCTAAGAACAACCATAAAACAAAAACAGAGCACCATCAAAATAATAATTAAAACTCACCTCAACTGTGAATTAATCCTCCTAGCTGTAGCTAACCAAATTCTAGGCCTCAAGTCTTCAATTCCCCAAGCTTTTAGCCACCAATTCCCCTTAGCTTCCTCAAGAATTCCACCAAAGTTGAGAAAGAAGAGAGATGGTCGGTTGGAAGAGGAGAGAGTATTCTGGCCTTGTTTCCTTGAGTTTCTACAAGCTACCACTACCTAAGCTATTCCCAAAGGTAAGTCCATCCTCTTGATAAAAAGACCATAATGCCTCTTAGTATACCCTTATCTTCTAATGCCCCTGAGGACGAAAACATCATTAGCATTCCCCGCTAATCCTCAAATTGTATTATAAATTCCCAATTAATCCCAACATGCCCAATTAATGACCAAATAATTGCATGTTAACCAATAAATCCCAAATATACGTTAAGTTCCCCAAAATACCCCTAGGCTCACCCCGACCCGGGTATTAGACCCTGTTGTGACTATTCCACTCACCAGGATCGCCTCGAGCTAAATACTACAAATATATCCACATAATAATGTGATATCAATCATTTACACACATATAATCACATTTATTCCCTCAACGGGCTAAAATAAAAAATATGCCCTTATAAGAACGGGTCCACATGCATATTTAATACACATAAACATGCATATATATATATACATTACCATATAAATCATGTATGCCACACAGTCACACATTTATTCAGTTCATTTCACATATATATCCAATTATGCCCTCCAGGCACACTAATCTTGACACTATGCCTTATTAGCATTTTTGGGACGTTATAGTCAAAACTCTCTAAAGCCTAATACTAGTGACTCGTGGACTAAGGATCATTAATGCCCCAACAACATAAAAATTGTGATCTTATTTATTTCTTAGCCTTTCTTTCTAGCTCTTAGCTTTTAACATATTTATAGTTTCTGAAAAACTTGGTAAACATTTTGGTGCTTTCATTAAGAGTTGAAGAAAGCTTGAATCAACCTTGATCATTTGCGGAAATGGTGAAAACTAGACATACCGTGTTTGATCTTGCTCACCAGCAACAAAAAGACAATGGAGAGCCATTACACAATCAACCACATCCTCAAACCAACCAGAGGATGGGCCTTATCATGGGCCTCTGCCTGATGACTCCCAGAATATTGGAGAAGGGGGTGAATACGATGTAGACTACTACGAGGAGGATGGAGAGGGATATGAAGACCACGAGGTTGAGAATCCCATTGATCCTGATGGGAAGGACATGGAACCCGAGCAAGAAGATTCAGAAGTGGTTCGTCTGAGGCAAAAATTCCTGGACCAAGAAGTAAGAATGGTGGAACAGCTGGAGACCACCTGTCAGATGCAAGAGTCCCTCCTGGCTCTTCAAGATTTGATTACTACACAGGGATTTACATCCAATCCCTCAGTCATTCCTCCCACAGGAATGCAGTCGCCTATCCCACCTACAGGGACTGGCGTGCCCAACAACGCAACCCATATTCCTCCTCTAGGACGATCCCTGCATCCCAGAGCCTGTCCAACAAAACTAGTTCAAGAAAAAGGGAAAGTAAAAGTGCCCGATCCCGTTGAAAAAGAAAAGCCCCACAAGAAAGCTTCTCCCACTCCAAGAACCGGGGCTGACCCAGGGAAATTCCCTAAGAAAGAACAGATGAATCTTGTTCCAGGATGGAATCATCCGAACAATCTGCAAGGGAAGCGCTCGTAGGGTACTAAGCCCCGAAACGTCCCTAGATAAGACTATCAAGGAAGACGTTTTTATCCCAGCGCTTCTATGAACAAGGATCATAGAGGGCGCAGGCGCGGAGAAGAGCTAGAAATGATCAGTTCGAGAGACGACACATTCCGCGTGGATTTGCGAGACGGACTTAATGCTCGAAAGGAACGGGCCCAAAAAGAAAAGATTCGCCCTTGAGGAGGTGACTTGAGGAATAACCTCATTGACAGGAGGAACGAAAGATTTTCCCTGGAAAATGGAATGGCCACGCAGTTCATGAAACAACTGGCTGCTCTAAAAAGGTCGGAAACTGCTTGGTCCAAAAATAAGAAGACAGAGGTTCTGATTACGAAGATGAGGAAAATGAGTTGTGTTCCAAGCACATCCTGGATGTCGTGTTACCCAAAGGGTTCAAGATGTCAGAAATATCCGACTATACCAGAAACACCGACCCCAGAGATCATTTGTCCCACTATAATTGCTTGATAACTGTATCCCATGTCTGCGACAATGGAAAATGTCTCTGCTTTTCGATCACTTTAGTCGGACACGCCGAAGAGTGGTGGAAAAGGCTTAAGATGGGATCAATCTAGTCTTGGTCCAAATTGTAGTCAGCTTTCTGTAAACAATTTGTGGCCACCCAAAAACTGGACATGGAAGTTAGTGCTTTGGCCAACATCACGCAACATCCTATGGAAACCCTTAGAGCTTACATCCAACACTTCAGGGAAAAAGTCTCAAAGACTAAGGTAGATAATGGATAGTACCTAGTAGCTCTCCAATCCAGAATTAGAGCTAGATCCCCTATATGGGACGACATGCAATGCAGCAAGGCGGCCACCCTTGAAGAATTTATAAGGAGGGCACAAGGATTCATAAACTGGGAAGAGGCTCGAATCCAAGCCTTCGGATGGCAGCAGCACCCCAGTCGATAGCACAAAGCCTTCCCAGGTATGGAGCGCAGTACCCGAGAAAAATATATCCAGCGCCTCCAGCAGTGTCCAGATTTGCTGGGTCCTTCGGGATACCGTTCATGGCCCCGACTATCTACAAACCCACTTTATCAAGATACGCTCAAGCTCTGTCAACCCCTTTCTCTAGGTACAAAGTAGCACCAACAAGGTATAGTGCCACTCCTGGAGGCTCCCAACCATCCCAGACCGGAGCAGGAGAGGCGAGCATCAATCCTTCCCGGGGAAAAAGATCTCGCAAAAGATAGAGTCGGTTTGAGGCCACGAAGAAGGGAAAGAGGGGGTACAAGCCCAGTGCACGAAGTATACAAACTTGGTGGACACTCGGGAAAACATCTTCCTTGCAACGGGCAACGTAATCCATTACTAGAAACCAAGCCCTATGTTTAAAGGGGGAAAGAATTCGAGGGACACTGGAAAAAGGTGTGCCTACCACAAGGACGTGGCCCACACAACCAAAGAATGCCGTTAGGTGAAGGACGAGATCAAGAATTTGATCAAACTGAGACATCTCCACTAGTGGGTCAGAATACCAACAGGAGTTCTGGGACTGCCAGTAACTCTCAGACAATCTTTGGCCCATGGCGCGCAGGGATCATACCGAACTCCTTAGGAAGGGTATGCTCCAGGATCGAGTGCAAAAGCCCCTCAGGGGGCCTGAATAGTGCAATCGCTTGGAGGCTCTATGGCTCACGGGCCTGGGATGCCATATCCTACCATAACCGTGCCTCCTTGAATAGATGGCCACGTGGCCACCATATCGGGAGGCCCACATCTAGGAGGACCGTCCCAGAATGATTAGAAGAGATACCTCAGCGAGCTCGATTGCGACCATGAGGTGTGCGCATTAGTCCAGACTCTGGCCCAGCACCCAAAACTGATGAACCTACCCATAACGTTCATGAAGGAAGATGGTCGAAACATTCATTTCCCGCATCATGACCCCTTGGTCATTGATGCCCAAATCGCCAACAAACGAGTATCCCAAGTGTTGGTGCATGACGGGAGCTCCGTCAATGTCTTATTCAAGCCAGCCTTCATGACGATTGGGCTAACAGAGGTAGACCTAGCCTCCTGCCCTACGCAGATCTACGACTTCAATGGGGATTCATTGCTCCAGATGGGCAAGATTCAACTCCCTATGACGCTGGGGAATGAGGCTCAGAGCTCTTTCAAGTACTGCACCTTCGTGGTGGTGGATTGCCCCACTACATACAATGTGATCTTTGGGTGCCCTGCTCTAGTTGAATTCGATGCCATCACCTCCATCTGCCATCTATGCATGAAGTTCCCGTGTGATAACAATGGAGTGGGAACTGTAGGGGGAGATCAGAAGAGCACACAGAAATGCTATCACGTCTCCGTCCGACCAATCTTCATGGTCCGCAAAGAGCCTCTCGAAGGGCTGATCATATCCCACAACCACAGCTAGCATGGAGAGTGGTTCGGGAGGACGATGAATTTGATCCGCGAATAGGGCATTAGAGCCCATGGAGGAGGTTGAGGAGGTGTGCATCAGTGACACCGACTCGACCAAATTGATCCAGGTAGGGAGGAACTTGAACTCGGAGGTCAGGGCTGCCATAATTGCCTGGGTAAAAGAAAACTAAGACGTCTTGGCCTAGTCCCACTCAGATATGACCGAGATTGACTACAACGTCATATGTCATGCCCTGAACATTGAAGAGAATGCAACTCCCGTCTGGCAGAAGCGAAGGCCCCTAGGCGTGGAAAGGGCAGAGGCCCTCAAGCTAGAAGTCAAGAAGTTGTCCACGATCAACTTCATCCGGGAGGCCTTGTATCTCGTTTGGCTGGAAAATCCAGTGTTGGTACCAAATCCAAATGGAATGTGGAAGACTTGCATTGACTTCCCGAACCTCAACAAGGCATGCCCAAAGGATTACTTCCCTCTGCCCCAAATTGATCAGATGGTGGATGCAACATCTGGCTACGAGTTGCTAAGCTTCATGGATGCTTACTCTAGCTACAACCAGATCTCAATGCATGTAGTAGACTAGGAATACACCAGCTTCAAAATGGACAAGGGTGTATACTGCTACATTTTCATGCCCTTCAGGCTTAAGAACGTTGGGGCCACCTACCAAAGACTGGTCAATAAGATGTTTCAGAATCAACTAAGGAAGAACATGGAGGTCTATATAGATGACATGTTGGTCAAATCTAAGACATCGACCCAACACATGGACGACCTGGTAGAGACATTTTCCATTATTCTTTGGCACGTCCTCTTCTTTGATCCTCAACTGATAGTAGCCTGATCGGAGATCAATCTTTTGAAAACACTGTACTCCCTTGAAGCTGATCAAATAAATCGTCGATCCTAGGCAACGGATACTTGTTCTTGATGGTCAACTTATTCAACTCCCTGTAATCGATGCACATCCTGAGCGATCCATCCTTTTTCTTAACAAATAACACTGGAGCACCCCATGGCGAGAAACTCGGTCTGACAAACCCCAAATCCAGTAGTTCCTGCAACTGAATCTTCAATTCTTTTAATTCTGCTGGAGCCATTCTGTAGGGTTCCTTGGACACTGGCTCTGCTCCCGGAACCAACTCTATGACGAACTCAATCTCCCGCTGTGGCGGAAATCCCGACAGATCTACTGGAAACAAGTCTGGAAACTCACAGACCACTCTGGTTTCATTCGGTCCCTCTGCCGCCAACTTGGAGGAATCTACAATACTCGCTAGGAATCCTATGCAACCCTCCTGCATCAGGTCTCTAGCCTTTAGTGCTGAGATCGTAGGCACCCGCGGTCCATTCACCGTTCCCACAAACACAAAGGGTGCCTCGCCTTCTGGTTCAAAGGTCACCATTCGTCGCTTACAGTCAATTGTTGCTCCATACCGCGTTAACCAATCCATTCCTAGTATTATATCAAAATCGTCCATATCTAGCTCAACCAGGTCGACAAACAATTCTCTACCGTCTATAACTACTGGTAATGCTCTAACCCACCTCCTAGAGACTACCAGTTCTCCTGTAGGCAATAAAGTATGAAAGCCCCTAGCATACAAAATACTAGGTCTACAAAGCTAATCAATCAAAACAAATGAGTGCGTAGCACCATAATCAATCAATGCAGTAAACAAGGATCCAGCGCTAAAAATCTAACCTGTGACCACTGAGGGACTGGCCTCTGCCTCAGTCTGAGTCAAAGTGAAAACCCTAGCAGGAGCGAGGCTGTCTCCCTGCCTTGGCTCCTCTTTCTTGGCCTGCGGGCAGTCTTTCTTCAAGTGGCTGGTGCTCCCACAAACAAAACACGCCCTGGTCCAGCACTCGCCCTGATGCCGTCGCCTGCATCGAGGACACATCGGAAAGCTCCTCCAGCTATCATTTCCGCCCTGGTGGCCACCCATCGAACTGCGAACCCTCCTATCAGAACCATAAGGAGCAAATGAATCAGGTGCTCTCCTCTTCTGCTCACTGGGGCCGCTGCCCCGACTAGGCCCAGAAGAAGAAGGCACTGCCCTCCTGGTATCGCGCCTAGCAGCGCTATCTTTCCAGATCTGATCCTCAGCCCTCTCAGCAGTGAGGGCCTTGTCTACCACTTGCACATAAGTAGTCTCTGGAGCCAGTGTAATACTCACATCATGGGCGATCATTACGTTCAATCCCCGTATAAACCTGTCCCTTCTGGCCGCATCAGTCGGCACTAGCTCTGGCGCAAATTTCGCCAATCTGTCAAATACCAGGGTGTACTCGGTGACGGATAACCTGCTCTGAGTCAGGTTGATAAACTCGTAAGCTTTCGCGGCTCGAACTGCCACGCTGTAGTACTTCTCGTTAAAAATGCTCTTGAATCCTTCCCAAGTCATAGCTGCAATATCCCTTCGCTGCCTTACCACATCCCACCATATTCTTGCATCATTCTTAAGCATATAACTGGCACAATCAACCCTGTCCTTTCCTTCAACCCTCGTGAAGTCCAAGATTACAGAAATCGTACTCATCCACTGCTCAGCCTGCAGTGGGTCTGCTCCGCCCTCAAAGGTAGGAGGTTGCTGTTTCCTGAATCTTTCATACAGTGGTTTCAACCTGTTCTCAGTCACAGGTTGAACCGGAGTTGGTACCACACTCGGCTGTAGTGGTAACCAAGTGGTTGGTGGAGGAGCTGGTTGCCTCAACTGACTAAGCGCTTCCTCTGTTCTCTTCAACCTAGCCTCCATCTCGGCTAAAATTTGCTGCCAGTTCTGAGGAGCAGGTGGAGGGTCCTGACCCTGGTTGTCATCCTCGGCCCGAATGCCGCAGAGTCTCGATGATTGGCGAGGCATTACAACTAAATGCCTGCAATCAGTGACACCGCTCATCAGGCATGATAACAAGGTCCAATTTCCACCTCTCAATCCCAACAACAACCGAATCAACAATCCAATATAACAATTAGATATCATACAGCACACAACGGGCCTTGCCCTGACATCATGCATATTGTAACGACCCAAATTCGCTAATAAGGCTTAAGGGCCTTGATTAGCGTGCCAGGAGGGCACGATGGGATTTATGTGTGATTTTATGAGTTAAATGCATGGTTATGATTTAAAGCATGTTATATGACTAATTGAACATTGAGATGCATGACTACGTGGTTAGTGTGCATGTTAGGTGAAATATTTACGCATGTGGACCCCGTTTGCATGATAGGGGTAAATTTGTAATTTTAGCCCGCTGAGGGTATATATGTGATAATTGTGTTCTGTGAATTGTACCACGTGAGTGTGGTGTTATTATTGTGATGCACGTGCCAAGACGGTCCTAGAGAGCTAGTTAACTTAAGAGTCACAACGGGATTTCTATACCCGGCTCGGGAGGAGCCTAGGGGTACTTTGGGAATTTTATGGTTAAGCTGAGATTTAGCGGGTAATGGTTATTGGAGATTTAGTAACCTGGGTAACCATTAGTTACTACTATGGGTAACAAGTTTTAAGGTAAAAAGTGATAGAATTGAAATGATGTGTAAAAACTTAAGTGCCCTTTAAGGTTTAGCTAAGGAGGATTAGTAGGAAAGGGTAAAATGGTCTTTTGGCAAGGGTTATAGACAAAATTCAGCTGGGATTTAGGGGGGTTCGGTTTGGGCATTTATGTCACTTGAGGCTTGATAGAAATTGAAGAGAAGAAAGAGAAGGAGAGAAGAAAGCTAGGGCAAGTGAAAGAGAAGAAGAGGAAGGGAAGAAGGGCTGAAGTGAGGAGGCTTTTGGGTGAATTCTCTACTTAAGGTAAGGAACTTATGCATATTTAAGTTTGATTTATGTTTTGATTTGAGAAGTTTGAAGCTTGAGTTAGTGTGTTTGAGTTGCTGAAAATAGGAATCATGGGGTGGATTCTTGAGTGTGTTGATGTTTTGGTCTTGTATCTAGTGCCTATAGGGTTGTTAAGTTGTTCATATGAAGCTTGGAATTGAGTTTTGGGGTTTGGGTATTGGTTGGGTATGATTTGGGAAGGTTTTAGCTCGGAGAAAACGCAAGAGAAAACCCAGATTTTCTGGGTTCGCGTATGAGCGCCGCGGCCCTGTTCTTGGGCGCCGCGGCGCGAGGTTGCATCAGGAGGAGGCTAAGTCGCTGGGCGCCGCGGCCCTTGAAGGGAGTGCCGCGGCCCTAGGCCAATTTTGACACCCAAAATTCTGGTTTTTAGGGCTTTTGCCCGGGGACTCGGGGGATGGTTCCGGTGTATTGTTTTAGGGAATTAGAGGTGCCGAGAGTGCGGGATTGGTCCCGGGAAATGGTTTTGGGTTGGTTACTATTAAAAAGTGTTTTATGTGTGTTGTGACTAGGCTATTGGAGAGGCTCGTGCTTGAGGACCGTGCTCGCGGCTTTAGTGCATCAGGAGGCTCGGAATGCAGGTAAGAAAACCGTAACACCCGAGAATAGGGCATGGCCTCACTGTGTGATTGCAGGGCATGGCCCCAGATTGTATTATGTGCAAATGTTTAACCTTAAATGAATCATGATGTGTGTGAATGATTATTTCGAATGTACTATATGTGTGATTATACTGAAATGAACGGCAAGGGCCGAGAGCGGCGTAGGCCGGGTGCGGCAGCGGGGCCGAAAGTAACACTCAGCACATGGGATGCTTATATTCAGGGTGGGACCCAAGGCACATGGGATGCTTATATTCAGGGTGGGACCCAAGGGATACATGAGTTATCCTCGCGGTGAGAACCGAAACCCAAGGCTTTGGTAAGGCCTCTGGGGCGGCATGGCCGTGCTTGTTTATTATGATGGTTTTCCTATTTATCAGTAAATTATGCCAGCTATATGAATTGCATATGTTATGTATTATTTGGGTTTTCTTGCTGGGCTTCGGCTCACGGGTGCTCCGTGTGGCAGGTAGAAGCAGAGACTGAGTCAACCAACCATGAGTACGGAGAGCGTGAAGCGACGCGTACATGTTTGGCCTGCCCGACTGCTTTGGTTGGGGGTTTATTTGAAAATGGCTGTATTAATCTATGATTTTGTAACTGATCAACTGTAAACTTATTTCAAGATGTAAATAGTTTTCAAACCTTATTTTGGGATCCCAATCGTCTAACACTAGAAGTTTTTATTGAGTCAACGCATTTTCAAAGATTACAGCCTTAACTTTTATTAGTCACACTTTTGCTTCAAAACCTCGGTTAGCGAGTTCATTGCACTGTTTTGTCTTAAAACTCACTTAGTAACGGCTCTAAGGAAGTAGGGCGTTACAACTTGGTATCAGAGCGAGCCAAGGTTTATTGGTTTTGGAGATCGACCGAACATGTACGCTCGCTGTCAGTGACAAGCTCGACTCAGGGTTGGTTGGTATGAATGATTGACATGTCTGAATATATGTTTGAATGCCCTGTTTGCCTGCTTATTTATATGGAGCATGAGGAATGAAATGACATATGCATGAGATGCTGTTGGGCTGGGCCCTTGATTATTGCATGTTGAGATTGATACATGCTGAATAACATTATTATGTATGTGGATGAATATTGGCATAATGGTTTACATATTGAGCTATGTGGTCGATTGATTAAGTTGAATCTGTATGTTATATCTGTTTATTTGCTTGTGTGAAGCATGTTAAGTGTGGATATACTTAGGAATGTTAAATCTGGTAGCTAAATATATGACATTGTGGATTTGAACTAGTATATGCTTCTGTGTGCATTATACCTGTGGATATTTGGACCTAGTGGTGGTTTGGTTCAGAGTAGGAACCACAGAGTTCAGGAGTTGGTCAGTTTTGACAGATGAACTCGAGTTGTTTGTTCCTAGAAGGGTTGAGGACCCGATATTGTGTTGAAAATAGGGATTCTAGATATAAGTTGGAGTTGAGATCTCTAGTTATCCATGAGAGCAACAGCAAAGGGGTCATTAGTGTGTGAGTAAGCTGTGGGGTTTGTTAGTTGAGATGGGATAGAAGAACAGCGGATTCTCTGGGGAGATGGCTGATTTAGATGTTTTAACAGTAAGGTTACCGGTGATGGTTTACTGTGAGTTATGGACAAAAAAAAAGGTATTAAATGAAAGGCTTAAAGGGTGTTAACCTCGGGTTTTGAGGAGAGTTTGAGTTGACAAGGAATTTATCAATAGATGAGCAGAGTTAATTCCACCCTTGGTTATGAGGATGAGAGATCCTGATTAGAGGGTTGTTTTAAATGTTGAGGCAGAGAGATGCCTGGAAGTGGTACTCGGGCTGAGGTACTGGCTTAATGGGTTGGAAAAGAACCTAGATGATGAATGGTTAGAAGAGATTTTAAAGACGTGATTTGAACTGTGGAGACTGGTGGACTTATAAGTTTGGTTTGGACTGATAGAGTAACAACAGTGTAGAACAATGGGTTTGGTGAATTGGATAATTCATTTTGGGAATTTATACTGACGGATGTATCCGGAAATGGTGGCGACCCATTTAAGGATGGAACTATGGGACAGTCCAGGGCATTTGGGCCGCTCTGATGTAAGGACTTATCGTTTGCATGTGGATGGCGGAGAGGGCCATATTGTTCGAGGAACTGATGGTTGATGTATAGAGCATGAGTGCTAGAGTCGCTATGGAGGTGCTTCCTTTGATGGAGTTAGTAAAGGTAGATTCGTGATAATCAAGTTGATAGAACCCCAGATAGTTCGGTGGCTTCTGGTTTTACCAGAAAGGGGGAAAGGTCTGATTGATAAGATGGTACTTTTGTTGATAGGACGCAGCGAGGTTGAATTCTCGATTTTGAGGTAAAAGGACCCCAGACAATGCTTGGGCACCTAGATTGAGATTGGAAAGAAGCCTGATCGAATAGGTAGTTATCAAGATGGCGACAGGAACCAGGAGGTTATTTGGTATGCATATGAAGAAGAGGATGCCACCTGAGAGGAGGTCAGGTGAGGGCATGACTTCTACGTAAAATGACTCAATATGTTAGGATGGGTTTCCCATGGTGCGGGAAACGGAAAACTAGAATGCAGCGTTACATTCAAAGTTCGAGGCTGAGTCCTCAAGGATGAGTATTTAACTGACGAGCTTATGCTCTAGGCATGTAACGAACTGGAAGGGCTCGGTGTTGAAAATGTTCCGAGAGGGAGATGGATATAGAGAGGAAGCCTCGAAGGTGCTATTCGAGAGGTTGATGATAGTAATACTTATTGAGAAGGAATTTGAAACCTATGGCAGGTGAATTGGGATGCAAGTGATCAAGAAGTTCATTGTAATAACGACAAGGGTTGTCTTAAGGAAGCTTTAGCATGAGTCGCAGTGAGCGAGCTGATTAGTTAAGAAATAATCATGGATTTTTGAGGATATCATCTGGAGTATGTGATTGAGACTGAGTGGAACAGAGCTGACCAGTGGGAAAGCTATGTGGGTATGCAAAGAAAGATTTAGGGGACACTTCAAGGTCAGGCTATAGATAGGATTGGTATAAGGAATGTTGTAAAAGACGGTTTTGGCCGACAGAAAGTCTATCGAAGCAATTAAAGGAATCTGAGCCTGGTATAGCCAGTGTGTTATACTGCGGGGATCGTTAGCATCGTCGGGTTAGAACGAAAAGTTCAATGTTGGGTATCAGTGGGGACGATGTCTCCAAGAGTTGATCTATGGCCTGGTTATTACCAGTTGGAAACCAAGGATTGAGACATTTCGGGAAATTGTCTAGCTTGCACCGGGTAGGGTGTGAGGAGTTGGTAACAAAGGTTCTGGAATGGTTCAAGCTACAGCAGCACAGGTAGGTTCTTTAGGCAGAGGATGCATGTACGGTATGGACAAGTCCCCTTCAAGCTCACGAGCAGTGCATGTGGATTACTCCCAGACGGAAATGGTGAGCGAATGACTATGCAAAAGACGTTTGTACCCAGAAGGCGAAGTCACAGGTAAGGTTCTACGGAGTGTTAGTTTGGATGTCGTCAGGAGTACTCAGACTAAAGCTACAAGGAGAAAGGATAGGTAAGAGAAGAATTGATCTGAAGCCGCAAAGAAGCTAATGAGTATCTGAAGAATTGAAGGCATAACAAGACTGGTAGCGCGTCATCTATTGCACAAGCATCTCCGGGAGACAACTACATCAGAGACAAGGAGAACAGTAAAACTCGAAGTTAGACGGACTGAGTGGTGTCAAATCAGGAAGAAATTCAGAAGACAAGGTAAGATTGTTTAGTATCTGGAATTTGTGTATGTTTTGGTTAAGTAAAGAGTGATTGCATAAAGGACCTGATCTATGGTAAGGACATGGAAGTGGGGGGAGTGTACCACGATTTAGGCACGCCCAGGCATAAATTGACGCGAGGATGGATCGAACCTTGCGGGAGGTGAAAGAATGAGCGTGGTTGATACACTTAGAACGTTAAGTCGACTGTTGTGCAGGGCATAAGGTACTTAAGTATTGGGTATTAGTAAGAAAGATAGCGTTGAGACACAGAGGCGGTGAAAAGTAGCAGACAAATGATCAGTGTTTGAAATCCTCGATTGAGCGAGGAAATTTATTGGGAGGCGTGTATCAGTCAAGGAATAACGCTATAGGCTGTAATGGAGGACAAGGCAACGACTGGGATCGGCATGATGTTAATAGGTAATGGTTAGCTGGTGGGTGTCACTGAGCTATGGAATTCAAAGTGTTGGTTTAAGTTGAAACAGGGAAGGACCCTGTCACGATGGTACAAATAGGATACCAGGATCGAGTGAGGGATCCAGTTAGGATTTGGTTTTGAATGAGGGTTCTGAATGGACATCATTCCACCTCCTTGGGTACGCAGTACCGGGAGGGTGGAGCGGGTGTCACGATCTAGTGTTTTCCTTTGGACCCTGAGGGGTTAAGTGATGTGGTGGTGTATCGTGGAAATGGACCACAATAGACCTTAAGAAAGGTATCCAGACATGAAAAGTTTTAACTCGGTTGTTTGAGTTAACGTGTTGGATCAAGTGAACTGGTTTCAGGGTAAAACGTCGATGATACGGAATTGAGACCCCCCATAGTATTTTGAATTGTTGGAATGGATTTGGAGGACAAAAAGAACAGAGTGGGAACCTGGAATTATCAGTTGATTACAAGTGGAATGGCAGTCTGAAAGTTTATCAAGGATCTTAAAGAATTAAGCGCTGAGTAGACGAATACTTGAGGTATTAAGGGAAGTGTAATCCCTGGTAAGTTAGTCGTGGTGGCGGTTGCTGGTGTCTTGCTAATGTAACACGACATAGGGCTTGGTAAGAGGTGAAAGAGAATGAATACTACAGTTTGGCTTTAGTTCAGAGAGAAAGCCAAGAAGGTCGTTGAAACTTCTTTAGGCAGGAGTGTTTGCCTATTTGAAAGATTAAAGAGCTGGTAAATTGCTAAGTTATGAGGAAATAAAGTTCCGGGAAGAAAGAGTTGCATCTCTGCGTGATAACAGACGAGGATCTGTAAGGTGTTCAGAGAAAGAAGGGAGAGTTCTGACTCTTAATTCAACATAAAATTTCGAGGTTGTACTAGGTATTAGGCCAGCGGGGCCTACAAGCTGATCCCACCTAGTAGAGGTGATGACGTTTGAGTATCTATGGAATCAGGAATAAGATAATGAATTGGTCATTGTAATCTAGGCAGACCCTGGGCTTCGGCAGGGTTGCGGTGTTAAAGAGGGGCTATCGAGAGTATGGCTATCAGACGAGATCTTGCGAGCCAAGATTGTTACTCCTGAAAGAGCGTTGAGGGGAAACTAAAATAAGGCGATGGACCTTGGATATTTTGGTCAGATTGCGGGTTGCTGACTGATGTGTTTGGGTAAATTTCGAGGACGAAATTTTTATGAGGAGGGGATAGTTGTAACGACCCAAATTCGCTAATAAGGCTTAAGGGCCTTGATTAGCGTGCCAGGAGGGCACGATGGGATTTATGTGTGATTTTATGAGTTAAATGCATGGTTATGATTTAAAGCATGTTATATGACTAATTGAACATTGAGATGCATGACTACGTGGTTAGTGTGCATGTTAGGTGAAATATTTACGCATGTGGACCCCGTTTGCATGATAGGGGTAAATTTGTAATTTTAGCCCGCTGAGGGTATATATGTGATAATTGTGTTCTGTGAATTGTACCACGTGAGTGTGGTGTTATTATTGTGATGCACGTGCCAAGACGGTCCTAGAGAGCTAGTTAACTTAAGAGTCACAACGGGATTTCTATACCCGGCTCGGGAGGAGCCTAGGGGTACTTTGGGAATTTTATGGTTAAGCTGAGATTTAGCGGGTAATGGTTATTGGAGATTTAGTAACCTGGGTAACCATTAGTTACTACTATGGGTAACAAGTTTTAAGGTAAAAAGTGATAGAATTGAAATGATGTGTAAAAACTTAAGTGCCCTTTAAGGTTTAGCTAAGGAGGATTAGTAGGAAAGGGTAAAATGGTCTTTTGGCAAGGGTTATAGACAAAATTCAGCTGGGATTTAGGGGGGTTCGGTTTGGGCATTTATGTCACTTGAGGCTTGATAGAAATTGAAGAGAAGAAAGAGAAGGAGAGAAGAAAGCTAGGACAAGTGAAAGAGAAGAAGAGGAAGGGAAGAAGGGCTGAAGTGAGGAGGCTTTTGGGTGAATTCTCTACTTAAGGTAAGGAACTTATGCATATTTAAGTTTGATTTATGTTTTGATTTGAGAAGTTTGAAGCTTGAGTTAGTGTGTTTGAGTTGCTGAAAATAGGAATCATGGGGTGGATTCTTGAGTGTGTTGATGTTTTGGTCTTGTATCTAGTGCCTATAGGGTTGTTAAGTTGTTCATATGAAGCTTGGAATTGAGTTTTGGGGTTTGGGTATTGGTTGGGTATGATTTGGGAAGGTTTTAGCTCGGAGAAAACGCAAGAGAAAACCCAGATTTTCTGGGTTCGCGTATGAGCGCCGCGGCGCGAGGTTGCATCAGGAGGAGGCTAAGTCGCTGGGCGCCGCGGCCCTTGAAGGGAGTGCCGCGGCCCTAGGCCAATTTTGACACCCAAAATTCTGGTTTTTAGGGCTTTTGCCCGGGGACTCGGGGGATGGTTCCGGTGTATTGTTTTAGGGAATTAGAGGTGCCGAGAGTGCGGGATTGGTCCCGGGAAATGGTTTTGGGTTGGTTACTATTAAAAAGTGTTTTATGTGTGTTGTGACTAGGCTATTGGAGAGGCTCGTGCTTGAGGACCGTGCTCGCGGCTTTAGTGCATCAGGAGGCTCGGAATGCAGGTAAGAAAACCGTAACACCCGAGAATAGGGCATGGCCTCACTGTGTGATTGCAGGGCATGGCCCCAGATTGTATTATGTGCAAATGTTTAACCTTAAATGAATCATGATGTGTGTGAATGATTATTTCGAATGTACTATATGTGTGATTATACTGAAATGAACGGCAAGGGCCGAGAGCGGCGTAGGCCGGGTGCGGCAGCGGGGCCGAAAGTAACACTCAGCACATGGGATGCTTATATTCAGGGTGGGACCCAAGGCACATGGGATGCTTATATTCAGGGTGGGACCCAAGGGATACATGAGTTATCCTCGCGGTGAGAACCGAAACCCAAGGCTTTGGTAAGGCCTCTGGGGCGGCATGGCCGTGCTTGTTTATTATGATGGTTTTCCTATTTATCAGTAAATTATGCCAGCTATATGAATTGCATATGTTATGTATTATTTGGGTTTTCTTGCTGGGCTTCGGCTCACGGGTGCTCCGTGTGGCAGGTAGAAGCAGAGACTGAGTCAACCAACCATGAGTACGGAGAGCGTGAAGCGACGCGTACATGTTTGGCCTGCCCGACTGCTTTGGTTGGGGGTTTATTTGAAAATGGCTGTATTAATCTATGATTTTGTAACTGATCAACTGTAAACTTATTTCAAGATGTAAATAGTTTTCAAACCTTATTTTGGGATCCCAATCGTCTAACACTAGAAGTTTTTATTGAGTCAACGCTTTTTCAAAGATTACAGCCTTAACTTTTATTAGTCACACTTTTGCTTCAAAACCTCGGTTAGCGAGTTCATTGCACTGTTTTGTCTTAAAACTCACTTAGTAACGGCTCTAAGGAAGTAGGGCGTTACAACTTGGTATCAGAGCGAGCCAAGGTTTATTGGTTTTGGAGATCGACCGAACATGTACGCTCGCTGTCAGTGACAAGCTCGACTCAGGGTTGGTTGGTATGAATGATTGACATGTCTGAATATATGTTTGAGATGCATGACTACGTGGTTAGTATGCATGTTAGGTGAAATATTTACGCATGTGGACCCCGTTTGCATGATAGGGGTAAATTTGTAATTTTAGCCCGCTGAGGGTATATATGTGATAATTGTGTTCTGTGAATTGTACCACGTGAGTGTGGTGTTATTATTGTGATGCACGTGCCGAGACGGTCCTAGAGAGCTAGTTAACTTAAGAGTCACAACGGGATTTCTATACCCGGCTCGGGAGGAGCCTAGGGGTACTTTGGGAATTTTATGGTTAAGCTGAGATTTAGCGGGTAATGGTTATTGGAGATTTAGTAACCTGGGTAACCATTAGTTACTACTGTGGGTAACAAGTTTTAAGGTAAAAAGTGATAGAATTGAAATGATGTGTAAAAACTTAAGTGCCCTTTAAGGTTTAGCTAAGGAGGATTAGTAGGAAAGGGTAAAATGGTCTTTTGGCAAGGGTTATAGACAAAATTCAGCTGGGATTTAGGGGGGTTCGGTTTGGGCATTTATGTCACTTGAGGCTTGATAGAAATTGAAGAGAAGAAAGAGAAGGAGAGAAGAAAGCTAGGGCAAGTGAAAGAGAAGAAGAGGAAGGGAAGAAGGGCTGAAGTGAGGAGGCTTTTGGGTGAATTCTCTACTTAAGGTAAGGAACTTATGCATATTTAAGTTTGATTTATGTTTTGATTTGGGAAGTTTGAAGCTTGAGTTAGTGTGTTTGAGTTGTTGAAAATAGGAATCATGGGGTGGATTCTTGAGTGTGTTGATGTTTTGGTCTTGCATCTAGTGCCTATAGG
The DNA here is from genome assembly GCF_963169125.1 of Humulus lupulus. Taxonomy (NCBI): domain Eukaryota; kingdom Viridiplantae; phylum Streptophyta; class Magnoliopsida; order Rosales; family Cannabaceae; genus Humulus; species Humulus lupulus. The sequence continues at coordinate 232,306,854 of NC_084802.1, read as the reverse complement.
TTGTTAAGTTGTTCATATGAATCTTGGAATTGAGTTTTGGGGTTTGGGTATTGGTTGGGTATGATTTGGGAAGGTTTTAGCTCGGAGAAAACGCAAGAGAAAACCCAGATTTTCTGGGTTCGCGTATGAGCGCCGCGGCCCTGTTCTTGGGCGCCGCGGCGCGAGGTTGCATTAGGAGGAGGCTAAGTCGTTGGGCGCCGCGGCCCTTGAAGGGAGTGCCGCAGCCCTAGGCCAATTTTGACACCCAAAATTCTGGTTTTTAGGGCTTTTGCCCGGGGACTCGGGGGATGGTTCCGGTGTATTTTTTTAGGGAATTAGAGGTGCCGAGAGTGCGGGATTGGTCCCGGGAAATGGTTTTGGGTTGGTTACTATTAAAAAGTGTTTTATGTGTGTTGTGACTAGGCTATTGGAGAGGCTCGTGCTTGAGGACCGTGCTCGCGGCTTTAGTGCATCAGGAGGCTCGGAATGCAGGTAAGAAAACCGTAACACCCGAGAATAGGGCATGGCCCCACTGTGTGATTGCAGGGCATGGCCCCAGATTGTATTATGTGCAAATGTTTAACCTTAAATGAATCATGATGTGTGTGAATGATTATTTCGAATGTACTATATGTGTGATTATACTGAAATGAACGGCAAGGGCCGAGAGCGGCGTAGGCCGGGTGCGGCAGCGGGGCCGAAAGTAACACTCAGCACATGGGATGCTTATATTCAGGGTGGGACCCAAGGCACATGGGATGCTTATATTCAGGGTGGGACCCAAGGGATACATGAGTTATCCTCGCGGTGAGAACCGAAACCCAAGGCTTTGGTAAGGCCTCTGGGGCGGCATGGCCGTGCTTGTTTATTATGATGGTTTTCCTATTTATCAGTAAATTATGCCAGCTATATGAATTGCATATGTTATGTATTATTTGGGTTTTCTTGCTGGGCTTCGGCTCACGGGTGCTCCGTGTGGCAGGTAGAAGCAGAGACTGAGTCAACCAACCATGAGTACGGAGAGCGTGAAGCGACGCATACATGTTTGGCCTGCCCGACTGCTTTGGTTGGGGGTTTATTTGAAAATGGCTGTATTAATCTATGATTTTGTAACTGATCAACTGTAAACTTATTTCAAGATGTAAATAGTTTTCAAACCTTATTTTGGGATCCCAATCGTCTAACACTAGAAGTTTTTATTGAGTCAACGCATTTTCAAAGATTACAGCCTTAACTTTTATTAGTCACACTTTTGCTTCAAAACCTCGGTTAGCGAGTTCATTGCACTGTTTTGTCTTAAAACTCACTTAGTAACGGCTCTAAGGAAGTAGGGCGTTACACATATGTTATTTCACTCATCATGCTCATAACAATCTAGGCAGGCACACAAAGTAATAAACACATATTCATGTATATATCAATCGACCATACCAATCAACCCTGAGTCGAGCTTTTCAATGGCGGGGTGCGTACATATTCGGTCAATCTCCAGAACCAATAAACCTTGGCTCGCTCTGATACCAAGTTGTAATGCCCTACTACCTTAGAGCCGTTACTAAGTGAGTTTAAAACAGAAATCGTGCTTTTGACTGACTCTACGTGGTTTCTAAAACCAAAAGTGTGTATAAACCAGAGTTTAAGGCTGTACTCTTTGGAAAATGTTTAGTTTCATTGAAAACGTTAAGTGTCAAACATCTGGGATCCCAAAATAAGGTTTACAAAATATTTACAACTCAAAAATAGATTTACACCAGGTTAACTATCAAAAGAATGAGTTAATACAGCCATATACAAAAATGCCCCCAACCAAAGCAGTCGGGCAGGCCGAACATGTACGCGCCGCCCCCACGCTCTCCATACTCATGGCCGGTTGATTGACTCCTTGCTTTTACCTGCCACACAGAGCACCCGTGAGTCGAAGCCCAGCAAGAAAACCCAAATAGTACATAACACATGCATAGTATATAGCTGACATAATCCACTGATAAATAGGAAAACCATCAGACTAAACAAGCACGGCCATGCCGCCCCAGAGGCCTTACCAAAGCCTGGGGTCTCGGTCCTCACCGTCAGGATAACTCATGTATCCCTTGGGTCCCACCCTGGCTATAAGCACCCCATGTGCTGAGTTTTACTTCCGGCCCCAAGGTCGTACCCGGCCTTTGCCGCTCTCGGCCTTAGCCGTTCATTTCATTATAATCGCACGCATAATACATTTTGAAATAATCATTCAAACATATAATAATTCATCCAAGGTCACACATTTGCAAGTAAAACAATCTAGGGCCATGTCCTGCAATAACACTGTGGGCCCATGCCCTAATCCCGAGTGTTACGGTTTTCTTACCTTTAAATTCGATGACCTTGATCAACCTGACTCCTTGAGCACGATCCTACTCGAGCCCTAGCGCTTACCTAAGAAAAATCCATAAGTCAAAGTCATTACCAAACCTCAAGTCCAAAACCTAGCCTCGGGACCAATCCCGAGCCCCCGGAAAGTCCTAGATCCCTAAAACAAAGTGGCGGAATCGAGCCCCGAACCCTAGGTCAAAATCCCTTCACAAAAGCCCAAAAATCCCCTCTATGAACAGTGCAGCGCTACAGCGCTCTAAAGAGGGCGCTGTAGCGCTACAAGCAGAACCACCCCATCAGAAACAGGGGCTAGAGCTACAGCGCCCCCTGACTAGCGCTGTAGCGCTAGTTGCAGACCAGCCAAACCCAAAAATCGCTTCTTGCGATTTTCTTCCACCATTTCAACCCCAAACTTGTCCAAATCTTTCCCAAGCCCAAAAGCACACTTAACCACACCTCACAATCATCCCAAGCATCCCAAGAACTCAACCCCAAGCTCAAGCAACCCAAAACTCAAAATCTAACATAATGAACCCAAAAACCAGAAATCCACTCAAACAATCAAAGATAAGGTCTTAGAAATCATACCGTGGGTGGAATTTCGTCCTTGAATTGAACCCTAGACCTCCTTAGCTTGTACCTTCACAACCTTGACCTGATTTCCCCAAAAATCCCATCCACTTAGCTCAAAAACACAGTTCAAACCAGTTATGCCCTAAAACTGAAATCTCCAAGAACTTACCTCAAAAATTCAGATGTGATCTTGCTAATCCCTTGCCAATCCTCAAGTCTAGCTTAGGATCCTTGATGCTCAGCCTACCCTAGCTCTCCACTGAGCTTGCCTCCAAGAAAAATGAAGGAAATTGGTTGGGAGAGCCACAAACCGATCTTTGGAACAAACACCCTTCAGCTTTTCTCTCTTTTCTTTTCTCTTCTTCCTTTCTTTCTTTTTCAGCCCTAACTCATTTTCTACTAAATCCACTAAGTATAAAGCTCCCTTTAACTCATCTCTTACAAGCCGAAAGACCAAAATGCCCTCCCTTAATAATTCTAAACCTTTATGTCCATAAAGGGGCATTTTAGTCATATAACCCAATTCCCATTAATTCCTCAAGTGTTCCTAATAATTCCTGCTCGCTACCCAATACCTGATTAATCATCAAATATACATTCCTCATCATCATGATTAACCTCAATATATTTCCCAAATTCTCATTTAAGCTCCCAGGCTTAATCCAAGCCGGGTATAGATTCCCGCTTTGACTTTTCTGCTAACCCGCTCACTCTAGGATCGTCTCGAGTCATAGATCACAGATATCAACACGGTCATGCCCAAAATGGCCAAATTACAAATATGCTCAATCAGGTCTACATGCATACTAATTCACATAGCCATGCATCACAAATAATCAAATAGTCATATAACGTGCATTAAATCATAATCATGCATTAAACTCATAAAAGTCACACACAGAATCCCATTATGCCCTCCAGGCACACTAGACAAGGCCCTTAAGCCTTAATAGCGAATTTGGGTCGTTACAATTTCTGGGCTTCATAGTAAGCTCAAGAGGGATAGAATCCAACCCAGACAAGATTAGAGCACTAATCGATATGCCGTCACCACAAAAACACAAAGAAGTTCAAAACCTGACTAAATTGAGGACCTAGCGGGATTTGAGTGAAATGAATAAATTGCCCTTGGAGGCACTTAAGGATTTAAATAAGCTCAAGGGTATTTTGGACCTTTTGTATAGAAGGGGATTTTGATCAATAAGGCAGCTGATTCTAGGGGCATGTAGAAGAGAATTAGAAGGAAATAACCAAAAGGAAACTTTCAGTTTTTCTCTCCTCCTCTCCAATCGGTTTTACCTCTCCCTCTCTAAGGTGTTGGTTTTGGAGGATTTTAAGGCAGAAACTCAAGAGCATAAAGGGCTTACCTAGGATCAGAGGTAAGTTTTAATTCAAATCTTGATGAATTCTTGTTGGAAGTGTTGAATTAGTGAGCTGAGTTGTGTTTTATTTTGTGGGTAATTGGAATGAAGATTTGGTGAGGTTCAACTTGGGAATCAAGAGAATTAAGTTTGGAATTTGATTGGGAAGCAGCTCAAGGTCGAAATTCTACTTCAGGTAAGAGTTTCATGCATCTCTGAAGTTTAATTTCTGGTGTGGTTTAAATATTTTGAAGGTTGGTTTAAGTTTTATAAAGGGTGGTGTAAGTTTTGGGAATTTTGAGCCATTAGGTGATTCTTGGGTTTGATTGTGTGTTTGGGTTGTTGCTGTGGTTTCTGAGTTTCCATACTGTTTATCTGGAGTTTTAGGTTGAATTGGGACTTGGGTGTATCTTGGGGTTGATTTGGAAGAGTTTTGGCTCGGAAAAAATGTTGGGAAAAACCCAGTTTTCTGGGTTCGCGTATGAGCGCCACGACCCTGTTATTCCGTGCCGCAGTACTAGGTTGAATTAGGAGATGGGGACCATTGTGGGCGCTGCGACCCCTATAGGGCTGTGCCGCGGCACTAGGCTAATTTTAGGAAAGGGAAATTTGGGTTTTTAGGGTTTTGGCTTAGGGGGCTCGGGGGACGCTTTCGCTACCTTGTGTGGGGAAACGGGAGGTCCCGAGAGCACGGGACTGGTTCCAGGAGATGATTGTGAATTCGTTAGTAATTAGGGTGCTATGTATGTGTTATGACTAGGTTTTCAGCGAGGCTTGTGTTAGAGGACCACGCTCGGGTCTTCAGTGCTCAAAAAGCTCGGGACTTAGGTAAGAAAACTGCACCCAGTTGTGAATTTATAATGGGACTAAGGATTCTCTGTTTTGTATGCATTATGAAGAATGGTATTATGCCATGTGAATAGTAAACAAATGGCCTAAGAGTGCCGGAGTTTACATTGGCGCACAGGTCGTGGCTCATCCACTGGTAGTTGAGGACAACTTATTATTCATTGAGCTCAGTTTAAGCGGACTAGAGTCAATGGGGTAAACAGAGGGTGCGACCTAAGGGTGTCGACCCAGATTATCATGTGATTTGGTTATCAATGTTAATTGATGAATTTGTATGATGTATAGCTGAGTTTTAGTTTGTAGATCCTCTGGCTATGTCTATGAACTGTGTGGTTAATGTGGATTGCTAAGTGTATGAACATGCTTAACGAGTTATTTAATTATTATCATTGTTGTACTATAATGTTATACTTTCTTGCTGGACCTTGTCTCACGGGTGCTACGTGGTGCAGGTAATGGCGAGGGTAAGCTTGATCAGCCCTGATTCGAAGATCTATGAAGGCAGAATGTACATGACCAGTTGCTCGACCGCCACGGTTGAGGAAGAGGCAGGAATAGGAGGACCATAAATGTGTGATTTGCCCTTAGAGTGACTAGCGGTTGTTTCATACCTTGGAAATTTTGTAAACTGACTTTCAAACGCTGTTTCTTTTGGGATCCCTTATACAAAATGTTTAATTATATGAAATATATCTTTTATGACCAAAACCTTTTAACCCTAGTTCATTAGTGGTTTCAGTGACACGTTTTTAACAAAATGACTTGATTAGCAAGTCTTGCACCTTTATAAATACACAGTGTAACGGACTTGGCTACCCAGGGCGTTACAACTTGGTATCTGAGCATCCCAGGTTTAAGGGTTCCTGAAGACTGGCTGGACATGTACATTCGCTGCTAAAGACAAGCTCGATTCAGGGTTTGGTAAAGGTGTATATGTGTTTGTATGCATTATGTGCTTGGAAAGAAATATGATTGTTCTTATCTGTTGGATTAATAGGAAGCATGAGATATTAATAGGGCCTGGCCCTTGACTGCTGTGTGATAATATTGAGGTGTGCTTATTAGCATTGTTGTGTATGTAACTGAATATCTGAATGATTAACTGCATATTGTGTATATGGGTGAATGTATGGATGGATGTCTATATCTTAACTGTTGAGTGGTGATGTTAGGGGAATGCTTATTAGCAATGCTAGTGCATGTGGATTAATGCTTATATTTTGGTTGCTTGTGATTGATTATGTTCCGTTGGTGGATTTTGGAAAAGCTTTTACCCTATCATCATGGTCTGATTTCCGAGTCGTTGATTGTAGATTAACTTGGATAGCTATGCGTCCACAGAAATCTACATGACTAGCCGGCACTAGGTCTGGGACCGGAGGTGATGACCAAGGCCAGATTCCTCCGCCAGTCCCTAAGAACTGGCAGCAGATTATGGCAGAGATGCAAGCGCGACTTCAGAGTCAAGATGAACATATTCGTCTTCTACAATAGTAGGCTCCATCAGGGAGTTCTGCACCTATTGTGCCACCTGTAGTGGCACCAGTTATTCAGCCTATAGAAGTGGGGAATAGGTGGGAACCATTGTATGAGCGATTCTGGAAGCAGCATCCCCCAACTTTTGAGGGAGGACCTGATCAACTGGAGGTCGAACAATGGATGACTATGATCACTACTATCCTAGACTTCATGAGGATAGAAGGTTATGACAGAGTGGCGTGTGCCACATATATGCTGAGAGAGGATGCCCGCATCTCGTGGGAAGTGGCATCACAGACCAGGGACGTCACTGCTTTGAGTTGGGATGGATTTAAGGATCTGTTCAGACAGAAATACTACAATGTTGTCATCATGGCAACAAAGGTTAATGAGTTTGTGGGGTTGGTGCAGGGCAACATGATAGGGACTGAGTATGCCCTAAAGTTTGATAGACTTGCAAAATTTGCAACGGATCTTGCCTACTGATGCTGCTAGGCAGGACAGATTTATTAGAGGGCTTAAAGCTATGATTGCCCAGGATGTGAGGATTACAACAGTACCTTGGGGAACGACCTATGCCCAGACTGTTGAGAAAGCTTTTACCGCTGAGGAAGCAGAGAGCAAGATTTGGAAAGAAAGTGCAGCGAGGTGTGAGGGTCGCAGAGTAGTGCCTCCTTATTCTGGGTCTGGTAGGGGCGGAGGCCCAAGTGATTTTAAGAGAAAGGCCCCTGACACTTCGACCGCTGCTGGTCCAGATAGGAGGGGTCGGGGTGTTCAGGGTGGCCGTCAGGGAGGCAGTGAGGCATGGAGGAGTTATCCGAAGTGCCCGAGGTGTAGAAGTTGCCATCAGAGCGAGTTTCGGGCCAAGGCCTACTATGTGTGCGGAGTAGTGGGGCACCTCAAGAAGGATTGCCCAACAGTGAAGAAAGGGGAAGCAAGAAAGGTGGACAGCTTGACTCCAGCTCAAGTGTTCACCTTGACACAGGCAGAGGCCGAGGCTAGCCCCTCGGTGGTGACAGGTCAGCTTTCTAGCGCTGGCTCTCCTTTTACTGTATTGATTGACTCTGGTGCTACACATTCATTTGTTTTTAATAAGGTGATTGATAGATTGTGTAGACCTAGTGAGTATCGTACTGCGGGGTTGGAGACCTTATTGCCTACTGGGGAACTGGTAGTTTCTAAGAGATGGATTAGAGCACTACCAGTGATGGCTGATAGTAGGGAGCTTTCAGTAGACTTAATTGAGTAAGACATGAAAGATTTTGATATGATTCTAGGGATGGATTGGCTGGTTAGATATGGGGCTACTATCGACTGCAGGAAGAAGATGGTAAATTTTGAGCCTGAGGGCGAGGATCCTTTCATTTTTGTGGGTGCGGTATGTGGACCCCGCGTACCCATGATATCAGCATTGAGAGCCAGAGACTTGTTACAGGGAGGATGTATAGGTTTTCTGGCTAGTGTGGTGGACACTGCCAGGGTTTTGCTGGTGGACACTGATTAATTGTTAATGTGAAATACAAAAATTAGTATATTTTATTATTATACAAAATTTATTCATTTAAATGTTAAAGTTACGTGTTTTTTATTCTTCATAGTGGGAGTATTACAATTGCTACTGAAATCTCGCCGCTATAGGTTATCGTGAGATAGGCTCAAAAATTGAACACACGGATTTATATTTTCTTTTCACACTTCTTAGTGAGGAGATTATAATGAGTATATATAATGTTATATTATATGATGTCTGTATAAGAAAAGAAAAAGATAGATATGATAAAATGCTCGATGATACTCATGACAATGGGTTGATAAAATACTAATTATGCATCTTTATAATGTTTCTATAAACTATAACAATAACTTGATTTATACACATAAAAGACTTCAGATAAAAGTCTTTCTTTAATGAATTTAAATAAAATTTACAAATGCTAAGACTTTCTTTCGTTAAACCGATTGGTGTGTGAGTTCTTGGATGTATTTCCTGAGGATCTACTAGGATTACCGCCGCGCAGGGAGATTCAGTTTGTTATTGAGTTAGCACTGGGGACAAAACCAGTATCGAGAGCACCATATAGGATGGCACCAGCAGAGTTGAAGGAATTGAGGATACAGCTGCAGGAACTTCTGGATTTGGGATTCATCAGGCCTAGCTCCTCTCCATGGGGCGCTCCAGTTTTGCTTGTGAAGAAGAAGGATGGGTCTTTGAGGATGTGTATAGATTACAGAGAATTGAACAAGTTGACCATCAAGATCAAGTACCCTCTACCAAGGATTGATGACTTGTTTGATCAATTGCAGGGAAAGACGATGTTCTCAAAGATTGATCTTCGATTTGGTTATCACCAGCTGAGGATCAAGGATGAGGACATATCAAAGACGACCTTCCGAACACAGTATGGGCACTATGAGTTTTTGGTCATGTCTTATGGTTTGACTAATGCCCCGACAGCTTTCATGGATCTAATGAACAGAGTGCTCAAAGATTTCTTGGATCAGTTCATCATTGTCTTCATCGACGACATCTTATTGTACTCCGGTTCAGAGGCAGAGCACGAGCAACATCATCGACAGGTCTTGTAGAGGTTAAGGGAACATCGGTTATATGCCAAATTTAAGAAATGTGAGTTTTGGTTGTCAGAGGTGACTTTTCTTGGGCATATTGTTGGCGCGGAGGGGATTAAGGTTGATCCGTCTAAGGTGGAAGCAGTGAGAAGACTGGCCGAGGCCAAGGAATGCCTCGGAAGTTCAGAGTTTCCTCAGGTTAGCAGGTCACTACAGGCGGTTTGTAGAGGGATTTTCGAAGATTGCTACACCGATGATAGAGTTGACAAGGAAGAATCAAAAGTTTTTTTGGTCAGAGAAGTGTGAAAACTGTTTCCAAGAATTGAAGCGACGGCTTGGTACTGCACCTGTACTGAGTCTTCCTTCGGAGGAAGGAAAGTTTGCGGTATACTGTGATGCATCAAGGATGGGTTTGGGCTGTGTGTTGATGCAGAATGAGAAAGTTATAGCTTATTCATCATGGCAGCTGAAGGAGTATGGGAAGCGGTATCCTACCCATGATCTAGAACTGGCAGCAGTGGTATTCACACTGAAGGTGTGGCGACATTATCTGTACGGGGAAAAGTGCGAGATAGACATTGACCACAAGAGTTTGAAGTATTTCTTCACCTAGAAGGATCTAAACATGAGGCAAAGATATTGGTTGGAGTTGGTAAAGGATTATGACTGTGACATTCTCTACCACCCAGGGAAAGCCAATGTTGTGGCAGATGCATTGAGCTGGAGAGGCTCGGGGCAGTTATTTAGTTTCGTTCAGATTTCCAGAGAGTTAGCAGATGAGATGACTAGGGCAAGCATAGAACTGGTGGTGGGTCGATTGCCCAATGTTACCTTGCAGTTGACCCTACTGGAGCGGATCAAGGAGGGTCAATTGTTGGATGCACAGTTACAAGAAGTTAGGCAGAAGCCCTTAGCAGGGATAGCTAAGGATTATTCTGTTTCTCAGGTTGGTATGCTTCGATATCAGGGATGGATTTGTGTTCCAGCAGATGAAGGGATCAGATGAGAGATACTAAATGAGTCCCACACTACACCGTACTCACTTCATCCAGGTACCACAAAGATGTATCGGGATCTACGGTCATTATATTGGTGGCCCGGGATGAAGAAGGATGTGGTGGAGTACGTGGCTAGGTGTTTGGCATGTCAGCAGGTGAAAGCTGAGCATCAGCGAACAGCGGGGTTGCTTCAGCCTTTGGGTATTCCCGAGTGGAAGTGGGAGGATATTACCATGGATTTTGTGGGAGGTCTACCCAGGACAGTGGGACTTTATGACTCGGTGTGGGTGATAGTAGACAGATACACCAAGTCAACTCATTTTCTGCCAGTGAAGTCGACTTACACAGTGGATCAGTATGCAGAGTTGTATGTGAGGGAGATAGTTCGTCTCCATGGAGTTCCTAAGTCTATTGTATCTGATCGATACCCTATCTTTACCTCCAAGTTCTGAGGAGCTCTACAGAGAGCCATAGGGACTCAGTTGAAGTTTAGCACAGCTTTTCACCCTTAGACTGATAAACAGTCTGAGAGGACTGTTTAGGTGTTGGAGGATATGCTTAGGGCATGCGTGATTGACTTCGAGGGATCTTTGAGTAAGTATCTCCCGTTGATTGAATTTTTGTGTAACAATAGTTATCAGTCCACGATTGGAGTGGCTCCTTATGAGATGCTATATGGAAGGAAGTGTAGGTCGCCCATTCATTGGGATGAGATGGGTGAGAGGAAATATTTGGGGCCAGACATGGTTCAGAGGACAAATAAAGCTATTGAGAAGATCCGAGCCAGAATGCTTGCTTCGCAAAGTAGACAGAAAAGCTACGCAGACCCTAAGCGTAAAGACGTGGAGTTCTAGGTTGGGGACCATATATTTCTGCGAGTTTCACCACTGCGAGGGGTGAGGAGATTTGGAGTAAAGGGCAAGCTGAGCCCTCAGTTTGTTGGACCTTTCGAGATTCTAGAAAGGATTGGACAGGTGGCTTACAGGTTGGCCTTGCCACCATTGTTGTTGGGAGTTCATGACGTATTCCATGTTTCTATGTTGCGAAAGTATGTCTCAGATTCGACATATGTGCTAAAGTATGAGGACTTGGAATTGCAGACGGATTTGCCTTATGAAGAACGACCGGTTCAGATTTTGGATCGAAAGGATAAGGTTCTATGGAATAAGACAATTCCGCTAGTTAAAGTTTTGTGGAGGAATAGCAAGGTCGAGGAAGCGACTTGGGAACTTGAGTCGGTAATGCGGGATCAGTATCTCGAGCTATTCAGGTAAATTTTGAGGACGAAATTCTCAGTAGGAGGGGATAGTTGTAACGACCCTAAATCGCTAATAAGGCTTAAGGGCCTTGATTAGTGTGCCAGGAGGGCATGATTGGCTTATGTGTGAATTAAGTAGTTTAATGCATAATTCTGTGTTTAGCATGCTTGAATGATTATATGAATATATGAAATATGCATGTGGGCCCCATTCGGTTGCTAGGGGCATATTTATAATTTTAGCCCGTTGAGGGCATAAATGTGATATTTATATATACTGTGATTGATACCACGTGTGAGTGGGGATATAATTGTGATGCACGACCCGAGACAATCCTAGGAAGCTGTTTAGTTAGAAAGTCACCACGGGGTCAAATACCAGACCCGGGAGGTGCTTAGGGGTATTTTGGGAATATTATAATGTGTTCGGGAATTAATGAGTAGCGGTTAGTAATTTAGTAATGGTTTAGAAATGTTGGGGATTTTTTTAGGAATACTTGAGGACCTAGCGGAATTTGAGTGAAATGACTAAATTTCCCTTGGAGGCACTTAAGGATTTAAATAAGTTCAAGGGTATTTTGGACCTTTTGTACAGAAAGGGATTTTGATCAATAAGGCAGCTGATTCTAGGGGCATGTAGAAGAGAATTAGAAGGAAATAACCAGAAGGAAGCTTTCAGTTTTTCTCTCCTCCTCTCCCAATCGGTTTTCCCTCTCCCTCTCTAAGGTGTTGGTTTTGGAGGATTTTAAGGCAGAAACTCAGGAGCATAAAGGGCATAGCTAGGATCAAAGGTAAGTTTTAATTCAAATCTTGATGAATTCTTGCTGGAAGTGTTGAATTAGTGAGCTGAGTTTTGTTTTATTTTGTGGGTCATTGGAATGAAGATTTGGTGAGGTTCATCTTGGGAATCAAGAGAATAAAGTTTGGAATTTGATTGGGAAGCAGCTCAAGATCGAAATTCTACTTGAGGTAAGAGTTTCATGCATCTTTGATGTACCTTGGGGTTGATTTGGAAGAGTTTTGGCTTGGGAAAAATGTTGGGAAAACCCAATTTTCTGGGTTCGTGTATGAGCGCCGCGACCCTATTCTTCCCTGTCGCGGCACTAGGTTGAATCAGGAGAAGGGGACCATTCTGGGCGCCGCGGCCCCTATAGGGTTGTGCCGTGGAGGTAGGCTAATTTCAGGAAAGGGAAATTTGGGTTTTTAGGGTTTTAGCTCAAGGGGCTCGGGGGACGCTTTCGCTACCTTGTGTGGGGAAACGGGAGGTCCCGAGAGCACGGGATTTGTTCCGTGAGATGATTATGAATTGGTTAGTAATGAGGGTGCTATGTATGTGTTATGACTAGGTTTTCGGGGAGGCTCGTGTTAGAGGACCGCGCTCGGGACTTCGGTGCTCAAAAAGCTCGGGACTTAGGTAAGAAAACTGCACCCGGTTGTGAATTTATAATGGGACTAAGGGTTCCCTGTTTTGTATGCATTATCAAGAATGGTATTATGCCATGTGAATAGTAAACAAATGGCCTAAGAGTGCCGGAGTTTACATTGGCGTATAGGGCGCGGCTCAGCCACTGGTAGCTGAGGACAACTTATTATTCAGTGAGCTCGATATAAGCGGACCGGAGTCAGTGGGGTAAACAGAGGGTGGGACCTAAGTGTGTCAACCCAGATTATCATGTGATTTGGTTATCAATGTTAATTGATGAATTTGTATGATGTATAGCTGAGTTTTAGTTTGTAGATCCTCTGGCTATGTCTATGAAATGCGTGGTTAATGTGGATTGCTAAGTGTATGAACATGCTTAACGAGTTATTTAATTATTATCATTGTTGTGCTATAATGTTATATTTTCTTGCTGGGCCTTAGCTCTCGGGTGCTATGTGGTGCAGGTAAATGCATGGCTAAACTTGATTAGCCCTGATTCAGAGAGCTCTGAAGGCAGAATGTACATGACCAGCTGCTCGGCCGCCACGGTTGAGGAAGAGGCAGGAACAAGAGGATCATAAATGTCTGTTTTTCCCTTAGAGTGGCTAGCGATTGTTTCATACCTTGGAAATTTTGTAAACTGACTTTCGAGCGCTGTTTCTTTTGGGATCCCTTGTACAAAATGTTTAATTATATGAAATATATCTTTTATGACCAAAACCTTTTAACCCTAGTTCATTAGTGGTTCGGTGACACGTTTTTAACAAAATGACTTGATTAGCATGTCCTGCACATTTATAAATACACAGTGTAACGGTCTTGGCTACCTAGGGCATTACACTATAACCTTCCCATTCTGCATCAACACACAACCCAAACCCAAACTTGAGGCGTCGCAATTTACCGCAATTTTTCCTTCCTCTGAAAGAAGACTCAGCACAGGTGCTGCAATTAGTCATCGCTTCAATTCTTAAAAATTATTCTCACACTTGTCTGACAATATGAACTTCAATTCTTCCGTGTCAATTCTGTCATCGATGCAGCAATCTTCACAAACCCTTCCACAAACCGTCTGTAGTAACCTGCTAACCCGAGGAAACTCTGAACTTCTGAGGAATTCCTTGGCCTCGGCCTATCTCTCACTGCCCCCACCTTAGATGGGTCCACCTTAATCCCATCTTCACCAACTATATGTCCAAGGAATGTCACTTCTGGTAGCCAAAACTCACACTTCTTAAGTTTGGCATACAACCGGTGCTCTCTTAATCTCTGCAAGACCTGTCGAAGATGTTGCTCGTGCTCTGCCTCTGAACTGGTGTACACTAAGATGTCATCGATGAAGACAATTACACACTGGTCCAAGAAGTCCTTTAACACCCTGTTCATTAGGTCCATGAAGGCTGATGGGGCATTGGTCAATCCAAAAGACATGAACAGAAACTCATAGTGCCCATACCTCGTTCAGAAGGCTGTCTTCGGTATATCCTCATCCTTGATCCTCAGCTGGTGATAACCAGATTGATGATCAATCTTCGAGAATACCATCTTTCGCTGCAGCTGATCAAACAAGTCATCGATCCTTAGCAAATGGTACTTGTTCTTGATAGTCAACTTGTTAAACTCTTTGTAGTCTATACACATCCCCCGAGTCCCGTCCTTCTTCTTCACAAACAAAACCGGAGCACCCCATGGCGATTAACTAAGCCTAATAAACCCTAAATCCAGAAGCTCCTGTATTTGTATCTTCAATTCTTACAGTTCTGCCGGTGCCATTCTATACGGTGCCCTTGACACTGGCTCTGTCCCCGGTGCCAACTTGATGACGAACTGAATCTCCTTGTGCAACAGCAATCTTGGTTGATCCTCAGGGAATACATCCAAAAATTCACAAACCAATCTAGTCTCTTCCAGCCTTGTTGGCAACACTCTGGGAGTATCCACCACACTAGCCAGGAAACCTATCCACCCTCCCTGTAATAGGTCCCTGGCTCTTAGCACTAAAATCATGGGTATGCAGGGTCCACATACCACACCTACGAAGACGAAGAGATCCTCTCCCTCAGGCTCAAAATTCACCATCTTCTTCCTACAATCAATAGTATCCCCATATCTGACCAGCCAATCCATCCCCAAAATCATGTCAAAATCCTCCATACCTAACTCAATCAAGTCTACTGATAGCTCCCTACCATCAACCATCACTAGCAGTGCTCTAATCCATCTCCTAGAAACTACCAGTTCCCCCTGTAGGCAATATAGTCCCAAACCCCGTAGTACAGTACTCACTAGGTCTACACAATCTATTAATCACCTTACTAGAAACAAATGAATGTGTAGCACCAGAGTCAATCAATACAGTAAAAGGAGAGCCAGCGCTAGAAAGCTGACCTGTCACCACCGAGGGACTAGCCTCGGCCTTTGCCTGCGTCAAGGTGAACACTCGAGCTGGAGTCAAGCTGTCCACCTTCCCTTCATCCCCTTTCTTCATTGTTGGGCAGTCCTTCTTGAGGTGTCCCCCCACCCCCCACACACATAACAAGCCTTGGCCCGATATTTGTACGAATGGTGTCTTCTGCACCTCGTGCACTCTGGGTAGCTCCTCCATGTGTCACCGCCTCACTGACGGCCACCCTGAACACCCCGACCCCTCCTATCAGGACCGGTAACGATCGAAGTGTCAAGGTTCTTCCTCTTCAGATCACTGGGGCCTCCGCCCTTAGCAGATCCTGAATATGGAGGCACCGCCCTACGAACCTCCTATCTTGCAGAATTCTCCCTCTAGATGTTGTTCTCCGCCTCCTCAGCGGTAAGAGCCTTCTCAACAGCCTAGGCATAAGTCGCCCCTACAGGTACTGTTGTAATTCTCACATCTCGGGCTATCATAGCATTAAGCCTTGTGATAAATCTATCCTGCCTAGCTGCATTAGTAGACACAAGATCTGGTGTGAACTTTGCAAGTCCATCGAATTTCAGAACATACTCTATAACTGTCATGTTTCCCTGAACTAACCCCACAAATTCATTAACCTTCGCTGCCCTGACGGCAACGTTGTGATACTTCTGACTGAACAAGTCCTTGAATCCATCCTAACCCAGAATAGTAACATCTCTAGTCTATGATGCCACTTCCCACCAAATGTGGGCATCCTCTCTCAGCATATATGTGGCACAGGCTACCCTGTCATGACCTTCTACCCTCATGAAGTCTAGGATAGTGGTAATCATACTCATCCACTGTTCGGTTTTTAGTGGATTTGGTCCCCCCTTAAAAGTTGGAGGAAGTTGTCTCCTGAACTGCTCATACAACGACTCCCACCTATGCCCAACTTCCAATGGCTTTACAACTAGTGCCACTACATGTGGCACAATAGATGCAGCACTCCCTGATGGAGCCTGCTGTCTCAGAAGACGGATCTGCTCTTCCCGGCTTTGAAGCCGGGCTTGCATGTCTTCCATAATCTGTTGCCAATTCTCAGGGACTGGCAGAGGGTTCTAGCCCTGGTCATCATCTCTAGCCTCGGACCCAGTGACGGCTAGTCGTATAGATCGCCTTGGACGCATATCTATCCAAGTTAATCTGCAATCAACGACTCAGTAGTCAGACTATGATGATAGGGTAACAATCTTTCCATGATCCACCATTGAAACACAATCAATCACAAGCAATCAAGATATAACAGTTTATCCAAATATTCATCTACATGCAACAACAATGCTAATAAGCACGCCTCACTATCATCACACAGCAGTCAAGGGCCAGGCCCTATCAATATCTCATGCTCCTTATTAATCAAACAGATAACAACATTCATATTTCTTTCCAAGCACTTAAGCATATAAACATGAATGTACAATTACCAAACCCTGAGTTGAGCTTGTCTTTAGCGGTGAATGTACATGTCCAGCCAGTCTTCAGGAACCCTTAAACATAGGACGCTCTCATACCAAGTTGTAACACCCTGGATAACCAAGGCTGTTACACAGTGTGATCATAAATGTGCAAGACTTGCTAATCAAGTCATGTAGTTGAAAACATGATTCTAAAGTCATAATCAGGTTAGGGTTAAAAGATTTTGGTCATAAATAAATAAATTTCATTTAAATAAACGTTTGATACATGGGATCCCAAAAACAGGTTTTAAAGGACAGTTTACAAAATTTCAAAGTTATATACAACCACAAGCCACTCTAATGGAAAAATACGCATTTCAGGTTTTCCTGTCCCTGCACTATCCCTCGGCTGTGGCAGACGAGAAGCTGACTATGTACATTCTGCCCCAGAGCTCTCCAACTCAAGATTGTTCCACCTGTGACCCAAGGCCCAGCAAGAAAACCATACAGCAGAGCATAAACAATACAGACAATCAAATAATCCATAAACCTGTTAACCAGGTATTTAGTATGCTATAACAATCATCTAATCAGAAAGATCAAATCAATTATTCTTAAGCCATTCATCTCATAATTAAACAAGTTATACACATCAAACAACAATGATAACATAACAATATTCATCATACAATACTCAGGGTCGACGCCCTTAGGCCACACCCTCTGTTTAACCCACTGTTTTCGGCTCGCTTAGGCCGAGCTCAGTGATTATTTAGCTAACCTCAGCTACCAATGGCCGAGCCGCGTCCTGTGCGAAAATATCAATTTCGGCACTCTTCAGCTGTTTATTTCATGCTCACATGGCATATCACAATCACACAACATATGCATTCAAATACAAGGAATCTCAGTCCCACATAATCACATAAGGGTGCAATTTTCTTACCTTTAATTCCGAGTGCTTTGGTTAATAAAGATGACCCTCGAGCACGATCCCGTTCCGAGCCCTAGCGTACACCTAGTCATAATCCATAAAATGGTACTTCGATGAGTTTGAATTCCAAAGGTCAATCCCAGGACCAAACTCACGCTCTCAGGACCTCTAATTCCACCAAACGAAGTGGTGAAACCGTCCCCCGAGCCCCCAAGCAAAAACCCTAAAATGTTCCCAAAAACCAAGTTCATAAGGCTGAGTAGCGCTACAGCGCTACCTGGTGGGTGCTATATCGCTAGAGTAAGAGACTCAAGCCCCCCAGAAATGCAGCCCAGCATTGTAGCGCTCCCAACCTAGTGCTAGAGCGCTATCACCATAAATGCAAATTTCTGGGTTTCTCTCCTCGAACTTTCCCGAGCCAAATCTCCAAAAATCTACTCCAATCATCAATTAAACACAAAATTGAGTCCGTGAATCACTATATCTCAACCAAAACAACCTAATAACACCCAAAATCTAGCTATGAACCCCACCAAACACAGAAATTGAAACTAAGCTTGAAGCTCAAGAACACAAACTGAAAACCAGAAAACCCAGAACAATCAAGGGCAGAAATTGTTACCTCAGCTGGATGAATCTGACCCTAGGTTGTCTTCAGTGTCCTTCCAAGCTTTAATTCTTCCAATTTCCAAGCTTAAATTCTTAAACTTCCATCAAAAATACAAACTCAGAAATCAACCTCAACTAAACTCAACAAACTCAAAAAAACCTTAAACCTTACCTCAACTTGAGAGCCAAATTCCAGTGGAATTCTTTCAATTACTCCAAGGATCACATCCCAAAGCCTAGCCTAGACTCCTCTGGAGTTCCTAGCTTCAAATTCCATAAAGGAGAGTAAGAGAGGGAAAAAAATCGTGAGAGAGAGAGAGATGGGTGAGCAGAGAGAGTGAGCTGAGACCTTTTTCCTTCTTTCCTTCCTTAGATCATTATGAATTCATCTCTATTTTGTCCCAACACAAGACTGAGTATATCCTTAGACTTAGGAAAGACCATTTTGCCCTCCCAAAAAAAAACTAACTGTTAACTTAATCTAGAGGTATAATAGTCATTTGTTCCCAATTCCCACTAATTCCTCGAGGGCTCCTAATATTTACCACTTAAATCCCTTCATCCAATTAATCATCAATTATTTACCCAATGTCTAATAATCTCCAATATATTTCCTAAATTCCCAAAATTACCCCCAAGCTCCCTTGAGCTGGGTATAAATCCCCCCCGTGACTATTTCGCCAATCCGCTCACTAGGATCGCCTCGTCTTGAATAATCCAAATATATCCACATAATAATGTGGTCTCGCACTAATATCACACATATATATTTATACACATTTATGCCCTCAACGAGCCAAAATTACAAATATGCACGTAAGTTAAACAGGGCCCACATGCATATCTAATACTCATAAGCATGCATTTCACATATCCATATAATCATATAATCACGCATATCATCTAATCATGCATTTAATCATTAAATCACACATAAGCCAATTATGCCCTCCAGGCACGCTAATCAAGACCCTTAAGCCTTGTTAGTAATTTTTGGTCGTTACATCCAATCTTTCAAAAGATACTTCACCCGCCAGATCCCCAGGGAACATAATGTGTTTGCAGACATGCTGGCAAAATTAGCGACTGATGTTGAAGTGCAACTCTCTGGGGTAGTCCCCATCGACCATCTACTTGCGCCCAATATTCAAGCTCCCACAATCATCAACGCCATCAATTACACTATAACTTGGATGGGCCTTCTCATCCAGTATCTAACCATTGGGGAATTGGCCACGGAAAGAGCTGCTGCCAGGAAGCTTCAGTACCAGGCTCCAAGATACGTCATGATGGATGGAAAAATCTATCACAAGGGTTTTCCATGCCCTATCTTCAATGCTTGTCCGGGACCGAAATGAGCGCAACCATGCACGAATTGCATGAAGGTTTTTACGAAGTTCACACAGCCAGACTCAGCTTGTCAAGAAGATCCTCAGGCAAGGATATTTCTGGCCAACAATGAAGAAGGACTATGTTGATTACGTCTGCAAGTATGAACAATGCCAAAGGTACACGAAGATCCTGCGAGCCCCTCCAACGGAGATAACCCTAATGACTAGTCCCTGGCCTTTTTCTGTTTGGGGAATTAATTTGGTAGGATCCCTCCCGACCAGGAAGGGCGGAGTAAAATATGCCATTGTAGCCGTCGAATATTACACCAAGTGGGTCGAACCAGAACCAATGAGCACCATCACCTCTAAAAAGGCCCTGGACTACGTCATGAACAACTTAGTGTGCCGATACAGCCTCCCTCACAAAATTGTGTCCGACAACGGGAAGAAATTTGATAGTGTCCACTTCACTAACTTCTGTGAAAGACATGACATCCTCAAAAGCTTCTCCGCAGTCACAAGACCTTAAGGAAACAGGCAAACACAGGCCCTGAACAAGATTGTGAATGGGACATTGAGGAAAAAGCTACAAGCCTGCAAGAGAAAATGGATGGAAGAGTTGCCTCGCGTCCTATGGGCATACCGGACCACAAAAGGAACATCGATCAGACATACTCCCTATTCAATGGTGTACAGATGCGAAGCAGTCATCCCAGTGGAGATTGTAGTCCCATCTCACAGATGAGAGACGTATGATCCCATCCAGAACCACGCCATACTCCAAGAATCCCTGGATGTCATTGAAGAGATTCGAGAATAATCACAAGTACAGTTCAATATGTATCAAGGAAAGATCACAGGGCATTTTAACTCGAAAGTTAAGAGCCGAAGGTTCGGAACCAGCGATCTAGTCCTAAGAAGAGTCTTCCCTGCGTCTCAAGATCTGGGAGTGGGGGTTCTAGGACCAAACTAGGAATGACCCTATGAGATCCAAAATGAAGTATGGCTGGGAACATATCGCTTAAAGTGACTAGACGGAACAGAGGTCCCAAGGGCCTAGAATGCAGAACACCTCCGCCGGTACTATCAGTAGTTGGGAGGATTTAATTCTGCTCTTTCTGACATTTTTAATTTCAAGTAATGTACGCCCCAGGGACATCTCTTATTTAATGAAAATGGTGTGGACAAAACACCATAAGAAATGTTGTAAGAAAAGAAAAAGTTCATGTCCGTCTTTAATTTTTACACGAATAAGTGACCTAAGACTACACTCTTTGATCACTTGGGTGGTAAGACCATCTATACAGGTCCAGGATTAAAAAAAACATAATAGGATGCAAAGCTCAAAGCTTAGTAGTTTTGATCCTGACTCGTATAGAGTGGGGGTTCAAAACCTAACTCCCAGCAAAAAAAGGATGCAAGGCTCAAAGCCCAGTCCTAACCCGGATCTGTGTGGTCTGAGGGGTTCAACCAAAAACGGACGCAAGGCTCAAAGCCCAGTCCTAACTCGGACCCATATTGTACGGGAAGTTCAAAACCCAATTCCTAAAATAGGACGCAAGGCTCAAAGCCAGTCCTAACCTGGACCCATATGGTCCGGGGGGTTCAAAACCCAACTCGCAAAAGATTGGTCCATACCTAACGTGGTCCACGATAATATAATAATGGTTCCCCTAGAATGGTCCAGGACCGTTGGAACTTAAATCTTAGGTTTTAAATTAATTAAATTTAGTCTTGTAAATGGTCCAGGCCATTAAAACCTAAACCTCAAGTTCGAGATAAGTTAATCAACTAATTTCTACCTAAGTCATATTTTTAACGGTCTAGGCCGTTGGAACCTAAACCGTAGAGTTTGGTTAAACCTATGAAGTCATATTTGATAAGTCCAAGATGGTCCAGGGCATCGAGACCTGAAATTTGGTCCAGGACAAGGTAATTATCATCTACATTTTTTTTCTTCTGATGGTCTTGGCCATTTGAACCAGGACTCCGCATTCAACCTTAATTCATGCATAGTGGTAAAACACTTAGTGAATTTCTGAGGAAAAAATAAATGAATGTACAGCTGGAATCATTGTACAAAGACAAAAAATCAATATAATCATACTTTGGACATATAAGCAATTGTCTTAGATGCACTTGCACCCATAAAAAATAACATGTTTACAAAACAAAGAAAAGGAAAGAGGGAGCCCCAAATTAAAGTACAAAGGCTCAGGCCTGGGCTTCGTCCTGGTCCGGGATGTTTGGAGTGTTCTTATCTTGCTGATCCCTAGCAAGAAACGATGCATCCTCCTTTTCATTGGCTTCAAACTCGGCCCTCTCCGCATCCGCTCCTGGCAAAGTTGGGCCTCGGCCGCCTCCAAGATTGCCTTGGTAGAAGCCTCCAAGCCACGAGCGCGGGATAGCTCTGCCTCCAGGTTCTCCACCAACTTCTTGTGTTCGACATCTCTCTGGGATAGAGCCTCCTCATGCTCAGCATGAACCCAGGAAACTTCCTTGGCAAGGGCCTCCTTGGCAGCTTCTTGCTGATTGACAGCCCCCTCCAACTCCATTTAGGTCGTCTCCAACTTCATCGCCAGCTCGGCCATAAACTCCGCATCCCTGTGAGCCAACAAGGAATCCTAGAACAAATTAGAGTTAGAAAACACAAAAGAACAATGATATTAAAGAAACAAGATAGACAAGTGGCTTACCATAGTGACTTAATGATGGATGGCCTGGGAGATGAAGAACGCTTCTTTGCTCGCCAAGGTGGCGTAGCGTTTGAGGTGAAGAGTAGACATGGTAGTCCCTACCTGGGCCAGCAAGTCCGCAACATTTGGGGTTGTGTCCTACCCCAACCTAGGCCGAAACCCCATCTCGGCTGCTAGCCAATCGAAAATCTGATGAGGGGCGTCGAAGGCCTCCGGACGTTCAGAAAACTCCACATTTTGACGGAGGATCAAGGCCCGGGCTACCTTGTTCCGCTTATCGCGCCCCTCGTCCCAGGCTCCGGTCACCATCTTCATCCTTTCCTCCAAGATGATTGAATCCTCTTCCCCAGGAAGAGTCGAGTTGACGGGAAGCTTGGGAGCATCCGGGAGCACTGTCGTAACAACAAGGCTTTCACCAGAGGAATTTTCATCGGCTAGGGAGAAATACTTTGTCTTGGCCTTCTTGGCCTACTTCGAAGACTCCGCGGCAACAAAGTCCATCTTCCTTTTACTCTTCCCACCTCCTTTCAAATGCTCCTACTCCAAGTTTATAACCTGGAGAGGAGAAATCGGGACAGATGTTGCTCAATCGGCGCCCCCATGACCAAAGCTGTTGCTCGAACTCCCTCGGAAGCTCTTAGGTCTGGTTGCGAGTCCCCAAGTATTAGTTCGATGATTTTCTTCTTGGTTGGGCCCTTGGCGACTTTCTTTGCTGAGGCCTTGGCTGTAGCAGCCCTGGCCTCGATCATCTCCTTCATTTTGGCCATGGGATTCGACAAGTCCAGGTCACCTGAGATAGGAATAAAAAATGGATTAGTAGCGTAGAGGAATGGGGGTGACAGACAAAGATAAAGGAAACATGAAAGTCTAATGTCCTCCGGGATAAACCCTCATCCATGGAATGGGCATGACTTAACTCTCTTGGTGCAAAATAATGAATTTGGCCCCCACGTCATCCGGGTCTAAAAAGCTACAGTAAAGAAGGAACCAGGACGAATACATGAGGGTCAGCATGTCTACGGAAATATGGCAAGAAAGCCCCACATTGCTAACAGTCCCGGTCAAAAAATCCCTGTACTGTTGCCTATTCTTAACTAAGCCCTCAATATGAGGGGCGTAAGTTAAAACCAGAGGAATTTTACCTTGCCCTGAAATACTAGCCCCAGGAACTCTAGTGTTGGCCTGCCTCCCCTCGAGAAGGGAATCTAGCTCCTCAAATTCAGCCCGCTCCTAATGACGCGCCTGCTCCATTTTCTTTTTCTCTACGTCCGCCTTGACCGCGACCTCCACTACCTCGATATGAATGAGGGCCAACTCCTCTCTCAGAGCAGGATCCCTCTCACATTGCAGCCCCCGGAAGCTAGGGGCGTCTATCGATTGGTGGCTGGCAATCAACCTGACCAATCGAAGGTTCTCCGTGGTCACGAATCCCCCCACTTCTAGCTCATCAGCACTAAGGGTGGGATAATACTTCTTTCGATCCAAGATCGACTTAGTGAGCTGAGTTTGATTGTACAGACCTATCCACAAGAACGTGAGCTTCCAATAAACGGAACAATGGGTTAAATGAAGAATGGAGAAAGATGACTTACCCACATTCTAAAAGTTCAGCACCAGGGTGAGATTCTTCTCTAGGAGGAACCCGAATGTCATGAACCAGTAGTGTCTGACATCTGGGGGATGTTCCCAAGTGTTGAATGGAGCCAGACTAATGCCACGGGCCTTCAACTTGTAAAATCCATCCCGCATCTTGTCTTAGGAATTTAGTTGTGACTCCAACTAATAAAAGTACAACACCTTCGCGGGAGTAGGTGCCGCGATCTCCTTTGATGCGAAAAATATATGCCACCCCGCAAGCAACTTATGCGCTTGGGGAAGAAGCTGGAAAGGAGCGATCCCCACGAACTTGATGAATTGAGCAAAGTAGTCATGAAGTGGGAGAGTGGCTCCCGCACTGAAGTGGCCTACGCTCCAGGCCCCGAATATGCCCGCTCCGATATGAGCCTTCTCTTCTCTCCAGGCCAATCTGATGTATAAGAGCCCTAGAGTCGACTCTACTCCAAGAGCCTTCTCCAGCTCGTTCAACATCTGGTAGTTCCAAAATTCGTTCTTTTCCCCCTCCATTTCCTGTGTGTTGCTAGTGGGAAGCTTGTGCCCCTCCAAGGCTACGGGGTCCGCTTGGACATCATCTTCCGGATGCAAAATAACGCCATGACCCATGATCAAAGACATGGAAGTGATGAGAAAAGCATGAACCAAGCAGTTAGCACCAAAACCGAAGAAAACTGGTTAAGGTACGAGGATTCTCCTAAACCTGCTTGGAGAGGTCCCTTTCGAACCTAGATCCGAGACCAATAGAGATTCCAGGAAAATAAGTCAGGAACTAAAGGACAAGGGTATTTTCTAATAAACTAATTCACACAAACGGTTTTGAGGCGTCCAAGTTCAATGATCCGAGACAATCAAGCGTGCTTCACCAATCAAAGTATCTATGGTATGAGGTGTCATCTAGAAACCCTACTGTTCATCTCTACCACTTCCACTACCTAGAACCGTCCTACACGGTGGTGATGGCCCTAACGACTATACGGTCGCGGAAACAACATGGCAATAAGAACAAAATAAATAAAGAAATGACCAGAACACTTATTGTGGGGTAGTGGATCTGGAATTCGTTTAAACTCAGGCGACAATGCTGACAAGAATTCGGTCTTGAATCGAAGGAGGCGATGCAGAAGTTCGTTGACGCTTCCTGACCAATCGGCTGGGACAGAGTTGTCTTCTTGCTGAGTGAAAAAAGGCTTCGTTGGAAATAAAATGGCACGAAGATATACTAATCGTTGGAGAAGCTCGTCGGCAGCTTCAGACATACAAAGCTTTCGCTCTCTGCTTTCTAGATTGAGAATTTTGGATCAGTAAAAATGTGGAAATGAGTCCATTGAAGTATTTATAGGAAATAAAAGTACTATTCAGTCCAACGGTCCATGATGAGGATCACAAGACTATCCTCATCCGACAGTCCCAGACCGTGCAGGGGCATTAATTGGCCCAATCGAATACTATATCATGGATTCGTCAATCCACGATTCGCGCCTACCTCATCCAACGGTCCACAATGAGAATCCCAAATAAATCCCCATCTGATGGCTCCAGATAGTTCAGAAACATTAAACAACCCACTCCAGTGCTCAAGGCACATTTTCGTATGGATAGGATGCTTCGGGAGATGCACTGACACCCATCAGTCACCTAGGTCATCAAATGATTTCCCCCAGATCTTTTGGGGCGCGAGTGGCACAGACGTACCATCAGCTTGGAAACACGTGTGTAGGACTTTGGGAATGTAAAAGGATAGGATTGACCAAATGGCCCCCAAGTAAACAAACCTGGATCCTTGTAAATTAATCGGGACTTAAGTAAATGAACCGGGATACATGTGATTAATCCAGGAGGAAGAAGGCAAGTCTCCACTGCGCGAACACAGATGAAGACTTGGGGGGTAAATGTTATCCATATTTTCCACCCAGGACATGTGGCACGACCAAACGGGTCCATGGGCCCATTGAAGAGGCCCGGGCCCAACTGGGCCTAGTGAATAATGAATAAGTAGACCTAGTCGGCCTGGACCATACCAAACCCAGTTACTAGCAAGTAGCGTGAGCATAGCGAAGGGGCCAGAACTAAGGTGCATGCCCGAATCACCCTCCTGATCGTATTCAATATATATCCTCCGGGATGTAAATTATGATGGTAGATGATCCATTCCAGGAGACAGATCCCGTCAATTTGGATCCAGGAGAAGGCACTGCCATCAAGATGTCCACCTCGGTAAATGAACCCAGACCCCGGTAAACAAACCAGGACTTAGGTAAATGAACCTGGATCACCTAGTCGGATAGAACAATCCTAGTCCTTCCTATAGCTGACGTGTCCCTGAGAAATCTGACGGTTGGTCTCCCTAACTAACCTGCAGAATGGATACGCACGGAATGTACACTATTCCTAGGAAATGGTACTGCCACTACTCTCACAGATCATGTCCCCAGGATCTCCTTAGTAACCCATGCAGATCAGTCTGTGAGAACATACAAAGGACAGTTGTAAGGCTTCACCACGCCTAAGCCGGCCCAATGGGCCTAGATTAACAACCCTTAATTATGTTACATTTCTTGTATCATGGCTCAATTAGTGAACAATTGTAATTTTATCCTTATTGGGCCCAGATTAGTCTGTCCCAAGTGACATGACTGCCTATAAATAGGATCAGTGGTGCACTGTAGCGAGGATCCCATATTTTCTCTTGTAAGCTAAACGCTACTAAACTTGTAGAAATCCTCCATTGTCAAAACTCTCTAAAGCCTAATAGTAGTGACTCGTGGACTAAGGCTCATTAACGCCCCAACCATGTAAAAATTGTGATCTTATTTATTTATTAGCCTTTCTTTCTAGCTCTTATCTTTTAACGTATTTATAGTTTCTAAAAAACTCGGTAAACACCTAAAAATACACATTTGATGGCCCTTGGACCCAACTTGTTTCTTTTAGGCTCCATGCTCTTGCAATAAGCAAGACACCCCCACACTTTGAGATACCCTAGGTTGGGCTTATTTCCTCTCAATATCTCATATGGTGAG
The DNA here is from genome assembly GCF_963169125.1 of Humulus lupulus. NCBI lineage: Eukaryota > Viridiplantae > Streptophyta > Magnoliopsida > Rosales > Cannabaceae > Humulus > Humulus lupulus. Next base: position 232,279,979 of record NC_084802.1, on the reverse strand, counting down.
ATTTGATTCTTCTTTAGAGAATCTGGTTTAGAATATGGCAAGCATTAAGCAAGACTTCTCCCCATAACACAAAACTCAAATTTTCATGTAATAGCATAGCATTGATCATTTCAACATATGTTCTATTTTTTCTTTCTGCTATACCATTTTTTTGGGGTGTATAAGGGGTTGTACATTCATGTATTATACCATGCATCTCACAAAACACATCGAATTCATTTGAAAAGTATTTCCTGCCCCTATCACTTCTAATTATTTTTATTTTCTTTTCCAATTGATTTTCAACTTCAGCTTTGTAGATTTTAAACATGCTAAAGGTCTCATCCTTATTCATAAGCAAGTACACATATGTGAATCTAGAACAATCATCAATAAAGGTAATAAAATACCTATGTCTACCTTTAATAATTATTCCATTAAATTCACATAAAGCACTATGTATCAAATCTAACAAGTTAGTTTTCCTTTCAACACTTGGAAAATGTTTCTTTACCATCTTAGATTTAACACATAATTCACACTTATTATGCTCAACATCATTGCATACAATTAAACCACATTTGATAACTCTTTTAATTGTAGTATATCCTATAATAGCAAGTCTATTATGTCATAAAGTAATAGAATCAAAACAAGGCACATAAGAGGAAGATGAGCATCTATTATTATAAAAAAACATTGCCTTTGGTGCATAATTTAATCATCCCATCACAGACATACCCTTTCCCCACAAAGTAATTCCCCTTTGATATAATTAGCTTACCGGACTCAAACACCACTTTGATGCCCAGTTTTCTCAACAAATGCCCACTCACAAGATTCCTACTCATACCCAGAATATACATTACATTGGTCGATAGAACCTTATTTCAGGATGTGAAGTAAATATCAACATTCCCTTTTCCCAACACTTGCTCATTTCTCATTTGGATCTTATGCCCATCCTTTGATTCTGCATAGGTCTTGAAGACCTCTCTATCATAAGCAACATGAATGGTTGCACAAGTATCATACCATTGTTGGGAATACATTTTACAAGATCATAAATATTTTCGTGTATGTTTCATATATTAAACAAATTAACATATAAAACAACCTAGAAACATGTTTCTAATGAATTTGATTAAGTAAATCAAATAACAAAGTTTAAAAATCTTACTTTTACGCAGCGAATATTGAGACTCCTTCCTTCACTCTCTCTAACCCTTGTTCCTTTCTGTCCCAGAGTAATGACAAGAGAGTGAACTGGATCTTCAAACTACACAGTATTCTACAATTTCCTTTGATCACCTAGACTAGAGTGACCAATTCTCAACACATGAGGTGGGAGAATTATAGAGAAGAAGAGAAAGGATGTGAGCGGCTACAATAGGTCTCTTGAATCTAAAATAAGCCTCCAATATTTAAATTTTCCTAAGACACTTGATGGATATTCAAGTTGGATATCGAGTGGAGGGGACAATCTCCCCACTGCCAGTTGGGTGTTTATGCTCAGAGGAGGATCAGTTTCTTGGGGTTCAAGGAAACAAACATGTATTTCAAATTTAACCATGGAGGTCGGGTTTATTGCTTTAGCGGAAACCAGCAGAGAGGTCGAATCACTTAGGGATCTCATGTTGGATATCCCAATTTCCATGGCTAATGTATAGATGATCTCAATACATTGTGATAGTTAAGACACATTAGCTAAAGCCTATAATGGGATATATGATGGGAAGTCTAGATACATACGTCTAAGATATGAGTATGTGAGACAATTGATTCAATATGGAATCATTTCGATCTCTTATGTAAGAACTTAGTGGATCTATTTACAAACCTATTGTATTAAGGTTAGTAAGTTCTACATCTAGAGGGATGACACTGAAACTCCTAAAATAAGAGATTCACCAATGATGGCAACCCAACTCCAAAATTGTGAACATCAATGGCAAGAGTTCAATGGGTAAGAAAAATTCATTGATAAGTGGGTAGTTTCAACAATAAACAAATTATGAGTCACATCCAAGATGATTAGTGTTGGTTGTTATCGAGTGAGTGTTAGGCCTAGAGCTTTTAATGAAGTCCAGTTGAGTGCAACAAATATTTCTTAAGGTAGCAAATATGCTATAAGAACTTAACCTATGTGAACTTAGAGGTTATGTCGCCTCTCATAGGAGTTGGAGTTTCTCCCCGGAAAGATTATGAAAAGGATGAGCACAAGGCCATGATAAGTGATAAGCGAGAAAAGTGCAAAACTGAATGGTCAAGTAGAGGTGTGTGAGGTGTTACCGGTCTTATCACTAAGCAGTACTTGATTCAATCTTTAAAACACTAATCACTTTTATAAGGCTTTGTAATGCTTTAACTAAGGTAAAGTTAAAATTGAAAGATACTTTACTTTATGCACCAATACTATTTGACCTAAGAAAAGAGGATTTTATTTAACCGGGTGGGGGAATGTTGAAATTGGTTAAATATAATGGTGAAGTTGTTAACACAATGTGGCGCAAAACACTTTACGATTTCACTTAAGCTGAAGTGAAATTATGAGTTTTTGTTGTATGCATTTATAATTGATCCTTTTGGGTCTAAAGTGATCATTTTAGATATCTAGGTCCCCAAAAGGTTTGGGAGCATTTGGAGATGTTTAAAACACATTTTGAGCATGTGGGTCAGGTCTAGAGGCCACGTGTCGTCACCTGGGAGGTGGTTCATCACCTTGGCGAAAAGTCATTTAGAAATAGTAAAAGGCGATGAATTGCCCATCACGAGGTGATGTGTCACCTATTTCCAGGCGGTGCATCCCCTAGCATGACCTGACAGGTCCGTATAGTTAGGTATTTTTGGTTCAAATGACGTGTTCAAAAGCTTTATTCCTATTGGTTAGACTCAATGACGGTGACTACACTATAAATATGGGTTATTAGAGTTGTAAAGCCGTCATAACTCTTTTCAACTCCCTCTCTAACCCTTTCTCTCTAGCTCTCAAAGATCATAAAATCCCACATCTCATTCCATCTTGGTGAAGTTGTTGGAAATACATTTATAGGATCATAAATATTTTCATGTATGTTTCATATATTAAATACATTAACACATAAAACAACTTAGAAACATGTTTCTAATGAATTTCATAAAGTAAATCAAATAAAAGAGTTTAAGAATCTTACTTTTATGCAGAAGATATTGAGACTCCTTCCTTCATTCTCTCTAACCCTTGTTCCTTTATGTCGCAGAGTAATGAAAAGAGATTGAACTCGATCTTCAAACTATAGGCTTCCACAATTACCTTTGATCACCTAGACTAGTATGGGCAATTCTCAACACATGAGGTGGAAAAATTATGGAGTAGAAGAGGGCTGCCACATAAGGTCCTTTTAGTCTAGGTTTTTTCTTTTTCACACTTATGTACCTATTTGTTTACCCAAAATATTTGCATGATGGCGTGGCACGGTCGAGACGCACATGAATATCACGTGATTATTTATTGATAAAGACTCGGTCGACCAATGACCAAGAGATCAATAGGAAATTGAGATGTTCGATAGGTGCAAGGCATATGCTGAGTAACAGGGAAGCCGATGTGCTGACATATGCGACTAGATTTGCTCATAGGACCAAAGCCAGAATTCAGGGACAGTTATGGGTTAGATATTTCTAGGATATTTGAATCTCTTTATATGTAAATATCATTATTTATGTTATTATTTAAATATTCTTGTAGCACAAGTTAAGGATGGCCCATAGGCCCATATGTACATCCTAAAGCCTATAAATAGGACTCATGGGATTCATTTAGAGATACTCAATAATTTGTATTCAGAGAGAACAAGTGCTTTGATACACGATCTTTGTATTCCACTTTGGAGCTTGTGAAACTTAGTGAACCCTAGTTCGTTGATCGCATGTTTTAGAGGTTACATCAATAAAATCACTAAGTGGACGTAGGTTATTACCAATCTCTGGGGCCAGACCACTATAAAATCTTTGTGTCATTTTAGTTCTTGCATTCAGTTTTATAGTTCTTATAATTTTTAGTGACTCCGTGTCGTTGACTAAATCGAGGGTGAACATTTTGGTGCTTTCATTGAGAGCTGAACTCAAGAACTCAAGAACTTCAAGATAACATGGTGAAGAACTCCAAGAGAGCAGGTCAAACTAGGCAGACATTTGAAAGTGTACCAAATCCACCTCCTCCACAAGGTGTAACAGAGGATGAACCACAAGTGGAATTGGAAGAGGGGAATAGTGCATACAATAGGTCGCACACTCACATGTCGTAATTTAGAGATGACCATGAATACAATGAAGCAGACACCGGTAGGAGGAACAATGTTTGGCAGCAGGAGGAATGGGACAGACAGTGAAATCCTCCCCTAATGGATAACTGATCAACAAGCCAAAATGCTGGGGGAAACCTAGATAACCCAACGTCTTTGACCGACTAGGTGCTAGTGAGCAGAGACATAGGGATGAGGATCTGAGGAACGTACCTATTGACCAAAGGGAAAGACATGACGAGTATTTCCCCCGGCTCCAGTCGCTCTTGCCATACCAGATGTTGTTCAAGCTCAAATAGATGCCCTAAATCAAGTTGTGCAATAGCTGGCCGGGAATAAAATGTCCCACATAGAGTATGATCGGAGAAACTGCACCCCATTCGTTAACAGAATTGTTGTGGCAGAAATCCTAAGAGAATTCAAAATGCCAGTTCTGCCTAACTTCACTCGAAGAGAAGATTCGATTTTTCACGTAAACAAGTTTGAGATACAAATGGACATCCAGAAGGTGTTTGAAGATGCTTGATGCAGGATTTTTCCAACCACTTTGTCTGACTCTGCTTAGGAGTGGTACTTCAAGTTTCCACCGCCCAGCATAGTTTCATGGGAGATGTTCGTAAAGGAATTCTACGGACAATTTTATGTTGGTTGGATACATTCGACAGAGGCCAATCAATTGGTCGATATTCGATAGAAGGATGGAGAAACTCTTAAAGAGTATATACAGTGGTTCATGCGAGCAACTGCTCGGGCAAAAACTATTGGAGAAGAGAGAAAGATGATGGGCATCATAGCTAGAGTGCAACGCCAATATCCCATATGTAGTAACCTACATAAAAATGGAGTCAAGAGCACTCAAGAATTTATGGATCGAGTAGGCAAGTATATCAAGCTGGAGGAGGTTATTGCCAATAAAGGAAAGTCCCCAAAGGCCGACCAGGGCAAGAAGAAAGACTCGACCAAAGCTGCCAGTGGGTCTGGTAAACCCAACGGCAATGACAAAGGTAACAATAAGAATGGAGGAAAAAGGGAAAATACTAAACCAACGACATTTGATAACAAGCGCTCTAAACAGAACATATACGAGTCGAGGTTCACTAATTACACGGCCTTGGCCGATAGCCGAGCTGTAATGACCCAACTACTCTAGACTTTTGGACCATTAACGAAACTATACATACAAACCCTTAATAAAACTTACATTGCGAAAATACCATAACTTTATTAGAAAACTTGTAGAAATAAGAGTTACTTACATAAAATATCAAGTAGGATATGGGATCCCATTGTCTTAAAAACAAAAACATAATTTAAAATAACAGGAGTTACATAGCAAGTGCGGAAAAATACATGTAAAACCATAAAACAAGACTACATCCTCGAAAATCGAACTCTCGACTCCTTGAATCCGTTCATCACCGATACACAAACCCCAAGCATCCACAAACCTTACCGCCACTATAGCTATTTTCCTGCACATATAAACAAAAAGGAATGAGCCTAATGCCCAGCAAGGAAAATCTACCACATAGTTCATATACATAAATTTCACAAGAAACATAAAAACTTAACATAACACTTATATCATACACATACTATAATGGCCATTATTACTTGGGGTCCCATAGACTAAACAAGTCATATGCCCATTAGATTAGTGGGGTCCTACTAGCTAAGCAGGTCATATGCCCATAATCTATTTGGGGCTTGTTAGTCATATGGGTCATATGCCCAAGCCTACAACATACATATCATAACATAAGAAAACATAAGATAACATATAATAAGCATAGAATTCTATCTTATTTTCCTTACCAAAGTTACCGGAATAAGAGGACAGCGTTGGGACTTTGGAACACTCCTATTAACCATTATGAAAGGGTGAGTCTATAGAAGAAAAAGCCAAATGAAAGGAATGGAAGGACTAAACCTTGAGAAACATACTTACCAAAAACTTATGTGCAAGTTCTTAGATTTCCTAACCAAAATAAGAATAAGGTTAAAAGGCTGGTAGAAGATTATGAGAACTTAAAGAAAATAAAACCAATGAACTAGAGTGTGGAAATACCTTGAAGACTTGTAAGACCAATCTAAACCTCGAACCGAAATACTATGAAACCTTACTTCCCCAAGTGTTTGATAAGCTTATGATGATCATGCTTATGATTTCCCCACCCAAGTGTTTAACTCTCACACTCACCTAGCAACTTGCAGCCTCTGAACTTAAAGTAAAAGGTGAATAATGGCTAGGTACTAGGCCCTATTTATAGAGTTTAGGAATGAAAGGATCTTAATTTAACTTGAATAAAAATAATGGCTTTTTAGGTGAAAATAATTTGAATTGTTGTTCAGCAAAGGCTGAAGACTCGTTCAAAAAGGTGCTGGACTTATCAAGAGGTTGAATGACTGAATGGAAAATGATTTCAAAACTTTTCAAAATATACTGAAGGAGGCGATATATCGCCCCCTGTAGGCGATATATCACCTGGGCCAGTATGCCCGAGGCAGTCGTGCCTCGCCTCGTGTTTTCCGTATCTACGTGCTGCGATATATCGCCCCCTATAGCTGCGATATATCGGCACACGCTGATTATTTAAACACGAAATTACACATTTTTAGCTAAATTTGAATGGAGTAAACAGCCTTGACTAAGCCCTCAACGTATTCAAAGCTGCTAACTGACCTTATCGCATTCAAACTTTACCCCTTATTAAATTTAATCCTCAAAATACTTAATCCTTAATCACCCATACATAACATGTGCTTAAAATCCTATTGGTTCTTATCTAAACCTTATAGTATAATAAATATTATCCTAAATATCAGTCATATTTATCAAACCTTAGGTTAAAATTAATATTCTTAAACTATAGGTTAAACTTAGAAAATCTACAAGTACTACTATGAGTGTCCAAATAAATCCCGGTCTGAACCAAAAATCCACAGTTACAAAGATAATGCTATAAATACTATAATACTACTATCTATCTTAGTTAAGTAAAGTTCTTGGACTCTACATGAGCTGAGGTGTATCAGGACAGTCATACCACAGTCCCCTTTTGATGACCAGCCCCGATCAGGAAAGACATATCCAAAAGGGACACAAATAAGTTTTTTCGTTTCCACAACAAATATGGCCATGATACCAATGAGTCTAACCAGCTTAAGGATGAGATCAAGTTCCTTATCTGAAATGGACATTTGAGAAGATATGTATACCAATGAGTGTAACCAGCTTGAGGATGAGATTGAGTTCCTTATCTGAAAAGGAGATCTGAGAAGATATGTATGAGTTGGTGGAAATTCCCAGTAGGGGGCTAACAGAGGCAACGAGTAGGAGACTGTATGCCAACGCTCACCTCCTCTGCAGCCAGCTCCTGTTGCTGGTACATTGCTAACCATCTACGGGGGACCACATGTGTATGGTGACAGTGGTAAGGCAAGGGAAAGATATGCTAGAACCCTACATCACGATCAGGACATAGAGATGCTAAACGTCGAGGAGCGAACTCCCAAAAAAGCTAGAACAGAGGAAGAATTAATTACTTTCTCCGAGCTGGACATGCAGCATGTCCGACTCCCCCACTCAGATCCTTTGGTTGTGGATGTCCAAATCGCCAACATGATGGCGAAACAGGTGTTAGTGGATACGGGAAGCTCGATCAACATTCTATACAAATCTTCATTGGAAAGAATGAAATTATCAGTGCAAGATTTAGAACAAAGCAATCAAACCATCTATGATTTTTCTGGCGAGGGGCTAGCACCAACAGGGTTAATCAAACTCCCAGTCACAGCAGGAATGACACCCGTGAACAGGACATTGCTCGCTACTTTTATAGTAGTTGATTGTCTGTCTACATACAATGCTATGATTGGAAGACCCATTCTCGGTGATCTGCGAGCAGTAACTTCGGTCTGGCATCTAGCCATGAAGTTTCCAACCGATGTAGGAGTTGGATGTGTATTGGGAAATCAGCAAAAGGGCAGAGAATGTTACAACTCCTCGGTCACGAAGGCAAGAAGAGGTGGATCGGGGAGCGCAGAAGAAAAAAATGTTGCTGGTGGTAAATGAATCACAAGCACAATCAAGTGAACAAGTCACCAAATAGGGCGTTGCCCAAAGTGAGGATAGAGATTTAGATCCTCGCTTTGGGGATTTTGAAACAAACATTGAGCCCGTGGAGGACTTCGAGGAGGTCCAACTAGAAGAAAAAGATCCAACTATAGTTGTGAAAGTCGATAAAAGCTTAGAGACAATAAGAAAAAAGAACTAGTGGAGTTTTTGAAGATGAAGCAGGAGGTCTTGGCCTGGTCACATAAAGACATGGTTAGGATAGATCCAACGGTTATTAGCCATGTCTTCAATATAGAAAAAAATCACCCACCAATGCAACAAAAAAGAAGGTTGCTCGACAAAGACAGATCTAAAGCCTTAAAGGAAGAAGTCGAGAAGTTGAAGGAAATTGGATTCACTAGGGTAGCGTTTTATCCATCTTGGGTCTTTAATCCAGTACTAGTTCCTAAACCAAATGGTAAGTGGAGGACGTGCGTGGATTTTACAGATCTTAATAAAGCCTACCTGAAGGATTGTTTCCCACTTCCAAGAATCGACCAGCTGGTCGATGCTACATCACCACATGAACTATTATCATTCATGGATGCATATTCCAGTTATAATCAAATTAGTATGCATCAACCTGATGAAGAGCACACTAGCTTTCGAACAGATATGGGGCTTTACTACTACAAAGTAATGCCCTTCGGTTTGAAAAACGCTGGTGCGACTTACCAACGACTAGTCAACCACATGTTTAAAGAGAAGATTGGCAATAACATGGAGGTTTACGTCGATGATATGCTGGTCAAGTCGAAAATAGATGGTGAACACATCAAGGATCTGCAGGAATGCTTCAACATCTTGAACAAATATCATATGAAGCTTAATCCTCTCAAGTGTTCCTTTGGATTTGGATCAGGAAAATTTTTGGGATTCATAATAAACTCGTGAAGAATCGAAGCCAATCCTGAAAATATTTGAGCACTGATCGAGATGCAGTCACCAGCCATAGTCATAGATGTACAAATCCTGACAGGGACAATCGCGGCTCTGAGCAGATTTATATCTAAGTCTACGGATAAATGCATCCCATTTTTGAATCTACTTAGAGGAAACAAAAAGTTTGAATGGATAGAAGAATGTGAACAGGATTTTCAGGCACTTAAGGCCAACATGTCCCGACTGCCCATTTTGTCCAAACCAGTCAAAGGAGAGACTTTGTACATCTACTTAGCCATAATAGAGTATGTTTCCAATGCTGTTTTGATAAGGGAGGAAGACAACATTCAAAAGGCAGTATACTACATAAGTAAAAGGATAGTGGGACCAGAATTACGATTTCCAGCTATAGAGAAATTGGCTTACTGCTTGATACTGTCATCTAGAAAACTGCGACCCTACTTTCAAGCTAACCCCATAATACTTCTTATCGACCAGCCACTACGACATATCTTGCAGAAACCAGAAGCCACTGGTCGACTACTAAAATGGGCAGTAGAGCTAGGGCAGTTTGAAATTTCCTATGCACCTCGAGCAGCCATAAAGGGACAAGCCTTAGTGGATTTCATGGCTGAATTCACCGAACTCCCTGCCAGTGAGCCGATTATAGAGCAGATGATCAAGACCAAACTCTCGCCTGGAGACTGTTCATAGACGGGTCATCTAATGAGCACAACTTGGGGGCAGGGTTGATTTTAATTACCCCCAAGGGACATCAGTTTCACTGTGCAATTAGATTCAACTTTACAGCCTCCAACAATGAAGTTGAGTATGAGGCACTGCTTGCAGGTTTGAGACTAGCTAAGGATATGAACATAAAGACATTAGAAATATACAATGATTTCCAACTAGTTGCTAATCAGATTATTGGGGAATATTAGGCTAGGGGTCTTAAGATGGTTGCATATCTAAACAAGGTGAAAGACTTGCTAGCACAATTTGAGAAGTATACTCTCCATCAAGTACGTCGCGACCAGACCTCAAACACCGATGCCATAGCCAAATTAGCGAGAGCCAAAGATGTCGATACTTTGAACATAGTACTAGTCGAACGTGTAGCAGCACCCAGTGTAACGCCCTACTACCTTAGAGCCGTTACTAAGTGAGTTTAAAATGTGCAATTAACTCGCTCAGCAAGGTTTTTAGAACAAAAGTGTGATTAAACAAAAAGACAAGTCTGTAATCTTTAAAAGTACTCCATTTCACTAAAAGTTCCAAGAGTTTAACATTTGGGATCCCAAAACTTGGATTATAAAATATTTACAACTCAAAACAAGTTTATAAGTAATTAACCATCAAAACTAGGGTTTGTACAACCATTTCTCAAAAAATATCCCCAACCAAAGCAGTCGGGCAGGCCAAACATGTACGCGCCGCCCCCACGCTCTCCGTACTCATGGCTGGTTGACTTTCTCTTTGCCCTTACCTGCAACACAGAGCACCCGTGAGCCGAAGCCCAGCAAAAAAACTCATACAACACACAACATATGCATATCATACAATCACTATAGCAGATAACTCATATCTAATCAGACAGTCCATGAGATTTAAACACATATACGGGCATGCCATCCCAGAAGCATTACCAAAGCCTGGGATCTCGGTCTACGCCGTAAGGATATCCCATGTATCCATTGGGGTCTCACCCTAATCACAAGCACTCCATGTGCTAAGTGATATTCCCAGCCCCATTGTCGTTCTCGGCCTTCGCCGTTCTCGGCCCTTCACCGTTCCCGGCCCCTTTGTCATTCCCTCTGCTATTACCACATTTAGCATTCTCAAATAACAATCAAATATATAATCATTCATTTAAAGCTACATCCTAGCAATGATACAATCTAGGGCCGCGCCCTGCAACAATACTATGGGCCCAAGCCCTGCTCTACGGGTGCTACAGTTTTCTTACCTGTATCCCGAGCTTCACAATGCACCAAAGTCACGAGCACGATCCTCTATCCCGAGCCTCTCTGAAAACCTAGTCACAACACATATAAAACACTCTTTAATACTAACCAATCCAAAACCACTTCCCGGGACCAATCCCATACTCTCGAGACCTCCAATTTTCCCTAAACAAAGCTACGAAATCATCCCCTGAGCCCCCGGGGCAAATGCCCAAAAATGGAAATTTCCCTCTGCCCAAAATGGCCTAGCTCTGCGGCACCCACCAATGAGGGCCGCGACGCCCAAAATGATCCGCCCACTGCTGCAGCCTAGCGTCACGGCGCACAAGAACAGGGCCGCGGTGCCCCTTCCCGAACCCAGAAATCTGGGTTTTCCCCTGCATTTTCCTTGAGCCAAAACACTCCCAATTCAACCCAAACACATACCTAAACCTCAAAATCAATTTAAAACCCCAAATAAACCATTTAACAACCTATAAACATCAACAACAAGCTCAATTACACAATTACACCCAAAATCCACACTTGAGTTTCAGATTTCAGAAGCTTAAACCAGTAGACCAGAAACTTAAACCATGCTTCCAAATTCTTAAACCATATCAGATACGAAAATTCAAAGATGTTAAAACTCTTACCTCAATCAATAACTCAGCTTGAACTCCCTCCAATCCCAGCTTCAAACCAAATTCCTCTTGATAAACTAGCTGAATTCTCATGCAAAACCAGCCATGACTATCTTTCAATTTTCATTCTTACCTTCTAAAATCAAGCGTAAAACTTAACAAAACAGGGGATAAATTCTTACCTTTGAATAATCCTTGACCTGAGTTTGATTCCACACCCTTAAGCTCTTCACTAGCCTCAAAGAACTCAGCTCACTTCCTCTTCCACTTTGCCTTCTAGGTTCTTAGTTTTCCTTTTCCTTCTTGATTTCTCTATCCCTCCAAAACTTGACTTCAATCATACTTAGCATAAAGTATCGTGAATATTCATTTCCCTCAGCTGAAGCTATCTAAACCTCTGCCAAAAGACCATCTTATCCCTCCATCAAAATCCTTTCCTAACTAAACCTCAAGGGCACTCTTGTCCTTTCACCTATATTACAATTCTACCATTTTTCCATCTAAACTTGTTACTCTCAGCAATTACCAATGGTTACTCAATCACCAATAACTATTAACCACAAATTCTCAACTCACGAAATTCCCCAAAGTACCCCTAGGCTCCTCCCGAGCCGGGTATGAAATCCTGTTGTGACTTTTAAATTAACTAGCTCCCTAGGACTGTCTCGGCATGTGCATCACATTAATATCACCACAATCACGTGGTACAAATCACATAATACAATTATCACATTTATGCCCTCAGCGAGCTAAAATTACCAATTTACCCCTATCATGCAAACGGGGTCCACATGCATATTTATACCACCTAAACATGCATTCTAATCACATACTCATTTAAATTCATATATTATCATGTTAATTCACTTATTGCCCTCCAGGCATGCTAATCAAGGTCCTAAACCTTATTAGCAACTTGGGGTGTTACACCTAGCATTCAGGTAGAAGAATCCTCCCTAGTAATACAAGTGTCTGACACATGGATGACTCCCATCGTTCAATATCTCGAACAGGGATTGTTACCTGTAGGTAGGAATAAGGCAAGGACACTACAAAGGCAATCGACTCGATTTATCCTGCTCGATGGAATCTTATATCAGCGAGGATATTCAATGACTTTATTACAATGTATTTCCAAGGAAAAAGCTAAGGAATTGATGAAAGAAGTACATGAAGGATTCTGTGGAGATCATGCTGGGGGGCAAAGTTTGTCAAAGAAGATTCTCTGACAAGGGTATTTCTGGCCTACGATGATAGAGGATTCCATGGAATTCGTTAAGAGGTGTGATAAATGCTAATGATTCTCCAAGATACCTCGAGCAGCCCCAAATGAGCTTAAACAAATGCAAAGCCCATGGCCATTCACCATTTGGGGAATTGACCTGATCAGATCTTTGCCTGCAGGAAAAGGGAATGTCAAGTACGCAGTAGTTGTTGTCAACTACTTTACTAAGTGGGCTGAAGCTGAACCACTCGCGACAATCATGACCAACAAGGTGCTGGATTTCGTTGTCAAGAACATTGTATGTCGATATGGATTGCCAAAAAAGATTGTTTCAGATAATGGCACACAGTTTGACAATGACCTATTTACTGATTTCTGCGAGCGACATGGTATAATGAAGAGCTTTTCTTCAGTCACCCATCCACAAGCAAACATATAGGTAGAAGCTGTAAATAAAACCCTGAAGGACACACTGAAGAAAAGGATCAAAGAAGCAAAGGGAGCGTGTCGAGAACAATGGCCAGAAGTACTCTGGTAGTATAGAACATCTCACCGAACAGTAACAGACCATACACCATTTTTCTTAGCCTATGGGTATGAGGCCATGTTACTAGTTGAGTTAGATCCACCATCGCATAGGAGGATATCATATGACCAGAATACGAATAACCAATTATTGGAGTCTTTGGACATGGTCTATGAAAGGCGCGACAGGCTCAACTACGAGTGGCAATTTATCAACAAAAGGTCACTCAATATTTTAACTCCAAAGTACGCGAAAGAAAGTTTGACGTGGGAGATTTGGTACTTAGAAGAGTTTTTCTCAACACTTGCGATCATGCTACTGGAGTACTTAGACCATGCTGGGAGGGTCCGTATCAAATTGAAGAAATTCTTCAACCAGGCACATATAAACTTACTCGGTTAAATGGAGATCTTGTTCCTCGCTATTGGAATTGAGAACACCTATGCAAGGACTATCAATGAACATTTCTTTTTAAAGATTTGGCTTGAATTAATTTTACTTTTTTACAAGTTTTTGAGCAAAGGCTAGCCAGTTAGATGGTTGGTCGCTTATAAGTGTAAGATCAATTTTTTATCACTCGTACAGACACAAATTTTGTCCATTTTTTACGAGAAATAAAAGGAACCGTGTGCATCCAGTTATTCTTACCAATTATTGTATTTATTACAAGTATTTTCTCATTACGTGTGTTGTTTTGCTATATTATCATTGATTGTTACGCGAGTAGTAATGTTCGAACAGGAATTGGTCAATGGCAAGTGACCGAGAACCTTAAACTCCTCGATCAATTGGGGGCCTATAAGATACTAAGCGAGCACAGCATATCATAAAGATATGTAAACACATGAGCAAAATAAGAGAAATCATATTCGTCTGTTGGCCAGGGCTGCGGCTCTTATCTCCATTTCTGGAGTAGGGTCTGGTCGGTACCATGGACCTAGATACAATGCAAACCAACTAAGGACAAGGAAAAGATGCAAAATGACTAGATGAATGTCGAACAAAGATTAAAATTTTACCTCCTTGCATGAAGGCCATGTTGTCGGCGACCAGGTCGGTCGTGAGGAAGTATTCTTGGAAGTACTTTCCCACGCTGGACTTATAAGTTATGTCACTCAGGAATGTGTGACTCGATTCCTGGTGATAGAAGTGGAAGAACCCCGTGTTGCTTTGGTTGGGATTGGACTTGAGATTTAACAGGTAGTTTATCTCATGAGGAGTAGGCACAAGCCATTTTTTATGGTTGTACAGGATATAAAGTGTTGAAAGTACTCTATATCCATTGGATGTTATTTGGAATGGGGCGACCTCGAAATAATTGGCCACCCCTAGGAAAAATTCATGCAAGGGCAAGATTGCCCTAACTTCTATATGGTACCTTGACCAAGCACTGTAGGAACCTCCGGGCACATTTTCCCTCTGGTCGGGTGTAGATTTGTACAAAGTAATCCCAGGAAGACCATACTTCTTGGGATACTTAGCCACCATCTTCGTCGATATGACGCTTGGAGGGGTGATGTACCAGGCTAATTCTGCTCGGGGGCCATCAGGTGGACGAGCACTGGGCTGAATATCCAGTGGTGCAAAATTTAAGGGTTGAGGGTCGTTTGAGGGACCCTCGGTATTGGCTGCAGGTTAGCTG
This sequence comes from Humulus lupulus, assembly GCF_963169125.1. Lineage (NCBI taxonomy): Eukaryota > Viridiplantae > Streptophyta > Magnoliopsida > Rosales > Cannabaceae > Humulus > Humulus lupulus. Next base: position 232,264,738 of record NC_084802.1, on the reverse strand, counting down.
GTAGGTGAGTTTTTGGGTTTTCTTTTCCAATGAGCTATGTGTTTGACACGACCCATGTTCGGTTGGCTTTTTGGTAGATTGTGAGGAAAGCTGGTCATAGGAATTGGGTGTGGTGCCTGAGGTTTAGGAAAAGACAAAGAAGGCTATTCTTGATCCTTGAACAACAAAGCGAGAAGATCGTCGTCTATTGGTCTCTCACCTCCTCAGGGATCATGCATGAATATTTGATAAGAGCAAAGGGGAAGTGATAATCTACGACCAATAGATAGAAGAAAAAGAAAAACAAGAATAGCGTTGCTCGTGTATAGAAGTTAAGTTATTATACGACCAACAACGTCCTGATAAAAACACAATAAACATGCGAGTAGGTTGGAAAAACGGATCAAAAAGCGAATATGAAAAGTTTTTTCAAAAAAACTTTTAAACTTCGAAAACATGCGGGAAAAACCCAGTTTTCGCGAAACACCCAAAATCGAATTTTCACTTTTATTCTGGACCCAAAATCAGTGTGAATATACCCCCTATTTCTTTTTAAACATTTTTTTGTACATTATATTGCCCAAAATCCCTATTCTAGCATAGTTATTCTAATTATTTTTGCTTAAACCCCATTACCCAAAAACTTGCCAAGAACAGTGTAAACCCAGTTGTGGAAACATGTAAATCAGGGACAAAATACGTGAAAATTGCTACAAAAGTAAGAGGATGAATTCGAAAACTTACTTGAAGTACGGATTGTTGAAGGAAATACGAAGATGGTGCTTGAAGTTGATCGTAGATGCCTCATATCGTTCTAGGGTCTTTGGGTTTTCTTGGAGGTTTTTCCGAGTATTCTTGAAGAGAGAGAAGGTTCGGGTAAAAAATGAAAGGGGGTGAAGAGGCTTATATTTATACTGCTTGGGGCATTAATGCAAAGTAATGATGATAATAGAGTTTCATTGCATGGGGAACCGCAGTAACCGTTAGAATGTATCTGGGGAACCGAAAGAGTGATGATTACTTGCTTTTTTGAAAAGTAAGTACTGACAGATGTGACAGGTTAGCTGGATTGTTGGTTGAATGAGTTTATTAAATGTTGATCGCATTAAAATAAACTTGGGGGGCAAATGTTTACCCAAAATATTTTTATGATGACGTGGAACGATCAAGGCGCACATGAACAACATGTGATTGTTTATTGATGAAGACCTGGTTGACCAACGACCAAGAGATCAAGAGGAAATTGAGCTGTTTGATAGGTGCGAGGAATATGCTAAGTAACAGGGAAGCCGATGTGCTGACATATGCGACTAGATCTGCTCGTAGGACTGAAGCCAGAATTCTGGGACGGTTATGGGTTAGATATTTCTAGAATATTTCATTCTCTTTATATGTAAATATCATTATTTCTGCTATTATTTAAATATGCTTGTAGCACAAGTTAAGGATGGCCCATAGGCCAATATGTACATCCTAAAGCCTATAAATAGGACTCATGGGATTCATTTAGAGATACGCAATAATTTGTATTAAGAGAGAACAAGTGCTTTTATACATGATCTTTGTATTCCACTTCGGAGGTTGTGAAACATAGGGAACCCTAGTTCGCTGATCGCATGTTTTAGAGTTTACATCAATAAAATCACTAAGTGGACGTAAGTTATTACAAATCTCTGGGGCCGGACCACTATAAAATCTTTGTGTCATTTTAGTTCTTGCATTCAGTTTTATAATTCTTATCAGTTTTAGTGACTCCGTGTCGTTGACTAAATCGAGGGTCAACACTATTTACAACAACACTTTATGGTTAATTCAATTTAATTAAATAAATAAAATATTATCGTAAAAATACCTTACATGGCCGAATACTATAGTATTTTCCAAACCATGGGATTTTTCCATTTTTAAATTCAAAGCATAAAAGCCTTTAAATTCAAATACTATTATTTTCTATAATTACATAACAAAACAAAAACCCTTAATTAATTAATTAAATAAATAAATAAATATAATATATATTAAAACTAATTTCGTTATATACCAAAACTTATAAATTTTTATTAAAACTTTATATACATATATATAATTATAATTATATTTAAACAATAATTAATTATTTAAATAAATCATTTATTCAAATTAACTAATTAAAATTTGAACATTGATTTAATACTATTTATCAATTTGACACCAATTTGTCATAATTAATAAATTTGCCCATATTTCTCTCTTCTTCTCTAAATTCCACATCACAGTAAAATTGTCCAAAATTGACACAAAACAATTTTTACAATCCTAATTGATAATTAAATCAATTAATCGAGACTATCTAGATAATTTAATCAAAGGCATTGTGGGGACCGTGGACCCATGAATTCAAGCTCCAATAAGTTACCGTAATATTATTATCGAATAGTTTCCTCGTGACTCCACTAAAGACTCAAAATTGCACTCTTGAACTCATAGAACGCTTTACACTTAAAGTAAATATGTTTTCCATTGTTACAACCATAATTTGTCATTCAATCATCTATAGATGATCTACAACTGAGTCGGGTACAAATTATCATTTTACCCCTCATTGTATTTTATCCTTAAATACAACTAAGTTTCTTATAAATGATATTTCCGTGAATCTTTAATCACACAAATGAGTACTCAATCATTTAACACGTTGAACCAAGCTATAAGGTGATCATCATTTCACTTCTTCCTAGAAGATATAGATGCTCATATCTATGATTAACACTCCCACTCAATTATACTACCAAGTCCCCAAGATTTAATTATGGGCTAGTCTGTAGGGTAAGCTGGTAACGAACAAATCAAAGGACTTGAATAATACAATCAGTTAGAATACTAACCACTCACAATTGAGATTGAATTGACCTATGGTCAACTTTATGATATGACTATATTAGATAATAACGGTACATTTACTTATCTATCTAAAGTCAATATCGGTCCAGTCCGATGTAACAAATACATTTGATCTTATCTACTTTGCTAATGTTCTGGAAAGAACATAACACTACAACGTATAAGTAGATCATATCGTAGATTGGTAAGTCAGTGTAAATCTTGTGCACTGACTAATCTTAGGACTAACTTATTTTTGAACATATAATCATATTTATGTTCCACTGTGATTACGTCACTATTAATATGATTAGCTATATGCTTGATATTTAATAGAAGTTAATATTAAACAAATAATCATGAAAATAAAACATGTGAGCAAAGTGATTGACCAAGTCAAAAATTATTTCTATTCTTTTATTGATAATAAAATGAGATTATAATGAAATTGGGTTTTAATTAGGATATAAAACGCCAACAAACTCCCACTTTCACTAATTGAAACTAATGCCTTAATTCTACTAATCCTATTTTCTTATATGCTTATCAAATGTAGCTTCTGGTAGTGTCTTCGTAAACGAATCGCAAGATTGTCTTTAGATGCAATCTTCATAACTTTCACATCTCCCTAGCCCAGATATTCTTGAATTATGTGATATTTTTTTTCTAAATGCTTACTCCTCTTGTGACATCGAGGTTCTTTCGAGTTGGCTACCGCTCCTATGTTGTCACAAAACAACACGAGCAGTTTATCCATATTTGGAATAACACCAAGGTCTGAATAGAACTTCTTTAGCCATACTATTTCCTTAGCTACGTCAAATGCAGCTATGTACTCAGCCTCCGTGATGGAATCTGAGATTACATACTGCTTTACGCATCTCCATATCACAGCTCCACCCAAAGAGTAAACACCATTCCAGAAGTAGACTTCCTGTCATTGACATTAGTTTCGAAATCTAAATTTGTGTAGCCTACAGGGTTCAGAACACCACCCTTGTAGACTAACATATAATCCATAGTTCATCTTAAATACATAAGAATATGCTTAACTACTATCCAAGGTTCCGGTCCTGGGTTTGACTGATACATGTTCACTATTCCCACTGCATAGCAGATATCTGGTCTAGTACACAACATAGCATACATCACACTTCCAACTGCAGATGCATAAGGAACTTTTCTCATTGGATCTTCCTCTTCAGAAGTCTAGGGAGATTGCTTCTTTGAAAGTTGAATTCCACGGTGAGACGATAGACATCCTTTCTTGGAATTTGTCATTGAGAAACGTTCAAGCACTTTATCAATGTAAGCTGCTTGAGATAGAGATAAGATTTTTTTCTTTCTATCCCTAAGGATTTGGATACCTAGAAAATAACTCGCTACACCCAAATAAGTCATCTGGAATTGAGTGCTCAGCCAATTCTTCACATCTGATAATTTATTAGCATTGTTTCCAATGAGTAAGATATCATCTACATAAAGAACCAGGAATACCACAATTTGATTTTCCCTTAGTTGGTAAACACAAGGCTCATAAATATTTTGTTCAAAGCTATAGGTTTTGATTATCTCATCAAACCTAAGATTCCAAGAATGAGAAGCTTGCTTAAGCATAAATGGACCTATTCAACTTGCATACTTTTACTTCTTGTCCAGCTACTTTAAATCCTTCTGGCTAATCCATATAAATGACTTCGCCAAGCTTCCCGTTAAAAAAAGTTGTCTTGACGTCCATTTGCCAGATCTCATAGTCGAGAGCGACTGCTATGGATAGGAAGATGCGAATGGAGTGGAGCATGGCTACCAAACTAAAAGTTTCCTCATAGTTCACGCCTTCTCTTTGGGTATAACCATTTTCCACTAATCGAGCTTTATAAGTTTCGATCTTTCCATCAACACCTCATTCCTTCTTGTATATCCACTTCCACCCAATGGCCCTAAAGTCACTAGGTGCTTCCACAAGATCCCAGACGAAATTTGAGTACATGGACTCAATTTCCTGTTTCATGGCTTCGAGCCATAGTTCCTTTTTAGGGCTAGCCATTGTCTTTTTGAAAGACAATGGATCATCGTCACCAGTGTCACCAACAACCATATTGGTTTTGGTATGATTGGTTAAATACAAATGATAAAGTGTTAAAATACAAGCAAGGTATAAACACTTAGTAGAATTCACATATTGAAGATGTGAATTTGGGTTTCAAATTGTAGGCACTTATAAAATGAAAATTTGGGTCCAAAGTGATACATAAAAGTATCTAAGGGTTCCCAAAATTTTTGGTGGAATTTGAAGCAATTTTTGGACCTTTGAAGTGTCCAAAGTCATAGGGGGAGACGATACATCGCCACCCAGGAGGTGACACATCACCTGAAAGCTAGGGTTTCCAGAAACCCTAGCAGGTGACGCATTGTCTGTTGTATTATGTGGATTTATGTAAATGCTCAAAATAACGTGTTTTGCAAGTCTAATCCTATTAGTTAGACCTAATGATGGTGCCTACTCTATATATGGGCTGCAAATTATTGTGAATAAATTGTCTACTCTTAAAATTATATGGCCGAAACAATTTCTTGTTGGTGCCATTATAGCCAAGTTACCTCCTTCATGGAGAGGCTATAGGAAAAATATGCTCCATAGAAATGAAGAGATTTCTTTGGAGGAGATTCTCAAACACTTGAGAATTGAGGAAGAATCTCGTTCTAGAGATTTGAATGATGAGAAGTCCAATGGAGAGACTTCTAAGGCCAATGTTGTGGAAAATCCTCCAAACAAAGGCAAGGGAAATGTCAAGAACAAAGGCAAGGGCCTAAAACCCTTGGGGCCCAAGAAGAATGAGGGTCGATTCAAGAGTTCCAAGGGACCTTGCTATGTGTGTGGCAAGAATGGCCACTTTGCTAGAGATTGTAGGTTGAAGAGGAGCCATAACAATGAAGCAAAGGTCAACTCGGCTCAAGAAGAGCTAGTGGACACACCAAGTGAGGTCAATTCCATTCATGGAAAGGTTAGTGGGTGGTGGTATGATACTTGTGCCACCATTCATGTAACCTATGATAGATCTCTATTCAAGACATTTGAATCTTCAAAGGAAGGGCATAAAATTCAAATGGGCAATGAGAAAAGGTCCAAGGTTGAAGGAAATGGAACTATTGACTTGTTATTCACATTCGACAAGAAGGTTCTACTCTCCAATGTTTTGTATGTACCAGAAATGAGTAGAAACCTTGTGAGTGGCAATTTACTTGGCAAACCGAGAATCAATGTTGTGATAGATTCCAACAAGCTTATTTTATCTAAAGACAATGTTTTTGTTGGAAATGGATATGCTTGTGATGGCATGTTTAAAATTTGTACTTCCATTGACAATGTAAACAATAAAGTCTATTCTTCTTGTTATATGCTTGACTCAAATTCTATTACTTTGTGGCATGTTAGACTTGCACATATAGGATTTAGCACAATTAAAAGGGCTATCAAATGTGGATTAATTTATTGTGATAATGTTGAGCATGAAAAATGTGAATTATGTACTAAATCTAAAATGGTAAAGAAACATTTTCCTAGTGTTGAAAGAAACTCTAAGTTGTTAGATTTGATACATAGTGATTTATGTGAACTAAATAGAATGTTGACTAGAGGAGGAAGTAGATATTTTATTACTTTCATTGGTGATTGCTCTAAGTTCACATATGTATATTTGCTTAAAAATAAAGATGAAGCATTTGATATGTGTTTATAGTATATAAAGCGGAAGTTGAAAATCAACTTGAAAGGAAAATTAAAATACTTAGAAGTGATAGGGGTGGTGAATATTTTTCAAATGAATTTAACTTGTTTGGTGAAGAACATGGAATAATTAATGAATGTACAATCCCTTATACTCCACAACAAAATAATATAGTGGAAAGAAATAATAGAACATTTATTGAGATGATTAATGTTATGCTATTACATTCTAAATTGAATTTTAGTTTATGGGGTGAAGCCTTGCTATCCACTTGTCATATTTTGAATCGTATTCCCATGAAGAAAAATAATATATCTCCATATGAGTTATGGAAAGTAAAGAAACCAAACATTAGTTATCTTAAAGTGTGGGGGTGTCTTGCTTATTGCAAGAGCACCGATCCAAAAAGGATCAAGTTGGGTCCAAGAGCTATAAGATGTGCATTTGTGGGTTATGCCCAAAATAGAAAAGCTTATAGAATATTAGACTTGGAGTCTAATGTAATAATTGAATCTATAGAGGTTGAGTTCTGTGAGAACATGTCATGTGATGACAACAAGTTAGAACCAACTCAAACTAGAGAGCCTCAAGAGGAGACTCCTAGAATAATTGAAGAGCAACCTCAATTTCCTAGAAGGAGCCAAAGGCTCAAAGATTTGGGATCAAATGAGGAGTGTTCTCCAATAGAGACACTATACCTTGTTGAAGACGATAATGAAGAAGTTACTTGAAAACATCCAATAGTACTTCAAATAGAAGATGATCCCAAAACTTTCAAGGAAGTGATGTCCTCTAGGGACTCCGCCTTTTGCAAGGATGCAATTAATGATGAAATTGATTCAATTATGTCAAACCACACTTGGGAATTGGTTGACCTTCCAAAAGGGTCCAAACCAATTGGGTGCAATTGGGGATTTAGAAATAAATACCATACCAATGGCACCATACAAACCATCAAGGCTAGGTTAGTATCCAAAGGTTTCAAACAGAAAGAGGGAATAGATTACTTTGACACATATGCACCGGTAGCAAGAACTACTTCTATAAGGTTGTTGTTTGCCTTATCATCTATATACAACCTTTATGTTCACCAAATGGATGTCAAAATGACATTCCTAAATAGGGATCTCAAGGAGGAGGTCTACATGGAATAACCGGAAGGTTTTGTTCTTCAAGGAAATGAAATAAAGTGTGTAGACTTGTCAAATCATTATATGGTTTGAAACAAGCTCCAAAACTATGGAATGAGAATGTGCTCAACAAATTCAGTCATCTCAAAATAAAAGAGGCACATACACCATTTATTCAAACATGAAGTTTGAAAAGAATGAAGGAAGAGCGGTGGCTCAATTGGAATATGCAAGTGCAATAGGTAGCCTAATGTACGCCGCTCATTGCACAAGAGTGAATATTGCATATGCAATTATTAAACTTAGTAGGTTTACTAGCATTCCGAGTATCAAGCATTGGAAAGCTATTGAGAGAATACTTGATTATCTTAAGGGTACCAAGGAGTATAGTCTTCACTATACAAACTTTCCAAAGATACTTGAAGGATATTCTGATGCTAATTGGATATCGGGAATTGGAGATAAACTCTACACCACCGGTTGGGTGTTTACTCTTGGAGGAGGTGCAATCTCATGGGGCTCCAAGAAGCAAACATATATTTTACACTCAATCATGGAAGCAGAGTTTATAGCTTTAGCAGCAACCGGCAAAGAGGTCGAGTGGCTTAGGAATCTCATGATGGATATTCCTTTAACCACGGATATGGTATCAACAATTTCAATACATTGTGATAGCCAATCCGCACTTGCTCGAGCATATAATAGCATGTATAATGGAAAGTCTAGACACATTAGTCTAAGAAATGAATATGTGAGACAAATTATTCAAGGTGGAATCATATCAATCTCGTATGTTAAAACAAGTGAGAACTTAGCGGATCCATTTACAAAACCTCATGTGAGAAGGTTAGTAAGTTCTACTTCAAAAGGGATGGGATTGAAACTCCTAGAAGAATAGATTCACCAATGATAGAAACCCAACTCTCAATGTAACGACCCAAAATCACTAATAAGGCTTAAGGGCCTTGATTAGCGCGCCAGGAGGGCATAATTGGTTTTGGTGTGATTTAAATGATTAAATGCATGATTATATGATTATATGGATATGTGAAATGCATGTTTACGAGTACTAATATGCATGTAGGCCATGTTTAGCTTATAGGGGCATATTTGTAATTTTGGCCCGTTGAGGGCATAAATGTGATTATATTTGATAATTGTTCTGACCACATTATTATGTGGACATATTTGCAGCATATGGCTCAAGACGGTCATAGTGAGTGGTTTGTTGAAATAGTCACGGCGGGGATTTATACTCGGCTCAGGGGAGCCTGGGGTTATTTTTGGGGAATTTAGGAAATATATTGGAGATTATTAGACATTGTGTAAATAATTGGTGATTAATTGGATGACAAGATTTAAGTGGTAAATATTAGGAACATTCGAGGAATTAGTGGAAATTGGGGACAATGACTATTCTACCCCTAGATTGAATTAAGGGTTAGTTTTATTTGGAAGGGTAAAATGGTCTTTTTGTTATCAAAGGATATAATCAGGTTTTATGTTAGAATATAGGAGAAGGCAGTAGGAATATTGAAGAAAGAAACAGAAAGCTCTCTCTCTCTCTAACGATTTCTTTTCTCTCTCTTGCTTTCACTTGAGTTGAAGCTAAGAAGCAAGGGCTTATGCTAATTTTTGGGTTGGTAACCATTGAAGGAGTTGGAGAAGAATTTAAGCTGAAAATAGAGAGAGCTCAGTGAGGTAAGAATTTTGGTTTTCAACTATGAATTTTACTGGGTTTGCTAGGTAGAGTTTTGGGTATTCAAGTGAAGATTGTAGCTGAATTGGGGTATGGATTTTAGTTATATTAAGCCAGTGATTGAGGAATATTACTGTGATTATTATGTCTGAATTGAGGTGATATTTCTGTATTAATTATTGGGAATTAGTTTATGAGAATAAGTGAATATGGGTCTAAATTCGTAACTTGATTGGTGTTGAATTGAAGGGAGAAGTGGAAAAAAATTATGGGCAAGGTTTGAGTGTTCTTGGCTGGGAGAAGGAGGAGAAAACCCAGGTTTTATCTGAGTTCATAGGGCGCGCTGCGGCCCAGCCTGGGGGGCGCTGCGGCGCGTGTGGCCCTTCTGGCCTGGGATGCTCTCTGACTTAGGGGGCGCTGCGACTTGCTTGGACAAGTCGTGACCCGCCTCCCCTTTGGCTTGGGAGTTTGCTCTCTGATTTGGGGCAAGTCGCGACTTGCTGAGCCAAGTCGTGACCCACCTGGGAATTTTGGTCTTGAAAGTATTTCAAGTATTGATAGGGCTCGGTGGTTCGAACCTATGTGCTCGGGACAATTTCTACTGCGCAGTTTAGTAGAAATTGAGGTCCTAGAGGCTAGTTTTTGTTCCCTAGGTATTTTATTTCTGATTGGAAGTTGATGGATATCAATGGCCTTGTGACTAGGTTTATCGCCGAAGCTCGAGGTTAAGGACCGTGCTCGGAACTAGTTCACCTTCTCTGCTCGGAATCAAATGTAAGAAAACTGCACCCGTTTGTGTGGCTATGTTGGGACTATGGTTCCATAAATTTGTATACAATGATGTATGATTGTTTTATGCCATGTGAGCATGAAATAAATGGCCTAAGAGTGTTGGAATTGATATTTGCACACAGGATGCAGCTCGGCCATTGGTATCTGAGGTTAGCTAAATAAACATTGGGCTCGGCCCAAGTGAGCTGGAGACAGAGGGTGCGGCCTAAGGGCGCCGACCTTGAGTATTGTATGATGTGTTTACTATTGTTAATTTGATGGTTATGGCATGTTTAATACCAAGATGATAGATTGTTGATTTGTGGATTGATATCATTGATTATGTGAACGCTATGGTCTGCTAAATATCTGGTTAATGTTTTGTGAATTATTTGATTACCGTTATTGCTTATGCTCTATATTATGGTTTTCTTGTTGAGCCTTGGCTCACGGGTGCTATGTGGTGCAGGTAAAGGCAAGGGTAAGGTGGATCAATCTTGAGTTGGAGAGATCTAGGGACAGAATGTACATAGTCAGCTGCTCGGCCGCCACGGCCAAGGGATGGTACAGGGACATGAGAACCTAAAATGCCTATTTTTCCATTAGAGTGGCTTGTGGTTGTACTTAACCTTTGAAATTTTGTACATTGTCCTTAAAACCCTGTTTTTGAGATCCCATGTATCAAACGTTTATTTAAATGAAATTTATCTTTTTATGACCAAAATCTTTTAACCCTAATTCAATTATGGTTCTTGTGTCACATTTTTTTAAAAACGACTTGATTATCAAGTCTTGCACCTTTACAACACACACAAAGTAACGGTCTTGGTTATCCAAGGCGTTACACTCAACTTGTACAAATCAAGGGAAATAGTTCAATGGGTAAGAACATGTCATTGATAAGTGAATAGTTTCAACACTAAAATTTATAATGAGTTCCATCTGAGATGGTTAGTTTTGGTTGCCACCGAGTTAGGGTTAATCCTAGGGCTTTTAATGAAGTTTAGTTGATTGTAACAAACATCTATAAAGGTAGCAAAGATGTTGTAAGAACTTCACCTATATGGACTTAGAGGTGGTGCCACCTCTCATTGAAGTTGGAGTTTCTCCCCATAAAGTCCATGAAGAGATGAGCACATGGCCATGATAGTGCTAAGCGAGATAGTGGGAAAACAAAATATATAGTGGATATGTGCGAGGTATCATCGGTGTTATCATATGGAATACTAGGTTCAAACTTTAAGCTACTAACGATTTCGATAATGCTTTGTGATATTTTCACAAAGATAAAATTCAAATCGAAAGACACTTTATTTTATGCACCAAAACTATTTAAGCTAGAGAATGTCGCTTGTATTTAACCAAGTGGGGGATTGTTATGATTGGTTAAATACAAATGATAAAGTGTTAAAATAGAAGCAAGGTATAAACACTTAGTAGAATTCACATAGTGAAAATGTGAATTTGAGTTTCAAATTGTAGGCACTTATAAAATGCAAATTTGGATCCAAAGTGATACATAAAAGTATCTAAGGGTTCCCAAAAATTTTGGTGGCATTTGGAGCATTTTTTGGACCTCTGGAAGTGTCAATATGTCACCACCCAGGAGGTGACACATCGCCTGAAAGCTAGGGTTTCTAGAAACCCTAGCAGGTGACGCGTTGCCTGCTATATTACATGGATTTACGTAATTGCTCAAAATAACTTGTTTTGCAAGTCTAATCCTATTGGTTAGACCTAATGATGGTGCCTACTCTATTTGCCAGATCTCATAGTCAAGAGCGGCTGCTATGGATAGGAAGATGCGAATGGAGTTGAGCATGGCTACGAAACTAAAAGTTTCCTTATAGTTCACGCCTTCTCTTTGGGTATAACCATTTGCCACTAATCGAGCTTTATAAGTTTCTATCTTTCCATCAACACCTCATTTCTTCTTGTATATCCACTTCCACCCAATGGCCCTAAAGTAACTAGGTGCTTCCACAAGATCCCAGATGAAATTTGAGTACATGGACTCAATTTCCTGTTTCATGGCTTCGAGCCATAGTTCCTTTTTAGGGCTAGCCATTGTCTGTTTGAAAGACAATGGATCATCGTCACCAGTGCCACCAACAACCATATTGGTTTTGTTATGATTGGTTAAATACAAATAATAAAGTGTTAAAATATAAGCAAGGTATAAAAGCTTAGTAGAATTCACATATTGAAGATGTGAATTTGAGTTTGAAATTGTAGGCACTTATAAAATGAAAATTTGGGTCCAAATTGATACATAAAAGTATCTAAGGGTTCCCAAAACGCTTGGTGGAATTTGAAGCATTTTTTGGACCTTTGAAGTGTTAAAAGTCATAGAGGGTGGTGATACGTTCCCACCCAGGAGGCGACACATCACCTGGAAGCTAGAAACCCTAGCAGGTGACGTGTTGCTTGCTGTATTATGTGGATTTACGTAAATGCTCAAAATAATGTGTTTTGCTAGTATAATCCTATTGGTTAAACCTAATGATAGTGCCTACTCTATATATGGTTAAAAAATAGTGATTTGGGAGACTTGATCACTCTCTTCAATCTCTCTCTCTCTCTAGCTCCAAGAATCTCTAGTTTTCTCCAAGAACTCTCTAAGAAAGTGCTTGACTTAGAGAGTTGAAGGCTTGTTCAATCTCAATCCTCATTTCTTCAAGAGAATGCCTCAAGCATGAATGGTGGCTGGGAAATAAAGTAGTAGGATAGCGTTCTACAACGTGTATAAGCCTTGGTTTGTGTTTGATTTGCTCAAGGGTTTGCAGAAAGGATTGTTCAAAGTGGTAGATTTGCATAGGGTTTGAAGCTTCATCAAAATTTGAAGAACACCATTGTTCTACTTGGGTTTGCAAGTTCTTTCTCAATCTTTTTTAAGTCTCTGTCAATCCAAATTTTGTGTAGATTCTATTTTTTGTGGTGGTGTTTATCACTCTCTCCCAACAGGTTTCACCATCTAAACCATAGCAAATAGGGTTCCTAGAAACCCTCCCACTATGACGAGGCTCCGTGAGAGTTTTCTCAGGAACAGTGGTACTTTCTTCATTTAAACCAGCTTGCGTCAGTTGGACATGAAGAGTGGAAATTTCATCATCAACTTGCGTTGATGATGATGGAACATTGGTTGGAGTCAATTCTTCAACCATCTCCTCTAAAACAACTTTCTTATGCGGTTTGAAGTTTTGGACATAGTCATCTTCCATAAAAGTAGCATTCGTAGAAGTAAACACTTTACTTTCTGAATGACTATAGAAAAGTCCACCTCGAGTTCCTTTAGGATAGCCAACAAACATACCATCTTTAGTTCATGGTTCTAGCTTTCCTTCCTTTTTCCTCACGATGTGGGCGAGACACCCCTAGATTCTATAATGGCATAAACTAGGTTCACGACCATTTCAACATTTTAAAGGTGTTTTGGGGATTGATTTGGACAACACAACATTTAGAATGTCGTTCGCAGTTTCAATTGCATGTCTCCAGAATGAAGTTGGCTGAGTTGAGTAACTAAACATGCATCTAACCATTTCCAATAGAATTCTATTCTTGCGTTCCACTACACCATTTTGTTGTGGAGTACCCGTGGCAGTAAATTGAGATAAAATCCCATGTTTAGTTAAATGATCTTGGAACTGAATATCCAAATATTCTCCACCCCTATCAGAATGCAAGATCTTTTATGTTTTACCTAATTGGTTCTGAGCCATAGCTAGGAATTCCTAAAACTTTGAAAATGTTTCTGATTTCCCATGCATTAGGCAAAGACATAAGTATCTATAGAAATTTTCAATAAAAGTGACGAAATACTCAAAACCACCCCTGGCTTTCACTTTCAGAGGTCCACAGACAGCTGAATGTACTATTACAAGTGGTTCTTTGGCCCTATCACCCATTGTAGAGAATGGACGATTGGTTAGTTTACCTTCTAGATATGATTCACAGATAGGTAATTCACCTAAGGTGAGTTCCCTCAAAGGCCCGTATCATAGCCAATGTGACCTAGTCTTAAATGCCATAAATGTGCCATCTTATTGTTATCGATCTTTTGAAGTTTATTGGTCCTAGGTTTTGGTACTTTGAATGATTAATTATTAAACACGAGGGGTTCGTAAGGTCGCAGAATATAAAGCTCGTTTTTCAAACATGCAATACACATTTTTGATCCATTGAAAGAAATAGATATATTCGGTGTAACGCCTTGCTTACCCCATAACAGTTATGGTGAACGATGAACCGTGAATTAACTCGCTACCTGAGTTCTTTGGTTAAAAACGTGCTCCTAGGTGTTATTAATATGTTAAGGTGGAAAACCAATCAAAAGGAAATGATATATTTTATTTAAAACATAAAACTGTTCATGGGCCCATCAAAATGTTTACAAGTTATTTACAACTCAAAATGGTCATTACTGTTTAAATTTACAACCCGCCGACCTAAGCGGCAAAAATAAGGTAAACCCCCTAGTTCCTCTGAGAACTCTTTGGCCGTGGTGGTCAAGCAGCTGCATATGTACACAGCACCACCTAAGCTCTCCACTCAAGGCTGGGTGAGCTTTTCTTTTCCTTTACCTGCACCACATAGCACCCATGAGCCAAAGCCCAGCAAGAAAATACAATAACGCATGAATATAATAACAACAGTGATCATAATAATCATTCAGGACTTTCAGTCCAAAATAGAAGAGTAACAATTAGAAAAGTTACTAAAGTGGGTCCCGTTCCCTTTAGCCATGTGACGATAGGGTCACCTGAGCTTTACAAATAAGTGATTCTTTCACTAGCTTATCAAGATAGGTGCTCGATGAACAAGTCACCAATATAACCTATAGCATGACCATAGAGTAATAACCATGGGATTCTGCTCCCTAGCCACGTGACAAGCAGCCACCTAGGCCTTAGGCCCTGACTCTGAGTAACTAGTCCATGACTAGTCAAGCGCTTATAATTTTCATCGACCTTAGGGTCGGTCCAGCATTAATGCTCCTAGAGTCATTCAACGCTGATATCGATTAGATCTAATCTTTTATCGGCCCTGCGTTCAGGACGCTTATGCTGTTCCTGACTCATACGTCAGCAATACATGACCAATGTCGATTCTGAATAGTCAGTACCATACACAAGTAAACAACTTCTGCTAGCATTTAATATGCAATCCATGTCCACATTTAACAACCAACATGCCTCTATAACAATCACGCATGTCATATACACAGGGTGCAATTTTCTTACCTCTGGTTCGAGCAAGAAATAGAACAAAACGACCCTTGAGAACGATCGTCCTTTTGATTCCTTAGCAGCTACCTAATCATAACCAATTATAACCTCTATTAATGAAAATTAACTATGAAAGGGTCTTGACCTAAACCCCACTCTCAGTACGTCGAAACGTACCCACACGGTGAGTAAATTCGATCCCGGGCCTTAAGGATTGAAACCCCGAGCTAAAAACCCTTAAAAACACTAAAAACATGATTCTGAAGGAACAGAGTAGCGCTACAGCGCTACTCACTAGCGCCCCAGCGCTATTCTCAGAACCCCAAACCGCCCAAGCCTCCCCTGGCTAGGGCTACACCTAGCCAGATCAGCCCCTGATTCTTCCTCCTTCGACTCCTTCAATTCTAACTCGATTCCAATGCTTCCAAACCTCATTTTTGGTGCCAAATGAACCCAAAAACCATCCCCACAAGCCCTAAGCATGACAACCACAAGAACCCTAGCCAAAAACTCCCAACAAAACCAATCATCCAACCTAGAAATCTCAACTGAAAACCAAAGCTAAAACAGAGCAAACCAAGAATTTTAATGGCTAGAAACTTACCTCAAGCTCAGATTATGATGCTCTTCAATGGTGGAACACACTCCCAAGCTCTCAAGACCTATTTCCCAAGCTTGATTCCCCAACTTAAGCTCAAAAATCAAGAAGAAAAGAGAGAAAACAGGTACAGGAAAAGTGCTTAAGAATGCTCTGTTTTCCCCTTCCTTCTACAGCCTTCAATGGCTTAATACTATCCTAGGGATGAAAAGACCAAAATACCCCTAGGTCAAATAAACATTTCAAAAGGGTCTCAAGGGCAAAGTTTACATTTTACACCTATTTCGTTAATCATAATTAACGCTTTCCAATTCTCGTTATTCTCAAACACCAATAATTCATATCCCGTTACCCTTTAATTTCCAGCAACACTCTAATCATTAAAATCACCCCGAGACTCATCCCGAGCCCCGAACTTAAACCTGTTATGACTAAACCGCTAATTTCTATTCAAAGATCGTCTCATGCCGAATGGCTCGAACAAATCCACATTATAATGTGGTCTCAACAATATGTCACTGACATGCATACAAATATACAATTACGCCCTCAACGAGCCAAATTACCAAAACACCCCTTTAATGAAATGTGGACCCACATGCATGCATTTAACATCATATTATAATATAATTCACATAAACATGCATATAATCATTTAATGGCATAATAAAACAAGTACGGCCCTCCCGACCTACTAATCCAGCCATTAAACCGCATTAGGGTTTTCGGGGCATTACAACTATCCCCTCCTTACAGAAATTTCATCCTCGAAATTTACCTGAACAGCTTGGGATACTGACTCTGCATATTTGACTCCAGCTCCCAGGTCATTTCCTTGACCTTGTTGTTCCTCCACAATACCTTAACTAAAGGTATCATCTTATTCCTGAGGACCTTATCCTTTTTGTCAAGTATCTAGATTGGCTGCTCCTCAAAGGAGAGATCTGCCTCAAGCTCCAGATCTTCATAGCTCAAAATATGAGTCACATCAGATACATACCTCCGAAGAGCTGAAACGTGAAACACACTATGCACGCCTGACAACGCCGGAGGCAAGGCCAACCTGTAAGCCACTTGACCAACCCTCTCCAAGATTTCAAATGGACCTACAAATCTAGGGGCTTAGCTTGCCCTTCTTCCCAAACCTTCTCACCACTTTCCATGGCGAGACTCTAAGGAAGACATAATCTCCCACTTGGAATTCCACATTCCTGCGCTTGGGATTTGCATAACTTTTCTGCCTACTCTGAGAAGCGAGCATCTGAGCTCTAATCTTCTCAATGGCCTCACTGGTCCTCTGAATTGCCTCAGGACCTAAGTATCTCCTTTCACCTGCCTCATCCCAATGAATGGGAGATCTGCATTTCCTACCATACAACATCTCATAAGGTGCAACTCCAATGGTAGACTGATAACTGTTGTTGTACGAAAACTCTATCAAAGGTAGATACTTATTCCAAGATCCACCAAAGTCCAGCACACATGCCCGCAGCATGTCTTCCAATATCTGGATCGTCGTCTTAGATTGCCCATTTGTCTGAGGATGATAAGCAGTACTGAATTTCAGTTGCGTTCCCATGGCCTTTTGTAAAGTTCCCCAGAACTTGGAAGTAAAAGTGGGGTCCCGATCTGACACGATTGACCTCGGCGCTCCATGGAGGTACATGATCTCTCTCACGTAGAGATCTGCATACTAATCAACTGTATAGGTAGTTCTCACTGGCAAGAAGTGAGCTGACTTGGTGTAGCGATCCACTATCACCCAAATAGAATCATGCTGACCAACAGTCTTGGGTAAGCCCACCACGAAATCCATCGTGATGTCCTCCCACTTCCACTCTGGGATATCCAGAGGCTGCAATAACCCTGCCGGCCTCTGATGCTCAGCCTTGACCTGCTGACATGTCAAGCACTTAGCCACATATTGCACTACATCCCTCTTCATCCCCAGCCTCCAATACAACAATCTCACATCCTGATACATCTTCGTGGTGCCTGGATGCAAAGAATAAGGTGTAGTATGAGATTCATCCAGAATATCTCGCCTCATAGCAGTATCTAACGGAACACATATTCGCTCCTTGTCTCTCAACAAGCCTAAATCAGACACTGTATAATCTCTGGATGCTCCAGCCAAAACATCCTCTCTGATCTTGATCAGTTGTGATCACTCAACTGACCCTCCTTGATTCTCTCCAACAGTGTAGACTGTAGCGTAATATTGGCCAACTGGCCCACCAGCAACTCTATACCAGCTCTGGTCATGTCATCAGCTAACTCTCTGGCTATCAGCCTCACATTATGAATCTGTCCCGGACCCTTTCGGCTTAAAGCATCAACTACCACGTTGGCTTTTCCTGGATGATACAAAATCTCACAGTCATAATATTTCACTAACTCCAGCCAACGCCTTTGTCTCATATTCAAATCTTTCTGGGTGAAGAAGTATTTCGGGCTCTTGTGGTCTGTATAGATCTCACACTTCTCTCCATAAAGATAATGCTTCCATATCTTTAAAGCAAAGACCACAGCCACCAACTCCAAATCATGAGTGGGATATCTCTTTTCATACTCCTTCAACTGACGAGAGGCATAAGCAATTACCTTCTCTGAATGCATCAGAACCCAGCCCAAACCCTGATGTGAAGCATCACAATAAATCACAAACTTCTCCTGATCTGTCGGAAGACTCAGAATCGGAGCTGTAATCAATCTCTGCTTCAGTTCCTGGAAGCTGTTCTCACATTTATTTGACCACACAAATTTCTGATTCTTGTGTGTCAGCTCAGTCAATGCAGTAGCAATCTTTTAGAACCCTTCCACAAAACGCCTATAATAACCTACCAATCCAAGGAAACTTCTAACCTCAGAAGCATTCTTTGGCCTTGGCCAATCTCTGACTGCCTAAATATTCGTTGGATCTACCTTAATCCCCTCCTTACTGACAATGTGCCCAAGAAAGGATACCTGAGATAACCAGAACTCACATTTCTTGAACTTTGCAAACAGTCTGTGTTCCCGTAGTCTCTGTAGAACCAACCTCAAATGTTGTTCATCCTCTGACTCAGACTGAGAATATACCAGAATATCATCGATGAAGACGATCACAAACTGGTCCAGATAATCCTTGAACACTCGGTTCATCAGATCCATAAAAGCAGTAGGGGCATTAGTCAATGCAAAAGACATGACTAAGAACTCATAATGCCCATACCTGGTACGAAAAGAAGTCTTCGGTATATCTCCCTCCCTGACCCTCAACTGATGATAACCAGAACAAGGGTCGATCTTTGAGAACGCCTTTTTACCTTGCAACTGATCGAACATGTCATCTATCCTTGCAAAAGGATACTTATTCTTGATTGTTAGCTTATTCAGTTCTCTGTAATCAATACACATCCTCAGAGAACCATCCTTCTTTTTCACAAACAGAACTGGCGCACCCCAAGGTGAGAAACTAGGTCTGATAAAACCCAAATCTAACAGCTCTTGCAACTGTACTTTTAGTTCTTTCAACTCAACTGGGGCCATTCTGTAAGGTTCTCTAGATACTGGCTCTGTCCCTGGTGCCAGTTCTATCACGAACTCTATCTCTCTGTGCTGTGGCAACCCTGGCAAATCTTCTGGAAACACATCTAGGAATTCACAAACTAACCTGGTATCTTCTGGTCTCACTGGCATGACCTGAGTGGTATCAACCACACTGGCTAAGAATCCAATACAACCTCCTTGCAATAGATCCCTATCCCTCAATACAGAAATCATAGGTATGCGAGGTCCATGCACAGTACCAACAAACACAAAAGGATCCTCACCTTCAGGCTCAAAGGTGACCATCTTCCTTCTGCAATCAATGGTTGCCCCATACTTCGCCAACCATTCCATAACCAAAATCATGTCGAAGTCATTCATAACCAACTCTATCAAATTCACTGACAACTCTCTGCCCTCCACTGTCACGGGCAAAGATTTGATCCATCTCCTGGATACCACTAATTCCCCAGTGGGTAACAAAGTTCCAAACCCCACAGCATAAAAATCACAGGGTCTACACAGTCTATCAATAATACTACTAGCAACAAAAGAATGTGTAGCACCAGAATCAATCAAAACATTATAAGGGGTTCCAGCACTAAGATGTTGACCTGTAACTACTGAGGGAGAAGCCTCAGCTTCTGCTTGTGTCAATGCGAACACTCGAGCTGGGGCCGAGCTGTCCGCTTTCCTGGGTTCTTCTTTTCTGACCTTAGGGCAATCCTTCTTAAGATGTTCCCCTTAGCCATATGACAATAGGGTCACCTGAGCTTTACAAATAAGTGATCCTTTCACTAGGTTATCAAGATAGACGCTCGATGAACCATTCACCAATATAACCTACTGTATGACCGTAGAGTCACAACCATGGGATTCCTCTCCCTAGCCACGTGACAAGTAGTCACCTAGGCCTTAGGCCCTGGCTCTGAGTAACTAGTTCTAGACTAGTCAAGCGCTTATAATTTTCATCGACCTTAGGGTCGGTCCAGCATTAATGCTCCTAGAGTCATTCAACGCTGATATCGATTAGATATAATCTTTCATCGACCCTACGTTCAGGACGCTTATGTCGTTCATGACTCATAGGTCAGCAATACACGACCAATGTCGATTCTGAATAGTCAGTACCATACACAAGTAAACAACCTCTGCTAGCATTTAATATGAAATCCATGTCCACATTTAACAACCAACATGCCTCTATAACAATCACGCATGTCATATACACAAGGTGCAGTTTTCTTACCTCTGGTTCAAGCGAGAAATAGATTAAGAACGACCCCTAAGAATGATCGACCTTTTGATTCCTTAGCAATTACCATCATAACCAATTATAACCTCTATTAATGAAAATCAACTATGAAAGGGTCTTGACCTAAACCCCACTCTCGGGACCTCGAAACGTACCCACACGGTGAGTAAATTCGATCTCGGGCCTTAAGGATTGAAACCTTGAGCCAAAAACCCTTAAAAACACTCAAAATGGGATTCTGAAGGAATAGAGTAGCGCTACAGTGCTACTCACTAGCACCCCAGTGCTATTATCAGAACCCCAAACTGCCCAAGCCTCCCCTGGGTAGCGCTATAGCGCCCCCTTGTGGGCTCTGTAGCGCTACACCCAGCCAGACCAGCCCCTGATTCTTCCTCCTTCGACTCCTTCAATTACAACTCGATTCCAATGCTTCCAAACCACATTTTTGGTGCCAAATGAACCCAAAAACCATCTCCACAATCCCTAAGCATCACAACCACAAGAACCCTAGCCAAAAACTCCCAACAAAACCAATCATCCAACCAAGAAATCTCAACTGAAAACCAAAGCTAAAACAGAGCAAACCAGGAATTTTAATGGCTAGAAACTTACCTCAAGCTCAGATTATGATGCTCTTCAATGGTGGAACACACTCCCAAGCTCTCAAGACTTATTTCCCAAGCTTCATTCCCCAACTTAAGCTCAAAAGTCCAAGAAGAAAATAGAGAAAACAAGTACGGGAGAAGTGCTTAAAAATGCTCTGTTTTTCCCTTCCTTCTACAGCCTTCAATGGCTTAATACTATCCTAGGGGTGAAAAGACCAAAATACCCCTAGGTCAAATAAACATTTCTAAAGGCTCCCAAGGACAAATTTGACATTTTCCACCTATTTCGTTAATCATAATTAACGCTTTCCAATTTCCGTTATTCTCAAACACCAATAATTCATATCCCATTACCCTTTAATTCTCGGCAATGCTCTAATCATTAAAATCACCCCGAGACTCATCCCGAGCCCCGAACTTAAACCTGTTATGATTAAATCGCTAATTTCTATTCAAAGATCGTCTCATGCCGAATGGCTCGAACAAATCCACATTATAATGTGGTCTCAACAATATGTCACCGACATGCATACAAATATACAATTACGCCCTCAACGGGCCAAGCTACCAAAACACCCCTGTAATGAAATGTGGACCCACATGCATGCATTTAACATCATATTATAATATAATTCACATAAACATGCATATAATCATTTAATGGCATAATAAAACAAGTATAGCCCTCCCGACCTACTAATCCAGCCATTAAACCGCATTAGGGTTTTCGGGGCATTACATTCAGACTTGTAAAAGTCATAATAAATCGTTCTAATTGCAACATGAAAACTAAACTTAAATTTCTACTCAGATCCAAAATAAAAAAATACATCATTAAAAATTAAATATTTATTTTCGAACTTCAGGCGAGCTATTCCTCTAGCTTGGACCACAACGAACGCTCTATTATCAACTCTAAGCTTTAAGCCACCTTCGTCCACCTCTCCCACGATTGAAGAAGTTGTAAAGAATTACAAACATTGTTAGTAGATCCAGAATCAATAATCCAAATATATTTAACGTTCTCTAAAACACATGTTTCTAAGATAAATGAACTATAATCATTACCTTTGTTTTTCGCTACTAGAAGCTTAGGGCAATCCTGTTTCCAATGCCCCTTTTCATTGCAGTGAAAGCATTTACCTTTATTTTTCTTTTTATTCTTTTTCTTCCCCTTAGGCGTCTGTGTGTCTGGTTGTGAACTCATCTTTTCAAGCTTTGCATGCTTGGGGTTGGTGTTATGTCCACCCTTCTTCTTGTTTCCAGCTCTCGAAGATGAAGCTAGGTTAACTTTAGCCTTAGCTGGATCAGTAGCAACACCAGTAGTCTTCTTTTATCCTCCCTTACTCGGTCCACCCATGATAGGCTTGAAAGTCTAAAGCTCATTCATGAGCTGCGTCAGACCATAATTAAGTTTATTCATCAGCTTGTTGGTGGTGAACAGTAGGAAAGCTAGAGAGAGATTGTTGAGGATTAAGTCGACTTGAGTCTCCTTATCTATTGTAGCTCCATGCAGTTCAACTTCCTAAAAGTAGTTCGTCATCTTGATTAGGTCATCACGAACATGCTGAGACATTGTCATCCAAGCAATGGCATATTTCTTGGTGGCCTCAAAACGAGTATGCACAAACTTTGCCCTAAACATGTCTTGGAGTTGATCCATGATTTCGTAGGTCTTCTCGATATTCTCCATCTTTGTCTTGAGAGTGTCAATACTAGTCAACATGTAGTACCGTGCTTTGTTATTAGTCGCCTGTCAATGCTTGTATGTGTCTCTTACAGACTTTGGTAGCTCATTCAGCTAGAACTTTTGGGGATTTGTCAGTCATGATGAACTTGGAGTTATCACCAATCAACACAATGTTGATGTTCTGCTTCCATTTAAGGAAGTTTTCTCCAGTGAGTTTCTCCATTGAAAGTTGAGAAAGGAAGGGAATATACACAACCATTATTAAAACTACAAATTATCAATAAAATATAAATCAATCACTTTTTCTCAATAAAACTTCTATTCACGCAAATTTTAAGAAATAACACAACATATACCAGATATATGCAAGATATGAAGAAAAATACCAAAAACAATCATATCTCTATTTCTTTAAGTTTTTAACTAATCTATGATATCCTTGTCCCAGTTTGCGAGAGTAAAAAAAATATCATTAGTGAAATAGAGTTGTAAACTCATTTAATATTGGACACCATTATCAACAACCTACTATTCGATCAAAATAAGAAAATAAGAAAACAAAATTTCTTATTTTATGAGCTAGACCAACAGTTTTGATAATCATAGGTTTAGTCTTAGCAATCACCGTTGGGGTGAGTCTATTAGAATTTGACCTATAATTGTCTATCTTTTGATGAACACCTTCTGTAGGGGGATGAATCAAAGCGTCTCGAGGCCCCATTAAGTTATCGACCTTTTTAAATTAATGATGGAGATCGAATATAATCCTTAAAACAAGATAATTATATAATCAAGTTAAGTATTTTTTATTATCATTTTTTTTAAATTAATGATGAAGTTTCTTCAAAAAATTAATTTGGAAAAATAATTTTTAAAACAAAAGTCCTATAATTTTCTATTGATTCTGTTGTACCCTAATTTTAGCCTGAGTTCATTCACTCAGTTCGGGTACAGCTGACAAATAAATATACGGAGAAATAACCAAGGGAATGATATCTGCTTAGTATCCACGAAGACAACTTCAGTTTCATGTGGACACGTGTGATATTAGGCATCCTAGGTTTAACCCAAGCTACAGACATGAAGGTAGTGAAGCCCGAGCTCATAATATTCAAACGATAGTCAAAGTACGAGCTTGGAGGAGATATTCAGCTTGTGGTAATTCTAATATATTGCACCCCCGCGGATCCCCAGAGACTCGGGTCCTTTTATGCGTTTATTTATGACTAGGTTCTCATATTTAATGTCCCAGATATTAGGAGAACATTTTCTGTATGATCAAATCATATCCCATTATAAATGAGAAATATATGATTTAAATGTAATAAATATGTATATGCGTGATTGACTCATGCAGTTACCCAAACTTGTCAATGGAATTCCCTTATAAATATTGGGAATGCAGGATAGGGAAAGGGACCATTTTTTATTCTGTAATACTGAAACTCTGCCAAAATAGAGAGAGAAACAACAATAATATAGACTCGTGGACTAGGTGGATTTTAACCACTGAACCACGTAAAAGATTTGTGTTCTTGTTTCATTTCATTTTTCATTACAGTTTATTACTAAGCACTAATCGACCTTATTATTTCTTAGTACACTGTTGCCCAAAAATCGCGTCAACAGATTCTAAAGTGTCACATTGAAACAAATTCAATTAAATTAGAATTAATTTGTTGCTAATCAATTATTAGGTTCAACCATCTAGAAAAATAAACATAAGACAATTAAATCCAACTCAGGTAAGTAGGCCTTAACAATTGAGTTTGCATGGAGGAGGGATGAGTTGAGTATGTCGTACCCTCGACTAAGGCCCCTTATCGTCCACACAAAGTCCAAAAGACAGAAATTTAAACCTTCATTTTATTAATTGTTATTAATTGATTAGGCACACTATAATCATGAAAAACAAATGGGCATTCACAAGTGGAATGACTCACAAGAGAGAAATTTAAAGTTTAAATTTTCTAATGGGCCCAAATAAAATATATCATTTTATGAATATTTTATTTGGCAACCAAAACAACATATATATTCAAACATATGAGTCACTATATGCATCGAAACCCAATTGCAAAAATCACATACAGTTCACTAATATGTCACATAATTGAATATCCTAATCATGTTACTAAATGAGCAATATCTATGTGTTTATACAAAAATATCACAATTTATTACATTTGCAAAAATACCACAATTAATTAATCTAGAACTTATCTACACAAAATTCATAATTAATTATAATTTTGCAAAAATAATTAAGTCAATTTAAATAAAATCCATCAATAATTAACTAAGTTAATTTGGATTTTATTTATCAACAATTAACTCAATTATGTTATTTTAGGAAAGATTTTAAATTAATAAAATTTAATTTAATATCTATTGGATATTTAATTTTATAGAATAATTGCACAAAAATCTAATATATATTAAGATATTAATAAAGCTAATTTTTATTTTTATTATTAGGATAACCAAAATATCTATTTTCAAATTCAACCAAAATATCTTATCAAATTCAACCAAAATATCTTATTCCTTTTAAAAGAAATATATATTTTCAAAATCAACCAAAATATCTTAGATATTTACCATAACTTTAAAAATCAATATCTAATTTTTGAATAAAAATAATCAATTTTATAACATGGTTATAAAAGAAGATATTTTGATAATTTGAATTAATATAACAAAATAAATTAATAAAAAGATAATAATTTAAAATTAAAATATTTTTGCCACAATTTTTATTTTATTTTTTGTGAAAAAAAAAGCTCGATGCGGGCCCCGTGCGTCCCTGATGACTTTTTACTGTGTGCCTGGCGACATAAGCAACCCAATCAGTCACAATTTTTTTAAAATTCAATGCTGTTTTAAATTCTATAATAAACAAAAACTGCAACAAATACACATAAACACAATATGATTCATACTAAAACAAAATCCAATCAATTATGCTAAACATATCTCGAAATTCATTAAACATATTCATGCATGAAAATATTGATTTTGATTACCAAGTCTCTGGGAACAGTTGTTGGGAATACATTTTACAGGATCATAAATATTTTCATGTATGTTTCATATATTAAATAAATTAACATATAAAACAACCTAGAAACATATGTCTAATGAATTTCACTAAGTAACTCAAATAACAGAGTTTAAGAATCTTACTTTTAACGCAGCGGATATTGAGACTCCTTCATTCACTCTCTCTAACCCTTGTTCCTTTTTGTCGCAGAGTAATGACAAGAGAGTGAACTGGATCTTCAATCTACATAGTCTTCCACAATTTCCTTTGATCACCTAAACTAGAGTGGAAAATTCTCAACACATGAGATAAAAGAAAATATAGAGAAGAAGAGAAAGGATATGAGCGACTACAATAGGTCTCTTGAGTCTATGTTTTTGCTTTTTTCACTTCACTACTTTCATATTACAAAATCCTAGACTTAAGTACCTATTTATAGCAACACTTTAGGGTTAATTCAATTTAATTAAATAATTAAAAAAACCCTTATTAATTAATTAAATAAATATAATATATATATCTTATATACATTGATTTTGTATATTACGAAATATTTAAAGTTTTATTAAAACTTTATATATATAATTATAAATATATTTAAACAATAATTAATTAATTGAATCTTTTATTCAAATCAACTAATTATAATTTGAATATTAATTTAATATTATTTATTAATTACTATTTATCAATTTGACACCAATTTTTCATAATTAATAAATTTGCCCAAATTTCTCTTTTCTTCTCTAAACTCCACATCTTAGTAAAACTGTCCAAAATTGACACAAAATAATTTTGACAATTCTAATTGATAATTCAATAAATTAATCGAGACTATCTAAATGATTTAATCAAAGGAATTGTGGGGACCATGGACCCATGAATTCAAGCTCCAACAAGTTACCGTAAAATTATTATCGAATAATTTCACTACCTTATTAACTCATCGTGACTCCACTAAAAACTCAGAATTGCACTCTTGAACTCATAGAACGTTTTACACTATACTTAAAGTAAATATGTTAGCCATTGTTACAATCATAATTTGTCATTCAATCCTCTATAGATAATCTACAACTGAGTCGGGTACAAATTACCATTTTATCCCTCATTGTATTTTATTCTTAAATACCACCAAGTTCCTTGTAAATGATATTTCCATGAACTTTAATCACAGAAATGAGTACTCAATCATTTTACTCATTGAACTAAGCTTTAAGGTGATCATCATTTCACTTCTTGATAGAAGCTATAGATGTTCATATATATGATTAACACTCCCACTCAATAATACCACCAAGTCCCAAAGATGTAAGTATGGGCTAGTCCATAGGGTAAGCTGATAACGAACAAATCAAAGGACTTGAATAATACAATCAGTTAGAATAATAACCACTCAGAATTGAGATTGAATTTACCTATGGTCAACTTTATGATATGACTATATTAAACAATAACGGTACATTTACCTATCTATCTAAAGTCAATATCGGTCCAGTCCGATGTAAAAAATACATCCTATCTTATCTATTTTGCCAATGGTCTGGAAAGAACATAACACTACAATGTGTAAGTAGACCATATCGTAGATTGACAAGTCAGTGTAAATCATGTGCGCTGACTAATCTTAGGACTAACTTATTTTTGAACATATACTAATATTTATATTCCACTGTGATTACGTTACTATAAATATGATTAGCTATATACTTGGGATTTAATATAATTTTATATTAAACAAATAATCATGAAAATAAAACATGTGAGCAAAGTGATTCACTAAGTCAAAAATGATTTCTATTCTTTTATTGATAATAAAATGAGATTACAAAGAAATTGAGTTTTAATTAGGTCATAAAACCCCAACAACAACCACCCTTGTACTTTCCCTTGGATGTCATTCACCTCACTCGAAGTTGCAACCAACTCCTCTTCGATTGAGTTGACCTTGGATCCATGGTTATGGGGCTTTTGATACTTGCATTCTCTAGCCATGTGACCACTCTTGCCACAAACAAAACAAGGGTCTCTCACACCCTTCAATTCCCCTTCATTCTCTCTTGGGGCTAGATGTGTATCCTTCTTTGATTGGGGCTTCTTGTGAGTCTTCCCTTTGGATTGAGAGGGTTTATCAATGGCATTAGCCTTGGATGTCCCAACATTAGACTCTTCCTTGCACTAGTCTCTAGAATGAGACTCCTCTTCAATCCTTATGTGTTTCAAGATTTCTTCCAAATATATCTCTTCATTCTTATGTAGATTCTACTTTCTATAGCCTCTCCAAGATGGAGGTAGTTTAGCTATAATCCCTCCCACAATGAAGGGTTCCGCAATGTTATCTTAAGAGTGGACAACTTATTCACAATAATGTGAAGCTCATCTACTTGGGGTAGTAAGGGTTTACCATCAAAGAATTTAAATTCCATGTATTGAGTGATAAGGAATTTCTTGGTACCATCTGTTAGGATTTATGCCCTAAAAGCATGTAAATACATTTTATTGATTTAAATAAAAATACAATTTTATAATATTTGAATGTTATAATTATTATTTGAATAATTTATATGAATATCAAGAAAATTCCATATTCATTTATGAGGATTTTGTATTAGTACGAGAGAATTAAAATCATATACAATAAATAAAATAGTCATTAACATATTAATGTAAGAAATCTTTAATGAATGGTTACTAGTACGATTTACTAAGCTTACGGGATGCAAGTAGTCTAGATTCAGATTACTGATGGGGATATATATCTTGGTAAATGTATTGTATATAATAGATATTATATATTTAATTGTTATCATAATAGATGATCATTTGTAGATCAGTCTAAATCCTGAGTAGTCATGAACTCCTGTTTGTGCTTATTCGATCTTTTTATTCACTCATTAATGTTTCTTATTATAATGAGGCTAGTAACTTTTGTTTTGGAGATTCAATATCATGAATGGCTAGGAACATTATTTAAAATAATGGAATCCATACTTTCCTAACAGATCGAATATTGGTTCCCTTAAGGGTTAATACTGGAACTGGATAGTTATTGAGCTCAAATCTATAATTTGATTATAGATTAATTATTCGCTAGTGAATTAATGGTACTTAAGGAACAAGAGGAAATTAGAAGGGTAAAATGTTAATTTTGACCAGCTCTAATTAACGAACCAATAATTGGAGGACATAACTACATTTATTGATTATATCAATGGACTACAAAGAAAACTCTATAAATACTTAGAGTGAAAATCTATATTTATAGTCGAGTAATCATGGCATTAATGAATAAGATTAATAGATTAAATAGTTTAATTAATAATCTGGTTTATTGAAGTTTCGTATTATAGGTCCATAGTCCACATGTCACCTCTGTCCTAAACTGTCAAGGGTGAGGATGTCATAAGGAAAATTTGTAGAGAAAATGACTAAATTACAAAGGAATTAATTTTCTAGGGCAAGGAAATAATTATGTGATAATTATGGGCAATTGATTAATTGTCAATTAATTAATTATTTAAATGTATAGTTTTTTGAAGAAAAAAAACTATATGTTAAAATAAATATTATTCATGTTTGGATTAATATAGAGAGAGAATAATAATTATCTTATTTATAATAAGATATCTATTTATTTATTTAAAAATGATATTTTAAGATAAAGTTAATTTTTAATTAACTCATATGTACTCTGGGTTAAATATATTGTCTTAAATATTAATAAAATAAACAAATGAGGAAATCAGGGAGAGCCTGTGACATCCCGAGTTTTGAACACTCGTTAGTAGCCAGATCAAGCCGGTGAACAATTGTATCTCAAAATAATATTATATGAAATTGTGTTATTTTTTGAATTTTATAGCCATTATGATGATCTGGTAAAGGGTTTAAGCTTATGCAAAGAGAAATTGGTCTCGGACCAAGGGGCAAACCCTAATAGAGGAAAAATCTCAGATTTGGTAAAATAGGGAATACTATGTCATAAAAATATTTTTGCAACTGAGAATTTATAGTTGAGCCAATAAATTTAAGAAAAATGATTGAGGTTTGAATAAAAATTTCTTGCTCAGGCCTCTAAGGGCATTTTGGTCAATTTGATAAAATTGCCAAAATTATGTGATATGTGACAAATTTTATTTTTGGGTCACCTTTAATTTAATTAATTAAGTTTGGAGATTTAAAAAAAAAACTTTAGGGTAAAAATTTAGGGAATTTTAGATAAACAAAATTACCAAACAACCTTTGAGTGTCTTAGGAGAGAGGTAAAAATGAGCAAGGGCATAAAGGTCTTTTCCAAGGGAGAAAAGATAGAGTGGTGGGCGGCAAGGCTAGGTCCTAGGGCTCTCTAGAGCCTATGACACATACTGTAACGCCCTAAACTCCAGAGACCGTTACGGTGTGCATTTTAAACAGTACTAAACTTGCTAATCGAGTCATTTGGCCATAATCGTGTAACTAAGTATGATTAGCGATTTAGGGTTAAAATTTTTGGTTAAGATATAACGTTTCACTAAAACTTCTATCGTATACATTGGGATCCAAAAAATATAATTTAAAAGTTAATTACAAGAAAATATTTACAACCAGTCGACCTAAGCGGCAAAATAGGGTTTAACCGCAGTTCCTCTTTCAACCCTCGCCCATGGAGGTTGAGCAGCCGCATATGTACACATCGTCACCTAAGCTCTCCAACTCAAGGATGGTTCAGCTTTCTTTTTCCTTTACTTGTACCACATAGCACCCGTGAGCCGAAGCCCAGCAAGAAAACTCAATATGCTCATGAACAGTAATAACATGCTACAAAATCATAATGTGCATGCCTAGCAATGATAGCCCTATTCATGCATAGAAATAGGTTCAAATAATGACGACGTATCCACGATAAGGAATCCTGCTCTCCTGAATGGATGACTATCAAGTCAATTATAATCAGATGAATGATATAACACTTGAGGTTCTATTAACCATGATGGAGCGTATAGCTCTAATCAGATGAGTGATTTAACACTTGAGGTTATGTTAACCATAATGAGTGACTGACGAGCAAGTCACTACGGGCTAAGCACCCACAGCCATGTGACAATACAGTCCCTTGGGCCTTCTGGCCCTGGCTCTAAGTGACTAGCCATAGGCTAGATAAGCGCTTTTAGTTTTCATCGAACTTGAGGTCGGTCCGGCATTAATGCTCACGATGATTCATTCAATGCAGATGTCTATTAGATCTAATCTTTTCGGCTTGCGTTAAACACGCTAAGACCGTTCTTGACTTATTAGTCAATACCATGTGACCAGTGCTCAGTACTACTGCCGAACTTGACTAATGAATCACAGCTTCACAGTTATTATTGACACCATTGTCAATTCTGACTAGTGATTCATTGCCACGCACAAGTAAGAAATGCAACCAGGCATATATCATATGTCAAATATCCAAATGTAGGGCATTCAACATGCTTACTTAACAATTACTAACATAATTAGGATCATGCACAATTGCCCTGGTTCTTCCCTCCTTCGACTCCTCCTTTCCCAACCTGAAAAACAAGCTTCCAAACTCCATTTAAACCCCCAATTGAACCCAAAAACCATCTACACATGACCTAGGCATCATAACCTAAGTAACCTTTGCCAAAATCTCCCATTGAAACTCAACTTTCAAACCAAAAACCCAACTGAAACTCAATGAGAAAATAGAGCTAGAAACTAGAGATTCTATGGTTAAAAAATGACCTCAATCACAGCTTAGGACCCTCTTCAATGGTGGAACACAACCCTATATTATCAAGGCTTGGTTCCTCAAAAGAAGCTTCAAAATTCAAGAAGAAAAGAGGAAGAAAATGGTGATCGGTTGGAGGAGAAGATGATGCCTTGCTTTGGAATGTTTCTACAGCTTTCCTTGGTTATATTTATCCTTAGGGTGAAAAGACCATATTGCCCCTAAGCCTAATTAAAACCCTTAACAGCCACCAAGGGCAAAATCGTCATTTCCCGCCTATCTCGTTAATTATAATTAACACCCTCTAATTCTTGTTATTCTCAAATGCTAATAAATCATATCTCATTACCTTTTAATTCCCGGCAATATTCTAATCACTAAATCACCACGAGACTCACCCCGAGCCCCGAAACTAACCCCGTTATGACCATACCGATAACTTGCAATCAAAGATCGCCTCATTCTGAATGGCTCGAAAAAATCCACATATAATGTGGTATTACTCATTATTCACCAACATGCATGAAAATACACAATTACGCCATCAGCGGGCCAAATTACTAAAATACCCGTATAATTAAAAATGGAGCCAAATGCATGCATTTATCATCATATTATAATATAATTCACATAAACATGCATATAATCATTTAATAACGTAATAAATCAATTATAGCCCTCTCGGCCTCCTAATGAAGGTCCTAAACCTTATTAGGAAAATTTGGGGCATTACAACTATCCCCTCCTTACAGAAATTTCGTCCTCAAAATTTATCTGCACAGCTTGGAACATAAATTCCGCACCACTGATTCCAGTGTCCAGGTCGTTCCCTCGACCTCACTGCTTCTGTAACATTAGCTTGACCCAAGGTATAGCTTTGCTTCTCAGAACCTTGTTCTTCTTGTTAAAATCTGAACTGGCTACTCCTCACAGGATATCTTAGCCTAAATCTCAAGATTTCCATAACTCATCTCATGAGTTTTCTTTAACCCATGTTCTCAACATGGAGACATGAAATATACTGTATACAGCCAACAATGTCAAAGACAAGGCCAATCCAAAGGCAATCTGACTAATCCTGTCTAGGATTCAAACGCTCTTTTCTACTATAGAGCTCAACTTGTTTTTACCTCTTCACCCCTTTCCATGGTGATACTTTAAAGAAGATTGTATCTTCTACTTGGAACTCCATGGTCCTACTTTTCAATTCAATAAAACTTGTCCATTTATTCTGAGAAGTGAGCATCCAAATTCTAACCTTTTCAATAACCTCAATGATCCCCTGAAATACCTCAGGATCTAGATATAGCATCTCACCCATCTCATTCCAATGACCGGGTGATAAACATTCTCTATCATACCTCATCTCATAAGGTATCTTTCCAATACTGGATAACTTTCTCTCTCTTTCTGATTTACCATCAATCAGAGGATAATGAACTGTACTAGATTCCATCTATATACTCATTACCTTCTGCCACCTTCCCCAAAACTTGGAAGTAAAAACTGAGTCCTCATTTGATAAGATAGACCTCAGATTCCATGAATGCGCACAACCTCTTTCATATAGAGGTTTGAAAACTGATCAGTTGTATTATTCGTCCTTACTGACAAAAATGAACTTACTTTAAACACTAGTCCACAATGACCCAATTCCAAATCATGCTAACCCACTATCCTGGGCAGCCCCACCGCGAAAACCATTACGATGTTTCCTTATTTCCACTATGGAATACTCAAAGGCTACAATGGCCTTACCGGTTTCCGATGCTCTGATTTGACCTGCTAACAGGTTAAGAACTTTCCCACGTATTCTGTAACGTCCTTCTCCATCCCAGGCCATCAATATAAAACTTTCATAACGCAATACATTTTTCATGATGCCTGGATTAAGAAAATAAGAGGATAATATGAGATTCATCCAGAATCTCCCAATTAATCCCAGTGTCCATCGGATTCCAAATCCGATCCTTATACCATAATAAGCCCATACCTGACACTATTTAACCCTTAGCTAATAAAGCTAAGACTTCCCACTCAATCTTCCTATCTGTGGCTCACTTAATTGTTTTCCTTTTAATCCTTTCTAAAGGAGTAAACTCAAGCATAAAAATGGCCACCTAGCCCACCAGAAACTCTACTCCAGTCCTGGTCAGATCCTTTAACCAACATGGTGCATAGGCAATCACTTTTCCCTATCACTGAGGTGTCATAACAACCTGCAACCTGATTCTGATCTGCAAGAAGACTCATAATTCT
This sequence comes from Humulus lupulus, assembly GCF_963169125.1. Classification (NCBI taxonomy): domain Eukaryota; kingdom Viridiplantae; phylum Streptophyta; class Magnoliopsida; order Rosales; family Cannabaceae; genus Humulus; species Humulus lupulus. The sequence goes on along the minus strand of NC_084802.1, from coordinate 232,230,647 downwards.
TTCCTGAAGCACATATAATATCCTGCCCGTCCAAGGAAACTCCTGCCCCTAAGGCGTTCCTTGACCTTGGCAAATTCCAAACAAAACATATCACAATACCATTGATCAAGACGATCACAAATCCAATTCAGATAATCCTTGATTACCGAGTGCATCTGATTCATCAAAACAACTTTGCATTAACCAAATCCTCAAAGCATAACTCAGCACTCCTAGTGCCCTTATATGGTATAAAACAGTCTTCTGCACATCATTCTCCCTGATCTCTAGCTGGTACTAACCAGATCAAAGATTCACCTTGGAGAATACCACCTTATCAAATAACTGAGCCTTTAAGTCTTACAACTTTGCTGAAGCCGTTCAATACAATGCCTTAGAACTAATTTCATCCCCGACACCAATCCACTCACCATTCTATCTCTTTGTGTACAGGTAACCCTGGAAAATCCCCTGGAATCACATCCAGAAACTCGCAGACTAATCTAGTCTATCCAAATCCCACTGGCACAACCTAAGTGGTATCCACCACACTAGTTAAGAGTTCTATGCATCCTCCTAAAATAGATCTCTAGCTCTAATTACAGATGTCATAAGTATACAAAATCCATGCATAATGCCAACCACCACAAGGGCTTCCCACTCTCAAACTCAAGAGTTACTATCCTTTCCTTGCAATCTAGCATTTCCTCATGCTTGGTTAGCCAATCCAAATTCAGAATCATCTCAAAATCAATCATAACCAACCTTACCAAAACCACTGATGAGTCCTTTCCACCATAATCTAACTCATCTCTTAAATCACCAATAAAATATCATATTCCCGTCATAACATAACCATGTGATCAGCATATCGAGTATATGCCTCTCTAGAAGCATCAAACAAAGAAACAGCATGGTACCAAAACCAGTCAGCACAATACAAAATCAGAATTAAAAAAAAAAAACTGACCTGCCACCCCTGAGGAACTAGTCTCAGTCTTAGTCTCTGACTGCCTCGGAATGAACACTCGAGCTGGAGTCGAGCTGTCCATTCCCTTTTACTCATCCTTCGTTGGTCTTGGGAAATCCTTCTTGAAATGCCCAACCATGTCACATAAGAAACATGCCTTTGCTCGGCATTCTCCCAGATGATGTCTCTTGCACCGATTACATTCTAGGCAGGTCCTCCACTCCTTCTTCTTGCTTGGTACAATAAATGGAGGTATCACTGCCTGAGCTCCGTGCTCTCCAGCACTCTCCTACTGTAACGACCCAACTATTCTAGACTTTGGACCATTAATGACTACTATACTAATCTTAAGAAAACGTACATATGAAATAACCATAACTTTATTTAAAAACTGTAAAGTAAAGGTTAAATACATAAAAATTCATTTAGGATATGGGATCCCATTGTTTTGAAAACAAAACATAACTTAAATAAATTGGTTACAAAATTAAGTGCGGAAAAATAATAATACATAGAAATCATAACTAAAAGACTTAAAAACTTCATCCTCGAATCGAACGCGCAATCCATCGATTCCATCCTGCCTCAATACACATCCCCAAGCTGCCAAGAATCTTTCCGCCGCCATAACTATTTTCTGCACATATAAACATAAAGGAATGAGCCTAATGCCCAGTAAGGAAAATCTACTACAAGCACATAAACATACACATAAAATCATATCATAACATATGCTAAAAACATATCATAACATATACTATATAAGACTATACTAATAATGGCCATTATGACATGTGATAAACCATCTACGTCCCCTGTCTAATATTTGAGGTAGGTTAGATCACATGTAGTGTATGATAACCCATCTACGTCCCCTGTCTAATATTTGAGGTAGGGTAAATCATAACATAACATATAAAAACATAAACTTATCATAACATAACATATCATACAAACATACACGATCTAGCCTATTTTCCTTACCAAAATACCGAGATAATGAGAACAAGGTCAGGATTTTGGAACACTCCAACAAGAAATCTCAAGTTCGAAGAACTTAGATGCCTTTGAAATTGCTATGACCGAACTATACCTCGAAACTGAAATACACTATAACCTTACTTCCCAAGTGTTTATTAAGCTTATAATGATTAAGCTTATAACCCCAACCCAAGTGTTTATCACTCTATAGTCTCACTAGCACCTAGAAGGCTCTGATCAATGCTTGAAGAATGAATGAAAAGGCTTGGTGCTAGGTCCTATTTATAGAGTTCTAAAAATCTTCTAATTATAATCCTAAGGAATAAAAATCTTCTAACTTTCTAAATCTCGTAACTCTAAACTAACCTATAGTAAAATCAACATATCTGGAGCTGTAGGACTCGGATTTAGAATATCTTTATACCGTTAGAAAGTCAATTAAATTATCTACAACTTTTTAGAAATACTATTTTTCGAAATTCATAACATAACTGGGTCAAAAATAGGTCGGAAGTTACAGTACCCTAAAGTTACGAAAAATCTATTTAATTATCTAAATCACAAATAAATAAAATATCTAAATCACAAATAAATAAAATTGTGAGTCTAAATATCTGAATATCTAAATAAATATCATGCTCCTAACAAATTCTGGTGAAGACTAAGTCTTATATTTCCCTTATTTTATCATTAAGATAATAATTCCTTAATAATCATGCAAATGACAAGTGTCATAATCCTATTGGCTCTATCTAAACCTTAGGTTATAATAATCATCATATTAATAACCAGCAATATTAATCAAACCTTATGTTATAATTAATATTCTTAAACTATAGGTTAAACTTATAAAATCCATAACTATTGCTAGGAGTTTCCAACTAAATCCCGGCTTGAACCAAAATCCACAGTAATGAACATACTATAACTAATACTAGCTATTACTACTACTACTATTATCTAACTAGCTAAGTAAAGTTCTTGGACTCTACACCTACCCAATTTGATTTCATGTGCTCTCAACAGTAAGAGCCTTCCCTACCACCTAAGCGTAGGTAGAGACTTCATGCACTGGGGCAACTCTAATGCCCTGGGCAATTCTGGGATTCAGTCCCTGAATAAACTTTTCCTTTCGAGCTACATTTGTGGGTACCTTATCAAAAGAGAACATGGCCAACCCATCAAATTTATCAACATACTTTGTTACTGTTGCATTTCCCTGAACGAGATTCAGAAACTCATTCATCTTAGCAGTCTAGGCCGCATCACAGTAATATCTCTCATTGAACAGCTGCCTAAATCTTTCCAATCCATCACAGCTATGTCTCTCGTCTGGGATACTACTTCCCACCATGTCCAGGCATCATCCTGCAATACATATGTAGCACAGATCACCCTATCATGACCTACCAGCCCCATACTCTCAAGAATGGAACTAATCATGCCCATCCATTGCTCTGCTCTGAATGGATCTAGGCCTCCCTCAAAGACTGGACGGTAATACTCCTAGAATCTTCCACAGAGAAATTCCCACCTTCTCTCAACCCTAGGCTGAGCCAAAACTGGTGCCACTCTTGGCATAACAAAGGAAGAGGTGCTCCTCGACAGACTCCGTTGTTCCTTCAAACACCTAATCTCTTCCTCTTGCCTCTGCAATCTTATTTGCACATCTGTAAGCACCTACTGGAATTCTGAGGGGCAGATGAAGAACTCAACCCCTGGCTGAAACTCCCAGCCTCTGTATAACTACCACTAGGCCTCATTATCTTCCTTGAACATACACCTTCTGATTGAATCTGCAGTCAATAACTTGACCCATTAAACACGATGAGCATATCAAGCACTTTCCCCCACGAAAACAATCTTACCACACTACATTCACAAACCCACTGCAGTGCTAAAAACATGCCCATGGCATTGATAAAACAATCATAATCCCTGCTCTTCCAACATACCTACCATGCCTCCAACACTAGCATGCAAATATCACAATTATATATATATATATTCATGGAGCAGGTAATCATATAGTCAAGAGCTAGGCTCTATCAGAATCTCATGCTCCCTAATACAATGTGCAGGTAAAGCATTTACATTCTATTTAAGTAGTTAAGCACATAACTACAGAATTAGTTACCATTCCCTGAGTGAAGCTATCTTTAGTGACGAGTGTACATGCCTAGCTTGTCTTCAGCAACCCTTAACCTTGGCTCGCTCTGATACCAAGTTGTAACGCCCTAAACTCTAGGGACCGTTACGGTGTGCATTTTAAATAGTGTTAAACTCGCTAATCGAGTCATTTGGCCATAATCGTGTAACTAAGTATGATTAGCGGTTTAGGGCTAAAAATTTTGGTTAAGATATAACGTTTCACTAAAATGTTTAACATATACATTGGGATCCCAAAAATATAATTTAAAGGTTAATTACAAGAAAATATTTACAACCAGCCGACCAAAGCGGCAAAATAGGGTTTAACCCTAGTTCCTCTTTCAACTCTCGGCCATGGCGGTCGAGCAGCCGCATATGTACACATCGTCACCTAAGCTCTCCAACTCAAGGATGGTCCAGCTTTCTTTTGCCTTTACTTGCACCACATAGCACCCGTGAGTTGAAGCCCAACAAGAAAACTCAATATGCTCATGAACAGTAATAACATGTTACAAAATCATAATGTGCATGCCTAGCAAAGATAGCCCTATTCATGCATGCAAATAGGTTCAGATAATGATGGGGTATCCAGGATAAGGGATCCTGCCCTCCTGAATGGATGACTATCAAGTCAATCCTAATCAGATGAGTGATATAACACTTGAGGTTCTGTTAACTGTGATGGAGCGTATAGTTCTAATCAGATGAGTGATTTAACACTTGAGTTTCTGTTAACCATAATGAGTGACTGATGAGCAAGTCACTACGAGCTCAGCACCCACAGACATGTGACAATACAGTCCCCTGGGCCTTCTGGCCCTGGCTCTAAGTGACTAGCCATAGGCTAGACAAGGACTTTTAGTTTTCATCAAACTTGAGGTCGGTCCGGCATTAATGCTCACAATGAGTCATTTAATGCAGATGTCGATTAGATCTAATCTTTTCAACTTGCATTAAACACGCTAAGAACATTCTTGACTTATTAGTCAATACCATGTGACCAGTGCTCATTACTACTACCAAACTTGACTAGTGAGTCACAGCTTCACAGTTAATACTGACACCATTGCCAATTCTGACTAGTGAGTCAGTGCCACACACAAGTAAGCAAAGCAACCAGGCATATATCATATGCCCAATATCCAAATGTAGGGAATTCAACATGCTTACTTAACAATTGCTAACATAATTAGGATCATGCACAAACACAGAGACTCAAGCTCTGATCAATCTCATATTCATTATTCATGGCATGCCCTAATCACATGTTTCTCGTGCATCACATGCATCACATACTGGGTGCAGTTTTCTTACCTCTAGTTCGAGCGAGAAATAACAATTGAACGACCCTTGAGAACAATCAATCCTTTGATCCCTTAGTGGTCACCTAGTCATAACCAATTATTACTTCCATTAATGAAAATCAACAATAAAAGGGTCTTGACCTAAACCTCACTCCTGGGACCCCGAATTGTACCCAAACGGTGAGTAGATTCGATCCCGAGCCTTAGGAATTGAAACCCCGAGCCAAAAACCCTCAAAAGTGCCCAAAATATGCATCATCAAAAACAGGGTAGCGTTATAATGCTGCCCCCCTAGCACCCCAGCGCTACAACTAGGGGAAGTTTGCCTTGGCTAGTGCTGTAGCGCCACCCTTTGGGCGCTGAAGCGCTAGGACCAGGAAGAATTGCCCTGGTTCTTCCCTCCTTCAACTCCTCCTTTCCCAACCTGAAAAACAAGCTTCCAAACTCCATTTAAACCCTCAATTGAACCCAAAAACCATCTACGCATGACCTAGGCATCATAACCCAAGTAACCTTTGCCAAAAACTCCCATTGAAACTCAACACTCAAACCCAAAGCCCAACTGAAACTCAATGAGAAAACAGAGCTAGAAACCAGAGATTCTATGGTTAAAAACTTACCTCAATCTCAGCTTAGGACCCTCTTCAATGGTGGAACACAACCCTAGATTATCAAAGCTTGGTTCCTCAAAAGAAGCATCAAAATTCAAGAAGAAAAAAAGAAGAAAATGGTGATCGGTTGGAGGAGAAGATGATGCTTTGCTTTGGAAGGTTTCTACAGCTTTCCTTGGTTATATTTATCCTTAGGGTGAAAAGACCATATTGCTCCTAAGCCTAATTAAAACCCTTAACAGCCACCAAGGGCAAAATCATCATTTCCCGCCTATCTCGTTAATTATAATTAACACCCTCCAATTCCCGTTATTCTCAAATGTTAATAAATCATATCCCATTAGCTTTTAATTCTCGGCAATATTCTAATCACCAAATCACCGCAAGACTCACCCCGAGGCCCGAAACTAACCTCGTTATGACCATACTGATAACTTGCATTCAAAGATCGTCCCATGCCGAATGGCTCGAAAAAATCCACATATAATGTGGTATTACTCATTATTCACCAACATGCATGAAAATACACAATTATGCCCTCAGCGGCCAAATTACCAAAATGCCCTTATAATTAAAAATGGACCCATATGCATGCATTTATCATTATATTATAATATAATTCACATAAACATGCATATAATCATTTAATAACATAATAAATAAATTATGGCTCTCCCGACCTCCTAATCAAGGTCCTAAACCTTATTAGGAAAATTTGGGGCATTTCACATACCCTAAGGGAAGAGTAAGAGTCTTACCTCACTCAGCAGTAAAGACCTAATCATTTTCTCTCACAAAATTTCTTTCTCTCTCTCTAAAAAAAAAACACTCTCTCTTCCATTTTCCTCTCCCAAACCCGAAACCCTAAGCTCTACAATCTTCCATTGCTACTACTTTTTCTCCATAAGCCAACTACACTCATTCCTCCATTGAAGAAGAGAGAAGCTCAAGAGAAACATTGTCTAGTGTAAGTCTTGAAACCTCATTTATCTTCTCTTCCATTATCCTCTTCAAAATCGAAACCTGAAGGGTTTATTATGCATGCATGTGATCTAATTTCCATGAATGGCATTGATCTTGTGTTTAAGGGTTAAAGGGAAGCATGTACTAGTTGATTCTCAAAGGTTGAGCACTTTGTTGATCAAGTAAAAGCAAGGTAAGAGATCTTTGTAGTTTGCATGTTCTTGTCCCTCATCTAAGTCTTTCTTAAAAATCTGCATGTGGGACTTTGGGGCTCAGTTTGAGAGTGTTGAGCATAAAGGGGAGTTTTGAGAAGCTAAGGAAACAAATCTCCAAGCTAGAACTATCAAACAGTAGAAATCACTACTACAAAACTATACTTAGGCAACACACGAGAGACAACAGTTTTCGAAGAACTATTGTCTAGTATCAAAAGTAGTTCTTGAACTGTAGTGTCATGCAAATTAAAACTTACATAAGACGATTGTTCTAGTGAGACTATCGTATCATGTCTACTTTTAACACAAGATGACATTTCTGCGAAAATTGTTGTCTCATCCAATACAATTTTTTTAATCAAGTACAGAAAAATTTACATTTTTTTAATATAATTTAATATATTATATAAATATATTCATAAAAAATTTATAAAGTAATAATTTGCAACATATAATAGATATTAGTTAAAAAAAATGAGATTTTTCAAATAAATTATTCAAATAATTGTCTAATATGTAATATTAATTATTAATTCAATTAGTTATTAATAATTAATAAAAAAGTTTTTTAAATAAAAATTTACTAATGATACTTATTATGTTGTTTTAGTATTAAATTTCTTTTTTTCTTTTAAAACTAATAACAATTATTTACAAAAAAAAGTTAATTAATATTGAAATGAAACTTGTCAAAGTAATAATTAATAATTTGTAATACTAATTTCTTTTAGTTAAAAATAAATTATTTAAATAATTTATCTAATTTTTTAATAATATGAGCTATTAATAAATTATTTATTATAATTAAATATATTTTTTATAAATACAAAAACTTAAAAATATATTTATAAAAATATAGTTATTGAAAAAAAAAATTTAATTAAATTATGTAAATATATTTATAAAAATATGTATTAATTTTTTAATATAAAATTTTAATGTGTTATATGGTCATATATATAAAATAATGTTAATTTATAACCTGTAAAACTAAATACAAGTGTTAGTTAGAAATAAATTATTGAAATATTTTTTTAAATAAGTTATTAAATTTTTTATAATAATATTTTTTTATTTAATAACTTAATGATTAATACTATTTATTAAGAATATCATAATTTTATTTTTCTATAAACTAATATTAATTTATATATAAAATTAGGCTTTTTTGCATTATTAAAAATAATCAGGTTAATAATACTTATACAATTAATTTATATCCTCTCCCAATGTCTTGTTCTTTACCCTAGCCGCATACCGTATCTCCATAGTTCATTGTTCCTCCCTTTGTCCCACCAGCAAACCTTCTCTTCAACCCACCTTCGTGACCGTCCCTCCTTCTCTCACGCATGGGTCGGCTACTCAATTCTCCATCTCGCAGTGTTCATCGTTGTCATTCACAAAGGATAGGGGAGTTCGTCGTCGCAATTTGCCTAAGATAGGAATGGGTTGCGCGGCTCATTGTCGCCGTTCATGGAGGATAATTGGAGAAATAAACTAAATTATGTAAATAAGAATACATGTTTTCTTTTAAAAAAATAATTTACATAAAAAAGAAATATAAACTTTAATACTATATGAACATTTCATAAACTATATATTTAAAAAATAAAATAAAACTTGAAAAACGGTAAATTTACAGAGGGGGGACTTTTAAGTTTCTAAATTTTTAATATTATAACTTTTGTATTTATTTGTTTTTCTATTAAAATTTAAATTAATCATGTTATAAAGAATAATACGTAAATTTATTTTGTTTAACATATTTATAAAAATTAGTATTACTTGAAAACGAGTTATTTTATTGGTTGGTTAAATAATTTTAAAATTTCTACAAATTTATTAGTTGTAATTTTTTTTATTATTTTGTATTTTGTAAATTTATTGTATTACAAAATATATATGTTTGAAATATTAATTTATTTTACATATATATTTATAAAAATATAATTAAGGAAATATAATTTAAAAATAAACTAATTTATGTAAATTTATTTATGAAAAAATATATTAATCTTTTAATATATAATTTTAATGTATTGTGTGGTCATATGTATAAAATAATTATATTATATTTGAAATATTAATTAGTAAAATAGAAGTTTGAAAAACTATACTGATAAATGATAAAAGAAATATATATATATACTTGTTTACCGAGTTTTTCAGAAACTATAAATATATTGAGAAATAAGAGCTACAAAGAAAGGCTAAGAAATGAACAAGATCACAGTTTTTACGTGGTTGGGGCATTAATGGGCCTTAGCTCACGAGTAACTAGTATTGAGTTTTAGAGAGTTTAACAATGGATGTTTTCTACAAGTTCAGCAGCATTTTTGCATACAAGAGAAAATCATATCCCTTGCTACAGTGCACGAATGACCCTATTTATAGGTAGTCATGTGACTTGGGCCGGATTAATCCGGGCCCAATAAGAATATAATCATAAATGCTCTCCAACGAAGCTATAATACAAGAGTGTAACATGTAAACAAGTCGTTAAACTAGGCCCACTTTGCCGGTTTAAGCGTAGTAGAGCCTTACAGCTGCCCTTTGTCTGTTAGTGCAGACTGGTCTGCGTGGGCTGCCAAGGGGATCCTGGGGACAGGATCTATCAGAGTAGTGGCAGTACCGTTTCCTAGGAACATCATAAGTTCCGTCTGTACCCCATTCTGCAGGTCAGTTAGGGAGACCAACTGCCAGATTTCTAAGGGATACGTCAGCTGTGGGAAGAACTAAGCTTGCTACACCAAGACGTGTGGTCCAGGTTTGTTTACCAATGTCCAGGTTCATTGACCAAGACCCAGGTTCATTTACCAGGACGAACATTAGCTAGCAATGATTGATCGAAGGACATCCTGATGGCGAATTAGAATGTTGAGGATGGACCCGAAGACTTCATCTGGATCCCACTTGATGGGATCCATCTCCTAGAATGGACCGTTCACCACCTTAATCTAAATCCCGGAGGATAGAGATTGGGTGCGCTTGGGAAGGTGGTTCCGGTCTACATCTCTTTTCTGGCCCCTTTACTATGCTTGTGATACTTGCTAGTTATTGGGCTCGGCATGGTCCAAGTCGATAGGGTTTGGTTGCTCATTGTTCACTGGGCCCTAGTTGGGCCCAGGCCTCTCCTGAGAGCCCATGAAACCTGTTTGGCCATGCCACGTGTCCAAGGTGGAAAATATGGATAACATTTACCCCCCAAGTCTTTGTCCATGTTTACATGGTGGAGACTTGCCTTCTTTATCTCGGATCAATCACCTATTTCTCAGTTTATTTACCTATGTCCCAGTTCGTTGACCAAGACCTGAGTTCATTTACCTAAGTCTAGGTTCATTTACTTGGGGGCTAACTGGTTAATCCCCAACCTTCGAATTCCCACTAACCTAGGCATGTATCTCCAGGTAGATGGTACATTTGTGCCACTCGCGCCCAAATATTCTTGGGAGAATCTTTTGATGTTCTAGGTGACTGATGGATGCCAGCGCATTTCTCGAAGTGTCCCATATATACGAAAAGGTGCTTTTAGCACTCGAGTGGGTTGTTTAATGCTTCTGCATGGTCCAGAACCGTCAAATGAGATTTGTCTTGGGATTTTCAATGTGGACTGTTGGATGAGAGAGGCGTGAATCGTGGATTGACAAATCCACGATTTAGCACTTGATTAGGCTAGATAATGCGCCTGGGCCATCCAGAATCGTTGGATGTGGATCTTTTGGCGGCATTCTATGTGGACCGTTGGATTGAACATGAGATTTTCTTCCTATAAATACCTCAATAGGCTCCCTTCCACACATTTACTGATTCTAAATTCTCAAACCAGAGAGCAACAACTTTGAATGTCCGAAATCGCAAACGAACTTCTCCGACGGGTGTTGCATTTTCGAGCCCACCTGTTTCCGACGAAGCCCTCCTTCGTTCATCAAGAAGATAGCTTTGTCCTAGACGACCCTTCTAAGAACATTGATGAACTATTGTATTGCCTCCTCAAGTTCAAGCTAAAATTTCTGCCGGTGTTGTTGCTCGTACATCAACAAATCCCAGATCCACGTTTATTCAGTAAGTTTTCGGGTCAATTCCTTATTTTCCTTCATTATTTTTATTACCACGTTGTTTTCGCGACAATGTGGTCGTTAAGGCTGCGACCACTGTGCAGGGTGGTTCTAGGTAGTGGTAGTAATGAAAAAATAGGGAACTTTCTAGGTAACTTCATTCCGTAGATAAACTGATCGATGGAGCGAGCTGGACTGCTCTGAAACATCGAACCCGGACGCCTCAAAACCATCAGGGTAAATTAGATTCCTTTTGCTACAATATTTCTCCTTTAGTTCCTGACTCATGCTCCTGGGACCTCAATTGTTCTCGGATCTATGTCCGGAGGGGACCTCTCCAAGCAGTTTAGGAGAATCGCCGTACCTTAACCATTTTTTTGGTTTTGGTGTTGGCTGCTTGGTTCTTGCTTTTCTTGTCGCTTATAGGTCTTTGATCATGGGTTGTGGCATCACTCTCTACCCGGAAGATGTAGTAAATGCGGGCCCCATCATCCTGGAAGTGCAAAAGATTCCCACTGGCAACACGTGGGTAATGGACACGGACGTAAACGAGTTCCGAAACTACTGGATGTTGAATGAGCTGGAGAAATCCTTCAGGATAAAATCGACTCTAGGGCTTTTCTTCAACAGACTGTCTCGGAAGGAAACAAAGTCCCACAGTGGAGTGGGCATATTCGGGGCCTGGAGCACTAACTATATTAGTGCGAGAGCCATTCTCCCACTTCACAACTTCTATGCACGATTTCTCAAATTTGTGGGGATCGCGACGTTCTAGCTCTTACCCCAGGCGTACAAGTTTCTTGCAGAATCGCGTGTATTTTGCGCCTGGAAGGAGATCCCGGAGCCCATCCTCGCAGAGGTGTTGTACTATTATTGGTTGGAGCCATAGCTGAACTTAAAGGATAGAATGCGAGATGGGTTTTATAGGTTGAAGAGTCATGATGTCAGTCCGGCTCCATACAGCTCCTGGAAACATCACCCGAATGTCAGACACTACTGGTTTATGACATCCGGGTCCTTCCGGAGAAGAACCCCACTTTGGTGTTGGACTTTTAGCGCGTGGGTAAGTTATCCTTCCCCATTCTTCTTCTCGTCCTTTGTTTTATTTATCGGATACTCACGTTCCTGTGAACAGGTCCGTATGCCCAAACCTGGCTAACCAAGTTCATCTTGGACTGAAAGAAGATATATGCCACCACCAATGCCGAAGATCTGGACGTAGGGGGGTTCGTGACAATGGAGAATCTTTGACTGACTAGATTGATTGCCACCCATCAGTCGATAGACGCCCCCAACTTTTGGGGTTTGCAATGCGAGAGGGACCCTGCCCTGAAGGAAAAACAGTCCCTCATTCACATTGAGGCGGTGGAGGCCATTGTCAAGGTGGACGCAGACACGTTACTGGGATTATTTGACCGGGACTGTTAGCAACGTGGCGCTTCCTTGCCCCATTGTCGTGGACACGTTGACCCTCATGCATTCGTCCTAGTTCCTTCAATATGGTAACTTTTTGGACCCGGATGACATGGTGGATCAAATTCATGCTTTTTCCCTAAGAGAGTTAAGTTAGGCCCATTCCATACATAAGGGTCTGTCCTGGAGGACTTTGACTTGCATATTTCTCTTGTATTTTCCTGTCCTTCTCGTTTTGTTACTAATCTGTATTTTACTGTTATTTCAAGTGAACCAGACATGTCTGATCCCGTGGCCAAGATGAAGGAGCTGATTGAGTCCAGGGCTGCTGCGGCCAAGGCATCAGGGAAGAAGGCCGCCAAGGACTCGACCAAGAAGAAGATCTTTGAATTGATACTTGGGGACTAATAATCGGCCACAGAGGCTTTAGAGGGAGTTCAAGCTGCCGTCTCGGCTCCTATGGCACCTGTTGAGCAGTGTTGATGCGGTTTTTCACCAACAGTGTATTAAGAAATTATAAGGCAGATTAATGCTTAGTTATAAACCGTAATGAAAAATGAAATGAATTCACAAGAACACAAATATTTTACGTGGTTCAGTGGTTAAAATCCACCTAGTCCATGAGTCTATATTATTGCTGTTTCACTCTCTATTTTGGCAGAGTTTCAGTAGTACATAATAATGGCCCCTTTTCCTGTCCAATATTCTCAGTATTTATAGAGAAATTCCATGGATAGGTTTGGGTAACCGCGTGAGTCAATCACGCATATACATATTTATTACATTTAATACGTATACTTCCCTTTTATATTGTGATAGGATTTGATCATACAGTAAATGTTCTCCTAATATCTGGGACATTAAATATGACAGCCTGGTCATAAATAACCGTATAATGGGATTCCGAGTCTCCAGGGATCCTTGAGTATGCAATACATACGAATTAGCATGAGCCGAACATCCCCTCCAAGCTCGTATTTTGAATATCGTTTGAATATTATGAGCTCACACTTCACAACCTTCGTGTTTATAGCTCGGGTTAAACCCAGGACGCCTAACACCACACGTGCCCATGTGAAACTGGAGTTGCTTATGTGGATAATAAGCAAATATCATTCCCTTTGTTATTTCTCCGTATATTTATTTGCCCGCTGTACCCAAACTGAGTGAATGACTCGAGCTAAAATTAGAGTACAACAAGCAGCATCTATCTCATCCTGCTCCTCTCCAAATCATAAACTTGGAGCAGGAGCCTTCAGAAGGAGGTGGGGAAAATAAAAGGAAGACGAACTCTGTTGCCACGTGGTCCGGAAAGCGGGCCAAGAAGGCCAAGACAAAGGAGGATTTCATCGTGACCGAGGAACATTCTTCTGGTGAAAGTCTTATTATTACGCTGGAGTTCCCGGATGCTCTTGAACTTCCCATCAACCTGACCTTTCCTAGGGAAGGGGACTCAATCGTCCTAGAGGAAAGAATGAAGATGGTCTCCCAAGCCCGGGATGAGGGGCGCGACAAACGGGACGAGGTAGTCTGAGCCCTGATCATTTGTTGGAAAGTGGAATTCTCCGGACATCCAAAGGCCTTTAATGCCCCCAGCAGATCATAGATCGGCTGGGAGTCAAGATTGGATTTCAGCCTAAGTTGGGGCAGGACACGATCCCGTTTGCTGCAGACTTACTGGCCTAGGTGGGGACGTCCATGTCCACTCTTCAGATAAAATGCTACGCCACATTGGCTAGCAATGATGCCTTTTTCATCTCCCAAGCCATCCGTCATTAGGCCACGACGGTGTCTTTACATTCATTGTCTTTTTGTGTTGTTTCTAACTTTGTTTTGTTCCAGGATGCCTTGCTGACTCATAGAAATGCAGACCTGGTGGCTGAGATGGCCATGAAGTTGGAGACGGCTCAGATGGAGCTGGAGGGGGGCCGTCAACTAGGGAGAAGCTACCAGGGAGGCCCTCACCAAGGAGACTGCTCGGGTTCATCCAGGAAGGATGCTGACCACAAGAAGGTGGTGGACAACCTGGAGGCAGAACTGCCCCGTGCCTGCGGCTCGGAGGCTTCGACCAAGGAACTCTTGGAGGCAGCTGAGGCCCAACTTCGTCAAGAGCAGGAAAAGTTGGCATCTCTCGGGGCTCAAATACAAGCTTTGGAGGTCCAAGCCCAGATGGAGTTCAAACGGAGCGAGGAGGCTTGCAAGGAGAAGGAGCAGGCTGGCGAGTTTCTGGCAGCCACTTTTGACGAAGCCATTTACATGGTCTGGCTCCAGGACAAGAATATGAATCTCCTCCTCTACCTGGATCTGGCTGTGAAAAGGGCCAAGTTTGAGTCTAAGGAAAAAGAAGACGTGGAGCTCCTTGCTGGGGATCAACAGGATGAAAACGCTCCAAATGTCTTGGATCATAACGAACCCCAGGCCTAAGCCTTTGTATTTTTGTTTGGGGCTTCCTCTCTCCTTTTTTTTTGTGAACATATTTTTTATGGGCGCGGATGCACTTATGACAATTGTTTATCTTATCATCTTGTTATTATATGTGTTTTTATCCTTGCACACCTTTGTTTCCCGCTTTATACTCATATATTTCTTAAAAAAGCCACTAAGTGTTTTACCGCTATGCATGAATTCTTTAGATGTGGAGTCCTAGTTCCAATGGCTAGGACCATTAGGATAAATAATGTGGAAGTTGACTAACTTATCTTGAAACCAAGGATCGGGTTTCAACAACCTGGATCGTTTTGGACTTACCAAATATAATTTAACTGATTTACCTCGAATCTATGATACTTATTCCAAAGGCCTGGACCGTTATGGACTTTTCTAATATGACTTAGTTTTAACGGCCTGGACCATTAAAGATATGACTTATGTAGAAACTAGTTGATTAACTTATCTTGAACCCGAGGTTCAGGTTTCAACGACCTGGACCGTTTACAAGACTAAATTTAATCAATTTAAACCTAAGATTCAAGTTCCAACGGTCCTGAATCGTTATAGGGAAACAATAAATAAAGGTTAGACTTATCCTGGACCATGTTAAGTTTGGACCTATCTTTTGGGAGTTGGGTTTTGAAACCCCCCAGACCGTACGAATCTGGATTTGGACTGGGCTTTGTGCCTTACATCCTTTTTTGTTTTTAATCATGGACTGTAAAAATGGTCCAACCCCCCAAGTGACCAAAGAGTGAAGTCTTAGGTCACCTGTTCGTGTAAAAATTAAAGACCGGCATGAACTTTTCCTTAAAACATTCCCTATGGTTCAGTCGTATGGTCTAGGTTCGTTTACTAATGTCTAGGTTCATTTACCAAGACTGACATCAGCTAACGATGAAGGATCGAAGGACATCCTAATGGAAAATTAGAATGTCTTTGGATGGACCTGGAGACTTCATCTAGATCCCACTTGATGGGATCTGTCTCTTGGAATGGACCGTCCGCCACCATAATCTAAATCCCGGAGGATAGAGATTGGGTGTGCTTGGGAAGGTGGTTCCAATCTACATCTCTTTTCTAGCCCCTTTACTATGCTCGTGCTACTCGCTAGTTATTGTGCTTGGCATGGTATGGCTGATAGGGTTTTGTTGTTCATTTTTCGTTGGGCCCTGGTTGGGCCTGGGCCTCTCCCGAGAGCCCATGAAACCTGTTTGGTCATGCCACGTGTCCAAGGTGGAAAATATGGATAACAATACTGATAATGATAGTGTTAATTAAAATATTGCAATAAACTTATTATTATATATACCAAAATGACAAAACCCTATCTTATTCTCCTAACTATCACTCCCAGCCACACCCTCACCCAACTCACTCCCATCTCAACTTCTCTCTCTCTCGTTCCATTTCTATCTTCTCATTGCAGGTCCGGCGTCGATGGCGGGGAATGGTTGAGTGCTTGTCAATTATGGAAGTGGTGGCACGTGTTCTATTTCTCTCTCTCACTCGTCAATGGGCACTACTTCAAAAATTAGCTTTTATGACACTTTTTTAGGGCACTCATCTAGATACGAGCCCTAAAAATATTTCCTAGACCTTTTAGGACACTCAGTGAAAGTTCTTAAAAATACATTTTAGGATATGCAGTGCCAGTCCTAATTATTGATGTGGGTTCTAAAAGACTAGGAAAACATTTGAGCTAGTAAAGACTTTTAAGGGCACACTTTGCATGCCCTAAAAAATTATTCAGGCAGACAAAGTGAACCCTAAAAAAATAACAATAAATAAAGTATTACTTAATTAATTAAAACTTTATTAATAACTAAAATTTAAAAGAAAGTAAAATAAAACAAAACCCAAATATTTGTTCATCATCCCCCCCCCCCCCCCCCCACATCTCAACCTGATACCCACACTCTCTCTCTCTCTCTCTCTCTTGCTTTCTTACTCTGTCGCTCTCTTCCTTCGACAGCCATGGCAGCTCGCCGCCGCCACCTCTTGTGACCCTATCTCCCTCCCTCTTCTATTCTTCTATTTCCTCTCTCTTTCGTCCCTTCATCTCCCTCTCTCTATCACTATCTCTTTTTCTCCCACATTTCTCCATCCATCTCTCTCTCTCTCTCTCTCTCTCTCTCTCTCTCTCCTATGGACAACATCTTACTCTCTCCCTCTCAAATTTTTTGGACTCACCGAGTATGTGTGTGGATCTCCCTTAAGCTCCCTCAAGCTTCCACTCATCTCCTTTCTCACTCTTAGGTTCATCGGGTACATGAGTAAATTTTTTTTCTTATGAAACCTAGTTTTTGTTTTATCTCACTCTCTACTCAATTTTCTTTCCCACGCAGTGTTTTAAATGTCTCATTTTCGACCCTCTTTCACCAAATAAGTTTATTATGGTTTTCTTTTTTTTCTTTTTTCTTTTTTCCTCTGTTATTTTGGATATATATATATATATATATATATAAGCTAATCTGTTTGTTGGTGGAAGTTGGTATTTTGGGTCTCAAATTTACATTTTTCTAAAAGCTAAGGATTTGCATTTTGTCTTGTTTTTTCTTCTTCAGATTTGTGATTTTCTTGAGCTCTCAATCTTTATCTCTCTAACTGTTATCTTTTGCTCATAGGTAGAATAATATATATATATATATATATTAAGTTTACTTTAGTCAATAAGATTTGAAATTTGTTTTTATGTTTGGTTGTGGTTCGGATACAATATCTCAAATTTTAATTTTTCTGAAAAGCTAAGGATAGACCACTGCTCATTCTTTTACACTGGTTAAGAATTTTATTTATGTCTTTCTCTTATTTTTGTAATTCGTTTCATTAATCTTGGGCACATTTTCTATTCTTTTTACCAAATGTTAACTCTTTTCTCTGGGTTTTTTTCCCTCTGGGTTCGGTTAGATGCATGTTTCTTGTTTTTTTTTCATTTTTTATTTTTTTCATTCTTCCCTCTCTATGTGTATGTATAAATCTTCTAATGTTTTTGAACAAAAAAAAGAATGACTCCTTGTTTTTTTGTTTGTCTTTGGTTATTCCTATATTATTATATCATTTTGTTTAACTGGATTTTTAAAATTTAGGTTTGATTATATCCTAAAATATATAGAAATATAGACATAATCTATTTGATAAAATGTTTGTTAGAATAAAATTAGAAGTAACATATCTATTAACTTGTAAATATAGATTATGTTTTCGGTATGTCTTCATCTTGCTACTATTTATTAATTTTTAAGTAGAAATTAGATAGAATAATCAAATTTTTTATTTGTGCATATTAACTTTAGGGTTTATACCTTTTTAGACCTGTGTTTTGTCTCGTCTCATTATCTGTTTGGACCCAGTATTTTGATAAATTACTTTTTGGACCCTATGTTTTGTAAAATGGTTAAAATAGAACCCTAAACTCGATTTTGGTCAATGTTTTCTCAACTAAAATTACAAATAATTTACCAAACTAACAATCCAGAATAAAAATAAAATCATTCTGCTTAAAAGCTGTGTTGTTATATTCGATTTTTTCTTCATCAAAATTGAGTTTAGAGTTCTATTTTAACCATTTTACAAAATATAAGGTCCAAAAAGTAATTTATCAAAATATAGGGTCCAAAAAGGTATAAACCCTTAACTTTAAGCAAACTCCTTTCAAAATAATTTTTTAACATATCTTTATTAAAATTTTCTTCTAAACCAATTTCAATATTGTATTGAGGAAAGATATTAATTAGTTAGTTATACATTATTCAAAATATAAACGATTCTGTACCCAAAGCTAACTCAAAATAGGAAAAATAAAGAATGGATATATTATTTTGTGTTAAAATAAATTATCTATTATCTATATGATCTTATATATTAAGTTAAAGGAAATTTTCTTTCTGTGAGATTAAATGTTTGTGGTTGTTATTGTTGTCTTTTTTATTTTTGCTTTCTCCTCATCTTTTTTATTTTTTTTATTTTTAGTTTTTATCCCTATTTTTCTTGCTATTATGTGGGTTTCATTGTAGTGCAACTTTGAAGAAATGAATGATTTGGTTGGGTTCATGAAGACAATCCATATAGCAAGACTATGTTCTTCTCCGAATTGGGCTTTATATTTGTTCAAAATGGAGCTTTAGGTAAGAACTTTTTTTTTTAATTTTATTTTGTTCATAATTTGAAAACCCATTAGTTAGATGATTTAATCTATATATGTTTATATTATCTGCAAGCACTACAAAGCCATTCTGTACTTGATGTAAATGCATCATTAGCCAAAACAAAACTACAAAGCAAATGTGTTCTTTGGTAACACTTAAAAAAATAGTTTTCAATTTTTCCTTTTTTTTTTTTTTGTTTCTTCAAATCAACACCTTATATCGCGTTTATTTATTTTTTGTTTTTAAAAGCAAAAAACAAAAATAGTTACCAAATATATTTTTATTTTTTAAAAATAAAGAAACAAAAATTAAATAATATTTCTATTTTTGTGTTTAAAAAGTTCAAATTTTTTTTTTTTACCAAACGGCCCTTTGTAAACCAAATTTTAATGTCCAAAGAATGATACAAGCATCTACTACTAGCCATCTGACTTGACTACTTTATTATGATAAATTTGTTGCAGGGACCTTTATGCTTGGTACATTTCGCATACTCTGTTCTCTTGCTGTAAATTTATACGATGTCGACAATTAACAAAAGTGGATGCATATCTACTTTGATTTGAGTTACAATGTAGGTACACTACACTCTAATCATTTTTCTGGCTTAACTTCACATATACGTATTTTGATCATTGAAAAAATAAATTTAATAAAAGATTGCTTCATGATGTTACTGTGTTTACTCATAACTTGTTCTTTGTTCTTCTAGCTTTATGAAAAAAAATACACTTTAGATTATTAGACAATAAAAAAAAAATCAACACTATCATTAAGTATTTGTTATAGTCAGAGTTATGTGCAATACTTATTTGTTGTTATTGGTTCTTGATAATGCAAATTTTGGTTTCTGATTTGCTCTCTACATTGATTACTGATAATGAATAACTCTCTTTGTGTTCTTTCCTTTGTCTTGTTTGTGATATTTTCATCGATATTAACACACATATATGTAGTCATTGATATATCAATCAAGAAAAGGTAAAGCTATTTACTAGAGCCATGCACTGCAACATTTTCATATGCTGCTTAACCTCTATGACTTAAGTTTATAAAGTCTTAATCGATTAATGCTTAACCGGGTCTTTATTTTTGACATTAAAATACTAAAGAGTGTGAAAGTTAACACCATTGGGAGCAAGTGCAAGAAATTTATATGTTTATATAACTTGAATGTACAAGTCTTTGTTTGTTTCTTCTTATTTATGATAAACTTTTCTTCAGTACCTTATAAGAGTGTTATAAAGTGACTTATTTATCATTGATTAGGATTAATATTATGATGATGTGGTGTAATATGGACTTTTAATATTTTAGAATCTTTGTTACTCAGACTAATGATAAAATGTTTTCATGTTTTGATAAATATATTTCTGCTCCATTTTATATTTCTTATCTATGATTTTTTTTTCTACGAAGTTATTGTCCTGAATATTTTTACTTCTATTTCTACTCTTTTAGTTCACTATGAAGTATGTGTTTAAGTATTAATTATTTAAATTCTTATGTAGTTGGGAAAATATCACAATGGAAACAAGAGCATAATGAATCATGGATTGGAGGGTGGAGCTATCTTCAAACTTTAATTTCTTTGTGTATTTGATTATGTTTTGTTGTTCACTTTTTAGGTAAAACGTGTGAAGGACTAGTAGTTTTTTATGTCTTGTGTATACTTCAAAATTTTAGTTAGAACTAAGAATCTTACGAAGTGGAGATAGTTATGGTTTAAATTGAATATTGTAACTTAATTGATTTAATTAATGTACAATGTTATAATACTCATAGTTTGTGAGATATGTTTAGTTGTCATCAAAGCTTACATAGTTTTTTTGCAAGAATGTATTTACATTTTAATATTTTTAAGGATACTTACATAGTTAAGACAATGATGTATTTACATAGTTAAGGCAAGAATTATACATTTTAATCTTGTAAGTTTAGCTTTATAATATACTGAATTATGTTGATTTTGTATGCTGGGTGATTTGTTTGGATTATACTGGAAATATACAATAAATTTTGAATGAATGTAGAGATTTAAAACAAGGAAAATTTTCTCATTTTTTGTATGTGGTACATCAGTTCAAAATATTATGTCGTCTCATGTACCACATGGCACAACATTTGCTTAAAACATGTTGTCTCATGTTACAACAGTTGCCCATAAATTGTCGTATCATGTACTGTAGGGGACGACATTTTCACAGCAACTTTTGTCCACTGTGGTACATGAGACGACAATTTTATTTGAACAATTGTCACCTGCTAGTACATGGCACTACACTGCATGATACAATAGTATCAAAATTGTTGTATGAACATTCTTACCATTATTTAAAACTGTGGTACCACGTCAATTATTTAGTAGTGAATCTATGGTTATTCTTTGAGTTTTGTATTAATATTTGTAGATCTGGTTGTATAGGTTATTTTAATGATTTTTGGAGATTATTTTATGCTTAAGGTTGACATTGTGTGATTTGATGATTTGCATGCATGCATGTGGCTACGGTTATGCTAGAAATGCTTATTGTTGTTAAGTTTGTGTAAAAATACATTCTGCCAAAACTCGTGGTAAAATTGTAGAGGAAAATATATTTTGGTTTAAGAGAAGTAAATTTTCAAAGTTTGCCCTAAAATGTAGAAGCAAAACTTTTGGGCAGCAAGCGCTGTCCAGATTGCTTCAAATATTTGAATGGGTTTTATTACTTCAAAAATTATGAAATTTTGAAGGAAACTAATATAGAAATTTTTACAGATCCCTGTAAAAGTTTAGAAAGAAATGGGGTACGATGTAAGAGGAATAAGTTTTCAAAGTTACCTTAAAATATGGGAAAAACTTCTGGGCAGCAGGCACTGCCCAGATTACTTTACATATTTGAATAAGTTTTTCTATCCCAAGAAATATGAAATTTTGAAAGAAATTATTTAAGATATTTATAAGGACCCCTGTAAAATTGTAAAGAAAACTGTGTCACGGTTTAAGAGAAATAATTTTTCTAAGTTTTCCCTAAGAACTGAAAAGTAGTAATTTCAAACCTTAACGGAAAGTAATTTTTGGGAGGTTAGTTCTCTTAACCTAAAACAATTTTTGATGCAAGGCTTTTGCCTATTTCCCATCCTTATGACACAGAATACGTGAATGATAGTTTAAGAGTTTTTGCCAAAAACTCAACTCAGGGCAAAAGTTGAAAAATGAGACTTTACCACTTTAAATTTAAATAGTAAAACTGAGATTTAGCCAATCCCCAAATCAGCTTAATCTAATTAAAGTTAATTTTTACCATTTCATAAGTTAAGGGTTCAATTGCCCTTATTTTAAAAAATAACATAAAATGAGATCCTAGGTTATGGATAAAAATGGTAAAAATGAGAGTTTAGGTTTTGTAGAACCTTTAAGAGAAAGGGGTAACATTATCGGATATTATAAGTACAAGGGTCGAAGAGCGAATTTTTTTTAAATGATAGAAAACGGTAAACTTTCGTAAGAGATCGAATAGCTGGTATTTTTCTAAAAATAAGAGTTGTTTAAAACTATTTTTTCTAAAAATTAAAATACGAGTTATCCGATAAGAGAGTTCTTTATTTAAAGAATATTAAAATGCACAGTGCGGAGATCGTGTTGCGGTGAGGCCACTTTTCTTATGATACCGTCAAGACTAAAACGAAATCTGACCTTATACATTGTGAGGCTATAGTATAGAGTCTCTAAGAATTTATTTCATGTAGCTATCGTAGAAAATTAGCTATACGAATATGGCATAGTTTAATCCGAGTACACTGTATTAATTACAGTAACCGCAAAAGGGAAAACGAATAGTTGTGTTAAAGATCCAGCTAGGAACTAAGGACTCCAAGTAAGTTAGCCTTTCCCTTTCTTGACTATAACATGAATATACTAGTGTGTGCTTGTAGTAGTAGATTATACTAGTTTTGTTTGGGTCATTCAGATCAGGGTATGCTTAATAACCATTCTTGCAATGCTTTTGCATTCTGCGGCAAAATGGTAAGTAGGTTCGGGTTGAAGGTAGAACCTTAGCATAATATAGTCTAGGTTGGAGCCAGGACACGGTAAGAATATAGTTCAGATAGGAGCCAAGACATGGTGGATATATAGTCCGGATAGAAGCCAGGACAAGGAGAATATATAGTCCAGGTTGGAGGAAGGACATGGTGAATATATAGTCTGGGTTGGAGCCAAGACAATGGTAATAAAGTTCGAGTTGGAGCGGGCACATGGTAAACTAATGTCAGGGTCGGAGTCAGGACATGGTAAAAATATAGTCTGGGTTGGAGCTAGGACATGGTAAAAATGTAAGTCCGGGTCGGAGCCAGGACATGGTAAAAATATAGTTCGGGTTGGAGCCAAGATATGGTAAAAACATATAGTCCAGGTTGGAGCTAGGACAATGGTAATATGGTCCGGTTGGAGCCAGGAGATTAATGCTGGAACCGGGTTGAGGCATGAATCCCTTGTTGATAATTTAATTGCTTAGTCATGATTTGTATTAAATATATCTTGAATATTCAGATAATCTTCTGAGTGTAGGATATTATGATATGAGTGATATATTGTATGTTTTGGGAATTTTCTGAGTGCATGTTATTTATGTTATGTAAAAAATTGGTTGTTGAGTGCAACATAAGTGTCGATATTTGTTATGTTTATTACTTGCGAAATTGTATGGTAGGGTTAGAACTTATCCCATACCCTAGTGATCGGTAGTTATATCTACCTTAGGTCGACCCGTTGCTGGGTTTTAGTATACTTGTGTGTGTAAGGCTATTCTTACTAAGCGTTGTCGCTTCCCTAGTTATTCATGTTGTAGGTAAGTGCAAAAGAAAAGTGGAGCAGTGAGTGCCGGAGTTTGCTTGTAGATATGTACATGTCGCCCGACCTGGGGAGGATTTTGATGGAACACCATTTTGAAAAGAAAAAGTTAGGAGCTTGTTATTTCTTTTATGAAATTTTTTTGCTATTACTCTGTGGAAGAGTAGTTGTAATTTTATTTGCTAAACTAAAAGTGTGCGAAAACAATCTTTTTTAAAAAAGTTTTTTATATGGATTTTCGGTACAATGATTTAATGTAAAAGTTTAAATTTTCGCATGTTTTTGTTCTTATATTCGTTGGGTCGTTACAAGTGGTATCAAAGCACCGGGCTAAACTGGTTCTGTAGACAAGCCCACATGTACATTATGCAAGATAGACCGACACTCACTGTAAGTATTGTCTTTTCATATCTGTTTCCTTTGCTTTCTTTTATTTACCTCAATTCTATATATTGTAGGTTATGGCCGATATACCTGAGATAGGTGACCTTGTGATAGGAAACCTACCCATGATTCCTATGCCCTAGATTAACTATTATAGATTATTTCACAACGAGGTTCCTCGCCACTTTGAGTATGATCAACGGCATCGGCGTGCCATTTTGCAATGGACGTTGTACATGATGGAAGACTTCAGTAGAACCAACACACCCAAGCGACAGAGAGTGTAGTATGCCACCACTTGTTTGAGAGGTGTGGCCCAGGTATGGTTTAATCACAGACGTTGGTGGCTGGTTCGTAACACATGGGACGAATTCCGTATGCAGCTCGAGCTAGCGTTTGGGCCATGGATTGGCCTATCTCCATGTTTGATAGCATACCTTGAGGCAAAGCAGTAGAGCCAGAGGAGGATCCCGAGCAACTGGACGAGGATACCGACATAGAGCTGGATATGTTGATGGATAACCTAGATTAGGTTATGTTGTGAGGGTCTTGTTGATAATTTTTGTAAACACTTGGCAAACCTACTAGGTTGTAGGGCTCTTGTGTAGTTGTAGCAACCAGATGTAGAAGCCCGTCGTGTAGCTATGGTTCTCTTCTTTTTGTATTTATCGTTCTGCTAACTAAAACCATATAGCATGATCTTTCATGATCATTTTTGTAATGCCCCAAATTTCCTAATAAGGTTTAGGACCTTGATTAGGAGGCCGGGAGGGGCATAATTGATTTATTATGCTATTTAGTGATAATATGCATGTTTAGGTGTATTAAATATGCATGTGAACCCATTTCAGATTAATTGGATGATTTTTATATTTTGGCCATTTCAGGCATATTTGGCATATATGTGATATGTGTGTGGTGCATTATTATTATTTGGCTATGATAGGGTTACTCAACACGAGACGATCCTAGGACGTAAGCTAGCGAGAAAGTCACAACCGGATTTATTCTTGACTCGGAGTGAGTCAAGGGGTATTTAGCACATTACCGGGTTATTTGGTAATGGGAATAAATATTTGATGATAAATTGGGAGTTAATAAGATCAGGG
Source organism: Humulus lupulus (assembly GCF_963169125.1). Taxonomy (NCBI): domain Eukaryota; kingdom Viridiplantae; phylum Streptophyta; class Magnoliopsida; order Rosales; family Cannabaceae; genus Humulus; species Humulus lupulus. The sequence continues at coordinate 232,205,103 of NC_084802.1, read as the reverse complement.
GGGAAATTCTGGAAGTTTTGACTATTTTGCCCGCGGGGACGTTTTCGGGACCCCAAGCATTAGGATTTGTTTGGGGCTACTTAAGCTTGAAGTAACCTGTTAAGAAATAAAAAGAACGTTCTCTCTCCTTCAAAGTTCCATTTTTGTCTCCCGATCGCATTTTCGAAGGAAACTTGAGTTCTAGGACTTGGATTCAAGCAAGGATCGAGGCATAGCGATTCTAGGGAAGATTAGAAGTTTATTAGCCAGAGGATTTATTTGGGAAACGACATAATCGAAGGTAATCCAAGTTTTTAAGTTCTAAGTTTTTATAGATTTTAAGCTTGAATTGGATTTTGTGTTTTAATGAGTTTTTGGATGATTTGAGACTTGGGTTTCAATGGTTTTGGATCATTAGGATGTTTGGGAACTTTGATTTTTTGATTTGGAGATGTTTGGATAGGATTTTGGAAGGTTTTAAATTGGAGAAAACGAGAAAAAATTGTTGGTTCGTGGTTGGGCCGCGGCCCTATTCTTGGGTGCCGCGGCCCAGGCACGATGAAGAAGGTGAAGGTTGCTGATGGGCTGTAAGGGCCGCAACACAAGGTGGAGCACCGAGGTTCTAGGCTCAGGCAGAGAAGAGTTCTGCCTCTGTTTGGAGGCAGGTCGCAGCGCTTGAGGCCATTTGTTGCCAAAATGGTGTTTTGGTTATGGGAACTCAAACCTTAGGCCTCGAGATCATTCCTATTACTCTGTTTAGTGGAATTCGATGTCCCGAAGGCTAGGTCTTGGTCTAGGAACCTTTTATTACTCATTTTGATGAGGTTTTATATTGTGGTTGTGACTAGGTTATCACTAGAGGCTTGGAATCAGGATCGTGCTTGTGGCTCGTTTATTGGTAACATGTGCTTGGACCAAAGGTAAGAAAACTGCACCTCGTTTATGACATGCATGGTTGTTATTGAGGCATGTCAAGTGTTTAAAGGCGATGCATGTGATGCACGAGAAACATGTGGTTAGGGCATTCCATGAATGTCAAATATGAGATTGATCAGAGCTTGAGTCTCTGTGTTTATGCATGATCCTAATTATGCTAGCAATTGTTAAGTAAACATTCTGAATGCCCTGTATTCGAATATTTGACATATGATATATGCCTGGTAGCATTGCTTACTTGTGCGTGGCGCTGAATTATTAGTCAGAATCGGCTATGGTGTAAGAACTAGCTGTGAAGCTATGACTTACTAGTTAAGTTCGGCAGTAGTTTTAAGCACTGGTCGTGTGCTACTGACCTAAGAGTCAGGAGCGGCATAAACGTCATGAACGTAGAGCCGATAAAAGATTAGATCTAATCGACATCTGGATTGAATGACTCACTATGAGAATTAATGCCGGATCGACCCTAAGTTCGATGAAAACTAAAAGCGCTTGCCTAGTTCTATGACTAGTTACTCAGGGCCAAAGGCCAAAGGCCAAGTGGCTAAGGAAGCGGTACCCACAGTTGTGACTCTATGGTCACTCTCTTGGTTTACACTGATGGCTTGCCTAGTTCTGTGACTAGTTACTTAGAGCCGGGGCTAGAAGGCCCAAGTGACCATATCGTCACATGGCTAGAGGGAACGAAATCCCACAGTAGTGACTCTATGGTCACTTGATTGGTTTGCATTTGTGACTTGCTTATCATTCCCTTATTCTGTTTAAGCTAGTGACGTGATCACTTATTTGTAAAGGGAATGGAACCCACCTTAGTGACTTTTACAATTGTCACTCTTTTATTTAGGGCTATAAGCCCAACATGGTTATCGGAACTGCCGGTGTTAAATCACTCATCTGATTAGGATTGACTTGATAGTCATCCACTCAGGAGGGTAGGATTCCTTATCCTGGATACCCATCATTATTTGAACTTATTTGCATGTGTGATTAAGGCTATTATGGCTAGGCATGCACTTTATGATTTGATGACATGATATTACTGATCACGAGCATATTGAGTTTTCTTGCTGGGCTTCGGATCACGGGTGCTATGTGGTGCAGGTAAAGGAAAAAGAAAGCTGGGCCATCCATGAGTTAGAGAGCTAGGTGACGATGTGTACATATGCGGCTGCTCGACCTCCATGGCCGATGGTTGAAAGAGGAACTAGGATTAAACCCTATTTTGCCGCTTAGATCGGCTGGTTGTAAATAGTTTCTTGTAATAAACCTTTAAATTATATTTTTGGGATCCCAATGTATACAGTAAACGTTTTAGTAAAACGTTATATCTTAACCAAAAAATTTAATCCCTAAACCGCTAATCATACTTTGTTACACGATTATAACCAAATGACTTGATTAGCGAGTTTAGCACTGTTTAAAAGGCACACCGTAACGGTCCCTGAGTTTAGGGCGTTACAACTTGGTATCAAAGCGAGCCAAGGTTAAGGGTTCTTGAAGACAAGTTGGGCATGTACACTCGTCACTGAAGATAGCTTCACTCAGGGAATGGTAACTATTTCTGTAGTTATGTGTTTAACTGCTTAAATAGAATGTAAATGCTTTACTTGCACATTGTATTAGGGATCATGAGATTCTGATAGAGCCTGGCTCTTGATTATGTGATTACCTGCTCCATGAATATATATAAATGTGATATTTTCACGCTGGAGTTGGAGACATGGTATGTCTATTGGAAGAGCAGGGATTATGATTGATGTATGAATGCCATGGGCATGTTTTTAGCACTGCAGTGGTTTGTGATTGTAGTGTGGTATTATTGTTCCTGTGGGGAAAACTCTTGATATGCTCATCATGATTAATGGGTCAAGTTATTGACTACAGATTCGACCAGCAAGTTTGTATCCAAGGCAAATAATGAGGCCTGGTGGTGGTTATACAGAGGCTAGGAGTTCCAGCCAGGGTTTTAGTTCTTCATTTTCTCCTATGAATTTTCAGCAGATGTTTACAAATTTGCAATCAAGATTGCAGAGGCATGAGGAAGAGATAAGTGTTTGAAGCAACAACAGATTCTGTCGGGGAACACCTCTTCCTTTGTTATGCCAGGAGTGGCATCGGCTTTGGCTCTGCCTAGGGTTGAGAGCAGATGGGAATTTCTTTGTGGAAGATTCCATGAGTTTTACCCTCCAGTCTTTGAGGGAGGCCTAGAACCATTCAGAGCTGAGCAATGGATGAGCATGATCAGTGACATTCTGGACAACATGGGGCTGGTAGGTCACGATAGGGTGATCTGTGCTACCTATGTGTTGCGGGATGATGCCCGGACATGGTGGGAGGTAGTATCCTAGACACGAGACACAACTGTGATGGATTGGAAAGAATTTAGGCAGCTGTTCAATGAAAGATATTATTGAGATGTAGCCAAGACTGCTAAGGTGAATGAGTTTCCGAACCTCTTTCAGGGAAATACAACAGTAACCGAGTATGTTAACAAATTTGATGGGTTGGCCAAGTTTGCTTTTGACATGGTACCCACAGATGTAGCTCGGAAGGAAAGGTTTATTTAGGGGTTGAATTCCAAAATAGCTCAGGGCATTAGATTTTCCCCAGTGCATGAAACCTCCACTTACGCTTAGGTGGTAGCGAAGGCTCTTGCTGTTGAGAGCATAAGAAATGAGAAGAAGAGTGCCAGAGAGCACGGAACTCAGGTAATGGTACCTCCACTTATTGGAGCAAGCAAGAATGAAAGCTGGAAAATTTATCCAGTATGCACTCGGTGCAAGAGGCGTCATCTGGGAGAATGCCGAGCAAAGGCATGTTTCTTATGAGACATGGTTGGGCATTTCAAGAAGAATTTCCCAAGGCTAAGAAAGGATGAGCAAAAGGGGATAGACAACTCGACTCTTGCTCGAGTGTTTATTCCAAGGCAGTCAGAGACTGAGATTGAGACTAGTTCCTCAGGGGTGGCAGGTCAGCTTTTTAATTTTGATTTTGTATTGTGCTGACTAGCTTAGTGCCATGTTGTTCTTCTCTTGTTGCTTCTAGAGAAGCATAGAGTTGTTATGCAGATTGTATGGTTATGTTATGATGGGAAAGTAATACTGTATTGGTGACCTAAAAGATGAGTTGAATTATGATGAAAATGACTCATCAGTGGTTTTGATAAAGCTGGTTATGACTGGCTTTGGTATGATCTGGGATATGGATTGGTTAAGTAATTATTTGGCAATGCTAAATGGTAGGAAAAGGATGGCGACTCTTGGGGTTGAGAGTGGAAAACCTTGTGACAGTTGGCAATGTGCATGGATTCTGTATGCTTATGACATCTGTATTGAGAGTTAGACTTTTATTGCAGGGAGATGCATAGAACTCTTAGCTAGTGTGGTTGATACCACTTAGAGTGTGCTAGTGGGATCAGGACAAACTAGATTAGTCTGTGAGTTTCTGGATGTGTTTTCAAGGGACTTGCTAGGGTTACCCTTTTTATGAAGAGATAGAATGGTGATTGGATTGGTGCCAGGGGATGGAATTAGATCTAGGGCACTGTTTGAATAGCTCCAGCAAAGTTGTAAGACCTAAGTGATTCAGTTATGAGATAAGATGGTATTCTCCAAGGTAGATCTTATATCTGGTTAGTACTAGTTAGAGATCAGGGAGAAGGTTAAGCAAAAGAATATTATATCAGATAAGGGCACTGGGAGTGCTGAGTTATAATTGGAGAGTTTGATTAATGTTTAGTGTCTTGATGAATTAGACGGACATAGCATTCAAAGGATTATTTGAATGGGATTTGTGATTGTCTTGGACGGTGGTATTGTGATGTATTTCTTGCGAAAATTTGCCAAGGTCAAGGAACGCCTCGGTAGGCAGGAGTTTCCTTGGATGGGCAGGATATTACATGTACTTTGTGGAAGAGTTCTGAGTCTTCTTGCAGATCAGAATCAATTATTAGGTTGTTATGACACCTCAGTGACAGGGAAAAAGTGATTGCCTGTGCATCACGTTGGTTAAAGGATCTAACCAGAACTAGAGTAAAGTTCTGGTGTGCTGGGTGGCTAGTTTTATGCTTAAGATTATTATCTCAGAGAGAATTAAAAAGGAAAATAATAAAGTGAACCATAGATAGGAAAGATTGAGTGGAAAGTCTTAGGTGGATTAGCTAAGGATTAAATAGTGTCAGGTATGAATTTATTAAGGTATAAGGATCGAATTGGAATCTGATGGACACTGAGATTAATTGGGAGATTCTGGATGAATCTCATGTTATTCTTTTATTCTCTTCATTCAGGCATCATGGAAATGTAACAGAATATGGAAGCTTTATAGTGGTGGCCTGAGATGGAGATGGGCATAATGGAATATGTGGCAAAGTTCTTAACCTGTTAGCAGGTCAAAACAGAGTATCGAAAACCAGTAAGGCCATTGCAGCCTTTGAGTATTCCATAGTGGAAATAAGGAAACATCGCGATGGGTTTCGCGGTGGGATTGCCCAGGGTAGTGGGTCAGCGTGATTTGGATTGGGTCATTAGGGACCAGTATTTAAAGTGAGTTCACTTCTATCAGTAAGGACAAGTAATACAACTGATCAGTATTCAGACCTCTATGTGAGAGAGGTAGTGTGTCTTCATGAAATTCAAGGTCTATCTTATCAGATGAAGACTTTATTATTACTTCCAGGTCTTGGAAAGGTTAAGGAAGGCGATGAGTATATGGTTGGAATGCAGTACAATTCATTTTCCTCAGACTGATGGTAAATCATAGAGAGAGAGAGAGAGAGTTATCCAGTATTGGAAAAGTACCATATGAGATGAGGTATGATAGAGAATGTTTATCACTGTTCATTGGAATGAGATGGGTGAGATGTTATATCTGGATCCTGAGGTAGTTCAGGGGACCATTGAGATTATTAGAGGTTAGAGCTTGGATGCTCACTTCTCAGAGTAAATGGAAAATTGTTACTGAATTGAAAAGTAGGAACATGAAATTCTAAGTAAAAGATTGTATCTTCCTTAAAAGTATCACCATGGAAATGGGTGAGGAGTTAAGAGTAAGTTGAGCCCTAGATTATTCTGACCGTTTGAATCCTGGATAGGATCGGTCAGGTTGACTTTGGATTGACCTTATCTTTGGCACTGTCAGTTGTATACAGTGTATTATGTATTTCCATGCTGCGGACATGGGTTAAAAGAAACTCATGTGTTGAGTTATGAGAATCTGGGGATTGAGGCTAAGTTATCCTGTAAGGAATAGCCAGTTCAGAAATGAAACAAAAAGAATAAGGTTTTGAAGAACAAAGTTATACCTAGGGTTAAGGTATGTTGCAGAAACAGTAAGGTCAAGGGAGAAACCTGGGAACTAGAATTAGTTGTGCAGAATTTATATTCCGGACAATTCAGATACATTTTGAGGACGAAATTTCTGTAAGGAGGGGATAGTTGTAATGCCCCAAATTTCCTAATAAGGTTTAGGACCTTGATTAGGAGGCCGGGAGGGCCATAATTGATTTATTATGCTATTTAATGATAATATGTATGTTTAGTTGTATTAAATATGCATGTGAACCCATTTCTGATTAATTGGGTGATTTTTATATTTTGGCCATTTCAGGCATATTTGGCATATATGTGATATGTGTGTGGTGCATTATTATTATTTGGTTCTGCTAGGGTTACTCAGCACGAGACGATCCTAGGAGGTAAGCTAGTGGGAAAGTCACAACCTGATTTATTCTTGACTCGGAGTGAGTCAAGGGGTATTTAGCACATTACCGGGTTATTGGGTAATGGGAATAAATATTTGATGAAAAATTGGGAGTTAATAAGATCAGGGGGAAATTCTGGAAGTTTTGACTATTTTTCCCTCGGGGAAGTTTTCGAGACCCTGAGCATTAGGATTTGTTTGAGGCTACTTAAGCTTGAAGTAACCTGTTAAGAAATAAAAAGAACGTTCAGAATGTTCTCTCTCCTTAAAAGTTCCATTTTTGTCTCCCGATCGCATCTTCGAAGGAAACTTGAGTTCTAGGACTTGGATTCAAGCGAGGATCAAGGCATAGCGATTCTAGGGAAGATTAGAAGCTTATTTGCTGGAGGATTTAGTTGGGAAACGACATAATTTGATGTAATCCAAGTTTTAAGTTCTAAGTTTTCAAAGATATTAAGCTTGAATTGGATTTTGTGTTTTAATGAGTTTTTGGATGATTTGAGACTTGGGTTTTAATGGTTTTGGATGATTAGGATGTTTGGGAACTTTGATTTTTGGATTTGGAGATGTTTGGATAGGATTTTGGAAGGTTTTAAAATGGAGAAAACGAGGAAAAATGGCTGGTTCGTGGTTGGGCCGCGACCATGTTCTTGGGCGCCGCGGCCCAGGCTCGATGAAGAAGGTGAAGGTTGCTAATGGGATGTAAAGGTCGCGGTGCTAGACTCAGGCAGAGAAGAGTTCTGCCTCTGTTTGGAGGTGGGTCGCGGCGCTTGAGGCCATTTGTGGCCAAAATGGTGTTTTGGTTATGGGAACTCGAACCTTAGGCCTTGGGATCATTCCTATTACTCGGTTTAGTGGAATTCGATGTCTCGGAGGCTAGGTCTTGGTCCGGGAACTTTTTATTACTCATTTTGATGAGGTTTTATATTGTGGTTGTGACTAGGTTATCACTAGAGGCTTGGAATCAGGATCGTGCTTGTGGCTCGTTTATTGGTAACATGTGCTTGGACCAAAGGTAAGAAAATTGCACCTCGTATATGACATGCATGGTTGTTATAGAGGCATGTCGAGTGTTTAAAGGTGATGCATGTGATTCATGAGAAACATGTGGTTAGGGCATTCCATGAATGTCAAATATGAGGTTGATCAGAGCTTGAGTCTCTGTGTTTATGCATAATCCTAATTATGCTAGCAATTGTTAAGTAAACATGCCGAATGCCCTGTATTCGGATATTTGACATATGATATATGCCTGGTAGTATTGCTTACTTGTGCGTGACGCTGAATTACTAGTCAGAATCGGCAATGGTGTCAGAACTAGCTATGAAGTTATGACTTACTTGTCAAGTTCGGCAGTAGTTTTGAGCACTGGTCGTGTGTTACTGACCTAAGAGTCAGGAGCGGCATAAACGTCATGAACGAAGAGCCGATAAAAGATTAGATCTAATCAACATCTGCATTGAATGACTCACTATGAGCATTAATGTCGAACCGACCCTAAGTTCGATGAAAACTAAAAGTGCTTGCCTAGTTCTATGACTAGTTACTCAGAGCCAGGGCCAAAGGCCCAAGTGACCCTATCGTCACATGGCTAAGGGAGAGGTACCCACAGTTGTAACTCTATGGTCACTCTCTTAGTTTACACTGATGGCTTGCCTAGTTCTATGACTAGTTACTTAGAGTCGGGGCCAGAAGGCCCTGGTGACCGTATCATCACATGGCTAGAGGGAACGGAATCCACAGTAGTGACTCTATGGTCACTTGATTGGTTTGCATTGGTGACTTGCTTATCAATCACTTATTCTGTTTAAGCTAGTGACGTGATCACTTATTTGTAAAGGGAAGGGAACCCACCAGTTGACCACGATTTTGGCCAACGACGAGTAGACGTCAAAACTACAATAATCCTTCAAGAGAAAATACGACACTGATAATTTTATAGTGGTTCAGCCCCAATATGTTGGTAATAGCCTAATCCACTTAGAGTTGTGATATATAGATCTACACTTAAGATCAGATGAACCTGTGTCAACTGAGTTTCTTAAGTGTAAATGAAAAATACAATATTTCTCTCATAATACAAATGTTCTCTTAGGAAAATCAGAGTTCGAATCCCCCCAATGATGCCATGAGCTTTTATTTATAGGCTCGGGATCATACAAATCAAAATCCCTCATAATCGGGATAATTTAGTTGCTCTAACCAATATTTAATTAATAATAAAATTTAAAATACAACAATATTCGATTTCTTTGGGATAATTTGAGAGATTCCCGCTGTGGGTACGACTAACTCTAGCAAAAGTCGTTACTGAAATTTTTCTGCAGAATCAAGATCTGTCTGGTCAGCCAACTCCACTCCCTGAAGTGAGACTAGTCAGCCAAATCACCCTTCCGATTAGACAAAACTTTTGATTGATCGGATACACTTGACTCCAAGATGACTGCTTGGCCAAAACAAATGATTGGTCGACCAAAACAGATGACTGGTCGGCAAAAACAGATGACTGGTCAGTCAAAAATCTTTACCGGTCGGACAGAAATTCTACCAGATCGATCAGATCACTTCCAAACTAGATAAATATTTTTCATTTCTAGTAATATCAAATGAATAATCTCAAACCTTTGCCCCAGCCATCTATTGTCACATGTCACTTTTATTGCCATGTCATCGTATTCAAATTTTGGGGATAACATTTGCCCCCCAAGATTATTATATGATATAGTCACATAATAAACTTTTTCTCAACTGCTGACGGCATAAAAAGAGAAAACTGACTTTACACATTCTCCCACCTTTGCAAACAAACCACGACATCTTACCATACCACGATCATTGTAGTTAACTGCTCCCAATCATGGGGGAGAGAATAGCAAAAATAATTTCAAGAGTCTAAGGGTAAGTGAAAATTTCCACTCTCTTCCCTTTCAATAAACCCATAGGTGCTCACAATTCATAAGCAAAAAAGAGGGCTCACAAACTACTCATTCTTCTTTTGGCTGAAACCTTCAAGGTTGTCTCCCCTCTTGGCTGAAATCTTCAAAGAACTCCAACAAGGGCTCCAATCTCTTCAAGCAAATCCAAGGATTCTTCAAGAAATCAACACCTCTTCAAGATATTTGGGTAAGTTCTTCGTCCTCATCTTCATTTTTAAGCTTTTTAAGCTTTAAAATTTTACATAAAAGCTTGTTAGAAACTTATATGTGTCGAAACCCCTTTTGGAATGAACTCTTGGATTTGTGTATGAGTTTTTATTGAATGATGCAATTTGTGGCTGTTTTGATGTAGTTTAGGCTATGGGTAAATCAATTTGGTCTCCAATTTTATGAAAATTTGAAGAAAAAATTATTTTCCATCCCAAATTGCATATTTAGGTTTATGGGTATTTAATGAACATATGAAATCCCTAGAACCTCTTGAACTTTTCAAACCCCACTTTTTGATCTTGTTATAGTGTCCTATGAGTAAGAAAAACATGTTTGTGTCCCATGCCTTTTGAGATTTGTTGTCTCTTCGAAAATAATTTATTGGGAAATCATGTGTATGGCCAATCGGTCATACTCTTCTAACCATTTGGACACTTAGACAATCCCCTAAATCGATCGGGTGTGCCTCCTCCTACGCAGATGCAAGGACACAATCACTCGGATATGCCCATGGCTTCTCGGACATTCCTCTATTCGCTCGGATCAGTGCCCAACTGATCGGACACCATGCAAACTGGTCGAACGCCTTGCATCCGCTCGGACTAGCCCCAGCCGATCGGACACTACGGCACCCACCTGGTCATCATGCGCATATGCCTGGACACGCCACACCGTCCACTCGGACACTACGTGCATTTACTCGGACAGGCCACACCTTCCGCTGGGACCGTGCCATCTGCTTGGACCACGCAAACCGCTCGGCCCAGTGCCCCAGCCGATCGGACACCACAATAGCAGTTCGGCCAACATGCCATCACTCGGCCCTTGAGTGCTCCCAAGCCTTTGTAAAAATGATTCATGCATTTTAGGCACCAAAACAAAATTTTTGCTTATTATGTTTGTTCTCATACATGTTTATTTTGGGGAGTAAAAATATTTTTACTACCCAGTAAAATATTTTCTGAGTAGTAAATAAATATTTTTCCTTTGCATTGATTGATTTGTGTTTGTTTGGTCCACTCACCTCCCCGTACTTTTTTGTAGATGAACCGCTTCGACTACAGGGGAGGTGACAACCATACAAACTCTGATTCTTCAGCTCCCAAGTCAAGCGACACTCCTCAAAGCAGCGATTCTTCATCCAAATCTCCTAGCAGTTGTACTCCCGAGGATCGCCTTCGTCGCCTTAAGAAAATCCTTCCTCGGTCATCTTTATACTTACTTCACGAGGAACAGTTTCTTAATCAATAGCTTCAACATCCGCCAATGAGGGTGAAAAAGTCTAATCGACTTCCTCAAGACCAAGATCCTCAAGTGGCTCGTAGAGCGAAACAGAAGGTTGTGGAATGTAGTAAAGCTCAAACTGCAACTTCTTCAAGACCTCCTCGCCAGGTCTAAAACACTAGTAAGCCTTGGAAAAAGACTACTCAGAACTTTACCACTGAGATTCGGCAATCAACTCCTCTAAAACTGAGGAAAGATGAAGATGGAACGCCTTCTTGGTTCATAGCCAAACCTTCTAAACTCAACCCCAAAATGCTCGAAAAACACATTCAGGCTTCGGGCCTTGAAGGAGTAAATGTGATATGCCCACGACCTCACCAGAGAGCTAATAATTCTGGTGGACCCTACTGCACCTGGTCTAGATACCACATTTTTGCAGGAGCTACCATACCACTGCATCCCTTTTTTCGGTCAGTAGCAGATTATTTTAATGTCTCTCCCTTCCAGATAGCTCCTAATGGAATTCAAGCACTATTTTCTCTATATATTCTCTATTACTTTCAAGGTTGGGAGCCACCAACTCCTCACAAAGTCCATTACCTTTTTGACCTTAGGACTAACCCAAGCCATAAGAATACATGTTTTTTCCACCTCTTCCGTATGCAAAAAGGGATTAAGTATCTCCATGGTATCGCGCACAAATCGAATCCCAGAAAATACGACAAGGAATATTTCCTCACTCCAAATATTAAGGCCAACAACCTGGCTTTCACACATGTAGGCCCTTTCCATCAACCTCTACCAACTAGGGAAATGCATTCCCAAGCAGAAAAACTTGCTAACATGTCTGTCGAAGAGAAAAATGTTAAGGAGTTGGTCAACGTGGAAAACCTTCAACTGGTGGGGTTATTATCAAGCAATCAGAACATCATAGAGGGCAGTACCACTGAAAAAGTGAACACAACTGATCAATCAAATGCTTATACTGAGGCAGTGACGAATCAGTTCTCTCCTAAACCATCCCCCTACTTACACCGACCAGGTGACCTTATTATTAGGGAACCTCTTCCAGAAGACCATCGCAGATACACCGTTCCTACCAGGCCTGGGAAAGGAAAGAACCTTGAGCTCCCTAGAGAAGTCAGCTCATCATTTGAAGAAGAAGACGACTTTCTTGATGGAATTCTAAACTCAGGTTATTCTGCTAACAGTAGCCATAGTTTAGTGGTTTGCTATAAATAACTGTCTTTGAGAATGATTTTGTGAAATCTGTAAAGTTATGTGGTAATAGCACAACTTTCTTTTACTTATATATTATCTCCCATTTTTACTAACAAATCTTGTGCTTCACTCTTTTTTGCAGATCCAAATATGTTTAAGCAATTCAACACTTCCTTTGCCCAAATGAGGAAATCTGGGGAAGGTAGTAGCTCAAACCCTCCGAGCAAAGTCGCGAAGACTGTACCGACCAGCCAGGGGAGATTATCTGACCAACCTATCATCATCACGCAGTTGACTCCTTCACCACTTCCTCCTTCTACTAGCTTATCAACTGCCCGAGTGGCTAGCTTAAGTGAGCCACTTTGCATTGCTTGTGATATTGGAAAGGAGTTGCTAGACAACACTCTACATCATGCTACAACAACTCAAACCTTTGAGTCTTTACCCCAGCTTAGCGTTGACGTTGTCCTTCAGAGAGGTCTTTCCCAAATGATGAGTGTAAGTACCTTATCATCAAGATGTCACACTTTGTTATTAATTGTTTTTACTCTAAGAAACTTTCTGTTATCCATTTCAGGCACTTATCACTATCAGTCATGCTCAACACCGAGCAGTAGAATATAAGGAATTAGTTAAAGGCTTGAATGACCAATTGGTGGAATCCCAAGCGAAGATAGAGCAACTGACCAAATCTCATAAAGGCCTTCAAGAAAAAACTGAGCAGGCAGAAAAAATAGTTGATGACCAAGAAAGAACATTGAAGGAGTTGACGGATGAGAACAACAAACTCATCCAAACAAACAAGAAATTAACCGACCACCAGGAGAAACATATTCAAGAGATCGAGGAGTTGAAGCAGGATAAGGAAGTCGATCTCACTCGCTATGAAGAAATCTATTTCAATTGTTTCTACCAGATCTGGAAGTTGAACAAACCCCTTAACCTTGACTTTCTTTCTGAAAAAGAAAAATTCGAGGAGGTCTCCAAATATGAAGCCAAGGCTGTCGAGGAGGCAGCTCTTCCAGCTGTCGCTGTGCCTGCCTCTCCTGCTCTATCTTTTCGACTCGAGGAGACCCCTGATGATGATGGTGTTGACCAACCAGGAAACAACCTTCCCAACCAGTGAGCGTATTGGACCGACCATACAACAAGTTTGGCCGATCAGAGGCCATGCTCAACTAGAATAGTGCAGACTTTGTTCCCAGCCAGTAGTTTACTTCTTTTTCTCACACTTTTTGCGAAGAAAATTTTATACTTTACTTTTCTTTTCTGACTTGAAACATTCTAAGTCTATTTAGACTTAAGACTTTATAAGTTTTTTGTGAATAGTAAAGTCACTCTGATGTACGCCTTATATTTTCGCATGAGTACTTAGTTTTCTAACTTCGAATTTCTAGACATTTCATAAGTCTCTACTAAGTATACTTTCTCACACTCTTATTGCTCTAACACTTTATGAGCATAATGTTTATTGTCATATGAATATCTGCTTCTAACTTGAAATTTTAAAAAATTCTGAGTTACTTAAGCTTTGTCAAACAAGTTAGCTTAATGGCCTTTTTTGACTTTGAAAATTTACAAGTCAACCTAAAAACAAATATCTTAACTCGTGCTCTTATTGCCTGTGTTAAATTATGTACCAGTACACCCCATGTGCCCCCCAAGTGATCGAGGGTTGAAAGATCCTTGGTCACTTGCTACTTGACCGAATCTGTTCAAGCAGTTAATTACTCGTAAAACACATAGAACATATAGAAAATATTTGAGCAGTTGAACACTGCTTGAATATATCAACCAGTTGAACACTGTTAAGATAATTAACACACATGCATATTTGTAGCAAGAATCGACCACGCTGCACGTCGTCCCTTTTATTACTCATAAATTAAAATGGACAAAACGTGTCTAATAACGAGTCTTAAACAAAAAAAAATTGTTCAAAAATAAATAAATGACTAGTTAGCAAATAACCAGCTCATAAACCAAACTCAAATCACAAGTTAAAAAACTTGAAATTAAGCTACCAATCTGAAAGCGGTATTTTAGCGATAATATATCCTCAGATGCTCGCCATTCCAGTGGTTCCTCATCAGGCTCCGTCAACCAAATCCGATCCTAGCACTCCCGCACATGCCAAAGTGTCTGGGCATATCTCTCCCTTGCTTTGTTACTATCCTCAACCAAGTGTGGACCTCCACATATAGTGTCTAAGGTAAAGTCCACAGGCCCAGGTTACAAGGGTGGAGATCTCTGTCGCTTGAACCCAGGATTGCTGTTGCCTCCTTCTCCTTGGGTTGTTTCTGCTTGATACTTTTTCAATTTGCCCGACCGGAGAAGAAATTCTATCTCATCGTTGAGGTGATTGCATTCATTTGTGTCGTGGCCATAATCTCCATGGAACCGACAAAATTTGTTCATGTCCCTCTTAGATATCTCTTTCCTCATCGGTGGAGGTTTCTTGTAGGGAACTTCCTGATGACTGGCGAGATAGATTTCTACCCAGCTAGCTGAAAGAGTTGTGTAGTTTGTGAATCGGGGCTCATACTTGGTTGGCGTATCGTTTGGACCCAACTTAGCCTTCTTTTCATCATGGCGGTCAGATCCGTTATTCCCACGTTTCTTTCTGCCATTTTGACCATTTCCTCCATTCTTAGGAGGATTAGTTGATCCGCCCAGATTGTTTATGCCTTTCTCCTCTTTCTCAATCGTATCATCCAATTTCATATACTTGTCCGCTCGGTCAAGAACTTGTTGAAGTGTCAAAATTGGATTGTGATGTATACTATCCCACAAGGGGCTCCGATAAGTTATCCCAAAGGATATTGCAACCATCTTCCCCTCGTCTCCAACAGCAGTTGCTCAGTTGGCCTCTCTCATGAATCTCTGTATATAATTCTTCAGAGATTCATCATTTCCTTCTTTGATGTCAGCCAAGTGGCTGGCATAAACTGGAGGGGTTCGAGCAACATTGAATTGCCTACAAAATTCCTTCCTAAAAGATTCCCAAGAGGTAATGGAGTTTGGCTTGAATTTCCAATACCATTCTTGGGCAGTATCGGATAATGTAGTCGGAAAGACTCTACATCGGTAATTGTCACTTACACCGAGCAGTTTTGTTTGGTCCTCAAATTTTCCAACGTGCCTAATGGAATCAGCTTTTTCTGTATAAACTGGCAGAACTGGTGCTTTATACTTAGCTGGCGGCTGGGCTGCTCTGATCCTAGCACAAAAGGGACTACCACTTCTGTGGTCTATCACTTCCATTCTGGAGGGACGTTTTGACAAACCTTGCACTACAGCCGTTAGCGCATCAAGCTGGGCTTGGATGGCTGGTGCAACTGACGAGGTGCCAAGGTCGTGACCGCCTGGTCAGGCATTTTCATCTAGTGCACAATTGTCAAGTATTTCTACTTGGCTAGCAGGGTGGTTCAGATTTTGCCCTTCGACCAGGACCGTCCTGTTCATGTCTCTGATAATGTCCCTTCTACGTCCTCCTAGGCGATCAAACACTGTGCTCCGAGTTTTTTCAGAAGGCTTACCGCGCGGTGTTAGGAAAATATGTATTGCCTCAATGGAAATAAGTAAGAATAATTACAACTCTATGCAAAATATTACAATAGACAAGGATTGACTAAATAAAGTGTTACAACTCCATAACTGAAAATACAAATGAACAAAAGAAGAAGAAGAAGAAGAAGAAGAAGAAGAAGAAGAAGAAGAAGAAGAAGAATAAGAGAATAGTAAAATACAAATCTAAGCAAAAGATTACAAATAAAGAAAAGTGTTTGAAACAAAAGAAAGGAAAAGATTACAACTCTTAAACAAGAAATACAAGTAAATAGATAAGAAGAATATAAAGATGAAAAGCAATAGAATGAAAGAAAGGAACAAGAAACAAAAGATAAACAACTCTCACTCACACTACCAAAGTGAAGAGTGTTGGGGATCACCAACTTGAACAAGGTTTGAAACCTTTGTCCAAAAGCTTATTTCCCCATAACTCAAGCACTAAGGGATCTCTCACAGATTATAGGAAATGCTTTCTGGAATTAGCAAGCCTCAAGGTGTTTCTAGCCAAGTGCACTAATGGATAGAAAATGTTGTGTCTTTCAAGTGAGCTATAGGCTCCTATTTATAGAGTTTAGAGACACCCTTTGAATTTCAAATTCCACCAACCCCCATGGATGTTACCAATGTTTAATTGGATTAATATGGAATTAAAAATGAGATTTAGGAGTTATTTGGGTTTTTGGAACTGTTTAGCACATTTGGAAAAAAATGAAAAAATGGCTTGAAATGCACCTATAGGGACATCAGTGGCCGTGGCCACTGCTCTCTGTCCCCCAGGCCACGGCCACAGCCCAGTTTCAGCACTTGAAAATGTGTTGTTTTTCCAAACGGTTCCAAACCCTCCCAAATGATTTTGTAACTCTCAAAACACATTATTGGGATTAAAATCATATCTCTAACAACCATTTCACATATGGGTTTATGAAATTCATCTCAATATTGTGTAACACCAAATTTACACAATAAAGGGTAATATTTGGAAGTTACAAATTTGTAACACCAAATATGTTACATTATTTGGATATATCTCATATATATAAATATTGTAACTCTCTATTATATGTTACAATATGTGACACTCTTTGTCACATTTATTTAATCTAAAACATTATATTATAATATAATATAATATTACATTATATTATAAAATAATATAACATTCCCCCACTAGATTAAATAGTTGTCTATTGTAACACTTATTTAATCAATCATTATATTTTAAAATATAACATATCCCCCACTTGATTAAATAAGAACTCTCTCTTATAGAAGTCATTGCATTAGTGCATAAAGCAAATTATTTTTCAACTTGAACTTTACTATAGTGTAATTATCACAAAATTTGTCGAAAATTTGGTTGCACTAGGCATTGAACCATCTTTTCATGATAACAAACCGGTGATAACACACACACCTTTGCGATGTTCACTTGAGACCTCCATGTCTCGCTTTGCACCGTTAATGGCCATGTGCACTTTCCATTCATGGACGTTCTTGAGAATACTCCCAATTCTCATGAGAGGCGGCACCACCCCTAGGTCCATATAGGTAGAATTCTTACAGTATTTTGTTACCAAAAATACTTTTCTTCACAAGACTGAATTCTATTAAAAAACCTTTCGGTTTTAACCCTCAACTTGATAACACACAAGTACTCAATATCTCAGATGGGACATGTTTTGAGTACAACTAATATTCACTTGATTGACTTGTTGTTACCTATTGAACCTGACATTAGTTGAATAACTAGTGTTAAGATAGGTTACCATCAATCGTGAATCTCTTTAGGGATTTTAAGTCCCATCCCTCGAGATGATGCAGCCACTAAATCCCTCGTTAGTGGCTTAGTGAAAGGATCCGCCAGATTTTCACTTGTTCTCACATAGGATATTGAGATGACTCCTCTTTGAATCAATTCTCTTACATATCCATGTCTTAGACTAATGTGTCTCGACTTCCCATTATACACTCCGCTGTATGCTCTAGCCAATGTTGCTTGGCTATCACAATGTATCGATATAGTAGATACATTATCTTTGATTAGGGGAATCTCTAACAACAGATCCCTTAACCATTCAACCTCTTTACCGGTAGCAGCTAGAGCTATAAACTCTGCTTCCATAGTGGAATGAGATATACAGGTTTGTTTCTTGGAACCCCAAGAAATTGCACCTCCACCAAGTGTAAATACCCAACCAGTTGTGGACAAGTTGTCCCCAAGATTGGATATCCAACTTGCATCTGTATATCCTTCTAAAATTGAAGGAAATTTGGAGTAGTGAAGGCTTAGTCATTTGGTTTTCTTGAGATAGCCTAGGACTCTTCCAATTGCCTTCCAGTGATCCACACTTAGATTACTTGTAAACCTACTAAGTTTACTTACCGCAAATGCTATATCAGGTCTAGTACATTGGGCAGCGTACATTAGACTCCCTATAGCACTAGCGTACTCCAATTGAGCCACCGCTCTTCCTTCATTCTTCTCTAGTTTTACACTATGATCGAATGGAGTATTGGCATCTTTGACCTTGAGATGGTTAAATTTGTTCAATACTTTCTCAACATAGTGGGATTGCCCTAACGCAAAACCCCCACTATGTTTCTTTACTTTGATACCGAGTATGGTATCAACTTCTCCAAGATCTTTCATCTTGAAGGTTGATGATAGAAACCTCTTCGTTTCTTCTATCCCTTTCATGCTATTACTTAGAATAAGTATGTCATTCACATATAAGCAAACAATGATCACATATCCCTTACAAGTTTTGGAATACAAACACTTGTCTCCATTGTTATGTCTAAACCCATTAGACATGATGGCTTGATCAAATTTCCCATGCCATTGCTTAGGAGCTTGTTTCAATCCATATAAGGATTTTACAAGTCTACAAACTTTATGTTCATATTTAGGTAGGATATACCCTTCGGGTTGTTCCATACAGACCTCCTCATTGAGGTCACAATTAAGGAATGTCGTTTTCACATCCATTTGATGAACATACAAGTTGTGTATAGAAGCTAAAGCGAACAAAATTCTTATAGAAGTTGTTCTTGCAACAGGCGCATAGGGCTCGAAATAATTGATACCCTCTTTTTGCCTAAACCCTTTAGCTACTAATCTAGCTTTAAAGGTTTGGATAGTGCCGTCAGTGTGGTATTTTCTCCTAAATACCCACTTACACCCAATTGGCTTAGACCCCGGTGGGAGGTCTACCAATTCCCAAGTGTTATTAGAAAGAATGGAATCCATCTCATCATTGATGGCTTCTTTCCAAAATGCACTATCTCTCGATTGCATAGCTTCTCTATAAGTCTTAGGATCATCCTCAATGAGAAGTACAATAGGAATTTTCCTAATAACTTCCTCTCTATTTCCTTCTACCATGTAGAACGAAATTCGTTGAGAATCTATCTCATCCACTACTAGACTTTTATGATTTTTAAGCCTTTGACTTCTTCTAGGTTCAAAGGGTTGCTTTACATCCTTTTGAGAATTCTCCTCTTGAGAATCAACTTTGGATGTAGAAGCTTGAGAATTTTTCTCATATAACAAATTTTCCTTTAGAGATGTTGAAGCTTGAGAATTGTTGTCACATAACATATTCTCAAAAAATTCAACTTCTCTAGATTCAATCACAATATTAGACTCTAAGTCTAATAGCCTATAAGATTTACTATTGTTGGCATAACCAACAAAAGCACACTTTATGGCTCTTGAACCTAACTTTGTTCTATTAGGTTCGTTTTTCTTGCAATATGCAAGACACCCCCATACTTTGAAGTACCCTATGTTGGGTTTTCTTCCTTTCCATAACTCATATGGAGATATCTCATTTTTCTTCATAGGTATTGGATTAAGAATGTGATAAGTGGTTAAAAGCGCTTCACCCCATAAGTTGAAGTTCAACTTAGAAAACACCAACATAGAATCTATCACCTCTAGATAAGTCCTATTTTTCCTTTCGGCGTTATGGTGTATAAGGTGTAGTGCACTCATGAATTATACCATTTTCTTCACAAAATGTATTGAATTCATTAGAGAAGTACTCTCCTCCTCTATCACTTCTTAGCACCTTATTCTTTTTATTTAGTTGATTTTCAACTTCTAATTTATACAATTTAAAAGCATCAAAAGTTTCATCTTTATGCTTTAAAAGAAACACATAGGTATATCTACTAAAATCATCTATAAAAGTAAGAAAATACCTTTTACCACCTCTAGTTAAAACACCATTTAATTCACAAAGATCACTATGGATTAAATCTAGTAAATTATATTATCTTTCTACACTAGGAAATTGTTTCTTAATCATTTTTTCCTTAACGCATGTTTCACATTTACCATAGTTTTTAATATTGCATGCAATCATACCACATTTTACTACTCTTTTCATGGTTGAAAAACATATATGCGATAGTCTAAGATGCCACAAAATAAAGAATCATACTCAACAATATAGGTGGAATTAGCATTTTTATTGATAACATTAAAAGTTACATCATTGGTGCACAATTTAACCATACCCTCACAAGAGTACCCCTTTCACAAAAATACATTTGATTTGGTAAGTATAAGTTTACCGGTCTCAAAAATGGCTTTAATGCTGGGCTTGCCAAGAAAATCACCACTTACCAAGTTTCTACTCATTTCGGGAACATAAAGTACATTCACTAATGTAACTTTCTTGCCAGAGGTGAAAAAGACTTCAATGGTACCTTTCCCAAGTACCTTGGATTTGCCCTCATTGCCCATTTGAATCTCATGGTTGCCCTTTGACTCTTCAAAGGTCTTGAACAATGATTTGTCATAGGTGACATGGACGGTGGCACATGTATCATACCACCACCCTTTCACCTTGCCTTGGACCGCATTCACCTCACTAAGGGTAGAAACTATGTTTTCCTCATGAGTTGCATTCACCTTAGGTCCTTGTTGGTCTTTTCTATGCCTACACTCTCTAGCATAGTGACCCTTTTTCCCACACACAAAGCAAGGACCTTTCTCTCCCTTAAACTTGTTTGGGTTGGTTTTTGGACCCAAAGGTTTCTCGTTACCCTTTTTCGCTTTGTTTTTGGGATGTTTTGGTTGTGACATCGCATTTGCTTTGGAAGTCTCTCCATTAGACCCCTCCACAAGTTTATCTCTACATATCGATTCCTCTTCAATTCGAATATGCTTTTGGATTTCCTCCAAAGAATAATCCTCATTTTTATGAAGGATTCTTTTCCTATAGCTCTTCCAAGTTGGTGGTAATTTAGCCACTATAGCACCAACTTGAAAGGCCTCGGAAAGCTCAATATTTAAAACTTTCATATTGTTAACAATTATTTGCAATTCATGAATTTGAGGAAGAATAGGTTTATCACCAAAAAATTTGAAATTGAAGTATTGAGATATCAAAAACTTTTTGGTACCTTCCTCTTCTGCCTTGAACTTTTTCTCAAGTGCATCCCATATTTCCTTGGCCAATTTGGTCTCGGTGTAGAGGTCATAGAGCCTATCGAATAGGGCGTTGAGGATATGACCCCCACAAAGGAGATTGTCCTCCTCCCTCTTCCTTCTTTTCTCCACCTCCTCGGGAGTGTCCTTGTCGGATGGTGTTGGGAGAGGTTCTAGAGTTGATTCTAGAATGTAGGCGATTTTGAGAGTGGTAAAATGGAATCTCACCTTGTCTTGCCACCTAGTGAAATTGGACCCATCAAACCTATCTAACCTCACTAGGTCTTGATTCATGATTTTAATGGTCTCACCTTCCATTGAAATAAACAAAGGGATAAGCTTTTGAATATTAGGAAAATATGTATTTGCCTCAATGGAAATAAGTAAGAATAATTACAACTCTATGCAAAATATTACAATAGACAAGGATTGACTAAATAAAGTGTTACAACTCTATAACTGAAAATACAAATGAACAAAAGAAGAATAAGAAGAAGAAGAAGAAGAGAATAGTAAAATACAACCCTAAGCAAAAGATTACAAATAAAGTAAAGTGTTTGAAACAAAAGAAAAGAAAAGATTACAACTCTTAAACAAGAAATACAAGTAAATAGAGAAGAAGAATATAAAGATGAAAAGCAATAGAATGAAAGAAAGTAACAAGAAACAAAAGATAAACAACTCTCACTCACACTACCAAAGTGAAGAGTGTTGGGGATCACCAACTTGAACAAGGTTTGAAACCTTTGTCCAAAAGCTTATTTCCCCATAACTTAAGCACTAAGGGATCCCTCACAGATTATAGGAAAAGCTTTCTCGAATGATCAAGCCTCCAAGTGTTTCTAGCCAAGTGCTCTAATTGATAGAAAATGTTGTGTCTTTCAAGTGAGCTATAGGCTCCTATTTATAGAGTTTAGAGACACCCTTTGAATTTCAAATTCCACCAACCCCCATGGCTGTTACCAATGTTTAATTGCATTAATATGGAATTAAAAATGAGATTTGGGAGTTATTTGGGATTTTGGAACCGTTTAACACATTTGGAAAAAAACTGAAAAAATGGCCTGAAATGCACCTATAGGGACATTAGTGGCCGCGGCCACTGTCCTCTGTCCCCCAGGCCACGGCCACAGCCCAGTTTCAGCACTTGAAAATGTGTTGTTTTTCCAAATGGTTCCAAACCCTCCCAAATGATTTTGTAACTCCCAAAACACATTATTGGGGTTAAAATCATATCTCTAACAACCATTTCACATATGGGTTTATGAAATTCATCTCAATATTGTGTAACACCAAATTTACACAATAAAGGGTAATATTTGGAAGTTACAAATTTGTAACACCAAATATGTTTCATTATTTGGATATATCTCATATATCTAAATATTGTAACTCTCTATTATATGTTACAATATGTGACACTCTTTGTCACATTTATTTAATATAAAACATTATATTATAATATAATATAATATTACATTATATTATAAAATAATATAACACGCGG
Source organism: Humulus lupulus (assembly GCF_963169125.1). Classification (NCBI taxonomy): domain Eukaryota; kingdom Viridiplantae; phylum Streptophyta; class Magnoliopsida; order Rosales; family Cannabaceae; genus Humulus; species Humulus lupulus. The sequence continues at coordinate 232,182,380 of NC_084802.1, read as the reverse complement.
AACTTGCTCTCTCCCACTGTGCTGCTGGTCGGGATGTAGCGGTGGCCTTCCTATACGTGTCGGGCAGTCTTCTCCTCCTTGGTGGTTGTTGCCCTATTTTTCCTTTGATCGGTCGGTGTGATGACTATCAACCTCATCACGGCCATGCCCATCTTTGTACTGTGAAGTTCCCTTATCTCGAGGAGTTCAGGTCTGATCCTGCCTTGGTGGAGTCTTCTTACTGCCCGACCGGTGACTTCCTGATCTAGAAGTTTCTAATCGGTGGCTCCTGGAGAGAGTTCTAGAGTTCTCCCTTTGTGTCGATGAAGTTCTGGAGTGGAACCCATCATCCTCCCGACCAGGGGGTTTACTCATACTTCTATTCGGTCCCCGAGAATTGGCTCTACCAGCAGTTCGACCAGCATCATCACTCCTTGCTCTCTGGGCGGCCGCTCCTCGTGCTGCAGTCTATGCATTGGCCTGGGTCAACTGCGTTGCCGTTTCCAGAGAAAGTGCAGCCTCGCGGTGTCGCCGATTAGCCTCTTCCTGTCATCGTCTGATCTCTTCACTTCTGGCATCCATCTCCCATCTTTGCTGCTCAAATGCAGCCTTCTGCCTGGCCATCTCTTTAGCAAATGACTCCTGTCGAGCGTTGAATTGCACCATCTCATCTTAGAAGGCCCCCATGGCTTCCTGGAGTTGTTCAACCTTTGGAGTTGTCTCCCCGAGAAAGACCCTGGGCTCAGTCTCAGGGTTCTGAGGTCCAAGACATTCTGATCTAGCATGTTCTTTTGACATCCCTGACTTCTTGGATGCTGCATTGGTATTCTTGGCGCCATAATGATATGATCATAGTGCATTTCCTCTCTTCAAGCTCTCAATGAAAGCACCAAAATGTTGACCATGATTTTGGCCAACGACGAGTAGACGTCAAAACTACAATAAACCTTCAAGAGAAAATACGACACTGATAATTTTATAGTGGTTCAGCCCCAATATGTTGTTAATAGCCTAATCCACTTAGAGTTGTGATATATAGATCTACATTTAAGATCAGATGAACCTGTGTCAACTGAGTTTCTTAAGTGTAAATGAAAAATATAATATTTCTCTCATAATACAAATGTTCTCTTAGGAAAATCAGAGTTCGAATCCCCCCAATGATGCCATGAGCTTTTATTTATAGGCTCAGGATTGTACAAATCAAAATCCCTCATAATCGGGATAATTCAGTTGCTCTAACCAATATTTAATTATTAATTAAATTTAAAATACAACAATATGAGATTTATTTGGGATAATCTAAAAGATTCCCACTATGGGTACGACTAACTATAGCTGAAGTCGTTACATAAATTTTGCTGCAGAATCATGATCTATCTGGTCGTCCAACTCCACTCCCTGAAGTGATACTGGTTAGCCAAAGCACCATTCCGGTTAGGTAAAACTTTTGACTGACCAGATACACTTGACTCCAAGATGACTGCTCGACCAAAACAGATGACTGGTCGACCAAAACAGATGACTGGTCAGTAAAAAATCTTTGTCAGTTGGACAGAAATACTACCAAGTCGGTCAGATCACTTCCAAACCAGATAAATAATTTTCATGTCCAGTAATATCACAAGATTAATCTCAAACCTTTGCCCCAGCCATCTATAGCCACTTGTCACTTTTATTGCAACGTCATCGTATTCAAATTTTGGGGATAACACCACCTTAGTGACTTTTACAACTGTCACTCTTTTATTTAGGGCTATAAGCCCAGCATGGTTATCGGAACCACCAGTGTTAAATCACTCATCTAATTAGGATTGACTTGATAGTCATCCACTCAGGAGGGTAGGAATCCTTATCCTGGATACCCATCATTATTTGAACTTATTTGCATGTGTGATTAAGGCTATTATGGCTAGGCATGCACTTTATGATTTGATGACATGATATTACTGATCATGAGCATATTGATTTTTCTTGCTGGGCTTCGGCTCACGGGTGCTATGTGGTGCAGGTAAAGGCAAAAGAAAGCTGGACCATCCATGAGTTGGAGAGCTTAGGTGACGATGTGTACATATGCGGCTGCTCGACCGCCACGGCCGAGGGTTGAAAGAGGAACTAGGGTTAAACCCTATTTTCCTGCTTAGATCGGCTGGTAGTAAATAGTTTCTTGTAATAAACTTTTAAATTATACTTTTGGGATCCCAATGTATACAGTAAACGTTTTAGTGAAACGTTATATCTTAACCAAAATTTTTAATCCCTAAACCGCTAATCATACTTAGTTACACGATTATGACCAAATGACTCAATTAATGAGTTTAGCAATGTTTAAAAGGCACACCGTAACGGTCCCTGAGTTTAGGGCGTTACAATTTTGTATTGCTAGGTTATATCCCTGAATGATTTATTACCTATTTTGAGTTAAATCATTGTGAATTCTTTTCTTTTCCTTGTGTTTGGGAAACAAGTATACTCAAATGTTTTAAACATTGTTGTATAGAAATTTTCAATGGAGCCTAACACCTGAGGCAGGGGATGTCGATTTGTTAACCCACCAGACCCAGCCGAGAGAGCATTCGTTGACCAAGAGCAAATCATGGCCGAGGTCGAGGAAAGGGTTGAGACCGAGGACAAAGGGTATAGCCAGAACTAAATCTGGCAACTCAGATAGAGGATGTAAGAAGGACTATGCATGAGAAGAATGCGGAAAAAACTCAGATGTTCGAGGCAATGATGCGGAGATTCCGAAAAGTGCCACATAACCCCACATCCCCAGCACCTCGGGAAGACATTCCCGAACAACAGGAATTCCTGGCACAAGAAGACCCACTGGTGGGAGGGAATCTGGCAGCGAATGCACCTAGAGTAGAACTTCCAAAACAAATCTCGGAACGGTTTGGCAGATAAAATCCACCGATGTTCGAAGGGACTTCGGACCCTTTGGTGGCAGAAGAATGGGTCAGCGTGCTGGAGAGGATCTTTGACTTTGTGGTGGCTGCCGAATGGGAAAAGGTAAATTGTGTGGTGTATATGCTAAGGAGGGACGCCCAGATGTGGTGGGATATTGCTAGGAAATAACGTGATGTTGCATGAATGGAATGGGGCAGAATTCCTGAACCTATTCAATGCTAAGTACTTCAACCAGACGGTGATAGATCGGAAGGTGGTTGAGTTCTCCAACCTAGTCCAAGGGTCATCTAGCATATAGGAGTACATGTGTAAGTTTGACCAACTCTCAAGGTTTGCTTCGGATCGGGTAAACATTGAAGCCCACCACGTACGCAAATTTATGAAAGGATTGAAAAGGGAGATAACACAGTTCATGGATATTGGGAAGACCAGCCAGTATACTTATGATGAAGTCATGGAGTGAGCAATTCATCAAGAGTTGTGGCTGGTATAAGAGATGAAAGGGCCCTACAGGGCTGAAGAACGAGCACATGTCTCCAATGACTGGGGAAGGTACTCTAGTAACCAGAGCGACCTTTCTAGAATGTTTGCATTCAGAGGCAATAGAAGTGTGGGGAAGACCAATACTTCTGGAAACTCTCAGTTTCCAAGTGGTGGAAATAATAAACGAAGGATGGAGCCACCAAGCTGAAGTTCGAACTTCAACAAGTAGCCAAGAAGAGAAAGCTACTATTGGCTACAATGCAACAAATGCAATCGACGCCACCCAGGTGAGTACAACAACAACAACTGCTTCACCTGTGGAAAGCCGGGTCATTTCTCCAGGCACTGTCCGACTCATGGTCAGAAGGAAGGAAACGACCAACCAAAGCCAATAAGAATTGCACCAAGAGTTTATGCACTCACCCAGGGTGATAAATGAGCTGGGACTTCTGACATGGTGTCAGGTCAACTTCTTGTGGCTATTAACTCAACATATGTATTGATGGACACTGGTGCATCCCATTCATTTATTGCTGCATCGTATGTCGATAAGATAGATTGGAAGCCTGAGCCTGTGGCAAATGTATGTGGTGTATCCTTACCTTCAGGGGAGGATATGATGCTACGGTCTTGGGTTAGACGTACCAGTCTAGGTAGATAGTCAGAAGTTGACTGTGGATTTGCTAGTTTTAGATATACATGAGTACGATGTTATTTTTTGTATGGATTGACTAACCAAATACGGGGCGGTGGTGAATTGCAAACGAAGAAAGTTGACTTTTAACCCACTTGGGGAAGAACCGTTCGTGTTCCAAGGCACAACCCGCGAGAAGAATTTCGCTATAATCTCCACCTTGAAGGCTAGGAAACTACTGGACGATGGATGTATCGGCTACCTGGCAAACGTATTAAACAAGGATAGAGAGGCTAAGCTAAAACTAACGGAGGTAGCTATGGTGTGCAAATTTCCAAACGTATTTCCTGAGAATCTTCCAAGGATACCCCCAGACCGAGAAGTCAAGTTCAAGATCGAATTAATTCCAGGAACCGCACCCATTTCAAAGGCACCATATCAGATGGTATTGATAGAGCTCAAAGAACTGCAAGCACAAATACAAGATTACCTGGATAAAAGCTTCATACGACCGAGTCATTCTCCGTGGGGAGCCCTGGTACTATTCGTGAAGAAGAAAGACAACTCCATGAGGATGTGTATAGACTACCGCGAACTCAACAAAGTGATGATCAAGAATCAATACCCATTTCCCATAATCAATGATCTATTCAATCAACTTCAAGGAGCATCGGTATTCTTGAAGATCGATTTAAGATTTGGCTACCACCAGTTGAAGGTCAAGGAATCAGATATTCCCAAGACCGCATTCCGAACATGGTATGGCCAATATGAGTTCGTGGTAATGTCTTTCGGACTCACCAATGCACCTGTGACATTCATGGATCTTATGCATAGGGTACTGGGTGAGTATTTGGAAAAATTCATGATCATATTTATAGACGATATACTCATATACTTGCAAAACCAGGAAGAACACGCCCAGCACCGGGAACTAATCTTACAACGATTACGCAAGAAAAAGTTGTACGCCAAATTCTCCAAGTGCGAATTTTTGTTAACTCAAGTGAGTTTCCTAGGACACGTGGTGTTAGGAGATGGAATTGCAGTCGATCCAGCCAAAATCAAAGTGGTGGAACAATGGAAAGCCTCGAAGAATGCACAAGAAGTCCGATGTTTCTTGGGTTTGGCAGAATACAATAGGCGCTTTGTGGAAATTTTTTCCAAAATAGCAATGCCTATGACCGCACTAACCCAAAAGAACGTCAAATTTGAGTGGAGGGACAAGTGTGAATAGAGATTTCAAGAGCTAAAGACCAGAATAACGACTGCTCCAATATTCACCATTCCAAAGGGTACCGAGGGATATGCTATTTATGGCGATTCATTAGATCAAGAGCTCGGAATCGTACTAATGCAACACGGGAAAGTGATCGAATACGCCTCCCTACAACTGAAAAACTACAAGAAAAACTATCCAATCCATGACTTGGAGCTAGCAGTGGTAGTGTTTGCGTTAAAGATTTGGAGACACTATCTCTATGGGATTCACTGCGACATATACACGGATCACAAGAGTCTGAAATATTTTTTCATCCAGAAGAAGTAAAACATAAGATAACGGAGATGGTTCAAATTGTTTAACGATTAAGATTGTGATATACTATACCACCCAGGCAAGGCTAATAAAGTAGCTGACGCTTTGAGTCGGCAGCCAATGGCTTATGTAATGACGGTGAAGGAAATACCCCAAGAACTACAAACTGATATCTCCAACCTGGATTTGGAGATAGTAGTGGGAAGATTAGCAAAGTTATCCGTGCAACCCACGATCATGGAAAAAATCCAAGGGGGACAACTCGCAAATCCGTGGATCCAATGACTAATGCATAAGACTACGAAAGATATGATATCAAGATTTCACATCTTGGAAGATGGAGTGTTGGGCTTCAAGGGTAGAATATGCATGCCTGATTATAAGGAGATCAAGAGGCAAATCTTTTATGAGGATCATATACTCCTTACGCTAAGCATTCGAGAACCACTAAGATGTATCAGGATATCAAAAGATATTTTTGGTGGGTAGGAATGCAGAGAGAAGTAGCGGAGTACGTGGCACACTGTTTGACATGCTAGAAAACCAAGGCAGAGCATCAGCGACCTGCAGGGTTATTGCAGCTGCTAGAGATCCCTGAGTGGAAATGGGCAATGGTCACCATGGACTTTGTGACCGGGTTACCACACACGATGCAATTTGGGTTATCATGGATAGACTAACAAAATATGGTCATTTCTTACCCATTAAGACAATAAACGGTGCAGATAAACTGGCAGACTTGTACATCGCGGAGATAGTGCGATTACGTGGGGTTCCCATTTCTTTAGTGTTCGATCGTGACAAGTGATTTACCTCCGCATTTTGGAGAAGGATGCAAATGGTATTTGGAACTAAACTCAAGTTTAGTATTGCCTTCCATCTACATGCAGATGGCTAGAGTGAATGAACGATTCAGACCTTGGAAGACATGTTGAGAGCTTGCGTGCTGGATTTTTAGGGTTTGTGGAGTGTAAAAATCTCATAATTGAGTTCGCCTACAACAACAGCTATCATGACTCGATAAAGATGGCTCCATATGAGGCACTATATAGAAGAAAGTGCTGATCTCCAATTCACTAGCATGAGACTGGTGAGAGGAAATTCTTGGGATCAGAAGAGGTAGACCAAGGTATGGAGGATATTAGATCGATCCGTCAGAGGTTACAGACCTCTATAGATAGATAACGTAAATATACCGATCGTCGACGGAGAACTTTAGAATTTGAAGTTGGGGACAAGGTACTATTAAAGATAGCTCTACTGAGAGGAGCTATGAGGTTCGGGAAAAAGGTAAAGTTGAGCCCTAGGTACATAGGACCGTTTGAGGTTCTGAAACGCATTGGGAAGGTGACTTACCGACTAGCCCTTTCGCCCGCGTTCTCTAGAGTTCACGATGTATTCCATGTCGCAATCTTAAGGAAGTACATGAACAACCCCATTCATGTGCTAAGTAACGATGAACTTACCATTGATCCTCAGCTAAGCTCTGAGGAAAAATCGATTGCAATTCTGGATCGAAATTACAAGGTGTTAAGGAATAAGACATTACCTTTGGTAAATGTGCAGTGGCATACCAGGGCATTGAAGAGGCGACATGGGAGATGAAAGTTGAGATGTGAGAGCGATATTCCCATCTGTTTTGAGTTTCAGGGACAAAACTTCTATAAATTGTAGGTATTGTCACATCCTGGGTTTTGAACAATCGTTTGTAGCTGGTTCAAGCTGGTGAAGAATTGTATGGAATATTATTTTGAGAAATAACATTGTTATCCAAAAAATAGGCGTGGATGACGTGGCAGACAATTTTAACACGTGGTTGACACCTGGCAAAGGTCCTATTCGACCATCGACCAAGGAGATTCCCCTGGCATAACATTTGGATTTTATATACGACCAGCTTGGTCGTATACTCGGTATATTTTGAGAAGATCTTATGCAATTGTAATCATATCCGAGATTATCTCCCATAATTCCTGAGTATCCGATTATTTAGGAAAGAATATCTATAACAAATTTATGTAATCCTCCTTGAGCCTATAAATAGAGAAGAAATAGCTCAAGGGAGGGAACTTTTACCTTTTGGCTAATTCTGAGTTTATGCTTTACAAGAGAATTACAGCTATTATCTTCTAATTGTATTGTTTATCCCTCTAAGGCTTGTGAAACTCGAAGAACCCTAGTTCTTTGATCACTCCTTTGAGAATTAATATCAATAATAGCTTAAGTGGATGTAGGTCATTACCAATTCGTGGGGCCGAACCACTATAATTTGTTGTGTCATTTATTGCTCTTTCCATTAGATCTTTTTCAATACCTTCTATCACATCAAGCATTTGACTTCGTGTCAGTTGACCAAAACTAGGGTCAACATTCTGGTGCTTTCATTGAGAGCTTGAGACGAGGTTGTTGAAGCACTAATGGCAAAGACAACAAGGAAGACTGGACAGGTTGCTGACGCTGCACCATCTCAACCTCCTCCTCCGAACATGGCTGAGAATGAGCCACACTTGGAGTTTGATGAGGAGGAACTGGACTTCGAAACGCTGAGAAATACTCTGGGAGTATTGCAAGATGAATTGGCCAATCTGAGGGCCAGTCAAGAAAGTGCCGCGGAGACCATGGCGCGACAGCTAAGGGTGTACACAGTTTGGTTTGGTGCGGTTTAGAAGAATTTTTAAACCAAACCGCTCATGCAGTTTTTTCAAAATGAAAAACTAAACCAAACTATTAAAATTAAAAAACCAAACCAAACCAAACCATAAATAAACGGTTTTGTGCGGTTTGGTTTGGTTTTATTAACCATACAACCAAATTATTAAAATTTAAAACATTTTTTATTATAAAATAATTAACTAAATAATTTTATTTAAATAATAATAATTTTAGCTTTACCTTTAAGACCCTAAAAGTCTACAAGAAGCTTATTGTTTTTGTTGTTGTAAGTTTAAGTATTTTGAATCATTTTATAGAAGTGAGAAAAATAAATGTTTACTTTCTCAACAATGTGGGACTTTACATTTTTTTTTAGTTTTAGAAACTTGTGCATGTATTAAATAATACTAAAAACATATCATAAACAATTAAATTGTTTGGCTTAGATGGTTTGTTAAACTTTATATTTGTGCATGTACTAAATAATACTAAAAACATATCATAAACAATTAAATTGTTTGGCTTAGATGGTTTGGTAAACTTTATATTAACTTAAGTGTAGGGGTTCAAACCTTTGAACCATCATTTCTAAAAATTATTTTTTTTAGAAAAAATCACGGTCCGGTCCAGTTTAATTGGTTTTAAAAAATTAGAAACCGTCACCAAACCATTAAAGTTGAGCAGTCCGGTTAAATTGAATCATCGAAAAACAGTTTCATTGGTTACGGTTTTTGGCGATTTTGTGCGGTGCGGTTTGGTTCCAAACTGCGGTTTGCAGTTTATATGAACACTCCTAGCGACATCAGCAAGAAATAGAGCGTCAGCGCCAAGAGCTGAGTGAAAGACAGGCGAAGATGGACCATCGTCAGAGGGAGGCCATGGCAGTCCTCGAAGTAGCTCTGCAATTGGCTAGGAATTAGGCTGCACCTGCCTCGTGGCCTAATCAACCCTCAAATGGGCTACCTCAAAGGGGTCCCAATCCTAGCCCTCCAATCCAGCCAACAAGCCCCCAAAGGCCGGAGCACCCGCCAATGCCTCAGGATGATGTCCCACCTAGGGACCTTGAGATGCAGCCTCCATCCCAAGCTGGTCGAGGCAATCCCCCACTTCCAAGGTAGAATAGGGCTGGGAAGCAGCCCCGCAGCCCTAGATGCCCAGGGGGTGAAGAGCCATACCCACCGAGCAGGGGACAGCGTCCTTCTGGCAACAGAAGGAACTCAAAGACAGGCTCTACGGCTAGGGGCCCCCCACGACATGATAATGCACGGGGACCTACCGACCAACGCAAGTCTCCCCCTAACGCTCGAGAAGTTCCAGCCCGAGGAGGCAACCGAGGAGACAGTCGGTCCCACCATAGCCAATCGAGGTTCAGAGATGGCCATGGCTACAATGAGTCTGATTCAGGCAGAGGGAATGCCGGCCAGAGGAATGAGGAGAGAGGTGGAGGCAGAAGCCCACCACCTAGAGAAGACCAACAAGCGAGACGTAATGCTGGGGGGCAACCCAGACAAAACAATGTCTTTAGCCGGCTCGAAGCTAGCGAGCAACGACGAAGAGATGACGACTTAAGGGATGTACTCAATGACCACCAAGAACGGCACGACGAGTACATTCCCCCAGCACCAGAGGCCCCGGCAATTCCTGAAGCCGTTCAGGCCCAAATAGATGCCCTGAACCAAGCAGTGCAACAGCTGGTCGGGGGAAGAACGTCTCACATCGAGTACGACAGGAGAAGGGGCACTCCTTTCGTCCAAAGGATTGCTGTGGCAGAGACTCCCAGTAAGTTTAAAATTCCCACACTTTTGAACTTTGACGGGTATGGTGACCCGGTATCTCATGTCAACAAGTTTGAGATACAAATGGACATTCAAAAGGTGTCCGAAGACGCTCGGTGTAGGATCTTTCCTGCAACACTTTCTGATGCTACACAGGAGTGGTTCTTTAAATTCCCTCCTGTAAGTATTGTATCTTGGGAGATGTTTGTAAAAGAGTTTTACGGGCAATTCTATGTGGGTCGTGTGCACCCAACTGAGGCAAACCAGCTGGTCGAGATACGCCAGCAAGAAGGAGAACCACTGAAAGACTACGTCCAGTGTTTTATGCGAGCCGCGGCTGGAGCCAAAATAGTGGGAGACGAAGGCAAAATGATGTCCCTGGTTGCATGAGTTAGGAAGCCGTACGCCTCTTTGGAGTAGCCTCAGAAAGCATGGGGTTAAAACTACCCAAGAATTTTTGGATCGAGCTGATCGATACTTCAAGCTCGAAGATGCGATTTCCAGCGAGGGAAAGACCCCAAATAAAGATAAGGGGACTGAAGACCCCGCCAAAGCCGCCAATGGGTCAAAGACCAACAGGAACGGCAACGGTAAAGGCAATGGAATGGCAACAACAAGAATGGAGGGAAAAGGCCCCATAACGAACCCTCTACTTCCGAGAGCAAGCGCGCCCTTGTCGAGTCTCGAGCAGAGGTGTATTAGGCCACAAGTTCCAGTGTGCCTTACAAAAGGCCCGCTGCCATTTGATAGGATATTTCGAAAAGGGATACCACCAAGTTCTGTCGTTTTCACAATGACTACGGACACGATACGAACGAGTGTAACCAGCTGAAGGATGAAATCGAGTTCCTTATTAGACAAGGACACTTGAGAAGATACGTGCGGGGGGCTTCCCAACGAGAGGCTCCAAGTGGCAACGAGCAGGACCCTACACGCCAGCGCTCGCCACATTTACAGCCTGACCCCGTGGCTGGCACTTTACTCACCATCTACGGAGGCCCGCACCTTGCGGGAAATAGCGGAAAGGCAAGGGAACGATATGCTCGAACCCTACGCCATGACCAGGACATCGAGATGATGACTGTGGAGGATCAGGCATCAAAGAAGGCTTGGACAGAGGACGGTGAAATAACCTTCTCTGATTGCGATGCCCAGCATGTTTGGTTCCCACATTCCAATCCGCTGGTCGTGGATGTTCAGATTGCCAACATGATGGTGAAAAGAGTGTTGGTCGATACAAGAAGTTTAGTTAACATCCTGTATAAATCTTCGCTGGAACGAATGAAGTTGTCCGTCAAGGACTTGGAGCCCTGCAACCAAACAATTTATGGTTTCTCTGGTGAGGGACTCGCTCCAACAGGGTCAATCAGGCTTCCAATAACAGCAGGTACAGTGCCCACTACCAGGACATTACTCACTACTTTCATAGTAGTTAATTGTCCTTCGGCCTACAATGCTGTAATTGAAAGGCCCATACTAGTTGACCTTCGGGCCGTCACATCTATATGGCACCTGGCCATGAAATTCCCAACAGACGCAGGGGTAAGATGCGTATTGGGAAACCAGAGGGAAGCAAGGGAGTGCTACAATGCCTCAATCACTAAGGCCAAGAAGGGTATGTCGAGGAGTGCTCCCCCAGAAGAGTTGAAAATGGTCATTGATGTAAAAGCCCAATCAGGTGATGAAGTCACCAAATAGGGTGTTGCCCAAAGTGAGGATAGGGACTTAGACCCTCGCTTTGGGGATTTTGAAGAAGATGTAGGACCTGTCGAGGACCTTGAGGAGGTCCAACTCGACGAAGATTTTTTGACCAGAGTTGTAAAGGTCGGCAAAAATTTAGAGGCAACAACCAAACACGCACTGGTGAAATTTTTGAGGAAGAACCAGGAAGTTTTCACTTGGTCACATAAAGACATGGCTGGGATAGATCCTGCAGTAATCAGCCATGTCCTAAACATCGACAAAAGCTTTCTACTCGTGCCACAGAAAAGAAGGCTGCTCGATAAAGACAGATCGAAAGCCTTGAAAGAAGAAGTTGAAAAACTAAAGGAGAATGGGTTCATCAGGGTGGCGTTTTATCCATCGTGGGTCTCTAATCCAGTACTGGTTCCCAAGCCGAATAACAAATGGCGAACCTGTGTGGATTTCACAGACCTTAATAAAGCCTGCCCTAAAGATTGCTTCCCACTCCCAAGGATCGACCAGCTGGTCGATGCAACAGTAGGCCATGAGATCCTCTCTTTCATGGATGCATACTCAGGATACAATTAGATTAGTATGCATCCCCCTGACGAGGATCACACTAGCTTTTGGACCGATACAGGGCTATACTTTTACAAAGTAATGCCCTTCGGACTGAAAAACGTTGGTGCGACATACCAGCGACTAGTTAACCACACTACTGGAGTACTCGGACCAAACTGGGAAGGACCTTACCAGATTGAAGAAGTCCTTCATCCAGGCTGTTATCCAGATTTCTGGATAGCGTTTAGATTGATGACCTCGGGGAAGCAGAATTATCGATGTCTTTCACGGTAGGTGACCAGAGCTCGCGGATGAACAGAAAGGCTTCGCCTCTCCCGTTTAGTGTCCGGATTACTCTTCCAAGCAAACACAATACGGAAACTCGTCAACTCTCCCGGACTCCCGAAGGGGTATCCTTCGGGGAAGCTCCTTCCAGGAGAAGCTCTTCGAGTGGTCTCCGCGGAAGCAGTTCCGTGCCTCGCACGGAACAAAGCCAAACGGTCGAGTCCTGGAGGAGGCATATTTGGAATGATATCCACCTGACACAGGATCCCGCCTGACACGCCCGTCAGGTCAAAGCCACACACATCCCAGCACGCCTAAGGGTACCTTTTCGCCTACTGTTCCGCTGACAACTTGGAAAAGACGGCTGACTTTGTGTGTTCCCCATACTTTCACGTAAATATACCCACATAGAGTCTTGTAGCCATGCTACTACAGTAATTGTATCCCTATTTATGGCTGGTGCAATTAAGACTCATGTACGTAGAGAAAAACCCTAATCCAAAACCCTAGCTATAAAGACCCCTTCATTTTACAAGAAGAGGGACGAACAAATCATATAGCAAACACTCTACTAAAATCTCTCTAGCTTCATCTTCTTCAAGAGAACCCGAGAGAAACACTGTGCGTGTGTGAAGTTCTTGTGCACCAGCCATCTTACTGTAACCTTTTCCAAGTATAATAACATCGACTCGTGGACTAGGGCTTGTTAACGCCTGAACCACGTAAAAACACTGTTTTTTTAGTTACATTTCAGCATTTCTAAAGTTCTTATCTTTTTATTATTCCGTTAGTTATTCGTTTCCGAAAAACTCGGTAAACATTTTGGTGCTTTCATTGAGAGCTGTAGGAAGTTGTTAGTCAGCTCTTTTTCTGTGTACGTTTTTTGTATTCACTTCGTGCTAAAGAGATGGTGACTACGAGAAAATCTGCTGTTGACAAAAATGCTACGGTCAACCCCGATACCGTGATGGAAGATGTGGTGCAAAGCGAACCCTTGGACTACCAAGGTGAAGACCCGACATCCCGCCAGGATCGGGTCAGTACCGAAGATACAACATACTTAGAAGACGAAGAAGAGTATGTCCAAGACGGTTATTACAAGGACGGCTGCTACTATGAGAAGGACCCAGAACTGGTCCAAGTAGCCGAAGAACTGGTGGCCACCAAGGCCAAGCTTGCTGAGCAGGAGCGCGTCTCCGAAAGAATGCAACGCATGATGGAGCGCCTCCAAAGTAAGTTCGGAGACCTAGGCGACTCGGACGAGGATGCCTCTGTTTTAGGTGGTGCTGATGCCCCCATGCCGGATCCAGCCGCCGCTGGACCATCCAAAGCCGCTGGACCATCCAAAGCCGCTCCTAACAAGGGCAAAGAAAAAGTTGGAGAGCCTGTGCGCGCTGACGCCCCTGCACCTCCTAAAGGCGTGAATCACCAGGCTGACTGCCCCCCCCGCGCGCAGAAGGTCTCTGGCGCTCCTAAGCCCAGACGTCCTTCAGCCCCAAGGGGGCACTCTGTGCCTAAAGGGCCCGGTGCTAAGGCACCCAGGCCTAGGGGAAGGAACAACCGCCCCAGTGATTCCGTCAACCAGGACGGTCGGGCTGTGAACTCGCACTCCGAGGATAGCTGGTCCACGGTGGACCTAAGAAGAAGGTTGGAGGCCAAGTATGAAAAGGCCAAAGGAGAAAAGGCCCGGCCTCGCGGAGATGACCTCCGAAATCATATTAATGACAAGCTCCGGGGACGTGACCTCCCGGAGAGTGATACGAAGAGGCTCGAGGAACAGATTGCTGCCTTGACCAAGCTGGTCCGGAAGAAAAGTGGGGCCCTGTCAGACTCTAAGGATGAAGACCCGGAACCATGTATTCGGAGGATCGCGGAAACGTCCCTCCCGGATAACTTCAAAATGCCTCACATAGAATTATATGATGGGAGGACAGACCCGCGTACCCACCTAGCTAAATACAATAAAATGATGCAAGTGGCGCGTGTCAGTGAGGACGCCAAATGCATGTGCTTTTCACTCACCCTTGCCAAGTCCGCGGAGGACTGGTGGAAAATATTAGCTCCCGGATCGATCCACAGTTGGAAGGAGCTACAGTCCGCGTTTAGGAGGCAGTTTATTGCTGCCCGCGACCACGACATGGAGGTTGGTTCCTTAACCAACATCAAGCAACAACCCACTGAGAACCTCAAAGCTTTCATTCAGAGAATGATGGAAGCTGCTGCAAAAACCAAGGTCAGCGATGACATGAAGCTGATGGCCCTTCAATCGGGCCTTACTGTCGGCTCCCTGCTATGGGGGGAAATGCAAAGGAGGCGGGCAGAAACGCTGTCCGAATTCATGTCAAAAGCTCAGGGAATCATCAACCTTGAGGATGCCTACCAGCAGGCCTTTGGAGTTCCCCCGGCTCCAACGCCTTCCGTGACTGCGCTGAGCTTTGCTTCGCAAGCTCCCGCACCAGCCCTCACGCTTCCAGGAGCCCGATTCACTCCAAGTGTGTATGGGCCTTCCGCGTCTGCTCAGACGCCGAGTCAAACCCATTTCTCTGGGTACGGAGCAGTACAAACCGGATGTAGTATCGCTCCTGGCATGCCGCAGCCGCAAGCGGAAGCCCCAGAACGAAATTTGAGCCAATCGCGGAGCAAACGAAGCGGAAGAAACTCCAACCGGGGAGACCATTCAAAGAAACCCCGAAAGGACTATGAGCCCAAGTTCACGGAATATACCAGTTTGATAGACTCGCGAGAGAATGTCTATCGGGCGACCTGTAATATGGTCAACTACAGGAAGCCCCCGAAAGTGTCTCACGGAGGAAGGCGTCCGCGAGACTCCAATAAGAGGTGTGAGTTTCACGGAGACGTGGGGCACACCACGAATGAGTGCCTTCAGCTGAAGGATGAGATCGAGTCCCTGGAAAGAGCGGGACACCTCGGTCAGTGGGTGAGGATACCCATTATCTATCCCGGACAGGGGGTAGTTCACGGAGCTGCATATTCCCCGGGACAGAGGGGGGCCGCTAGCGCTCCTGGAGCCGGTCACCCCCAAGCTCCCGAGTCTCAGTTCCCAGCACTTCCTGCTCCACCCGCTCCGGCGCCCATTGCCTTGTTGGCTCCAGGACCAGGCAACCCATATCCGCCCGGCCTTGCTCCGCCACCCGTTGACGGACACGTCGCCACCATTTCCGGAGGACCACACCTTGCCGGAAGTACCCGCAACTCCCAGAAGAGGTACTTGAAGGAGTTAGAGCACGCCGAGGAGATGTGCGCCTTGGTCCAATCACCTGCTCAACGTCCCCGAATGATGGATCTTCCCATCACCTTCACGGAGGACGATGCTCGACATGTGCACTTCCCCCACAACGATCCCCTCGTGGTGGAAGCCCAGATTGCCAATAAGAAGGTCTCACGGATCTTGATCGATAACGGAAGCTCCGTGAACATCCTCTTCAAAGCGGCCTTCCACGCGATCGGATTGACCGAGACGGACCTGGCCCCATGCCCCATCCAGCTTCAAGGTTTCAATGGGGACGCACTCATGCCATTAGGCAAAATTCAACTTCCAGTCACCCTCAGAGGAGAAAGCGACGCTTGTGCCTTCAAGCATAGCACATTCGTGGTGGTCGACTGCCCCACGGCGTATAATGCCATCTTAGGCCGACCGGTCCTGATCGATTGTGGGGCCATAACCTCGATACGCCACTTATGTTTGAAGTTTCCATGCGACGATGGGCGTATTGGCACCCTCCGAGAAGACCAAAGAAGTGCACGGAGCTGTTATAACGTCTCCGTCCGATCCGTCTACACGGTCCAAGAGACGTTTGCTGCCATTCCTTTGGCGGAAGAATTGCCATAAACTGGGGGTGCTCAGGAGGCATACTTTGACGAACTCGACCCAAGAGTGGGAATCGAGAAGGCAATAGAGCCGATGGAGGAAGTCGAAGAGGTGATCCTCAACCTGGGAGAGCCCACCAAGGCCATTCAGGTGGGGAAAAACCTGCCGTCGGCCGTTCGAGATAAGATCGTGGCCACTGTGAAGGATAATCAGGATATCCTGGCATGGTGCCACGCTGATATGACGGGGATTAATCCCAATGTTGCGTGCCACGCACTCAACATAGACCCATCTGCAACTCCAATTCGCCAAAAGAGGAGGCCGCTAGACCCAGTGAGAGCCGAAGCCGTCAAAGCTGAAGTGGACAAATTGATGTCCATAGGCTTTCTCCAGGAGTCGCACTATCCCGTGTGGTTGGCCAACCCAGTTCTGGTCCCGAAACCCGATGGGTCCTGGAGAATGTGCATTGACTTCACGGACCTAAACAAGGCCTGCCCAAGAGATTGTTTCCCTCTCCCGCGAATCGATCAGATGGTAGACGCTACTTCCGGGTACGAACTCTTATCCTTCATGGATGCGTACTCCGGATACAACCAGATCAAGATGCATGTCGCGGACCAGGAACACACCCGCTTCCTCACGGACAAGGGTGTCTACTGTTACGTGGTCATGCCTTTCGGTTTGAAGAATGCTGGGGCGACGTACCAGCGTCTGGTAAACAGAATGTTCAAGGACCAACTGGGGAGGAACATGGAGGTGTACGTGGACGACATGTTGGTAAAGTCCAAGACCTCTGGGGACCACAGTGACGACCTTGAGGAAGCTTTCGCCGTGATCCGAAAGTACGGGATGAAACTAAATCCAAAGAAATGTACTTTCGGGGTCTCGTCTGGGAAGTTCCTCGGTTTCATTGTCAGCTCCCGCGGAGTGGAAGCCAACCCTGAGAAAATAAAGGCGTTCATAGATATGCCTTCCCCCCGGAAACATAAGGATGTCCAGAGCGTTACCGGAAGGATAGCTGCTCTCAGCCGCTTCGTATCCAAGGCCACTGACAAGTGTATCCCCTTCTTCAATGTGTTGCGAGGAAACAAGAAGTTCGAGTGGACCCCCGAATGCGAAGCAGCCTTCCAACACCTCAAAGAACATTTAACCCGAGCTCCCATTCTGTCCGAACCTGTCGAAGGAGAGGCGTTGTTCTTATACTTAGCTGTGACTGAGCACGCAGTAAGTGCCGCTCTCGTCCGGGAAGATGGCCGTATCCAGCTCCCTGTGTATTACGTAAGCAAGAGGTTATTGGACGCCGAGTCCAGATATTCGATGATCGAGAAACTCTCCCTCTGCTTGCTGATCGCTTCACGGAAGCTGAGGCCATATTTCCAGGCGCACACCATCAAAGTACTCACCAACCACCCTCTCCGACAAGTCCTGCAGAAGCCCGAGTCTTCTGGCAGATTGCTTAAGTGGGCCATGGAACTGAGCCAGTTCGACGTCCACTACCAACCACGTGTTTCCATAAAAGGTCAAGCTCTCGCGGACTTTATTGTGGAATGCTCGGGAATTAATGACCTCCCGGAAGATCCTGTCCCGGAACTTCCCACCTGGAAGGTCTATGTAGACGGAGCCTCAAATGAAAAAGGAGCTGGAGCGGGGGTCATCCTAATATCTCCCCAAGGGCATCAGCTCCAGAGCGCCATCCGTTTCGCGTTCCCAGCATCCAACAACGAGGCAGAACACGAAGCCATGTTAGCTGGGTTACGACTGGCCAGAGAAGTCGGAGCCCAAAAAATCGAAGTATACAGCGACTCCCTACTTGTGGTAAACCAAATATCCGGGGAATACCAGACGAAAGGCGAAAGGATGGCTGCCTACGTGTCTCTCTCCCGCGACCTACTGCAGCATTTCAAAGGCTACCAAATCCGCCAGGTCCCCCGGGACCAGAACTCACTTGCGGACACGCTGGCCAAGCTTGCAACGGACCCGGAGATTGAACAGTATGGCTTAGTCCCCATCGGGCACTTAGAAGCCCCCAGTACTGAGACACGAAGGATAAACGCCGTCATCGACCATTCCCACTCCTGGATAGGACCCATCCTCAGATTTCTCACCACCGGAGAGCTCCCCACTGATAAAGCTGACGCAAGGAAGCTCCAATATCAAGCTCCCCGATACGTGGTTATGGATGGAAAGCTTTACCGCAGGGGGTTGTCCATACCCTTCCTTAGGTGTGTTGCCGGAACCGAAGTCAGCACCATCATCCATGAGATTCACGGAGGCTTCTGTGGCGATCATACCTCCGGGCTGAGCCTCTCCAAAAAGATCCTTCGACAAGGATACTTCTGGCCCACCATGAAGAAGGATTGTGTGGATTATGTCAGGAAGTGTGAGCAGTGCCAGAGGTACGCCAAGGTTCCGCGAGCGCCGCCTACAGAAATTACCCTAATGACCAGCCCCTGGCCGTTCGCCGTTTGGGGCATTGACCTAGTAGGTTCCCTCCCAACTGGAAAGGGTGGAGTGAAGTACGCCATAGTCGCGGTAGACTACTTCACCAAATGGGCTGAAGCTGAACCTATGAACACGGTCACATCTAAAAAAGCACTGGATTTTGTCATCAGGAATATAGTGTGTCGTTTTGGGCTTCCACGGAAAATTGTGTCCGACAACGGAAAGCAGTTTGACAGTGAACACTTCACGAACTTCTGTGCTTCGCATGGAATTATCAAAAGCTTTTCCGCAGTCGCCAGACCCCAGGCTAATGGGCAAGTGGAAGCTGTAAACAAAATATTAAAGACCACGTTGAAGAAAAAACTCCAAGCCTGCAAGGCTCACTGGCCGGAAGAAGTTCCGCGAGTACTTTGGGCCTATCGCACAACAGAGAGAACTTCGACGGGGCACACGCCTTATTCCATGACCTTCGGTTGCGAGGCCGTCATCCCAGTAGAAGCTATGATCCCCTCTCACAGGCAAGACACCTACGATCCTACCCGGAACCATGCCCTCCTCCAGGAGTCCTTGGACATGATCAAAGAGCTCCGGGAGCAGTCGCAGGTCCAACTAAAAATGTACCAAGGCAAGATAGCCCGACACTTTAACATGAGAGTCCAGAGCCGTACATTCGAAGTCGGGGATCTTGTCCTACGGAGAGTATTTCCTGCTACGCAGGATCCGGGAGTAGGAGTCCTCGGACCCAACTGGGAAGGCCCCTACGAAGTCCAAGAAAAAGTGGGCCATGGGACGTATCACTTAAAGAGACTCGACGGATCTAAAGTCCCGCGCGCCTGGAACGCGGAGCACCTCCGCCGTTACTACCAGTAGGCCCCGGACCATCCAGTCGGAAGTCCTTGGTGAAAATAGCAAAAGTGAAAAATGTGGAAATAATCCTCCCTGTTGTAAAACTCACGCCTAGCAGGCTAATTTAATGAAACACGGAGAGATTCACTCCGCTTTTACTGCACTTTTTATCCCTGTGTTCAAAGCTGCGTTTTAGCAAGTGACCACGCGGTCCGGAGACGTCCGGACCCCACGCTCACTTGGGGGGTATACATGGCTAAGGCATATCCATACGCCCCTTGAACAAAACGTACACAGAACACCACTTATGTGCTAGCATTGTGTTTGAAAATTTTAAATTGTTTGAAATGTTTAAATTGTTAAGCTTAGGTTTATTTGTTGCCATGAACATGCTTGCATTACGTGTCATATGTGCATTATGTGCTTATGTGGAAATTGCCATGGAAATGCCTGCCATTATGTATCATGAGAATTATCTCCTGTGTAGCCCAGCGATGGACGGGACTGGGGGTTGAGGCACGTTCATAGAGCTACGCCAAAACACCCCCAACTCCCTGACAAGTCCTTTGCAGAATTCTCCGCGATCGCTGTAGATCTTTGCTTCGCAAACTCCAGCTCCGGGTCTCGAAAGGCAAAAGATGGCAAGATCCGCGAGCGCTGTAGAGCTTTGCTTCGCAAGCTCCAGCTCCGGATCCCGCAAGGCGAAAGATGGCAAGATCCGCGAGCGCTGTAGAGCTTTGCTTCGCAAGCTCCAGCTCCGGATCCCGCAAGGCGAAAGATGGCAAGATCCGCGAGCGCTGTAGAGCTTTGCTTCGTAAGCTCCAGCTCCGGGTCCCGCAAGGCGAAAGATGGCAAGATCCGCGAGCGCTGTGGAGCTTTGCTTCGCAAGCTCCAGCCCCGGGTCCCGCAAGGCGAAAGATGGCTAGACCCGTGATCGCTGTAAAGCTCTGCATCGCATGCTCCAGCTCCGGGTCCAGCGAGGCGAAAGATGGCAAGATCCGCGACCGTTGTAAGCCTTGCTTCGCAGGCTCCAACTCCGGATCTCACAAAATAATGCATGGCAAGCTCCATGGCCATTGCAAGTTTCAGCTCCAGAAGCAGACATGCTCGATCCCCCCACTCACAGCCGGCTTTGCTTCGCAAAGCCCCTGCTCCAGGATCACACCTGGTGGGCGTGGCGATTTCCCCGACAGCAATAAGCCTTGCCTCGCAGGGCTCCATGCCAGGTCCCTGAAGTCAGCCACCATGAGGTTCGCAACAACAGTTAGTTTTGCTTCGCAAAGATCTAACCTTAAGTCTAGCGACGCTCACCAAAAGAACTCCCGTTCCAAACAATGGAACGACTCACCTTAGCAATCCCAGCGAACAGTATAACTACAAGTCCCGGGATTGGCTATTTGCCTCAGGAAAGCTAAAGTACGGTGAAAGGAGCCTGGCCGTTGGAACCAGGAAACCTTCGTAACCTAGAAACTACATGGGAAAAGACATCATCCGTTGAAGCTTCAAGTGGGAAGTGCAAAGGTTTTGGCCGTTGGAACCAAAACCCCATACGCCCCTACAACAGTTTCTACCGTATAAATGTCTACCCTAAGCGCAAAGATAAATAAAGAACTCGGCAGAAAAGAAAGGAGAATGCTATGATTATGGCAAAAATGTCCGCAATGAAAAACTCAAAATGAAAAATAATTAAAGATAAAACCCCTTCAAGCATTGGGGGTAACTACAGCTTCCACGACCGCAGCTTCGGGGGCATCGGTTTCAACTGAGGCTGGCGGAGTCGGCTCATTGGAAGGAGGAACTTGGTCATGAGAAGGTTCAGAGGTCCCCGCCTCTCCGAGATCTCCCGCCTCAGGAGCTTCAGCACGTTCGTCAATGTTGTAAGTTTGGACGTATGCCTCTGGGCCCTGATTCCACACGAGTAGCTTCTCCCTCATGGCTTCGGCATCATCTCCCAGATAGCCTAATACCTCCGGGTTCACTTTCCAGAGTTGATGCATGAGGACCACATGCGATATATTAATCGTCCTGTTCAGTATCACCTCAGCATCCTCCTTCTCCTTCAAGCGCTCCGCCTCGGAGGTTGCCAGCTGTGCTTCCGCGACAGTTAGTTGGGCCCTCAATTTTTCCATTTCGGCCTTGGAGGCATCCCGCTCCCCCTTAAGAGAATCAATCTCCTTGCGCTGCTCCCTATTTTGGTTCAGCACGGATTGCTTCTCGGTCACATGCCCCCTGGCAGTGAATTGCAAGGCCCCGATCTCTTTATCCTTCTCGGCGAGCCCCAACTGCAGCATAGACACGAGATCCCTGCTCCTCTTATGGAGTTGCTCCTCCTCGTGCAGCTTACTCTGAAGAGTGGAATATTACTCTTGCCGCTTAAGGAGGAGATCGTTTTTTGATTGCAAGCGGGCTTCCAGGGTATCCTTCTCCACCTTGGCTTGGGACAGCTCTTCCCGGAGCTTGGAGTTTTCGGCCTTCATCCCATCCGACCGCTGTCTAAACTCATTCTCTGCCTTGGCCCGGTACTCTTGATATTTGGCAAGATATTTCTTCTCCGCCTCGTCTTCAGCCATGCGCCGGGCCTGATCAATCTTCTCCGAAGCCCCCAAGGCCTGTTGGGTCAGTTTCTGTTTCTCCGCCTCCAAGGCCTGGCGAGCCAGTTGGCTCTCCTCTAGCTGAACCAGAGCTGCACCAACCTCCCGGAACGAGCGTTCCGCGATCATAGAGGCCTGCAAGGAAAGACAACAGAATGAGCTAAAGCCGGACCAAAAGACAGGTGATCCCAAAAAATAACAACTGACGGCTTACCCCGGACAGTTGCTGCTTCACAGCGTGTGTCAGCAACAGCGGATCCTTGCTGCTACTGATGGCCCATTTCTCAGAATTGAGCTCGCATAAGCTCAGGGCCATGTCCTCCATCATCTCAGCTCCGAACGGCGCCAATGCACGTCCGAGCCTAGGCACCAGCCTCTTCACCAAGGCTGGACCATCCAGAACCGCTCCGGCCGGGTTAAGAGATCTCACCCCCTCGGCCAGCTCAGCTCTCTTCACGGCAGACAAGTTATCTGCCCTTCCCTGAGTAACAGCCTTCTCCGCCTCTAACCGCCTCTTCAAAAAACTATCGGCCCGTCTTACACCCTCCAGGAGAGCAGCGGGGAAACTGGTTGGCTTCCGCGGAAAGTGGAACTTCAGGCCAGGCAGGGGAAGATTGGTTGTCTGAGAAGAAGGAGACCCCGGAAGGGTGGACCCCCTTTGGGCTGGAGGAGGAGGCAGACGAGGTATTAAGGCCCCGGTCTGTTGCTTTTGCTGCTGCGGCAGCAGAAGTAATTGCCCTTGTTGCTGCTGCTGGTTTGGATGTTGTTGTTGCTGCTGCTGCGGCATTGGTGATTGTCTCTCTTGTTCCTGTTGCTGCTGTTGTTGTAGTTGTGGTTGCTGTCGTTGCTGTTGTTGTTGCCTTCGACCGGGAGAAGAGTGTCTAAGGCGTTTGTTCTTAGCGCCCTCAGCATCTTCTCCGGGACGCTTGCTCACCCCAGTTGTCCTCACGGGGAACACAAGCCCTTCCCCGTCGCTGCTGCTACTCGAGACCATCATAGTCTCGGAAGGCCCGTCAGCAGGGGACTTCTCTACCCTCGGAGACGCTTGCGCCTCGCCACTTGTCTTCTTGGGGGAGGCAGCTTTACCTCCCCTACCAGCCTTGGCCTTCCGTCCTTTCCCCGTGGACGGGTCTTGGCTGGTGGCAGCCTTCTTAATAAGTAAAGTAACCCTCCCCAACATCTTGGCTTCGGGATACTCTGCAAGAAACGTACAAAGCAAGGTTAACTAACCAACAAGCAATGAGAAAGAAGATAAGCGGAAGACAAGACAATCAACAACATAAAAGCACAAGCAAACCCGCCAGCATGGAACAAGAAACAAGAAAAAGAAAAGTTTGAAAGGGACGACCATGCACGAGAAACGTGGATGGCCTTCCCCGAGCAAAACAAAACATCGCTTCCTGCTCCAGGAGCTCCCGTACTCCTTGAAGTCCGGGAATGACATGCTGAGAGAAGAAGGGTCAACCATGATGACACCTTCTGGCAGACTACCGTCACTCAGACACCAGAGGAGCTCATCTACCCTATCGCAATACCTGTCGAAAGGTATCCTACGCGGATCTAGCCTAAGGAAACGGGGATCAAACCCCATCTGAGAGGTCCGGGAAACCTCAGACAGGCTGGGGGTGTGGATCAATCGAAAACTAGTCTTACCTCTCCCGGAGGTACTAGCCCCCGGAGCCCCTTCGTTAGGGTAAGCCGCGGCATGGCGAGCCTCGATCTCCTCTTCCTCCGGCTGGGGGTCGGGGAACCTCTCCGCCCAACTAGGAGATAGAGTATTTTCGTCCCGAGCTGCTTGGGTGATCACCTTAGACAGCTCCAGGGCAATCTGCTCCCGGATATCAGCTGACACCTGAGTTTTCCCCCTGCCACTCACTGGCTCGATGTTTTGGAAGGAGGCAAGTAGCCCATACTCCCTCAACGATTCGGAGGTCACAAGTCCCTCCACTTTCAACTCTTCCTCAGAAAGCCCTACGTAGAACTTGGACCTCCTTATCATCTCCGCGCAGCGAGGTGTCCGCGGAACGACTTCTGCGAAAATCAAATACAAGCGTTAGAGATCCTCCCAAAAGGAAAATCAAGCGCAAAGAAACAAAGTAGAAAAGGAGAGGAAGGAGCGCTTACCAGGGATTTTGAAGTCCAAAGATAGGGCTGGCACCCTCTTCAGCGGGAAGCCAGTCGTCAGAAACCAGTATTCCCGGAGGTCTGGAACCCTCGCGGTCTGACAAGTGGGGCACATCACGTCCGGGTGCCTTTCTAGCCTGTAAAACCCCACCTTGTCTGAATGACCCCTCATAGGCTGAGACTTCAACCCGTAAAAGTACATCACCTCCTCCGGGGTAGGAGCTTCTAATCTCCGGGACTTGCAAAAGATGAACCACCCCGCTAGGAGCTTGTAGCTGGGAGGAATCAACTGGAAGGGGGCAATCCCCGCCTTCACACAGAAATTGGCGAAGTAACTCCTTAGGGGCAAGTGCGCCCCACACACTATGTGTGCCCAGCTCCAGGCACCAAAGCCCTCGTGACTCTGGCTAGCTGACTCGCCCAGCACCGACAGACGGTGCCACATCAGACCTGGGATGTTCTTCAGGCCTGCCTCAGAGGAATACAGCTCCAGCATGCCATAATTCCTGAAAAGGTTCGAATTTTGGTCCATCTCCCAGATGGAACTATTGGAGGTTGGTGGGCTAGCCGCGACCACTTTCGCCTTTCCTTTCCCCTTTCCACCAGCGACAGGAGAGCCCTTCTCTTGGGCAGAATCAGCCTCCCCCACAGAAAGGGGTTGTTCCTTTGAGATGTTCGTCACTGGACAAAGGAAAAGAAAGAAGAAAACACTCTAAGCAGTCAACACCCTTGTCATACCCTAGTGGTATCAAAGGCGTCGGGGAGACCCTCCCCGAAAACTGCTTGGAGAGGCTCCCACCGAGCTTACCGAGGGATTGGCACCATGCCACCCGAAGGGCAGCAAGGAACCAGACTCAGACCCCGAGCTTAAGCCCACCAAAAGAAGTGTTTTTCCAGAGAAAGACACCCTAAAGGCGTTCATGCTTATGCCCTAAAACAGCAAAACAAGGGACGACTTTCCAAACGCAAATCGCCAAAGCATGCAGAAAAGGCTACTTATCGACTCACAATCAATCACATGCCTACCAAAGCCCTATTCACGCATGCACATAAGCAATAATGGCAGAAACCTCTACTCTAACAACTACCAACAACCTAAGGTCTGGGAGGAATGAGCAAAGTAGAAATACTTACTGATATTCGGGTAGTTGGAGGTTGAAGGAGTAACTGGATCACTGCACAGCACGATCGCGAGAAGTAAAAGCTGCAAAGACGAACGTCGATTCAAACCAGGAACTTCGGGGAATAAACCCACTGCCAAATCAAAAAGAAAAGTTTCCAGATACTTACCAAAAGAAATGGCAAGTTCGGGGGAACGTAAGCTGGGAAGCCTGAGAGTTCGAAGGTTTGGAAATCTGAAAATCCTAAAGATGGAGAATCTGAAAGCGTAAAGAGGAAGAAAGGTCCTTTCCCTCGTTTTTATAGCAGGGAAGAAGCCGTTTCGAATTCCTTAAGTGGACGGTCCCGATCTTCCCATTCCGTGTGCATCAGATCCAACGGCTGGAGAGGAAGCGACGATCCTATTTATGACTCCTCGGATGGGAATAAAGTATTTATTTCCCATCATTACACCACCTCGGGCCCTGAGTACCATTAAAAACCGTCAAATCATTAGTCAGATGACTGACGCACGCATACTCAACCAGTCGCCTCACGCACACGTCTTGGTCGCAGAACCATTCCCAGAATGACACGTGGTCCTTGCCGCACTTAAGTACTTGATCTCAAACAGAAGAAATTCCCTTTCTTTTTCATACTAACACTCAGGCGGGAAAAAGGAACCCTTCCGGGAACACAGAAGGTGCCCCCTCGCCTAGTCTAAGAAACCAATTGTACAAGCTCCCGGATCTCTCAAAGCTCCGTGACCTTGGGGGGTAAATGTTATCCAGATTTCCGGATAGCGTTTAGATTGATGACCTCGGGGAAGCAGAATTATCGATGTCTTTCACGGTAGGTGACCAGAGCTCGCGGATGAACAGAAAGGCTTCGCCTCTCCCGTTTAGTGTCCGGATTACTCTTCCAAGCAAACACAATACGGAAACTCGTCAACTCTCCCGGACTCCCGAAGGGGTATCCTTCGGGGAAGCTCCTTCCAGGAGAAGCTCTTCGAGTGGTCTCCGCGGAAGCAGTTCCGTGCCTCGCACGGAACAAAGCCAAACGGTCGAGTCCTGGAGGAGGCATATTTGGAATGATATCCGCCTGACACAGGATCCCGCCTGACACGCCCGTCAGGTCAAAGCCACACACATCCCAGCACGCCTAAGGGTACCTTTTTGCCTACTGTTCCGCTGACAACTTGGAAAAGACGGCTGACTTTTTGTGTTCCCCATACTTTCACGTAAATATACCCACATAGAGTCTTGTAGCCATGCTACTACAGTAATTGTATCCCTATTTATGGCTGGTGCAATTAAGACTCATGTACGTAGAGAAAAACCCTAATCCAAAACCCTAGCTATAAAGACCCCTTCATTTTACAAGAAGAGGGACGAACAAATCATATAGCAAAAACTCTACTAAAATCTCTCTAGCTTCATCTTCTTCAAGAGAACCCGAGAGAAACACTGTGAGTGTGTGAAGTTCTTGTGCACCAGCCATCTTACTGTAACCTTTTCCAAGTATAATAACATCGACTCGTGGACTAGGGCTTGTTAACGCCTGAACCACGTAAAAACACTGTTTGTTTAGTTACATTTCAGCATTTCTAAAGTTCTTATCTTTTTATTATTCCGTTAGTTATTCGTTTCCGAAAAACTCGGTAAACACAGGCACCTATAAATTTGCACGCTTAAATGGAGATCTCGTTCCGCGTTATTGGAATGGAGAACACCTGCGCAAGTATTATCAATAAACAGTCCTTCTTAAAGGACCGGCTTGTATTAATTTTTACTTTTTACAAGTTGTGAAAAAGGGTTAGTCATGTTATATGGCTAATCGCTTATAAGCGTAAGATCTTTCAAAGATCACTCATAAAGACATGTTTAGTCCATTTAAATACGAGAATTATAAGGGACTGTGCGCAGCCAGTCATTCTTGCCAAACTTTGTAATTTTTTACAAGTATTTGTTCATTACGTGTGTTGTTTTGCTCTATTATAAGTTTTACATTTGATACCGAGCATTAATGTTCGTACAGGTTGTGGTCAAGGCAAGTGACTAAGGACCTAAAGCTCCTCGAACACTTGGGGGGCATATAAGGCACGTAGAAAGCAAAGCATACCAAGAGGTATGTAAACACATGAACAAAATAAGTAAAAGCATACTTACTTAGAGTATTTTTCAAAATTTATATTTTGTTAAATCAAGCCAAAGTACTATGCTAAGTTCGGTCATGCGAACAGATGTTATAATAAAGCAAAAACATTATAATGTCAAAGGAATCCTTTTACACCGCGAGCAGTACTGCTTGGATGCAACTGTTCAAATAAAAGTAAAATAGCTGCCCTTGCAGCAATAAAAAATATTGTCTTTACAGCACGACTCGTGGGTTGTGTAGTTGAAATAACAGGAAAAAAAGGTTAAGGAGCTGGAGGGTCTTGAGGAACGTCTTGGTCGACGGCTATGCCAGCTTCAGTGTCTGCACCATCTATCCCTGCTGCCAGGGAAATCTCTGGGGAAGCAAGCACTTCAGCCCTCTCTTCTTCTTCCAGGCGAATGGCACACTGCGTCATTAAAGTCCTCCTCAAGCGTTCAGACAGATAGTTGAAGTTAGCCTCCCGGTTGTGCTTCCAGAACTCATAGAAGCAAAGATGAGTGGCTTCCTTGTACTTCTCCAAGCTCTTAGCTCCAGCTTCCTCAAGCTCTTTCACTCGTCTTCCGAGTTCCTCCGCCTTCTGCCTGCTTGTGATCAGATCAAGCTCGAGCTGTACAGCTTGTTGATAGTTGAGTGTGGCACTTTCCTGGATTTTTCCCTGGCTTCGTTGGCTTTCTTCATGGCGTTCTGGGTTTCTAGCAGCTCCTCGGTCAGAGTAGCTTTTTGCTTGAACAGTTCTTCTTTCTACTTAGACAGCTCCGTGCTCTCCTCAAGCAACTCGCCATTCTGTTTAGTAAGCTTGTTGTTTTTAGCTTCGAGCACTTTCTTAGCCTCGGCGAGCCTGGTATCGAAGTTCCTGCCCTGAGACACCAACGCCCCAGCACGACGCCAGCTAACGGTTATGGTCAATAGTCCCTGAAGTCAGATAGAAAAAGATCAAATAAAGGCAGGGAATTGAAAATAAATGTTACATCATCAGGAGTTGACTTACACTAACTATCTCGTTCAGTCCTCTATTGAGAACTTGATCAGCCTCCATAGAGGTAGTTTCAGTAATGGCTGCCTAACTGCGTTTATGCTTGGAGAGCTTGTATATTCTCTCCCTGGCATAGCTGACCACGATATTGGGTAGGGAGCCTTCAGGCGGAGTGCACAAGGTTTGGCTGCTAGGAGCCTTAGGAGAAGGCTGTTGATCGGCGGGTGTGGCAGGATTAGAAGTTTGACTGACCGAAGGAGTTGAGGCCGGCTGCTCGAGTGGCGATGGAGGTGGTGAGTTCTCCATCGAAGGGGCGGTGGCCGGAGGGTCATCAGTTCGAGCCTTCTTTGAGGCAGTTTTATTGCTCTCCCCTCAAGCCCTCTTGCTGTTCTTCTTCTGGCCAGAAGAGGCAGCAGCAGCCTTGTAATGCTCGAACCCGTCCTCAGAGTCCATATCTGCACAAAAGGAAACAACGCAGGCAGTGAGACAAGATGGTCACACAGGGCTAAAAAATGAAAGTGAAGAGATTACAAGTAAAGTACCTGCGCTACAACTATTGGTCGCTACATTATTTACTGAACTACTTACTGCCTGGAAGAAATCTGAATTTCAGATTGGAGCATTCTTAAAGTTTCCATCCCCGTCGAACAGATGACAGGGAATTGGCAAATTGTTTAAAAGCGAAATTACTATACCATTATCATCTGACGAGTCGTCAGAGAGTTCGGCAGGCTCGGCGGCCTTCTGCTTTCCTTTCCCTTTGGGAGCCGAGGGCCTCTCTGCTCGAGGAGTGCTTGCAGGTTCCCTGATTGTGACCCTAGTTGGTCTCCTCTGCGGAGGAGATGCCTGAGGTTGCTGCTCGGGTTCTCCTTCGGCGCGAGCATTCCCTGTCAAAGGCCCCCTCCTCCCTGATTGGGGGGCCCAAAGGCCAGCCAACCTAAGGTTAGCCTCAGTAACCAGAGCCTTGACACTCTTTTCAGCATCTGACATGCCAGCTAAGAGTGCTGCCCTCGACACCATTCCCGGAGTTGGGTCTGGTCGCAGCCACAGGCCTGGGATACATCAAGAGTTTAAGATATTGTGGAGGAAAACACCAAGAGAAGAATTCAGCTAGTGATAAGAAAGTTTTACCTCCACGAGCGAAGGCCAGATTGTCCGCGACCAGGTCGGGTGTAAGGAAGTACTCCTGGTGGTACCTCCCCACGTTCGAGATGTGGGTTGTGTCAGTCAGGAAACTGCGCCCGATTTCCTAATGACAAAGATGGAAGAACCCCGTGCCTTCTTGGTTGGGGTTAGACTTAAGGTCGAACAAGTAGTTGACCTCATGTGGCGACGGCACAGTCCATTTTTTCTGGTTGTACAGGATATAGAGTGCAGCGAGCATTCTATATTTGTTTAGGGTAATTTGGAAGAGGAAAACTCCAAAATAATTGGCCACCCCCTGAAAGAATGCATGAAGAGGCAAAGTGGCTCCTGCCTCAACATGAAACCGCGACCAGGCGCTGTAGGCATGTCCAGCCAGATTAGCCCTTTGGTCTGGGTTAGGTTTGACTAGGGTCACCCCTGTCAGATTTTATTTGTTTAAGTAGTTGGCAATCATTCTGATCATCACCCTACTTTCAAAAACTACATGCCACTCGACGTCCGGCTGAGTAGCGTGTCGAGGGCGGACATGCCTTGGCACATTTGGATAGGGGGCATTTTCGTCTCGACCACTAGTCGAGGGAGCATCAGCAGTAGGCTGATGAGAAGTGTTGGGAGTTTTTCTTTTTCGAGCTTTGTTTTTGGTACAAGCCATATTTTGAGTCAAAACTGGGGAAGTGTTTAGGTTAACGCGAGAAAAAGGAATATTTGATATCAAGGTCGAAGGTTGTTCTTCGTCTTCAAGTAGTTGAACTAAGAGATCATCGTCGATGGGTCTTTCTCCTCCCCACGGATCTTGCATATGAACTGCAAACAGACAAAGGAGGAGATAAGAAGCACAGTCTGGGAGCTTATGTTGAAAGTTGGAATAACGTTGCTCGCGTCTATCAACCAGCAGCATTCTAATCGAAACACTAAGTTTTATGCTAGCAGTTTGGAAAACGGATCAAAAAGTGGAAGTAAAAAGTTTTATGAAAAGAAGCTTTTTCAACTCCAAAAGGGCGGGAAAACCCCAGTTTTTCAACTAGCCTAAAAATCAAACTTTTACGTCGATTTTACGCCCTAAACCTATGATCCTAACTATCAAACTAATTCCTAACTTATATAGAGCAAAAGTACACTACCCTATCAAGCATCAACAGCATATACAGAATCCTCACAAATTTCTACTCAAGAACACAAAAAGTCTCAAAACTCATAAGCAGTATGCATGGCATCTCAAAGAGTTTAAAAGACGAATAAATTTACCTGGATGAAGGTTGGAGATTTTGAAATGGGACGACTTTAGGCTTGCAAACAAACAACCCTTAAGCAAAGTGACAGGAGACCTTCGAAGTTCTGAGCTCTGGGATGGAGTTCTTGGCATGAAATGGCGAGTAAAAGGTTAAAAGGTGAATGAGGTGTGATAAAAAGGAGTAATCATGAATTCCCTTTTTTGAAGCATGGGGGAGTGTAACAGCCGTCGGAGTGGTTTCTTGAAAACTGAAAAGGCTTGATTAGACGTGATTAGGTCACGGTTTTAAAAAACGCACGAGGGCTCTGACAGATTTCGTGGGGCATATGAAAGGTTGTTTTCCTAAGTTTACTTCTTGCTGGTCACAATAAATAAACTTTAGGGGCAAATGTTATCCAAAAAATAGGCGTGGATGATGTGGCAGACTTTTTGAACATGTGGTTGACACCTAGCAAAGGTCTTGTTCGACCATCGACCAGGGAGATTCCCCTGGCATAACATTTGGATTTTATATATGACCAGCTTGGTCGTATACTTGGAATATTTTGAGAAGAACTTATGCAATTGTAATCATATCCGAGATTATCTCCCATAATTCCTGAGTATCCGATTATTTAGGAAAGAATATCTGTAAAAAATTTATGTAATCCTTCTCGAGCCTATAAATAGAGAAGAAATAGCTCAAGGGAGGGAGCTTTTACCTTTTGGCTAATTATGAGTTTATGCTTTACAAGAGAATTACAACTATTATCTTATGATTGTATTGTTTATCCCTCTAATGCTTGTGAAACTCGAAGAACCCTAGTTCTTTGATCACTCCTTTGAGAATTAATATCAATAATAGCTTAAGTGGACGTAGGTCATTACCAATTCGTGGGGCCGTACCACTATAATTTGTTGTGTCGTTTACTGTTCTTTCCATTAGATCTTTTTCAATACCTTCTATCACATCAAGCATTTGACTCCGTGCCAGTTGACCAAAACTAGGGTCAACAAACATATATGAAATTGTGTTATTTCTTGAATATTATAGTCGTTATGATGATTTGGTAAAGGGTTTAAGCTTATGTAAAGAAAAATCTGTCTCTGACCGAGGGGAAAACCCTAATAGTGGAAACATCTATGATTTGGTAAAATAGGAAATACTATGGCATAAAAATATTTTGACAACCAAGACTTTGTAGTCGAGCCAATAAATTTAAGAAAAATTATTGAGGATTGAATTCCAATCAACCAGGCCTAAGAATAAAAATTTCTTGCTCGGACCTCTAAGGGCATTTTGCTCAATTTGATAAAATTTCCAAAATTATTTAATATGTGACAAATTTTATTTTTGGGTCACATTTAATTAAATTAATTAAGCTTGGAGATTTAAAAAAAAACAATAGGGTAAACATTTAGGGAATTTTAGATAAGAAAATTTTCCAAAGGGTCCTTGAGTGTCTTAGGAGAGAGGTAAAAATGAGAAAGGGCATAAAGGTATTTTCCAAGGGAGGAGAGAGAGAGAGAGAGTGGTGGGTGGCAAGGCTAGGTCCTAGGGCTCTCAAGAGCCTAGGACACATACCCTAGGGGAAGAGTAAGAGTCTTACCCCACTCACAAGTACAGACCTAATCATTTTTTCTCACCAAATTTCTTTCTCTAAAAAAGAAAACATTCTCTCTTCCACTTTCCTCTCTCGAACCCGAAACCCTAAGCTCTACAATCATCCATTGCTGCAACTTTTTCTCTATAAGAAAACTACACTCATCCCTCCATTGAAGAAGGGAGAAGCTCAAGAGAAACCTTGTCTAGTGTATGTTTCTAAACCTCATTCATCTTCTCTTCCATTTTCCTCTTCAAACTTGAAACCCTAAGTGTTTATTATGCATGCATGTGATCTAATAGTCATGCGTGGCATTGATATTGTGTTCTAGGGTTCAAGGGAAGCTTGTATATCTTGTTGTATAGGTTATATTAATGGTTTTTGGAGCTTATTTTATGCTTAAGGTTGATATTGTGTGATTTGATGATTTGCTTGCATGCATGTGGCTAAGGTTATGCTAGAAATGCTTGTTGTTGTTAAGTTTTTGTAAAAGTCTTTGCTGCCAAAATTTGTGGTCTGGCTTCCAACGGGTCAGATCGCACTCTACTGTGGAAGTGTGACATCTGTGGAAGTGTCACAAAATTTCTTTTATGATATTTGTTTTGTTATAACTCTGTGGAAGTGTAGTTGTAATTCCATTTGCTAAACTAAAAGTGTGCGCACACAGCCTTTTCTTAAAAGTTTTATTTATACGGATTTTTGATACAATGGTTTAAAGTAAAAGTTTAAATTTCCGCAAGTTTTTTGTCTTATATTCGTTGGGTCGTTATAGAGCCACTAAGTGGCGCCACCCATGGATATTTTCTATTCCTAGGATTTGAATTTTGAATTTAAAATTTATTTGTTTATTTAATTATATTTAATTATTCTTTTTAAATATGATTTAAATTAAATAATTAAATAAGTTGTAATTGGTTAGTTTTATTTTAAATCAAATAAAGATTAATTAAATTAGTTAATTATTTTTATAAACCTAAAAGAAGCGATACTTTCAAAAGCGGTTTAATAAGTCTAGAAATTTCCTAAACCTGAAAGTCTAGAAATTTCTATAGTCTCTCTCTTCTCAATCCTTTCTAGATCTCATGTGTTAAGTACATCTAGAGAGTCTAAATCACCCTTTGAATCCTACGTGCCCACACACGTCCTTGTGTGTTTAAGAATTGGCTTGGAAGGATAAGGTGTGAGCTATCAAAAAGGAAAGGAAGATCGTTGATTTATACGAAAAGATTCAAGGACACTTGATAGGCTACCAGAGGTAATCTCTATTCCTTTTATATGTTATTTAATATATCTATATATGTAACGCACTGTATAGCCAAGACCGTTACACTTTGTGTTTATAAAGGTCTTGCACTTGCTAATCAAGTAATTTAATTAAAAACGTGTTACTAAAACTATAGTGGAACTAGGGTTAAAAGATTTTGGTCTCAAAAGCCGCAGTTCTTATTAATAAACATTTTCTGTTTACACGGGATCCCAAAAATAACAAGATTAGAACCATTTACAAAGATTCAAGATTTAAATACAATAATTAGCCACTCTAAGGCAAAACAGACTGTTAGGCATTCCTTGTTCTGATCCA
The DNA here is from genome assembly GCF_963169125.1 of Humulus lupulus. Taxonomy (NCBI): domain Eukaryota; kingdom Viridiplantae; phylum Streptophyta; class Magnoliopsida; order Rosales; family Cannabaceae; genus Humulus; species Humulus lupulus. Next base: position 232,148,279 of record NC_084802.1, on the reverse strand, counting down.
CTCCTCGGCCATGGCAGCTGAACAGCTGACTATGTACATTCAGCCCCGCAGCTCTCAATCTCAGGATTGGTACAACTTGCCTTTGCCTTCACCTGCACCACGTAGCACCCGTGAGCCAAGACCCAGCAAGAAAACACAATAACAGAGAATAAAAAATCAACAAACAATCCAATATCTCATACCACATAAACATGTTCTCAATAGTCTAAGCATCCATGATAACCAAGTGTTCAGCATACCAAACATATCATTTCACATCAACAATCAATTCACAAACGATAACTAGGGTTAGCGCCCTTAGGCCACACCCTCTATTTATCCCACTGACTCCGGCCCGCTTAAACCGAGCTCAGTGAATATTAAGTTGTCCTTGGCTACCAGTGGCCAAGCCACGCCCTGTGCGCAAATATTGTATACGACACTCTTAGGCCGTTTATCACATGTCCCATGGCATAATACCATCTTTGACATTATACATATATCGGGAGCACTTAGTCCCATCACAAACACATAACCGGGTGCAGTTTCCTTACCTTTAAATTCCCTAGCTTCGTTCACTTTAATCCTTGAGCACGATCGCTCTTGAGCCCTAGCGCACACCTAGTCACAACCATAGATCAAAATCATTACCTAACCTCAAGTCCAAAACCTAACCTCGGGACCAATCCCGAGCCCTCGGGAAGCCCTAATTCCACCAAACGGGGTGGTAGAATCGAACCCCAAACCCCCAGGAAAAACCCATGAAAATAACTCAAAAACCCCTTTTTGGAAGCAGGGTAGCGCTACAACCCTGTAAGGAGGGCGCTACAACGCTACAAACAGAGCCCAAAATCGTCCTAGGGTATATGGCCTAGCGCTACAGTGCCCAAAGGCTAGCGCTAGTCACAGAACAGCAAATGTTGTTTTTCCCTCCTTCGATTTTCCCCGAGCCAAACCTTACCAAAAATTCTCCAAACTTCAACCAAACTTAGAATCAAGCTTACTAAAATGTCTAACTCATCCCTAGCATCCTAACCATACAAAACTTAAACACATGCACTCCCAATCTCAAAATTCACCATGGTTGGACCTCAAACTCAAAAACTCAGCAAAACAACCAAAAGCTCAGAATTTAGAGCTAGAATTTCATACCTTCAATGGAGTTTCGACCTTAAGTTAGCCTCTACACCTCCTTGGCTTACTCCTCCTCAAACCCTTAGCTCGAATTCCCTAGAATTCCCATCAAATTCAGCTTAGAAATCTTAGTTCAACACCAAAACCAGAAACTGAAGAAAACCTTGAAAACTTACCTCAAATGGATGAGTAACCTCTGCTAACCTTCAAGCTTAACCCAGGTACCCAATTTCTAAGCTTGACCTAGCACTCCTCTGAACCTCAGCTCCAAAAGACCCCAAGAAATAATGAAGAAATCCCAAACCGACCTTGGAAACGCCCTGTTTTTCTTTCCCTTCTTTTTCCTTTCTTTTCTTTCCTTTCTTTCCTTCAGAATTTCCAGCCCTTTCTACACTTTCCACTAAGGCATAAAGCCTGAATAATATATGTCCTTTATAAGCCAAATGACCCATTTGCCCTCCCCTTTATTTCTAAATCTTTTAATCCTCCTAGGGGCATTTTGGTCATTTCACCCAATTCCCGCCAATTCCTCGAGTGTCTCTAATATTTTTCGCTTACTTCCCGATACCTGATTAATCACCAATTATATTCCTCAACGTCAAAAGTGACCCCAATATATTCTCTAAATTCCCATTTATACCCCCAGGCTCACCCCGAGCCGGGTATAAATCCCCGCCGTGACTTTTTTGCTAACCCGGGATCGTCTCGAATCACAGATCACAAATATATATCGACATAATAATGTGGTCTCGACAATTTATCACATATATATACAGTTATGCCCTCAACGGGCCAAAATTACGATTATGCCCTTCTAACCTAATTAGGGCCTACATGCGTACTAATACGCATAGTCATGCATCTCAGATATTCATATAGTCTTATAACATACTTTTAATCATTAAATCACATATATTCCAATTATGCCCTCCCGGCACACTAATCAAGGCCCTTAAGCCTTATTAGTAAATTTGGGTCGTTACAACTATCCCCTCCTAACGAGAATTTCGTCCTCAAAATTTTCCTGAATAACTCGGGATATTGATCCCGCATCGCTGTCTCAAGTTCCCAAGTCGCCTCCTCGACCCTACTATTCCCCCACAATACTTTAACAAGAGGAATCGTCTTATTTGGTAATACTTTATCTTTTCGATCCAAGATCTGAACCGGTTGCTCTTCATAAGACAAATCTATCTGTAACTCCAAGTCTTCATACCTCAACACATGAGTCACATCTGAGACATACTTCCGGAGCATAGAAACATGGAATACGTCATGAACTTCTGATAACGATGGTGGCAAGGCTAATCTGTAAGCCACCTGACCAATCCTTTCCAGGATCTCAAAAGGTCCAATGAATCTAGGGCTTAGCTTGCCCTTCTTTCCAAACCTCCTTACCCCTCGCAAAGGTGAAACTCGAAGAAGCACGTGGTCCCCAACCTGGAACTCCACGTCCCTACGCTTAGGATCAGCGTAGCTTTTCTGTCTGCTCTGAGAGGCGAGCATCCTAGCTCGGATCTTTTCTATAGCTTCACCTGTTCTCTGAACCATATTTGGCCCCAAATACTTCCTCTCACCCATCTCATCCCAATGAATGGGTGATCTACACTTCCTCCCATACAACATCTCGTAGGGAGCCACTCTAATCGTTGATTGATAACTATTGTTATACGAAAATTCAATCAACGGAAGATACTTACTCCATGAACCCTCAAAATCAATCACACAAGTTCTGAGCATATCCTCCAACACCTGAATCATCCTCTCAGACATTCCGTCTGTCTGAGGATGAAAGGTTGTACTGAACTTCAACTGAGTCTCCAAAGCCTTCTACAAACCACCCCAAAACTTGGAAGTGAAGATAGGATCCCGGTCTGACACTATAGACTTAAGAACCCCATGGAGACGTGCGATCTCTCTCATGTACAACTCAGCATACTGATCCATAGTATATGTCGATCTCACTGGAAGAAAATGGGCTGACTTGGTGTATCTGTCTACTATCACTCACACCGAGTCATGAAACCCCAATGTTCTGGGTAAACCTCCCACAAAATCCATAGTAATGTCCTCCCATTTCCACTCAAGAATGCCCAAAGGCTGAAGCAACCCTGCTGGTCGCTGATGTTCAGCTTTCACCTGCTGACAGGTTAAGCATTTGGCTACGTACTCCACCACATCCTTTTTCATCCCGGGCCACCAATATAACGTCCGTAAATCCTGGTACATCTTCGTGGTACCCGGATGAAGTGAGTATGGCGTCGTATGAGACTCATCCAGTGTCTCTCGTCTGATCCCCTCATCAGCTGGAACACAAATCCGTCCCTGATACCGAAGCAAACCAACCTCAGAAATAGAATAGTCCTTAGCTACTCCTGCTAAGACATTCTCTCTAATCCCCTGTAACTGAGCGTCTGCCAACTGTCCTTCTCTGATCCGCTCAAGCAGGGTCGATTGCAGAGTAATATTGGCTAACCTGCCTACCACCAATTATATCCCTGCTCTGACCATCTCATCAGCTAACTCTCTTGAGATCTGGGTGGAACTATATAACTGACTTGGGCCTCATCGGCTCAATGCATCTGCCACTACATTGGCTTTCCCCGGATGGTAAAGAATATCACAATCATAGTCATTTACCAACTCCAGCCAACGCCTCTATCTCATGTTCAGGTCCTTCTGTGTAAAGAAATACTTCAAACTCTTATGGTCAGTGTACACCTTGCACTTCTCCCCATACAAGTAATGTCGCCAAATCTTCAGTGCGAATACCACCACTGCTAGCTCCAAATCATGGGTAGGATATCGCTGTTCATACTCCTTCAGCTGTCGTGATGCATAAGCTATAACTTTCTCATTCTGCATCAACACGCATCCTAAACCCAACCTCAATGCATCGCAGTAGACCACAAACTTCCCTTCCCCTGAAGGAAGACTCAACACAGGCGTCGTAATAAGTCGTCACTTCAGTTCTTGAAAATTGTCTTCACACTTATCTGACTAGATAAACTTCAAATTCTTCCGTGTCAATTCTGTCATTGGTGCCGCTATCTTCGAGAAGCCCTCTACAAACCGTCTGTAATAACCCGCTAGACCAAGAAAACGATGCACCTCTGAGGCGTTCCTTGGCCTCGGCCAATCCCTAACTGCCCCTACCTTAGATGGATCCACCTTAATCCTATCTGCACCCATGATATGTCCAAGGAGTGTCACTTCTGGTAACCAAAATTCACATTTCTTAAACTTGGCGTATAGTTGATGCTCCCTCAACTTCTAAAGAACTTGTCGAAGATGAAGCTCATGCTCTACCTCTGAACTGGAATACACTAAGATGTCGTCAATGAAGACAATAACGAACTGATCCAGAAAATCCTTGAACACCCTGTTCTTTAGATCCATAAAGGCTGCTGGGGCATTGGTCAAACCAAATGACATGACCAAAAACTCATAGTGCCCATACCTTGTTCGGAAGGCCGTCTTCGGTATATCCTCATCCTTGATCCTCAGCTGGTGATAACCAGATCGAAGATCAATCTTCGAGAACATTTTCTTACCCTGCAGCTAATCGAACAAGTCGTCAATCCTTGGCAGGGGATACTTATTCTTGGTGGTCAACTTGTTCAATTCTCTGTAGTCTATACACATTCTCAAGGTCTCGTCCTTCTTCACGAATAAAACTGGAGCACCCCATGGCGAGTAACTAGGCCTGATGAATCCCAAATCCAGAAGCTCCTGCAACTGTATCTTCAATTCTTTTAGTTCTGCCGGTGCCATCCTATATGGTGCCCTCGACACTGGCTCTGTCCCCAGCGCCAACTCAATGACAAACTGAATCTCTCTATGTGGCGGCAATCCAGAAAAATCCCCAGGAAACACATCCAAGAACTCGCAAACCAATCTGGTCTCCTCCGATACTACAGGCGAAACCCTGGTGGTATCCACCACACTAGCCAGAAAGCCTATGCATCCACCCTGTAACAACTCTCTGGCTCTCAACGCCGATATCCTGGGTACGCGAGGTCCATGAACCGCTCCCACAAAAACAAAGGGATCCTCGCCCTCTGGCTCAAAAGTCACCATCTTCTTCCTGCAGTCAATGGTAGCTCCATATCTAACCAGCCAATCCATACCTAGAATCATATCAAAGTCCTCCATACTCAATTCAATCATGTCTACTGATAACTCCCTACCATCAACTATCACTGGCAGTGCTCTAATCCACCTCCTAGACACTACCAGTTCCCCTGTAGGAAAAATAGTCCCAAACCCTGAAACACAATACTCACTAGGTCTACACAGTCTATCAATCACCTTACTAGAAACAAATGAGTCCGCCTGCATCAGGGTGAACACTCGAGCTGGAGTCAAGCTGTACACTTTCCCCGCATCTCCCTTCTTCAATGCCGGGAAATCTTTCTTGAGGTGTCCCACCACCCCACACACATAATAGGCCTTAGCCCGACACTCGCCCGGATGGCGTCTTCTGCACCTTGTGCACTCAGGATAAGTCCTCCATGCATCACTGCCTCCCTGACGGCCACCTTGAGTACCCCGACCTCTCCTATCAGGACTAGGAGCAATCGAAGCATCAGGGGTCTTCCTCTTCAATTCACTGGGGCCTCCGCCCCTACTAGAACCAAAATATGGAGGCACCGCCCTGTGGCCCTCCCGTCTCACTGCACCCTCTCTCCATATCTTATTTTCCGCTTCCTCAGCGGTAAGAGCCTTCTCTACAGCCTGGGCATAAGTTGTCCCTCCAGAAATTTTTGTAATCCTCACATCTCGAGCAATCATAGCATTAAGCCCTCTAATGAATCTGTCCTGCCTAGCTGCATCAGTAGGCACAAGATCTGGTGCGAACTTCGCAAGTCTGTCAAACTTCAGGGAAAACTCTGTAACTGTCATACTTCCCTGAACTAACCCCAAGAACTCATTTACCATCGATGCCCTGATGGCAACATTATAATACTTTTGACTGAACAAGTCCTTGAATCCTTCCCAAGTCAAAGCAGTAACATCCCTGGTCTGTGATGCCACCTCCCACCAGATTCAGGCATCCTCTCTTAGCATATATGTGGCACAAGCCACTCTCTCATGTCCTTCTGCCCTCATAAAATCCAGAATGGTAGTAATCATGGTCATCCACTGTTCAGCCTTCAGTGGATCAGGTCCTCCCTCAAAGATCGGGGGCTGCTGCTTTCTAGACCGTTCATACAACGGCTCCCATCTATTCCCAACCTCAACTGGCTGTACAACAGGTACCACTGCTGGTGGCACAATGGGGGAAACACTCCTTGATGGAGCTTGTTGTCACATAATTCAGATTTGTTCATCTTGGCTCTGAAGTCGAGCTTGCATATCTGCCATAAGTTGCTGCCAGTTCTTAGGGACTGGCAGAGGGGCCTGGCCCTGATCATCATCTCTATTCTCAGACCTGCCAACTAGTCGCATAGATTTTCTTGGACGCATAATTATCCAAGTCAATCTGCAATCAACGACTCGGCAATCAGACTATGATGACAGGGTAATAATCCTTTCATGATCCATCACTGGAACTCCAATCATTTCACAAGCAATCAATTTATAGCAATTTATCCAAATATTCATCCATATATTCATTCACACGCATAGCAGTGCTGATAAGCACGCCTCAATATCATCATGCAATAGTCAAGGGCCAAGCCCTATTAGTATCGCATGCTCCCTATTAATCAACAGATATCAACAGTCATATCTCATTCAAATCATTTAATCACATAATCATGTGTACACAATTACCAAACCCTGAGTCGAGCTTGTCTTTCGCGGCGAATGTACATGTCCAGCTAGTCTTCAGGAACCCATAAACCTAGGACACTTTGATACCAAGTTGTAATGCCTTGGATAGCAAAGACCGTTACACTGTGTGTTTATAAAGGTGTTGGATTTGCTAATCAAGTCATTTAATTAAAAACGTGTTACTACAACTATAGTGGAACTAGGGTTAAAAGATTTCGGTCTCAAAAGCCGCAATTCTTATTAATAAACATTTTCTGTTTACACGGGATCCCAAAAATAACAAGATTAGAACCATTTACAAAGATTCAAGATTTAAATACAATAATTAGCCACTCTAAGGCAAAACAAACTGTTAGGCATTCCTTGTTCTGATCCACTCCTCAGCCATGGCAGCTGAACAGCTGACTATGTACATTCAGCCCCGCAGCTCTCAATCTCAGGATTGGTCCAACTTGCCTTTGCCTTCACCTGCACCACGTAGCACCCGTGAGCCAAGGCCCAGCAAGAAAACACAATAACAGAGCCTAATCAATCAACAGACAATCCAATATCTCATACCACATAAACATGTTCTCAACAGTCTAAGCATCCATGATAACCAAGTGTTCAGCATACCAAACATATCATTTCACATCAACAATAATTCACAAACGATAACTAGGGTTAGCGCCCTTAGGCCGCACCCTCTATTTATCCCACTGACTCCGGCCCGCTTAAACCTAGCTCAGTGAATATTAAGTTGTCCTTGGCTACCAGTGGCCAAGCCACGCCCTGTGCGCAAATATTGTATACGACACCCTTAGGCCGTTTATCACATGTCCCATGGCATAATACCATCTTTGACATTATACAGATATCAGGAGCACTCAGTCCCATCACAAACACATAACCGGGTGCAGTTTCCTTACCTTTAAATTCCCTAGCTTCGTTCACTTTAATCCTTGAGCACGATCGCTCTTGAGCCCTAGCGCACACTTAGTCACAACCATAGATCAAAATCATTACCTAACCTCAAGTCCAAAACCTAACCTCGGGACCAATCCCGAGCCCTCGGGAAGCCCCAATTCCACCAAACGGGGTGGTGGAATCGAACCCCAAACCCCCAGGAAAAACCCATGAAAATAACTCAAAAACCCCTTTCTGGAAGCAGGGTAGCGCTACAACACTGTAAGGAGGGCGCTACAACGCTACAAACAGAGCCCAAAATCGTCCTAGGGTATATGGCCTAGCGCTACAGTGCCCAAAGGCTAGCGCTAGTCACAGAACAACAAATGTTGTTTTTCCCTCCTTCGATTTTCCCCGAGCCAAACCTTACCAAAACTTCTCCAAACTTCAACCAAACTTAGAATCAAGCTTACTAAAATGTCTAACTCATCCCAAGCATCCTAACCATACAAAACTTAAACACATGTGTTATCCAGATTTTCGGATAGCGTTTAGATTGATATCCTCGGGGAAGCAGAATTACCAATGTCTTTCACGGTAGGTGACCAGAGCTCGTGGATGGACAGAAAGGCTTCGCCTCTCCCGTTTAGTATCCGGATTACTCTTTCAACCAAACACGACACGGAAACTCGTCAACTCTCTCGGACTCCAGAAGGGGTATCCTTCGGGGAAGCTCCTTCCAGGAGAGGCTCTTCAAGTGGTCTTCGCGGAAACAGTTCCGTGCCTCGCACGGAACAAAACCAAGCGGTCGAGTCCTGGAGGTGGCATATTTGGAATGATATCCACCTGACACAGGATCCCGCCTGACACGCCCGACAGGTCAAAGCCGCACACATCCCAGCACGCCCAAGGGTACCTTTTCGCCTACTGTTCCGATGACAACTTGGAAAAGACGGCTGACTTTGTGTATTCCCCATACTTTCACGTAAATATACCCACATAGAGTCTTGTAGCCATGCTACTACAGTAATTGTATCCCCTATTTATGGTTGGTGTAATTAGGACTCATGGAGGTAGAGAAAAACCCTAATCCAAAACCCTAGCTATAAAGACCCCTTCATTTTACAATAAGAGGGACGGCCAACACATCACATAGCAAAAACTCTACAAAAATCTCTACAAAAATCTCTCTAGCTTCATCTTCTTCAAGAGAACCCGAGAGAAACACTGTGAGTGTGTGAAGCTCTTGTACACCAGTCATCTTACTGTAATCCTTTCCAAGTACAATAACATCGACTCGTGGACTAGGGCTTGTTAACGCCTGAACCACGTAAAAACACTGTTTGTTTAGTTACATTTCAGCACTTCCACAGTTCTTATCTTTTTATTATTCTGTTTGTATTCGTTTCCGAAAAACTCGGTAAACATTTTGGTGCTTTCATTGAGAGCTGTAGGAAGTTGTTAGTCAGCTCTTTTTCTGTGTACGTATTTTGTATTGACTTCGTGCTAAAGAGATGGTGACTACGAGAAAATCCGCGGTTGACAAAAATGCTAGGGTCAACCCCGATACTGTGATGGAAGATGCGGTGCAAAATGAACCCTTGGACTACCAAGTTGAAGACCCGACATCCCGCCAGGATCGGGTCAGTACCGAAGATACGACATACTTAGAAGACGAAGAAGAGTATGTCCAAGACGGTTATTACAAGGACAGCTGCTACTATGAGAAGGACCCAGAACTGGTCCAAGTAGCCGAAGAACTGGAGGTCACCAAAGCCATGCTTGCTGAGCAGGAGCGCCTCTCCAAAAAAATGCAGCGCATGATGGAGCGCCTCCAAAGCAAGTTCAGAGACCTAGGCGACTCGGACGAGGACGCCTCTGTTTTAGGTGGTGCTGATGCCGCTATGCCGGATCCAGCCGCTGCTGGACCATCCAAAGCCGCCCCTAACAAGGGCAAAGAAAAAGTTGGAGAGCCTGTACGCGCTGACGCCCCTGCACCTCCTAAAGGCATGAATCACCAGGCCGACTGCCCCCCCCCCCCTCGCGCGCAGAAGGTCTCTGGCGCTCCTAAGCCCAGACGTCCTTCAGCCCCAAGGGGGCACTCCGTGCCTAAAGGGCCCGGTGCTAAGGCACCCAGGCCTAGGGGAAGGAACAACCGCCCCAGTGATTCCGTCAACCAGGACGGTCGGGCTGCGAACTCGCACTCCGAAGATAGTTGGTCCACAGTGGACCTAAGAAGAAGGTTGGAGGCCAAGTATGAAAAGGCCAAAGGAGAAAAGGCCCGGCCTCGCGGAGATGACCTCCGAAATCATATTAATGACAAGCTCCGGGGACGTGACCTCCCGGCGAGTGATACGAAGAGGCTCGAGGAACAGATTGCTGCCTTGACCAAGCTGGTCCGGAAGCAAAGTGGGGCCCTGTCAGACTCTGAGGAGGAAGACACGGAACCATGTATTCGGAGGATCGCGGAAACGTCCCTCCTGGATAACTTCAAAATGCCTCACATAGAATTATATGATGGGAGGACAGACCCGCGTACCCACCTAGCTAAATACAACAAAATGATGCAAGTGGCGCGTGTCAGTGAGGACGCCAAATGCATGTGCTTCTCACTCACCCTTACCAAGTCCGCGGAGGACTGGTGGAAAAGATTAGCTCCCGGATCAATCCACAGTTGGAAGGAGCTACAGTCCGCATTCAGGAGGCAGTTCATTGCTGCCCGCGACCACGACATGGAGGTTGGTTCCTTAACCAACATCAAGCAGCAACCCAATGAGAACCTCAAAGCTTTCATTCAGAGAATGATGGAAGCTGCTGCAAAGACCAAGGTCAGCGATGACATGAAGCTGATCGCCCTTCAATCGGGCCTTACTGTCGGCTCCCTGCTATGGGGGGAAATGCAAAGGAGACGGGCAGAAACGCTGTCCGAATTCATGTCAAAAGCTCAGGGAATCATCAACCTTGAGGATGCCTACCAGCAGGCCTTTGGAGTTCCCCCAGCTCCAACGCCTTCCGTGACTGCGCCGAGCTTTGCTTCGCAAGCTCCCGCACCAGCTCTCACGCTTCCAGGAGCCCAATTCACTCCAAGTGTGTATGGGCCTTCCGCGTCTGCTCAGACGCCGAGTCAAACCCATTTCTCTGGGTACGGAGCTGTACAAACCGGATGTAGTATCGCTCCTGGCATGCCGCAGCCGCAAGCGGAAGCCCCAGAACGAAATTTGAGCCAATCGCGGAGCAAACGAAGCGGAAGAAACTCCAACCGGGGAGACCATTCAAAGAAACCCCGGAAGGACTATGAGCCCAAATTCACGGAGTATACCAGTTTGATAGACTCGCGAGAGAATGTCTATCGGGCGACCTGTAATATGGTCAACTACAGGAAGCCCCCGAAAGTGTCTCACGGAGGGAGGCGTCCGCGAGACTCCAATAAGAGGTGTGAGTTCCACGGAGACGTGGGGCACACCACGAACGAGTGCCTTCAGCTGAAGGATGCGATCGAGTCCCTGGCAAGAGCGGGACACCTCGGTCAGTGGGTGAGGATACCCATTATCTATCCCGGACAGGGAGTAGTTCACGGAGCTGCATAATCCCCGGGACAGAGGGGGACCGCTAGCGCTCCTGGAGCCGGTCACCCCCAAGCTCCCGGGTCTCAGTTCCCAGCGCTTCCTGCTCCAACCGCTCCGGCACCCATTGCCTTGTTGGCTCCAGGACCTGGCAACCCATATCCGCCCGGCCTTGCCCCGCCACCCGTTGACGGACACGTAGCCACCATTTCCGGAGGACCGCACCTTGCCGGAAGCACCCGCAACTCCCAGAAGAGGTACTTGAGGGAGTTAGAACACACCGGGGAGATGTGCGCCTTGGTTCAATCACCTGCTCAACGTCCCCGAATGATGGACCTTCCCATCACCTTCACAGAGGACGATGCTCGACATGTGCACTTCCCCTACAACGATCCCCTCGTGGTGGAAGCCCAGATTGCCAATAAGAAGGTCTCACGGATCTTGGTCGATAACGGAAGCTCCGTAAACATCCTCTTCAAAGCGGCCTTCCACGCGATCGGATTAACCGAGATAGACCTGACCCCATGCCCCATCCAGCTTCAAGGGTTCAATGAGGATGCACTCATGCCATTAGGCAAAATTCAACTTCCAGTCACCCTCAGAGGAGAAAGCGACGCTTGTGCCTTCAAGCACAGCACATTCGTGGTGGTCGACTGCCCCACGGCATATAATGCCATCCTAGGCCGACCGGTCCTAATAGATTGTGGGGCCATAACCTCAATACGCCACTTATGCTTGAAGTTTCCATGCGACGATGGGCGTATCGGCACCCTCCGAGGAGACCAACGAAGTGCACGAAGCTGTTACAATGTCTCCGTCCGATCCGTCTACACGGTCCAGGAGACGGTTGCTGCCATTCCTTTGGCGGAAGAATTACCAGAAACTGAGGGTGCTCAAGAGGCATACTTTGACGAACTCGACCCAAGAGTGGGAATCGAGAAGGCGATAGAGCCGATGGAGGAAGTCGAAGAGGTGATCCTCAACCCGGGAGATCCCACCAAAGTCATTCAGGTGGGGAAAAACCTGCCGTCGGCCATTCGTGATAAGATCGTGGCCACTGTGAAGAATAATCAGGATATCCTGGCATGGTGCCACGCTGATATGACGGGGATTAATCCTAATGTTGCGTGCCACGCACTCAACATAGACCCATCTGCAACTCTAATTCGCCAAAAGAGGAGGCCATTAGACCCAGTGAGGGCCGAAGCCGTCAAAGCTGAAGTGGACAAGCTGATGTCCATAGGCTTCCTCCAGGAGTCACACTATCCCGTGTGGTTGGCCAACCCAGTTCTGGTCCCGAAGCCCGATGGGTCCTGGAGAATGTGCATTGACTTCACGGACCTAAACAAAGCCTGCCCGAAAGATTGTTTCCCTCTTCCGCGAATTGATCAGATGGTAGACGCAACTTCCGGGTACGAACTCTTATCCTTCATGGATGCGTACTCCGAATACAACCAGATCAAGATGCATGTCGTGGACCAGGAACACACCAGCTTCCTCACGGACAAGGGTGTCTACTGTTGCGTGGTCATGCCTTTCGGTTTGAAGAATGCTGGGGCGACGTACCAGCGTCTGGTAAAGAGGATGTTCAAGGACCAACTGGGGAGGAACATGGAGGTGTACGTGGACGACATGTTGGTAAAATCCAAGACCTCCGGGGACCACAGTGACGACCTTGAGGAAGCTTTCGCCGTGATCCGAAAGTATGGAATGAAACTGAATCCAAAGAAATGTACTTTCGGGGTCTCGTCTGGGAAGTTCCTCGGTTTCATTGTCAGCTCCCGCGGAGTGGAAGCCAACCCTGAGAAAATTAAGGCGTTCATAGATATGCCTTCCCCCCGGAAGCATAAGGATGTCCAGAGCGTTACCGGAAGGATAGCCGCTCTCAGCCGCTTCGTATCCAAGGCCACTGACAAGTGTATCCCCTTCTTCAATGTGTTGCGAGGAAACAAGAAGTTCGAGTGGACCCCCGAATGCGAAGCAGCCTTCCAACACCTCAAGGAACATTTAACCCAAGCTCCCATTCTGTCCAAACCTGTCGAAGGAGAGGCGTTGTTCTTATACTTAGCTGTGACAGAGCACGCAGTGAGTGCCACTCTCGTCCGGGAAGATGGCCGTATCCAGCTCCCTGTGTATTACGTAAGCAAGAGGTTATTGGACGCCGAGTCCAGATATTCAATGATCGAAAAACTCTCCCTCTGCTTGCTAATCGCTTCGCGGAAGCTAAGGCCATATTTTCAGGCGCACACCATCAAAGTACTCACCAACCACCCTCTCCGACAAGTCTTGCAGAAACCCGAATCTTCTGGCAGGTTGCTGAAGTGGGCCATGGAACTGAGCCAGTTCAACATCCACTACCAACCACGTGTTTCCATAAAAGGACAAGCTCTCGCGGACTTTATTGTGGAATGCTCGGGAATGAATGACCTCCCGGAAGATCCTGTCCCGGAACTTCCCACATGGAAGGTCTATGTAGACGGAGCCTCAAATGAAAAAGGAGCTGGAGCAGGGGTCATCCTAATATCTCCCCAAGGGCATTAGCTCCAGAGCGCCATCCGTTTCGCTTTCCCAGCATCCAACAACGTGGCAGAACACGAAGCCATGTTAGCTGGATTACGACTGGCCAGAGAAGTCGGAGCCCAAAAAATCGAAGTATACAGCGACTCCCTACTTGTGGTAAACCAAATATCCGGGGAATACCAGACGAAAGGCGAAAAAATGGCTGCCTACGTGTCTCTCTCCCGCGGCCTACTGCAGCATTTCAAAGGCTACCAAATCCGCCAGGTCCCCCGGGACCAGAACTCACTCGCGGACACGCTGGCCAAGCTTGCAACAGACCCAGAGATTGAACAATATGGCCTGGTGCCCATCGGGCACTTAGAAGCACCCACTACCGAGACACAGAGGGTAAATGCCATCATCGACCATTCCCATTCCTGGATAGGACCCATCCTCAGATTTCTCACCACCGGAGAGCTCCCCACTGATAAAGCTGACGCAAGAAAGCTCCAGTATCAAGCTCCCTGATACGTGGTTATGGATGGGAAGCTTTATCGTAGGGGGTTGTCCATACCCTTCCTTAGGTGTGTTTCCGGAACCGAAGTCAGCGCCATCATCCATGAGGTTCACGAAGGCTTCTGTGGCGACCATACCTCCGGGCCGAGCCTCTCCAAAAAGATCCTTCAACAAGGATACTTCTGGCCCACCATGAAGAAGGATTGTGTGGATTATGTCAGAAGGTGAAAGCAGTGCCAGAGGTACGCCAAGGTTCCGCGAGCGCCGCCTACAGAAATTACCTTAATGACAAGCCCCTGGCCGTTCGCCGTTTGGGGCATTGACCTAGCAGGTTCCCTCCCAACTGGAAAGGGTGGAGTGAAGTATGCCATAGTCGCGGTAGACTACTTCACCAAATGGGCTGAGGCTGAACCTATGAACACGGTCACATCTAAAAAAGCACTGGACTTTGTCATCAGGAATATAGTGTGTCGTTTTGGGCTTCCACGAAAAATTGTGTCCGACAACGGGAAGCAATTTGACAGTGAACACTTCACGAACTTCTGTGCTTCGCATGGAATTATCAAAAGCTTTTCCACAATCGCCAGACCCCAGGCTAATGGGCAAGTGGAGGCTGTAAACAAAATATTAAAGACCACGTTGAAGAAAAAACTCCAAGCCTGCAAGGCTCACTGGCCGGAAGAACTTCCGCGAGTACTTTGGGCCTATCGCACAACAGAGAGAACTTCGATGGGGCACACGCCTTATTCCATGACCTTCGGTTGCGAGGCCGTCATCCCAGTAGAAACTATGATCCCCTCTCACAGGCAGGATACCTACGACCCTACCCGGAACCACGCCCTTCTCTAGGAGTCCCTGGACATGATCGAAGAGCTCCGGGAGCAGTCGCAGGTCCAACTAAAAATGTACCAAGGCAAGATAGCCCGACACTTTAACATGAGAGTCAAGAGCCGTACATTCAAAGTTGGGGATCTTGTCCTACGGAGAGTATTTCCTGCTACGCAGGATCCGGGAGTGGGAGTCCTCAGACCCAACTGGGAAGGCCCCTACGAAGTCCAAGGAAAAATGGGCCATGGGACGTATCACTTAAAGAGACTCGACGGATCTAAAGTCCCACGCGCCTGGAATGCGGAGCACCTCCGCCGTTACTACCAGTAAGCCCCGGACGATCTGGTCGGAGGTCCTTGGTGAAATTAGCAAAAGCGAAAAATGTGGAAATAATCCTCCCTGTTGTAAAACACGTGCCTAGCAGGCTAATTTAATGAAACACGGAGAGATTCACTCCACTTTTACTGCACTTTTTATCGCTGTGTTCAAAGCTGCGTTTTAACAAGTGACCCCGCGGTCCGGAGACGTCCGGACCCCACGCTCACTTGGGGGGGTATACATGGCTAAGGCATAGCCATACGCCCCTTGAACAAAACATACACAGAACACCACTTATGTGCTAGCATTGTGTTTGAAATTTTTAAATTGTTAAGCTTAGGTTAATTTGTTGCCATGAACATGTTTGCATTACGTGAATTATGTGTTTATGTGAAAATTGCCATTGAAATGCCTGCCATTATGCATCATGAAAATTATCTCCTGTGTAGCACAGCGATGAACAGGACTGGGGGGTGGGGCACATTCAGAGAGCTACGCCGAAACACCCCCAACTCCCTGACATGTCCTTTGCAGACATATTCCGCGATCGCTGTAGAGCTTTGCTTCGCAAGCTCCAGCTCTGGGTCCCGTAAGGCGAAAGATGGCGAGATCCGCGACCGTTGTAAGCCGTGCTTCGCAGGCTTCAGCTCCGGATCTCACAAAATAATGCATGGCGAGCTCCTCGACCACTGCAAGTTTCAGCTCCAGGAGCAGACATGGTCGATCCCCCACTCACAGCAGGCCTTGCATCGCAAAGCCCCTGCTCCGGGATCACACCTGGTAGGCGTGGCAATTTCCCCGACAGCAACGAGCCTTGCCTCGCAGGGCTCCATGCCAGGTCCCTGAAGTCAGCCACCATGAGGTTCGCAACGACAGTTAGTTTTGCTTCGCAAAGATCTAACCTTAAGTCTAGCGACGCTCACCAAAAGAACTCCCGTTCCGAGCCATGGAACGGCTCACCTTAGCAATCCCAGCGAACAGTATAACTACAAGTCCCGGGATTGGCTATTTGCCTTAGGAAAGCCAAAATACGGTGAAAGGAGCCTGGCCGTTGGAACCAGGAAACCTTCGTAACCTAGAAACTATGTGGGAAAAGACATCAGCCGTTAGAGCTTCAAGTGGGAAGTGCATAGGTTCTGGCCGTTGGAACCAAAACCTCATGCGCCCCTACAACAGTTTCTACCGTATAAAAGTCTACCCTAAGCGCAAAGATAAATAAAGAACTCGGCAGAAAAGAAAGGAGAATGCTATAATTATGGCAAATATGTCTGCAATGAGAAAAGAGTACAAGGAGCTTCGCCCCAAAGAAAAACTCAAATGAAAAAATTATTAAAGATAAGGCCCCTTCAAGCATTGGGGGTGGCAGTAGTGTCCGCGTCCAAGGCCTCGGGGTCGGCAGTTCCAACTGGGGCAGGCAGAGTCGGCTCATGGGGAGGTGGAACTTCATCACACGCAGGTTCAGAGGTCCCCGCCTCTCCGGGATCTCCTGCTTCAGGGGCTCCAGCGCGCTCGTCAACGTTGTAAGTTTGGACGTACACCTCTGGGCCTTGATCCCACACCTGTAACTTCTCCCTCATGGCGTCAGCATCCTCTCCCAGATAGCCTAGTACCTCCGGGTTCATTTTCCAGAGTTGATGCATGAGGGCCACGTGCGATATATTAATCGTCCTGTTCAGAACCACCTCGGCATCCTCCCTCTCCTTCAAGCGCTCCGCCTCGGATGTTGCCAGCTGTGCCTCCGCGACAGCTAATTGAGCCCTTAGTTTTTCCATCTCGGCCTTGGAGGCATCCCGCTCTCCCTTAAGAGAATCAATCTCCTTGCGCTGCTCCCTATTTTGGCTCAGCACGGATTGCTTCTCGGTCACATGCCCCCTGGCAGTGAATTGCAAGGCTCCGATCTCTTTATCCTTCTCAGCGAGCCCCAACTCCAGCATAGACACGAGATCCTTGCTCCTCTTATGAAATTGTTCCTCCTCGTGCAGCTTACTCTGGAGAGTAGAATATTCCTCTTGCTGCTTAAGGAGGAGATCATTTTTTGATTGCAAGCGAGCTTCCAAGGTATCCTTCTCCACCCTGGCTTGGGACAGCTCTTCCCGGAGCTGGGAGTTTTCGGCCTTCATCTCATCCGACCGCTGTCTGAAATCATTCTCTGCGTTGCCCCGGTACTCTCGATATTTGGCAAGATATTTCTTGTCCGCCTCTTCCTCAGCCGTGCGCCGGGCCTGATCAATCTTCTCCGAAGCCTCCAAGGCCTGTTGGGTTAGTTTCTGCTTCTCCGCCTCCAAGGCCTGGCGAGCCAGCTGGCTCTCCTCCAGCTGAACCAGAACTGCACCCACTTCCCGGAACGAGCGTTCCACGATCAGAGAGGCCTGCAAGGAAAGACAACAGAATGAGTTAAGCCGAACCAGAAGACAGATGATCCCAAAACACAACAACTGACGGCTTACCCCGGACAATTGCTGCTTCACGGCATGTGTCAGCAACAGCGGATCCTTACTGCTACTGATGGCCCATTTCTCAGAATTGAGCTCGCACAAGCTCAGGGCCATGTCCTCCATCATCTCCGCTCCGAACGGCGCCAATGCACGTCCAAGCCTAGGCACCAGCCTCTTCTCCAAGGCTGGGCCATCCAAAACCGCTCCAGCCGGGTGAAGAGACCTCACCCCCTCGGCCAACTCAGCTCTCTTCACGGCAGACAAGTTGTCTGCCCTTCCCTGAGTAATGGCCTTCTCAGCCTCCAACTGTCTCTTCAGAAAATTATCGGCCCGTCTTACACCCTCCAGGAGGGCAGCGGGGAAACGGATTGGTTTCTGCGGGAAGTGGAACTTCAGGCCAGGCAGAGGAAGGTTTGTTTGCTGAGAAGAAGGAGACCCCGAAAGGGCGGACTCCCTTTGGGCTGGAGGAGGAGGTAGACGGGGTATTAAGGCCCCGGTCTGTTGTTTTTGCTGCTGCGGTGGCGGAGGTGACTGCCTTTGTTGTTGTTGATTTTGCTGCTGCGGCAGCGGAAGTAATTGCCCTTGTTGTTGCTGCTGGTTTGGATGTTGTTGTTGCCGCCGCTGTGGCGTTGGTGATTGTCTCCGTTGTTCTTGTTGCTGCTGTTGTTGTAGTTGTGGCTGCTGTCGTTGTTGCCTTCGACCGGGAGAAGAGTGTCTAAGGCGTTTCTTCTTGGCGCCCTCAGCATCCCCTCCGGGAGGCTTGCTCACCCCAGTCGTCTTCACGGGGAACACAAGCCCTTCCCCGTCGCTGCTGCTACTCGAGACCATCATAGTCTCGGAAGGCCCGTCGGCAGGAGACTTCTCTACCCCCGGAGACGCTTGCGCCTCGCCACTTGTCTTCTTGGGGGTGGCAGCTTTACCTTCCCTACCAGCCTTGGTCTTCCGTCCTTTCCCCTTGGACGGGTCTTGGCTGGTGGCAGCCTTCTTAATGAGCAAAGTGACTCTCCCCAACATCTTGGCTTCTGGATACTCTGCAAGAAACATACGAAGCAAGGTTAACGAACCAACAAGCAGTGAAAAAGAAGATAAGCAGAAGACAAGACAATCAACAACATAAAAGCACAAGCAAGTCCGCCAGCAGGGAACGAGAAACAAGAAAAAGAAAAGTTTGAAAGGGACGACCATGCACGAGAAACGTGGATGGCCTTCCCCGAGCAAAACAAAACACCGCTTCCTGCTCCAGGAAGCTCCCGTACTCCTTGAAGTCCGGGAATGACATGCTGAGGGAAGAAGGGTCAACCATGATGACACCTTCTGGCAGACTACTGTCACTCAGACACCCGAGGAGCTCATCTACCCTATCGCAATATCTGTCAAAGGGTATCCTACGCGGATCTAGCCTAAGGAAGCGGGGATCGAACCCCATCTGAGAGGTCCGAGAAACCTCAGACAGGCTGGGGGTGTGGATCAATCGAAAACTAGTCTTACCTCTCCCGGAGGTACTAGACCCCGGAGCCCCTTCGTTAGGGTAAGCCGCGGCGTGGCGGGCCTCGATCTCCTCTTCCTCCGGCTGGGGGTTGGGGAACCTCTCCGCCCAACTAGGAGATAAAGTATTCTCGTCCCGGGCTGCTTGGTTGATCACCTTGGACAGCTCCAGGGCAATCTGCTCCCGGATGTCAGCTGACACCTGACTTTGCCCCCTGCCACTCACTGGCTCAATGTTTTGGAAAGAGGCGAGTAGCCCATACTCCCTCAAAGATTCGGAGGTCACAAGTCCCTCCACTTTCAACTCTTCCTCAGAAAGCCCTTCGTAGAACTTGGACCTCCTTATCATCTCCGCGCAGCGAGGTGTCCGCGGAACGACTTCTGCAAAATTCAAATACAAGCATTAGAGATCCTCCCGAAAG
Source organism: Humulus lupulus (assembly GCF_963169125.1). Lineage (NCBI taxonomy): Eukaryota > Viridiplantae > Streptophyta > Magnoliopsida > Rosales > Cannabaceae > Humulus > Humulus lupulus. The sequence goes on along the minus strand of NC_084802.1, from coordinate 232,128,437 downwards.
GCAAATCAAACGCAAAGAAACAAAGTTGAAAAGGAGAGGAAGGAGCACTTACCAGGGATTTTGAAGTCCAGAGATAGGGCTGGCACCCTCTTCAGTGGGAAGCCAGTCGTTAGGAACCAGTACTCCCGGAGGTCTGGAACTCTCGCGGTATGACAAGTGGGACACATCACGTCCGGGTGCCTTTCCAGCCTGTAAAACCCCACCTTGTCTGAATGACCCCTCATAGGCTGAGACTTCAACCCGTAGAAGTACAGCACCTCCTCCGGGGTAGGAGCTTCCAGTTTCCGGGACTTGCAAAAGATGAACCACCCCGCTAGGAGCTTGTAGCTGGGGGGAATCAACTGGAAGGGGGCAATCCCCGCCTTCACACAGAAATTGGCAAAGTAACTTCTTAGGGGCAAGTGCGCCCCACACACTATGTGTGCCCAGCTCCAGGCACCAAAGCCCTCGTGACTCTGGCTAGCCGACTCGCCCAGTACCGACAGACGGTGCCACATCAGACCTGGGATGTTCTTCAGGCCTGCCTCGGAGGAATACAGCTCCAGCATGCCATAATTCCTGAAAAGGTTCGGCTTCTGGTCCATCTCCCAGATTGAACTATTGGAAGTCGGTGGGCTAGCCGCGACCACTTTTGCTTTTCCTTTCCCCTTTGCGCCAGCGACAGGGGAACCCTTCTCCTGGGCAGAATCAGCCTCCACCACAGCGAGGAGTTGTTCTTTTGAGATGTTCGTCACTGAACAAAAGAAACAAAGAAGAAAACACTCTAAGCAGTCAGCACCCTTGTCATACCCTAGTGGTATCAAAGGCGTCAGGGAGACCCTCCCCGAAAACTGCTTGGAGAGGCTCCCACCGAGCTTGCCGAGGGGTTGGCACCATGCCACCCGAAGGGCAACAAGGAACCAGACTCAGACTCCGAGCCTAAGCCCACCAAAAGGAGTGTTTTTCCAGAGAAAGACACCCTAAAGGCGTTCATGCTTATGCCCTAAAACAGCAAACCAGAACAACGCAAGCAAAACAAGGAACGACTTTCCAAACGCAAATCGTCAAAGCATGCAAAAGAGACTACTTATCGACTCACATCAATCACATGTCTATCAAAGCCCTATTCACGCATGCACATAGGCGATAATGGCAGAAACCTCAACCCCAACAACTACCAACAACCTAAGGTTTGGGAGGAAAGAGCAAAGTAGAAATACTTACTGGTATTCGGGTAGTTGAAGGTTGAAGGGGTAACCGGATCACTGCACAGCACGATCGCGAGAAGTAAAAGCTGCAAAGACGAACGGCGAGTCAAACCCTGAACTTCGGCGAATAAACCCACTGCCAAATCAAAAGAAAAGTTTCTAAATCCCTTACCAAAAGAAGTGGCAAGTTCGAAGGAATGGAAGCTTGGAAGCCTGAGAGTTCGAAGGTTTGGAAATCTGAAAATCCGAAAGATAGAGAATTTGAAAGCGTAAAGAGGAAGAAAGGTCCGTTCCCTCGTTTTTATAGCAGGGAAGAAGTCGTTTCGAATTCCTCAAATGGACGGTCCCGATCTTCCCATTCCGTGTGCATCAGATCCAACGGCTGGAGATGAAGCGACGATCCTATTTATGACTCCTCGGATGGGAATAAAGTATTTATTTCCCATCATTATACCACCTCGGGCCCGGAGTACCATTAAAAACCGTCAAATCATTAGTCAGATGACTGACGCACGCATACTCAACCAGTCGCCTCACGCACACGTCTTGGTCGCAGAACCATTCCCAGAATGACACGTGGTCCTTGCCGCACTTGAGTACTTGATCTCAAACAGAAGAAATTCCCTTTCTTTTTCATACTAACACTCAGGCGGGAAAAAGGAACCCTTCCGGGAACACAGAAGGTGGCCCCTCGCCTAATCTAAGAAACCGAAATACCCGGAGGACTGTACAAGCTCCCGGATCTCTCAAAGCTCCGTGACCTTGGGGGGTAAATGTTATCCAGATTTCCGGATAGCGTTTAGATTGATATCCTCGGGGAAGCAGAATTACCAATGTCTTTCACGGTAGGTGACCAGAGCTCGCGGATGGATAGAAAGGCTTCGCCTCTCCCGTTTAGTGTCCGGATTACTCTTTCAAGGAAACACGACACAGAAACTCGTCAACTCTCTCGGACTCTCGAAGGGGTATCGTTCGGGGAAGCTCCTTCCAGGAGAGGCTCTTCAAGTGGTCTTCGCGGAAACAGTTCCGTGCCTCGCACGGAACAAAACCAAGCGGTCGAGTCCTGGAGGAGGCATATTTGGAATGATATCCACCTGACACAGGATCCCGCCTGACACGCCCGACAGGTCAAAGCCGCACACATCCCAGCACGCCTAAGGGTACCTTTTCGCCTGCTGTTCCGCTGACAACTTGGAAAAGACGGCTGACTTTGTGTATTCCCCATACTTTCACGTAAATATACCCACATAGAGTCTTGTAGCCATGCTACTACAGTAATTGTATCCCCTATTTATGGTTGGTGTAATTAGGACTCATGGAGGTAGAGAAAAACCCTAATCCAAAACCCTCGCTATAAAGACCCCTTCATTTTACAATAAGAGGGACGGCCAACACATCACATAGCAAAAACTCTACAAAAATCTCTCTAGCTTCATCTTCTTCAAGAGAACCCGAGAGAAACACTGTGAGTGTGTGAAGCTCTTGTACACCAGTCATCTTACTGTAATCCTTTCCAAGTACAATAACATCGACTCGTGGACTAGGGCTTGTTAACGCCTGAACCACGTAAAAACACTGTTTGTTTAGTTACATTTCAGCACTTCCACAGTTCTTATCTTTTTATTATTCTGTTTGTATTCATTTCCGAAAAACTCGGTAAACAACATGCACTCCCAATCTCAAAATTCACCATGGTTGGACCTCAAACTCAAAAACTCAGCAAAACAACCAAAAGCTCAGAATTTAGAGCTAGAATTTCATACCTTCAATGGAGTTTCGACCTTAAGTTAGCCTCTACACCTCCTTGGCTTACTCCTCCTCAAACCCTTAGCTCGAATTCCCTAGAATTCCCATCAAATTCAGCTTAGAAATCTTAGTTCAACACCAAAACCAGAAACTGAAGAAAACCTTGAAAACTTACCTCAAATGGATGAGTAACCTCTGCTAACCCTCAAGCTTAACCCAGGTACCCAATTTCTAAGCTTGACCTAGCAATCCTCTGAACCTCAGCTCCAAAAGACCCCAAGAAATAATGAAGAAATCCCAAACCGACCTTGGAAACGCCCTGTTTTTCTTTCCCTTCTTTTTCCTTTCTTTTCTTTCCTTTCTTTCCTTCAGAATTTCCAGCCCTTTCTACACTTTCCACTAAGGCATAAAGCCTGAATAATATATGTCCTTTATAAGCCAAATGACCCATTTGCCCTCCCCTTTATTTCTAAATCTTTTAATCCTCCTAGGGGCATTTTGGTCATTTCACCCAATTCCCGCCAATTCCTCGAGTGTCTCTAATATTTTTCGCTTACTTCCCGATACCTGATTAATCACCAACTATATTCCTCAACGTCAAAAGTGACCCCAATATATTCTCTAAATTCTCATTTATACCCCGAGGCTCACCCCGAGCCGGGTATAAATCCCCGCCGTGACTTTTTTGCTAACCCGGGATCGTCTCGAATCACAGATCACAAATATATATCGACATAATAATGTGGTCTCGACAATTTATCACATATATATACAGTTATGCCCTCAACGGGCCAAAATTACGATTATGCCCTTCTAACCTAATTAGGGCCTACATGCGTACTAATACGCATAGTCATGCATCTCAGATATTCAAATAGTCATATAACATACTTTTAATCATTAAATCACATATATTCCAATTATGCCCTCCCAACACACTAATCAAGGCCCTTAAGCCTTATTAGTAAATTTGGGTCGTTACAATATATGTATGATCATGGATGGTATTGATAAATTTTTAAAAGATCTTATTCCACTACGTATTATGATGTTTTCATATTTAATACCAACACCTTCTTCTTCAGTTTGTATTTCTTCTCAAGAGCTTCCCATATCTCCTTTACCGATGTAGTATTTGTGTAGAGATCATAGAGAAGATCCGACAAAGCATTGAGTATGTGGTATTTACTGTTGGGGGAGAGTGAGATAACACCACCTCAAAATTTAGAATCTACACAAAAAATGGATTGATAGAGACTAAATAAAGATTAAGAAAGATTATGCAAACTCAAGTTGGTGAATGATCTTCTTCAACTTTGATGAACCTTCAAATTTCCTTCTAGAACCACCACTTTGAGAAATTCCTTAGAACAAAAGCAAAAATACAAATCGAAGGCTTATACATGTTTCTTAATGCTTTCCAAATACTCTATTTCCTAGACATCATTGATACTTGAGGCCTTTCTAAGAAGAAATGAGGATTGAGATTGAACAAGCCTTAAACTCTTAAAGTGAAGTACTTTCTTTATGGGTTTCTCAGAGAAAACATGAGATTCTTGGAGCTAGAGAGAGAGAGAGAGAGAGAGAGAGAGAGGTTAGAGAGTGATCAAGTCTTCCAAACCTCTATTTTGATCCTTATACAAAGTAGGCACTGTCATTAGGTCTAACCAATAGGACTAGACTTGTAAAATACGTCATTTAGAGCCATTTTTATAGCTTGTACGGACTCCAGTAGGCGACGCGTCGCCTGCATGCAAGCAACATATCGCCTACCAAGAGATTCGTCACCTACATGCAGGCAGTGCATCGCTTGCTAGGGTTTTTGAAACTCTAAGCATTAGGTGATGCTACGCCACTAGGGTGGTGACTCATCGCCAACTTCTCTACTTGTGGACCCCTTCAAAGCTCTTAAAATTTCTCCAAATGCTACCAAAAATTTTGGAGACCCTTAGATATCTCCATGGATCACTTTGGACCCAAAATGACATTTTTAAAGTGTCTACAATTGAAACTCAAATTTCACATCTTCACTATGTGAAATTCAATAAGTGTTTATACATTGCTTGTATTTTAACACTTTTCTTTTGTATTTAACCAATCATAACAATCATCCACTTGGTTAAATACAAGCCTCATTCTCTAGCTCAAACAATTTTGGTGCATAAAATATAGTTCCTTTCAATTTGAACTTTACCTTAGTGAAAATATCACAAAGTTCTATTTTCTTAAAAGCTTGAACCAAGTATTCCATATGATAAAACCTATGATACCTCACACACCTCCACCTCATCTTTTGTTTTCCTAATTTCTCGCTTAGCACTGTCATGGCCATGTGCTCATCTCTTCACGAACTTTCTGGGGATTTTCTCCAACTCCAATGAGAGGTAGCACCACCTCTAAGTCAACATAGGTGAAATTCTTACAACATCTTTGTTACCTTTATAGATGTTTGTTACACTCAACTGAACTTCATTAAAAGCCCTAGGCTTAACCCTAACTCGGTAGCAACCAACACTAACTATCTCAGATGGAACTCACCATAAGTTTTAGTGTTGAAACTATTTGTTTATCAATGACTTGTTCTTACCCATTGAACTCTTTCCCTTGATTTGTACAAGTTGGGAATTGGGTTGCCATCATTGGTGAATCCATTATTCTAGGAGTTTAAATCTCATCCCTTTTGAAGTGGAACTTACTAATCTCTTCGCAAGAGGATTTTGTAAATGGATCCACAAGTTCTCACTTGTCTTTATATATAAGATCGATATGACTCCTCCTCGAATCAATTGTCTCACACAGTTATGTCTTAGACGTATATGTCTAGACTTCCCATTATATATATGCCATTATAGGCTCTAGCTAATGTGGATTGTCTATCACTATTTGGATATTCCTCACGAAATCCCAAAGCCACTTGACCTCTTTGCCATTTGTCGCTAGAGCTATAAACTCATTCTCCATTGTTGAGTGAAATATATGTTTGTTTCTTTGGGCCCTAAGAAATCGCTCCTCTTTTGAGCATAAACACCCGACCACTTGTGGAGAGATTATCTCCTACACTTCATATCCAACTCACATCGGAATATCCTTCAAGTATCTTTGGGAACTTTGAATATTGAAGGCCTAGCTGATTGGTCCTTTTAAGGTACCCTAGAACTCTCTCAATCACTTTCCAATGTTTCATACTTGTACTACTAGTAAACCTACTTAGTTTACTAACCGCTCTACCATTGTTTTTTTTAAACTTTACGCTTGAATCAAATGGTGTATTCGCCTCTTTGATTTTGAGATTACTAAACTTGTCAAGAACTTTCTCAACAAAGTGAGCTTGACTTAAGGCATAACCCCCACTATTTCTTCTCACTTTTATGACAAAGAAGGTATTGACCTCTCAAAGGTCCTTCATCTAGAAAGTAGAAGATAGAAACATCTTCGTTTCTATTATGCCTCTCATCTCATTACTCAAAATCAACAATAATCAATATATAGACACACCAAGATGACATAACCATCACAAGTCTTAGAGTATAAGCACTTGTCAGTTATTGTGTCTACTCCCATTCGAAACAATAGCTTTGTCAAACTTCTCATGTCATTAGTGTTCATTTCTCCTTAGAAAAAAACCCTCTGGTTGTTCCATATAAATATCCTCATCGAGATCTCCATTTAGGAATGCCGTTTGGACATCCATTTGATGAACATAAAGGTTATATATTGATGATAAGGAAAATAAAACTCCTTTTGTGGTCATCCTAGAAACCGGTGCATACGTGTCAAAATAATCGATTCCTTCCTATTATTTAACCCTTTAGCTACTCATCTAGCTTTGAAGGAATGTATATCCCATCGGTGGGATATTCCTCTAAAATATCCACTCGTACCCAATTGGTTTTGAACCTTGTGGAATATCTACCAATTCCCATGTGTGGTTTGACATAATTGAATCCACCTCATCATTTATTGCCTCCTTCCAAAAGGCAGAGTCTCTCGAAGATATTGCTTCTTGGAATGTTTTGGGATCGTCCTCAACTTGAAGAGCCATAGGAAATTTTCATGTAACTTCTTCAAGTCTACCTTAGAGTGTCCTTACTTGAGAACATTTCTCAATTGACTCCAACTCTCTAAGCTTTGGCTTCTTTGAGGCAATATTGGTTGCTCATCAACATTTGGATCTTTCTCTTTAAGAGATTCTCCAACACTTGTGGGTTCTTGAGAGTTGCTATCACAATATAACATATTCTCAAAGAACTCCACTTCTTTTTATTCAATTATCACTTTAGACTCCAAGTCTAATAGCCTATATGTCTTGCTATTTGAGACATAGCCAACAAATGCACACTTAACGGTCATTGGACCCAACTTTGTTCTTTTAGGCTCTGTTCTCTTTCAATAAGTAATGCGCCCCCACATTTTAAAATAGCCTAGGTTAGGCTTCTTTCCTCTCCATAACCCATATGAAGACACATTTTTCTTTTTCATAGGAATTCGATTCAATATATGACACGCAACAAGCAAAACTTCACCCCACAAATTATAACACAATTTAGCATGTAAAAGCATAGAGTTAATGATCTAAAGATAAGTCTTATTCTTTCTTTTAGCTATTCTACTTTGTTGTGGAGTGTATGGTGCAGTGCATTCATGTATAATGCCATGTTTTCCACAAAACACATTGAAATCATTTGAAAAGTATTCGCCACATCTATCACTTATAAGATGCTTTATTTTCCTTTCCAATTGATTTTCTACTTCAGCTTTATAGATTTTAAATGCATTAAATGCTTCATCCTTACTCTTAAGCAAATACACCTAAGTATATCTAGAGCAATCATCTATAAAAGTCGTGAAGTATCTATTTCCTCCTCTAGTCAACATGTCATTCAATTCACATAAATCACTATGTATTAAATCTTTCAAGTTTGAACATCTATTAACGTTTGGAAAATATTTCTTTACCAGTTTATATTTAACACATAATTCACATTTATCATGCTCATTCACATCACAATTAATCAATTTACATTTAACAACTCTTTTAATTGTGTTATAACCTATATGAGCAAGTCTATTATGCCACAAAGTAGTAGAATTGGAATTAACAACATTGCAAGATTTAAATGTCATATCATTATTGTCACTATCAAGAGTACAAAGTTTGATCACTCCATCACATGTATAACCCTTTCCCACAAAAATTCCCAATTTAGTTAAAGTGAGTTTACCAAATTCAAACTCAATTTTGTTACCGGATTTACTCAATTGACTTCCATTAGTTAGGGTCACTTTCTTTCCATTAGTGAAGAACACATCAATGCAGCCTCTTCTAATTACCTTGGATCACCTTTACATTTCCTATTTGGACTTCAAGTCCCACCTTTGCACTTTCAAAGGTTTTGAAAAGAGTTTTATCATAGGTTGCATGAATGGTGGCACAAGTATCATACCATCATCCTTGCACCTTTCCTTGGGTTGCATTAACTTCACTCAAGGTTGCAATGATCTCAACATCAAATGCATTGGTCTTGGTCTATTTACTCATGTTTGCAATGATCTCAACATCAAATGCATTGACCTTAGTATCTTCACTTTCTTTTGCAATGATCTCATCATCAATTACATTGGAATGTTCACCTTTAGTGTCATCACTATATGCATGAACTATGTCAATTCTCTTTAAGGTTATCATACATTCATCATCGAATGTATTATTCTCAATTAGGGTTACAATACATTTCTCATTAAATGCATTAAATTTAATCAAAGTCACAAAGATCTCATAATCAATTAGAGTGGCCAAATTAAAATTATTTTAAAGTGCAATCATCTCATCAATTGCCTTAACCCTAATCTTATTATGGTTAATTTTACAATTATCATATCTCACATGATGATCATTAACTTTACAAACAGAACAAGTATAACAATAACCATTTTATTGTTTATTAACATTCACCATTGTACTATTAACATAAACAATAATCTCAAACTCACAAGAATTTGGCAGGAAACACATTTCATTCAAATTCTTAAAATCTACACATTTAGAAATAAGAGATTTGATGATATCAATCTCCTTACGCATGCAATCCCATTGAGTTGTCTAATCATTTATTGACGAAGACTTTGAATCCATTACCACACTCATTTAGAGCATTTCCAAATAGAACTTTCTTTGATCTTCATGGTTATGTATTCAATATAAACCAAACATTGAAATAAAGATTTGAAGATTGTAGAAGATGAACAAATTTCCCTCATTATTCATTATGCAAAACACAAAAATGAAAGTAATTAGAAATAGAGATTTTGATTGTTCCATGATATGATATCAAAGATAATAGAGTATTAGATTGTTGGGGGAGAGTGAGATAACACCACCTCAAAATTTAGAATCTACATAAAAAATGAATTGACAAAGACTAAATAAAGATTAAGAAAGATTATGCAAACCCAAGTTGGTGAATGATCTTCTTCAACTTTGATGAACCTTCAAAAACTCTTCTAGAACCACCACTTTGAGCAAATCCTTAGAACAAAAGCAAAAACATAAATCCAAGGCTTATACATGTTTCTTAACGGCATCCTAATACTCAATTTCCTAGTCACCATTGATGCTTGAGACCTTTCTAAGAGGAAATGAGAATTGAGTTTGAACAAGCCTTAAACTCTTAAAGTCAAGCACTTTCTTTATGAGTTTCTTAGAGAATACTTGAGATTCTTGGAGCTAGAGAGAGAGAGAGAGAGAGAGAGAGAGAAAGAGAGAGATTGGAGAGAGTGATCAAGTCTTCTAAAACTCTATTTTGACCCTTATATAGAGTAGGCATCGTCATTAGTTCTAACAAATATGATTAGACTTGTAAAACATGTCATTTAGAGCAATTTACGTAACTTGTACGGACTCCAGTAGGCGATGCGTCGCATGCATGCAGGTGATGTATCACGTACCAGGCGATATGTTGCCTACATGTAGGCGATGCATCGCCTACTAGGGTTTTTTGAAACCCTAAGCATCAAGTGATTCTACACCACTTGGGTGGCAACGTATCACCACCCTCTCTTATTTTGGACCCCTCCAAAGGTCTTAAAGGTTCTCCAAATTCTACCAAACTTTTTGGTGACCCTATGATACCTCCATACACACTTTGGACCTAAAAACACATTTTTAAAGTGCCTACAATTGAAACTCAAATTTCACATCTTCCCTATGTGAAATTCAATAAGTGTTTATATCTTGCTTGTATCTTAACACTTATCTTTTATATTTAACCAATCATAACATCTGTAAATGAGTTCATCCTCTTCCCTTTTGTTCCATTCTTTGATCACATCTTGAGAATCATCATCCTTTGGGGGTTCCAAAGTCTTCAAATCTTTTTCAAGAATGTAGTGAAACTTCAAAGTTGTGGAAAAACTTAATCTTGTCTTGCCACCTTACAAAGTTTGAGCCATCAAACCTATCTAGTCTTACTAGATCTTGAGAAATGAACTTGAGGGCTGAGATTGATGAGATTTCTTGCATGACTTTCACTAGCACAAAAACCTTTAAATATATACAAACTTTGACACAAAACAAAGGTTTAGAGATAGAGGTTTTTATTGTTGGGTTAGGCTATAAGCAACCTTAGTTTTGTGTTACAACTCAAAACAAAAGATACAAGTAATCTAACTTTTATGATAGTAAAAACAAATTACATAAACACAAAGAGATGAAAGTGTAGAGTAGACCTTTCTTGAAGAACAACCCTTAGAACATAAAATCACAAAGCTATGATTTTATGTGAAACACAAAAGTTGCAAGGCTTGACACAAATGTAGATTTGTTGTCCAAGAATCTCTATCCCTAGCATTCTCTATGGAAATAATTGTTGCTACTACAATGGACTGAGATTGGGAAACACAAGCCTTGAGTCTTCATACAAGCCAAGCTTTCTTGATGAAGATTTTGGAGAAAACTAGTAATCTTGAAAGCTAGAGAGAGTTCTTCTTTTAGAGAGAGAGAGAGGTGAGTGATCAATTCAACAATTAACTCATATCAACCCTTTAAATAGTATAGACCCTCATTAGACTCAACCAATGAGATTAGAGCATTTAAATTAAAGTTTTGGAGCTAAAACATGTAACCGTATGGATACATACGGACAACCCAAGAGACGCGTCGCCTGACACCAGGTGATATGTCGCCCGTTCTATCATTTTTTGGCCGTGCGACACGTCGCCTTCTAGAGGCGACGCATCGTTGATGCCTCTGTTTTGACTCCCTAAAATTTGTCTTAAAACACTAACAAATGCTCTCAAACTTTTTGGGTACTCTCATATACTCCAAAGAAACACTTTGGATCCAAAAAATAATTATTTATAAATGCATATACTGAAAGTCAACGTTCACATGTTGACTTTTGCGAATTCGTTATTGTTTTTACACTTTTTCGTGTCTACACAATTTCACTATGTATTTATTCAATCACAACATGCACTAGGAAGTGAGTTTGAATAAATTAAAATTTGGGTTAAATATTTATTTTAAAATATGAGTTTTGTCCATTGATGGAGATAATATGGGTTTGATTTTGCTTTTAAATATGCTTTCAATTGAGTTTGTTGATGTTAATCAATTTTTTTTAACTGTAATTGTTGCTAATGTTTGGTTAATTTTTGGATTTGTTTTTTATTGTATTTTGTTTGATTTCTAGTTTGGGATGTGAAGAATAGTTGTAGAGAGTGGAAGGAAGAAGGGAGGGAATTAATTTATTTTGTAATATAATTTTAATTCATTCACATATAATCAAATTAACTTACAAATAATTAAATTAAATTTGATTCAGGTTGAACGAGGGTAAACTGGTTCCAAGTTTTATTGATTTTCATTTTATAAGTTACTTACTAAGTATTATACATAATACAATGTACCAACTGTGTAATTGGTAAAAATAGGGTACCAATAACACACATTCTCTTTTTAAATATTAAAAATTCATTTTTAAAATAAAATCCTAAAAAATACCGATTTTACATTTTAATCAATTTAAAAACAAATAAAACAAAAAAAAACCTTAAAAAAGTCATTTTTTCTTCTTCTTCCCGTATTCTCTCTATTCTTTTTCTCCATCATCATCGTTATCATCATTTACTGTTATTCTTCCTCCTCTTAATATCCTAATTTTTTTTTATTTGGTAAATCTATTGAAAAATCAAATCCAAACACCAAATTTAACAATAACCCAAACAAAATTATCATAAGTATCAGTTTTGCCCCTTGCTTAAAACCCAGATCTGACCTCACCAGAACCTCCCCCTGCCCAGCCAAACTAGCCACTTGCCAGAGCCTCCGCCTGCCCTGCAGCAAGATCTGCTATTCACAAAAGCCTCGCCTAAAGCCCAGATTCGCCTTTCGCCTTCGATTTCCTCCAAGCTCCGCCCAACTCCGTCAATGTCCTCCGTGCTCTTTGAACCCAGCCCCCGCCACCTCAAAATGGTTTGTCATTCCAGCATAACCCCTTCGAACCACCTCACGCCACCTGATAGGAAGAAGAAAGAAAACAGAAAACAGAAAAAGAAAAAAAGAAAAAAGAAACAAAAAATTAAAAACGGCAGTTCTAAGCAAACTAGTTTTGAGCCAAATGTAAGGGAAGAAGAAGAAGAAAAAGAGGTGGAAGAAGAAGAAAGAGACGGAAGAAGAAGATATGTAGATTAGATTAAGTTTTAGGGATTTTGTTTTGTTTTAGTTTTTGAATTGATACATATTTTTTATGAGTTTATAAATATATATATTTAATAAAATTAATTAAAATATAAAAATAGTATTTGTTTATGATTTTATTTTTTAAATTAATTTTTTAATTAAATTTACACTTGGCACAAACATATCAGTGCAAAAATGTCACATAAGCAGTCTGTAAGACGTACATACGAGGGTGCAAGCTGGTGAGCATGATGATGCCTAATTTGTATAGGAGTGACATTTTTGTAAATATCTTTAATATTGCCCGAAAATAGACGAGACTTGGTAGGTTCCATATTGAAGGATCAATGAACACAATTGTGTGATCAGATTTGAGAGATTAAGAGAATTGGCGAGCTGAGAGCCAAATACGTCTCCCAAGCAAAAATCATATATGTTCTTGGTAGAATGCTAAAAGATCAGAAGGCTCTTTGTAGGGGGAGAATCTGGGATTTGTCTTGCCATAGTGAGAACCTATGGATAGTGTGAGTGTCTTGGCTAGATAGCCTTGATGCATGGTTGCACTCATAGATGCTTGAGAGCATGACTCAACAGGAGTTGTTCGAGAGACGGAAGTGTGTAGAGGCACACGGTCGCACGAAAATTGTGCCCATTGTTATTCGAATGGTTGGAGGGTTGACCTTGGCTCAGAGGAGTCAAGGTGCCGCACGGGCATTTCTGTAACGCCCTGGTTACCCCAGAACAGTTACGGTAAACGGTGAACTAGATATTTGACCCGCTACCCGAGTCTTTTGGTTAAAAACGTGCTCTAAGTGTTATTAACATGTTAAGGTGAAAAACAATAAAAAAGAAAGGGTATATTTTATTAAGTATTATACTGCTCATGAGCTTATCAAAACGGTTACAAGTTATTTACAACTCAAAATGGTCACTACTGTTTCAAATTTATAAACCCGTCGACCTAAGCAGCAAATTAGGGTAAACCCCCTAGTTTTTCTGAGAACTCCTTGGCCGTGGTGGTCAAGCGGCCGCATATGTACACATCACCACCTAAGCTCTCCACTCAAGGCTGGGAGAGCTTTTCTTTCCCTTTACTTGCACCACATAGCACCCATGAGCCGAGGCCCAACAAGAAAACACAATATAGCATGATATAATATCAACCATGATCATAATAATCATTCAGGACTATCAATCCAAAACAGATAGGTGACAATCACAAAAGTCACTAAATTGGGAATAGCTCCCTTCAGCCTTGTGACAATAAGGTCACCGGGGCTTAACAGGTAAATAAACCTTCCATTAGCTTAACCAGGATAGGTGCATGGTGACTGGCACCAACATAACCTTCCTCATGACCATAGAGTCATAACCCTGGAACATCGTTCCCTAGCCATGTGACAAGCAGTCACCTGGGCCTTAGGCCCTGGCTCTGAGTAACTAGTCTTAGACTAGCCAAGCGCTTATAAGTTTCATCGACGTTAGGGTCGGTCCAGCATTAATGCCTTAGAGCCATTCAATACTGATATCAATTAGATCTAATCTTCATTCGGCCCTGCGTTCAGGACGCTTATGCCATTTCTGACTCTTAGGTCAGTGTCCCTGACTAGTCAGTGCCATATACAAGTAAACAACATTCACTATCATTTAATATGCAATCCATGTCCACATTTATCAATCAACATGCCTTAATAACAATCACGCATGTCATATATACACAGTGTGCAGTTTTCTTACCTCAGATTCGAGCTAGAATGAATAAAGAAACGACCATTGAGAACGATCAACTTTTAGTCCTTTAGCGATCACCTAGTCATAACCAAACACGGGACATCATCAATAAAAATGATCAACATAGGTTCCCAAACCAAAATCTAGCCTCCGGGACATCAATCCAAACTAATCAAAGTAGTAGGAACAATCCTGAGGCCTAAAACTATGTTCCCGGGGTCAAAACACACAAACAGGCTCAACCCTGCTCAAGGGCTGCGGCCCCCAGCCACCTCTGAAACAAGGGCCACAGCGCCCTACATCAAGGGCTGCGGCGCCCAGCAAGAGCAATTTCCCCCACCTGCTTCTTCGAGCTAGGGCCGCGGCTCTCCAAGAACAGGGTCGTGGCTCCCAACCCAGAACATGCCCAAACTCGTCCTCCAACATCCTAGAGCCTCCAAAATCATGCCTAAACATTACCAAATCATCAAATCAAAGTTCCCAAGCTTCCCAATGGTCCAAAACCATCAAAACCCAAGGTTCAATCAAACCAAAAACTCAACAATTCACAAAGTCCAATTCAAAGCTTAGAAACTCTAAAAACTCAAAACTTTAAACTTAGATTACCTTTGATTGGGTTGTTTCTCATCAAATCCTTCGGTCAAGAAGCTTCTAATA
This sequence comes from Humulus lupulus, assembly GCF_963169125.1. Lineage (NCBI taxonomy): Eukaryota > Viridiplantae > Streptophyta > Magnoliopsida > Rosales > Cannabaceae > Humulus > Humulus lupulus. The sequence goes on along the minus strand of NC_084802.1, from coordinate 232,113,437 downwards.
TTTCCTAGGATCGCTATGTCTCAATCCTCGCTTGATTCCGACTCCTAGAACTCGAGATTTCTTCGAAAACGCTTCGAGCGATAAAAATGAACTACGGGAAGAGAACGAGAGGTTTTCTAACGTACGTTCTATCTGACAAGCTACTTCAAGCTTAAGTAACCTCAAATAAAACCTAGTGCTCAGGGTCCCAAAAACCTCCCCGGGGACATTATAGTCAAAACTTCCAGAATTTCATCCTGATCTCAATAACTCCCAATTTATCATCAAATAAACATTCTTATTACCCAATAATTGACCCCGTTATGACAAAACCGCTAATCCATTATATAGGACCGTATCATGCCGAATAGCTCGAATATATCTCCATAATAATGGGATCTCATTCACAAATCACAATATGCACCCAAATATACAAATATACCCTTAACGGGCCAAATTACCAAAATATCATAATACTCAAATGTGGATCCACATGCATGCATATAACATCATATTATAATATAATTCATATAAACATGCATATTATCATTTAATGGCATAATTAAACAGTTATGGCCCTCCCGGCTTACTAATCCAGCCATTAAACCACATCGGAGGATTCGGGGCATTATAATTTCCACTGTCAAAATGTTAGCCCGTGAAATTTGGTATCAGAGCCAGGTTCATCTCAAGTTGAGCTGAACCTAGTTGGTCCATCCTAGAGTGGATGTAGGCGTGCAGAAGGACCAGAAAGGCCTGGATGCTTGAATAGATGTCGTTGAGCCGTTTAGTCACCTAGAAAGGATTAGTAGGCTGAGTCGGGATGAGACTTGGTTATTATTCTTTGTGGGAATACAGGACATCCTAGAGAGGGAAAAAGTTATGGTTGCTTCGAATTAGAAAGTTTAGTGATGCTAGAAAGACAACAACCATGTGCAATTGTGGAGGGGCACTCCAGAAGAGTTGGAACTCGTTGGCATGAGACAAGGTCTGATCGAGAGGTCAAAGTTGTATGCTTGGTTCACTAGTTCAAGTTCGCCTGAGTGACAGTGTAAGTCGCACGGAGCGCTGTTGTTGAAAAATGAACTTATACTCAAGAGTGTGGAAGCATGATAGTGGTTGTCAGACGCTTGTTAGTCACGACAGTGATCGAGAGTGGACAATTTTGAGGAATCGGATTAAGATGAGCATGGAATGCTTCAATTGCTACTTGTGTGCCAAAGGGCATCACATGGAGACCAAGGATGCAGTGGCCGCGATTGTCAGAGGATATTCATACTTGAAAGTGTTTTCATGTTCTCTTGTTTTGACCCGAAAAGGAGGCGGCGAGACAATGAAGTAGGACATGTTGACTCACAGAGATTAAATGGTGTGAGAAATACTAAGGCATTGGAGGAGATGCTGAGTTGTGGAATGTTATATTATTTTATAATATAATGTTTTAGATGAAATAAATGTGACAAAGAGTGTCACATATTGTAACATATAATAGAGAGTTACAATATATAGATATATGAGATATATCCAAATATGTAACATATTTGGTGTTACAAATTTGTAACTTCCAAATATCACCCATTATTGTGTAGATTTGTTGTTACACACTATTGAGATGAATTTCTTAAAGCCATATGAGAAATGGCTGATAGAGATGTGATTTTAAATCCCATCAACATCTTCCAAACGGCTGACAGCATCTTCCAACTTTCGGTTTTATCCAATTTTGAACGTTTCCAACAGCCAAATAATTCCCAAATTCTCTATTTTAATTCCATAAACATCCAATTAATCATTGGTAATAGCCATGGGGGTTGGTGAAATTTGAAATTCAAAGGGTGTCTCAAAACTCGATAATTAGGAGCCTAATGCTCACTTGTAAGATACAACTTTTCTATCCACTAGAGCACTTGGCTAGAATCACCTTGAGGCTTGATTATTCCAGAAAGCATTTCCAAAATCTGTGAGAGATCCCTTAGTGCTTGAGTTAGGGGGGAATAAGCTTTTGGACAAAGGTTTCAAATCTTGTTCAAGTTGGTGATCCCCAACACTCTTCACTTTGGTTTTGTGACTGAAAGTTTTCTTATTGTTTTGTTCTTGTTCTTATATTTCTTCTATTGCTTCTCTTCTCATCATTCTTGTTATATTTACTTGTATCTTTGTTTAGAGTTGTAATATTTATTTCTTTTGTTTCAAACTCTTCACTTTATTTGTATCTTTTGCTTAGATTTGTATTTCACTATTCTCTACTTCTATTTCTTCTTTTGTTTATTTGTATTTTCAGTTATAGAGTTGTAACACTTTATTTAATCAATCAATATTTATTTGTAATATTTTGTCTAGAGTTATAATTATCTTACCATTTCCATTGAGGCAAAACTATTTTTCCTAACATTCAAAAGCTTACCCTTGTTTGTTTCAATGGAAGGTGAAACCATCAAGATAATGAATCAAGACCTAGTGAGGTTGGATAGGTTTGATGGGTCCAATTTCACTAGGTGGCAAGACAAGGTGAGATTCCTTTTGACTACTCTCAAAATTTCCTACATTCTAGAATCCACTCTAGAACCTCTCCCAACGCCATCTGACAAGGACACTCCCGAAGAGGTGGAGAAAAGAAGAAAGAGGGAGGAGGACAATCTCCTTTATAGGGGTCATATCCTCAACGCCCTTTCTGATTGGCTCTATGACCTCTACACCGAGACCAAATCAGCCAAGGAGATATGGGATGCACTTGAGACAAAGTTCAAGGCGGAAGAGGAAGGCACCAAAAAGTTTTTGATATCTCAATACTTTGATTTCAAAATTTTTGGTGATAAACCTATTCTTCCTCAAATACATGAATTGCAAATAATTGTTAACAAATTGAAAGTGATAAAGATTGAGCTTCCCGGTGCCTTTCAAGTTGGTGCTATAGTGGCTAAATTACCACCAACTTGGAAGAGCTATATGAAAAGAATCCTTCATAAAAATGAGGATTATTCTTTGGAGGAAATCCAAAAGCATATTCGAATCAAAGAGGAATCGATATGTAGAGATAAACTTGTGGTGGGGTCTAATGGAGAGACTTCCAAAGCAAATGCGGTGTCACAACTAAAACATCCCAAAAACAAAGGGAAAAAGGGTAACAAGAAACCTTTGGGTCCAAAAACCAACCCAAACAAGTTTAAGGGCGATAAAGGTCCTTGCTTTGTGTGTGGGAAAAAGGGTCACTATGCTAGAGAGTGTAGGCATAGAAAAGACCAACAAGGACCTAAGGTGAATGCAACTCAAGAGGAAAACATAGTTGCTACCCTTAGTGAGGTGAATGCGGTCCAAGGCAAGGTGAAAGGGTGGTGGTATGATACATATGCCACCGTCCTTGTCACCTATGACAAATCATTGTTCAAGACCTTTGAAGAGTCACAGGGCAACCATGAGATTCAAATGGGCAATGAGGGAAAATCCAAGGTACTTGGCAAAGGTACCATTGAAGTCTTTTTCACCTCTGGCAAGAAAGTTACATTAGTGAATGTACTTTATGTTTCTGAAATGAGTGGAAACTTGGTAAGTGGTGATTTGCTTGGCAAACCCGGCATTAAAGCCGTTTTTGAGTCCAGTAAACTTATACTTACCAAATCAAATGTATTTTTGGAAAAGGGGTACTCTTGTGAGGGTATGGCTAAATTATGCACCAATGATGTAACTTTCAATGTTATCAATAAAAATGCAAATTTCACCTATATTGTTGAGTATGATTCTTTATATTTGTGGCATCTTAGACTATCGCATATATGTTTTTCAACCATGAAAAGAGTAGTAAAATGTGGTATGATTGCATGCAATATTAAAACTATGGTAAATGTGAAACATGTGTTAAGGCAAAATGATTAAGAAACTATTTCCTAGTGTATAAAGATCATCTAATTTACTAGATTTGACCAATGCCCCCGCAGCTTTTATGGATCTGATGAATAGGGTGTTCAAGGACTTCTTGGATCAGTTCGTCATTGTCTTCATCGATGACATCTTGGTTTACTCCAGTTCAGAAGCAGAGCATGAGCAGCATCTTCGACAGGTATTACAGAGGTTAAGGGAGCATCAGCTATACACCAAGTTTAAGAAGTGTGAGTTTTGGTTGCCAGAGGTGACTTTTCTTGGGCATACAGTTGGAGCAGAATGGATTAAGGTGGATCCGTCCAAGGTAGAAGCAGTGAGAGATTGGCCGAGGCCAAGGAACGCCTCGAAGGTGCGGAGTTTCCTTGGGTTGGCAGGTTATTACAGACGGTTCGTAGAGGGGTTCTCAAAGATTTCTTCACCAATGACAGAGTTGACGAGGAGGAATCAGAAGTTTGTTTGGTAAGAGAAGTGTGAGAACAGTTTTCAAGAGTTGAAGCGACGACTTATTTCTGCACCTGTGCTGAGTCTTCCTTCGGAGGAAGGAAAGTTTGTAGTCTATTGTGATGCATCGAGGATGGGTTTAGGCTGTGTGTTGATGCAGAATGAGAAAATGATAGCTTATGCATCGCGGCAGCTGAAGGAGTATGAGCAGCGGTATCCGACTCATGATTTGGAACTAGCAGCAGTGGTATACGCACTGAAGGTGTGGCGACATTATCTGTATGGGGAAAAATGCGAGATATAGACTGACCATAAGAGTTTGAAATATTTTTTCACTCAGAAGGATCTGAACATGAGGTAGAGGCGTTGGTTGGAGTTGGTTAAGGATTATGATTGCGATATCCTTTACCACCCTGGGAAGGCCAATGTGGTGGCAGATGCGTTGAGCCGAAGGGGCCCAGGACAGTTGTATAGTTCCACCCAGATCTCGAGAGAATTAGTTGATGAGATGGCTAGAGCAAAGATAGAACTGGTGGTAGGCCAGATAGCTAATATTACCTTGCAGTTGACCCTGCTAAAGCGGGTCAAGGAGGGTCAGTTGGTGGACGCGCGGTTGCAGGAGGTCAGACAACATGTCTTAGCGGGGACAACTAAGGATTATCCTATTTCTGAGACAGGTTTGCTTCAATATTAGGGACGGATTTGTATTCCAGCAGATGAGGGGATCAGACGAGAGATACTGGATGAGTCTCACACTACGCCATGCTCGCTTCATCCGGGTACCGTGAAGATGTATCAGGATCTACGAACATTATATTGGTGGCCCGGGATGAAGAAAGATGTGGTAGAGTATGTGGCTAGATGTTTGACATGTCAGCAGGTAAAGGCTGAGCATCAGCAACCAGCGGGATTGCTTCAGCCTTTGGGTATCCCAGAGTGGAAGTGGGAGGACATCACGACGGATTTCGTGGGAGGACTACCCAGGACAGTGGGACTTTGTGACTCGGTGTGGGTAATAGTGGAGAGATACACCAAGTCAGCTCATTTTCTGCCAGTGAAGTCGACGTACTCAGTGGAACAGTATGCCAAGTTGTATGTGAGGGAGATAGTTCGTCTCCATGGGGTTCCAAAGTCTATTGTATCTGATCGAGACCCTATCTTTACCTCCAAGTTTTAGGGAGCACTGCAGAGAGACATGGGGACTCAGTTGAAGTTTAGCACAGCTTTTCATCCTCAGAAAGATGGACAGTCTGAGAGGACGATTCAGGTATTGGAGGACATGCTTAGGGCATGTGTGATTGACTTCGAGGTATCTTGGAGTAAGTATCTTCCGTTGATCGAATTTTCATATAACAACAGTTATCAGTCCACGATTGGAGTGGCTCCTTACGATATGTTATATGGAAGGAAGTGTAGATCACCCATTCATTGGGATGAGATGGGTGAGAGAAGGTATTTGGGGCCCGACATGGTTCAGAAGACCAATGAGGTTATTGAGAAGATTTGAGCCAGAATGCTTGCTTCACAGAGTAGACAGAAAAGCTACGCTGATCCTAAGCATAGGGACGTGGAGTTCCAGGTTGGGGATCACATGTTTCTGCGTGTTTTACCACTAAGAGGGGTGAGGAGATTTGGATTAAAGGGCAAGCTGAGCCCTCGGTTTGTTGGACCTTTCGAGATTCTGGAAAGGATTGGACAGGTGGCTTATAGGTTGGCCTTGCCATCGTCGCTGTCAGGAGTTCATGATGTGTTCCATGTCTCCATGTTGCAGAAGTATGTTTCAGATACGACACATGTGCTGAAGTATGAGGATCTAGAATTGCAGAGCGACCAGTTCAGATTTTGGATCGGAAGGACAAAGTCTTATAGAATAACACAATTCCGTTAGTGAAAGTGTTGTGGAGAAATAGCAAGGTCGAGGAAGCGACCTGGGAGTTAGAGACAGCGATGCGGGATCAGTATCCCGAGCTATTCAGGTAAATTTCGAGGACGAAATTCTCAGTAGGAGGGGATAATTGTAACGACCCAAAATCACTAATATGGCTTAAGGGCCTTGATTAGTGTGCCGGGAGGGCATAATTGGTTTATGTATGAATTTATTGATTTAATGCATGATTACATGATAATCATGCTTGTATGATTATATGAATATAAATGTGATTAAATGTTATACTTGTGAGAACCACATTATTATGTGGGTAAATCTGCAGCAGGCAACTTGAGGCGATCTTAGGGAGCTAGATAGCGAGAAAGTCACAACGGGGCTTAATATTTGACTTTGGACAAGTCAAGGGGTGTTTCAGGTATTAGGTGGTTATTTAGATTATCAGGTTATGAAAATAAATAATTGGAGATATATTTGAGGTTAGGAAGTCTAGGTGGGAATATTGGGGAATTTTACCATTTTGCCCTCGGGGACGTTTCCGGTACCCCGAGCCTTGGGATTAACTTGATTGCTTAAGGATAGACTTAAGAAGATTTTAGAAAACTGTGGAATATAGCAAACCGACCCTCTCTTCCTTTCTCTCTTTCTCTCCCAAAGAAGAACACAGAAACTTAGAGGTTTTGGCTGGAAATCTAAGAATTGAAGCTGGAGTTTAGAGGATTTTCTCAAGGACTATCAAAGGAACTTAATCAAGGTCGAGGTAAGCATTGAATTTCATTTTCTGTGGTTGAAATTCTGTGTTTTTGAGTGTGTTCCAAGAGGATTTGGATTTTTGGATTTGAAGATTAAATTGAGGCTGGAACCTTGGATGTTAGGCCAGAAAACTCTTGGAGGATTGGTTCTGCAACTGAGGTAAGCTCTAATTTAAGGTTTAAAGGTTGAGTTATAGTGTTTCCATGGCTGGGTTTTGAGTTCTTGAGTTAGAAAGTTTCAGTGATTGAAGTGGGTTTTTGATGGGTTTCTAGTCTAGGTTTCAGTTGGGTTGTGTTGTTGGAATCTTGTGGGAAGTTTTTGGGTAATTGAGTTGTGGAATTGGGGTAGTTTTGAGTGAGTTTGCATGAGGTTTGAGAGTTAAAAATGGAGGTTTTTCTGGGTTCGAAGGGGTCGGGCCGCGGCATAGTTCTTGGTGAGTCGCGACCCTTTGAAGCTAATGTGTGCTAAGGAAGGAGGGCGGGCCGCGGCATGGTCTGAGTAGGGCCGCAGCCCTTACTTGTTTTTGGGGATTGGGAGGCCTCTGGTTGGGGCCATGCTGCGGCATGGGTGGCTAATGCTGCGGCCCTTAAGGGATTTTGGGATTTTGAGATTCTAGGCTTGGGAATTTAACCTAGGGTGCTCGGGATTGAATCTTTTACCATGTTTGGTGAAGTTCAATGTTCCAGAGACTAGAACTTTGTCTAGAAGCTCATTTAAGATTGTTGATGGTATCCTTTATCTTGGTTGTGACTAGGTGCTAAGCTAGGGCTCGGGGATCGGATCGCGCTCAAGGAGCATCGCTCGTAACTAGTTCACTTGGAAGCCAAAGGTAAGAAAACTGCACCTGGTTGTGTATTTGTAATGGGACTAAGAGTTCCCTAATATGTATGCATTGAAAGGATGGTATTATGCCATGTAAATAGTAAACCAACGGCCTAAGAGTGCCAAAGGTTACACTTGCGCACAGGGCGCGGCTCGGCCACTGGTAGCCGAGGACAGCTTATTATGCACTGAGCTCGGTTTAAGTGGGCCGGTGTCAGTGGGGTAAACAGAGGGTGCGGCCTAAGTTGTCGGCCCTAGTTATTATGTGATTTGACTGTTATTAATGATTGGTTGCATCTTTGATTCTGATTACATACTATGTGATTAATGTGGAATGTTAAGTGGTTGATCATGCTTGATGAACTATTCCCTTGATATGATTGTTAAGATGTGTAATATGTTTTCTTGCCAGGCCTTGGCTCACGGGTGCTACGTGGTGCAAGTAAAGGCAAGGGAAAACTTGATCAGCCCTGACTTGGAGAGCTCTGTGAGCGGAATGTACATGACCAGCTGCTCAGCCGCCACGGTTGAGAGGATAACAGGAACAGAAAAGCTATAAATGTCTGTTTTGCCTTAGAGTGGCTGATGGTAGTCTGTATTTTGGAAATTTTGTAAACTAACCTTTAAACACTGTTCCTTTTTGGGATCCCATATGTAAATTTGTTTAAGTATATGAAATGTATCTTTTGAGACCAAAACCATTTTATCCTTAGCACATTTATGGTTTAGTGACACGTTTTGACTAAATGACTTGATTAGCAAGTCCTGCACCTTTATAAGTACACAGTGTAGCGGTCCTGGCTATCTAGGGTGTTACAGTAACCTATCTTCACACTAGTTATTTAACTAGTGTTAGGTTCAATAGGTAACAACAAGTCAATCAAGTGAATATTAGTTGTACTCAAAACAACTCCCATCTGAGATATTGAGTACTTGTGAGTTACCAAGTTGAGGGTTAAAACCGAAAGGTTTTTTAATAGAATTCAATCTTGTGAAGACAAGTATTTTTGGTAACAAAATACTGTAAGATTTCTACATATATGGACCTAGGGGTGGAGCCGCCTCTCATGAGAATTGGGAGTATTCTGAAGAACGTCCATGAATGGAAAGTGCACATGGGCATTAACGGTGCAAAGCGAGACATAGAGGTCTCAAGTGAACATCACAAAAGTGTGTGTGCTATCACCGATTTGTTATAATGAAAAGATGGTTCAATGCCTAGTGCAACAAAATTTTCGACAAATTTTGTGATAATTACACTATAGTAAAGTTCAAGTTGAAAAACACTTTGCTTTATTCACTAATGCAATGACTCCTATAAGAAAGAATTCTTATTTAATCAAGTGGGGGATATGTTATTGTTATCCCCATTTCTTGCCTTGGGCCCGAGACGGTGATCCAGGTCCACTGTCTGGGCAATTGGGTTTGGGCCCAGTCCAGGCTCGCTTGGCAGGGAATGATCGGGAACGACGGCCCAAGTGTGGGTCCAGACCCGGACGGTGTCCAGGAAAGATGATCTGGGACGATCGTCCGGGAGACGTATAGCTATTTGAGGTTACGTTCGAAGTGTACGCAGACGGTCTCAGAGCCTGGTAAACGATCCGGGCTTACGGTAAACAAAGAGGGACAGAGGTAAACGAACCCGGGTCAAGTCCTCCAGGTTGGCATGAAAAGGCATCCGTGTCCCTGAAGCCGCCCCATGACGCGTGGGGGTTGTCCCCACTTTTCACCTGCGAAAAAGGCCACCTCGGGATTGCACGCCGCTTGTTCAGACCTGTGCTGCCACTACACTGAATGATTTTTTCCCCTGAATCTGCCTCGTAACTCGGAATGCCCAGACTAAAAGCTCCATTTTTTCTGGCGAAATATAGGCCTTGGGCTGCCCTAGTGGGCTTTGATCATTCTTAGTCTTTTGTATTTTTATCCTTTGTATTAAGCTTCCGACAGGGAAGCCAAGGGTATTTATATCCTAGTTGGGCCAGGGTCATGCCCGGCCCAAGCCCAGTGCTCCCGTAAGCCTATAAATACAGGTGATAGAGCACTGGAGAAAGGACCTCTCTTTGGCTTGTATACAGTACTCTGTTAAAACATAGAGAGAAACTCCATTGTAAAAGACTTTCCAAGCTCTAATACAACTGTCTCGTGGACTAAGGCTCATTAACGCCCCAACCACGTAAAAATCTTGTTTATGTCTTCTAAATTCCATATCATTAATCTCGCTTACTTTTTATTAAGATAGTTTCCGAAAATCTCGGTAAACATTTTGGTGCTTTCATTGAGAGCCTGAGAAAGCTAGTGCTAACACCAAACCTCTACTACAATGGTGAATAAAAGACACACCACTTTCGACCCTACTAACCCAGAGCAGGGCAATGGAGAGCCGCTACCTTCCCAGCCTCTTCCTCAGAATCCGCCTGAGAACGCTCCTCCTCAGACGTCTCACCTTGACGAGTCACAAGACTATGAGGGTGGAACAGATTATGAAGAGGAAGGGAACGAGGAGGAATATTATGAAGAGGAAGGGAACGAGGGGGAATACCATGACGAAGCTGCGGATCCCAAGATCCTAGGAGGAGATCCCAACTAGCGGGACCTGAAGGTGACTAGACTGAGGCAGCAAGTCCTGGACCAGGAGGCCAGGATTGCTGAGTAGGCAGAGGCGCATTGGCGGATGCAAGAGTCCCTCCAAGCCCTGCAGGCATTCTTAGCCGCGCAGGGTCCGGCGACCAATCTCCCAGCTGGCCCGCTTCCGGGAGCGCAACAGCCCGCTCCGCAAGCCAGAGCCGGAGTCCTCGAAGACGTGAGGACGGCCCCTCCCCCGGAACAATTTCCTGAGCTAGTCCCAGGAAACCCTGACCGGGAGAAAAAGAAGGCCGGGGGAAAGACCCGAGAGAAAAACACTCCCGTCACGAAAGCCGGGAAAGAGAAGGTGCGCCCCGTCCCAGGACAGGGCGACCCGACCAATCCGCAGGGGACGCGTGTAACGTCCTACGTTTTCGGGTACCTTTAAACGACTCGGGTCGGGATTTTTCCCCCGGGTTAAGAATATTATTTTAAATAATATTATATTTTTTTTGTAAGTATTCCATGAGTTATTGCTAGCCAAAATATGAATTTTGTGATTTTAAAAGTCAAGATAAGACTTTCGGTCCTGGACCGACACAAAAACCCTGATCGGGTAAAAATCTCGGAAAATAAAACGAAAAATCATGGCAATTATATTTTGGGCATAAAATACATTCATAAAAGTTAAAGTTTGGTAAAAAATAATAAATCTAAAAGAAAATGGAAATTTTAAGGCATTTTGTGGTAAATGCCTAATTTTGCCGAAATGGGGAATTTTATTCCATGAATGGACCTTAGGTTAAATTTTATTATGTGATTAATTAAATTAAATGTGTGAGACATTAAATTTAATTAATTAATGTTAAGTTTGGTGATTAAAACTTAATAAGAGTGAAAAAATGTGTCAAAAGCCAATTTGGACTTTTCTTCTTATGAAACCTTTATTAAAAAAAAAAAAAAAATGAAATGATCATATATAGCAAGGGGTGGCCAGCCATGTGCTATTTTAGAGTGGTGTGAACCCAACTTAATAAAGATAAAATCTCATTTTAACTAAGTCAAGTCAAGTGGGCAAGTGAGAGGAAAACACTTGAGTGTTTTTTTGAGATAAATTAGATACCATAAACTCTTCTAACCCCCCTAAGAAACCAACCACTCTCCCTCTCTCATTCAATATCATCTTTTTTGAAGACCTCTCAAAGTGTTCTCTCAATATTCAACCTCAAGAACACCAAGGAAAACTTGGAGGCTAAGTCTTGGTCTAGGAAGTATTTTTCCCTAAGGTAAAGCTTCACTAATCTAGGCTTTTGTAAAGTTTTAAGCTTAGAGTTTCAAATAGCTAATTAACTATGTCGTTGGGGGAAGTTGGTTAGGGTTTTTTGAAAGGTTTTGAAGGAGTCAAAGCTTATAGGAAGGTCCAAACCTTAAGCAAGAACACCAAAGAGGTAAAAAGTTTACTTTTGATGATTTTGTTGTAGGGTTTTTAGTTTTAAGCATTATTTTGTATATTTAATGCTTAAAGTTTCTTGTTGGTGATGTAATAAGGTTATGGTAGTTGTTTAATAATTTTTATGACGCATGTGTATTGATTTTTGAAAATGGGAACCAAAACCCCCAAGGGTTTTGTAGGATACCCTAAAACAAAACATGTTTTAAGCTGTGACTTCCAAGGGGTCAACCAGCCACTGTATATTGTTTTTGTAAAATTAAATTGTACTGTGATGTTGTTGAGATTGAGTACATAAAATTGAGCTTTTGAAACACTAAAAAATGTTTAGAAATGAGTAAGTTATGCTATTTCAAAGTTTAGGTAAAAAAACTGTTTTTCCGTATTCTTATTTTCGGAACCAAGTTTGGACAGCCACTGTATAGGGCAAATGAACCCAATTTTTTCTAAACTTTTGTGGACATATTTCTGGCATAACCTATTATTCCACTGTAAAATTTGGTAAGAAAATATTGAACGGTTTGAAAGTTATTAACTGTCAAAGTTTGGAAAAAATAAGGACTTGAAAATAAGGTCATTTTTACCTCATTGTTGGAAAATGATTTCACCAATCAAAATTGCTCATTTTGACGTAAGATTTTACAAAGACCTAAATGGCATAACAAAAATGGAATTGCAAAATTTTGGTAACAATTGGGTAAGTAAAATTCAAGTTATGAACTAACGAAATATGTAGTTAAAAATGTGAAAAATAGGCTTTTCACACTTAATGTAAAAATGAGATTTTGGAACATAAGGTAAAAAGTAAAATTTTTCTTATTTCAAGATATAAATTGGTAAGTCTTGAAATCATATTTTCACTAAAATTACCCCTTTGAGTTTAAATGAATTATTTTTATTAAAGAGTTTTTATTCTTTCTAAAAATAAGAGATTTAATTTATTAATAGTTAATAAATTAAAAGAGGGTTTAAAACCCTATATTTTGAGAAAATAATTAAATGAATTATTTTTCTAGTTAGTAAAAATTGATTAATTGCTTTTGGGAAATTAATTAGTCAAGATGAGAAATTTATAACGGTTTTCCTAATTAAGACAAATTAGGCAATTTTCTTAAAACGGTTTTTAGATATTAAAACCTTAAGAAAAATAAAAGGGAAAATTAAGAGTTTATTTTCTTTAAAAATAATTAAGGAATTTATTAGTATTTTCTGGATATAATACTGGCTAAAATCTTACATATTTTAACCGACTAGTCGAAAGTGCGGGTTAATAGCGATATCTTGAAAGAATAAGATTTTTAGCGGATTGTGGGAAAATACCATTGTGATACCCGAGCCTAGGTATCGAGACCTTAGGATAGGCCTCCCCGAGACTTAGGGTTTAGTCTCGAATATTTTGTATGACTTTCCTTAATAGGTTTAAAACCAAATAAGGATTTTAAATCCTTACAAATGACTTGTATTAAAATGACCAAACTGCCCAAAATAATAATAATGAATTATGAGTGCCATAATTAATCCGAGTATACTGTATGGATAACTACAGTATTGGCTAAGCGTAACTGGACTGAACGTTGGAGGGTGAAAACTTGCTGAGCGCTAAGGACTCCAAGTAAGTCAACTTTTATTGTATGGCTGCAACATGAAATGATTATTGTCTTGTATGTTAGTATAGGGATACATGCATATATATAGGCTGTCATAGAAAGTTGCTTAGAGACGTTAGTCTAGTGAGTGCTGATTTAGATAATATGAACGGTAGAAGTCCGTCATATCCTAGACGGTTGATCCTCGTCACACTGCTTGATTTTATTTATGTCCGGTTCATTACCGCGACGAGTGGCCATGAGATGAGGATAAGCTGGTTAAACCTAGGGGCGCCAAGATAAATGGGACCTAGGGGCCCTCATGCTTACTTAATCATTGGACGGTTAGAATCCGAGCAAGTGCTCTGATAAGTTATTCCCGGATAGCAGCCGTGAATATTGGCCATTCAGTGAGAGTGCCTAGAGATACTAGGGGTTGCCAAGATTGAGTGAGGCTGAACACCCTAGGGGCAACTGCTCACCAGCACCACTGATTAACATAGAAGTCTCCGTAAAACCGTGTAAATTGGATGACACTCTTGAATAAGTAGCGATGCCCTAGGTAACACGATAGTTACCCTTGATGAGAATATTTATTGGCTAGATCTTAGTGTGGAGACTCGGTTCTCTTTTACAGATTAGCAATTATGTTGGAGGGCGCGTTACGCATGAATTGTTGGAAATTGTCGAGCGTTGGTCTCGAATTATATGGTGATGTATTATATCTGCTTGCTCTGGGATTTTCTGAGTGCAGGGATATAATTGTTGATAAGATATAGTTGTGATATAATATATCTACTTGCTCTGGGATTTTCTGAGTGCAGGGATATAATTGCTGATAAGAATTAGTTGTGATATAATATATCTGCTTGTTCTGGGATCTGGGATTTTCTGAGTGCAGGATTTTTATCTAGTTATGAACTAATTTATCTTTGGTTATCAGGCATGACCATAAGTTTGCCAGGACGCTTTAGTGTCCTTGAAATTGATTGTATAGGGTCCGGATGGGTCCGGATCCCTATTTCTCTATCTTCTTTGTTTGAAAGTTGATCTTACTAAGCGTTTTCGCTTACCTAGTTGTTTCATGTTGTAGGTAAGGGCAAGGGCAGGGCAGAGCAGTGAGCGCTGGAGTCTTCCTTGCAAATGTACATGTGGATCGACCTTTTGGGAAGCCTTTTTATTTTTGGAAACGTTGTGTAATTTTCCTAAATTAGGCTCACTCTAATCTTTATAAAACATGTTTGTAACTAAATGTTAAGTATGGCCATACGACTTTTTAAAAAGTTTTTTTTCTATGGGTTTTTGAGGCATTTTGTTAAATGAAAACATTTATATTTCCGCATTATCGAGTCTTGAAAATTCGGGTCGTTACAGTTGGTATCAGAGCTCGAGTTGAGCCGGTTCTGTAGACAACCCACATGTACATTTCGCAAAGATAGACCGGCACTCACTGTAAGTACTATTTCTTCCTTTAGTATGTTGTTTTCTTTTTATTCACCTCAATTCAATAAATTGTAGGTTATGGTCGATATACCGAGATAGGTGACCCTGCGATAGGAAAACTACCCATGATCCCTTCACCTAGAATCAATTTTCTATAGACTCTTTAACGATGAGAATTCCTTGCCACTTCGAGTACGAATGACGACATTGGCGTGCCATTTGGCAATGTACACAGAACATGACAGAAGTCTTCAGTTGAGCTAGAGGAGGATCCCGAGCAGTCTGACGAGGATACCGACATACAGCTGGATATGATGATGGACAGCTTAGATTAGGTTATGCTCTGAGGGTCTTGTTGATACTTTTTGTAAAGACCGTGCAAACCTACTAGGTTGTAGGACTTTGGTGTAGTTGTAGTTGAGAACTTGCCAGTGGAGGAAGTTGCTGACGACGAACTCGGCGGCGGGGAAAAAATTTCTTATGACAAGTCGATGGGCCAGACTGAGGAAGATCCCGAGGAGGATCCCGAGGACGATCCAGCGGAAGGTCCTGATATGGCCGCTGACAGCGACACCGACTAGGTGTTAGGAGCTGCATAGGTGTTAGAAACCCACCTACTTTTGAAATATGTACCTACCTTGTATATGATTAAGGAAATTAGTAACTGGTCTAGCAGGGATATAAGTCCATTTTTTTTAGGGCTAATTTTGTAAATCCCTTAGACTTGCCAACTCAAACTTCAAACGTTGTTGTATATGGTATAGATTATGAAATGAAGTTGCTAACTTTTGTTAAAAAGTGTTGATTGCTTGTTGTGCTTGATATGTTTGGTGTGCTTAATTAGGTTGATAAACTATTTGTGTCAATATTAACTTCTCGTCCTTATGCGCTTAAGAGCTTTTGATTGAAATCAAAAAATTGGTAAGGACAAGAGCTCAAAGAGGAAGGGGTGTTGCTGGCCGAGGCCAGGCCACACCTACTGATAGAGCTCAGAACGCGCCTGCGGCTAGAGCTCCAAACAAAGCTGATAGAGTTCGCGAGATAGCCGAGCAGATGAAAAATCTACAAAGGCTAGTGGAGACGCAGGGAGCTCAAATAGAAAGAGGGCAAAAGAGACAGGAGGACGCTGATGCCCTCCAAGCTGAAAGATTTAACACCCTTCTGGGACGACTCCCCATTTCACCCAACAATTCTCAGAACTACAAAGTACCACCTGCAAACAATGAAGAACAAAACCTTGGCCCGCAGGTTATCATTGAGCAACCTGTACAGCCAGTAGAACCGCCAAGAGCTGCCCGAGCAAAACCTATATCAGAAAGGTTCGGCAACCAAAACCCACCTATATTCGAGGGGAGCAGTGACCCTTCAATGGCAGAGGAATGGATTAGTATTTTGGAAAGAATCTTCGACTTCATTGGAACTACTGAGAGAGAGAAGGTAGTCTGCGCGACCTATATGCTGAGAAAAGATGCCCGCATCTGGTGGGACGCAGCCAAGAAAGGGCATAACGTTGCCGAGATGGAATGGCTAGAGTTCTTGACCTTGTTCAATGGCAAGTACTTTAGTAAGGCGGTGATTGAGAACAAAGTGAATGAGTTCACTAATCTGAAGCAGGGAACATCGAGCGTGCAGGACTACGTTCAAAAATTTGACCAACTATCTAGGTTTGCGAAGAACCAGGTGAGCACTGAAAAGAATAAGACCTGGAGTTTTATGAAGGGCCTACGCAGAGACATTGCTAGGTGTGTAGACACTGGTAGAACTGGCCCAGAGACGTATACTGAAGCTGTGGAACGGGCTCTTCGCCAAGAGTCTTGGGCTGTGTCAGACAAGCCAGATCCACAGAAGAACGAAGACAGGAGGTACACTCCAAACAACCCCGGACAGTTTCAGGCCAATCAGAATGGCCCAAGGGGAAGGTTCAACCCGAGGTTCGGCCAGAACTCGGGGCGAACAAACAATCCAAGAGGCACAAGACTGATTTTTGGGGGAAATAACAAAAGAAAAGGGGGACCTCCCAATCAGGCAATGGCTAGTCACAACAAACAGCTGAGACGTGAGTTTGAACAATGGCCACTGTGCAACAAGTGTAACCGCCGCCATCGGGGCGAGTGCGGGGTCTGTTTTAACTGTGGAAAGCTAGGGCACTTTGCTAAGGATTGTCGAATGCCAGCCAAGGGCAATGGAAATGACCAACATAAACAAATTGGAGCTCCGCCTCGAGTTTATGCGCTTACACAAAGCGACAAAGGAGCGGGCCCATCGGATATGGTGTCAGGTCAGATTTCTATCGCCCAAATCTCAGCATATGCATTAATGGATACTGGTGCATCACATTCTTTTGTATCTGCATCCTTTGTGGAAAAATTAAATAGAAGTCCTGAGCCTATGCCTGTTATTTGTGGGGTATCCTTGCCTTCGGGTGAGGATATGCTGGTGCGGACATGGGTTAGAGCCGTACCAGTTTGGGTTGAAAATCGTGAGCTAATGGTGGATCTATTAGTCTTGGACCTACATGAATATGATGTCAGATTTGGGATGGATTGGTTAACCAAATATGGAGCAGTTATCAATTGCAAGCGCAAAAAAGTGGTCTTCACCCCAGCAGGAGAAGAACCATTCGAGTTCAAGGGTACGTCAAGAGAAAAGAAGTGTCCCATGATTTCTGCGATGAACGCGAGAAAAATGTTGAGTGACGGGTGCATCAGTTTTCTGGCAAACATATTGGATAAGGATAAAGAAACGAGTTAACAACCAACGGATGTACCGGTTGTGTGCAAGTTTTCTGATGTATTTCCTGAAGATCTCCCAGGGATTCCACCAGACCGAGAGATTGTGTTTGAGATAGAGTTGATTCCGGGAACTACGCCGATCTCAAAGACTCCTTACAGAATGGCACCAGCTGAACTCAAGGAGTTGCAGTCACAACTGCAAGATTTACTGGACAAGAAGTTCATAAGGCCAAGCCATTCTCCATGGGGAGCCCCGATCTTATTCGTTAAGAAGAAAGACGGTACGATGAGAATGTGCATTGACTATCGAGAGTTGAACAAAGTGACGATCAAGAACCGATATCCATTACCGAGGATCGACGATCTTTTCGATCAATTACAAGGAGCATCAGTATTTTCCAAAATAGACCTGCGATCAGGCTATCATCAGCTCAAGGTTAAGGAGACGGATATACCAAAGACGGCCTTCACAACGCGCTACGGTCACTACGAGTTCTTAGTGATGTCCTTTGGACTAACCAATGCGCCTGCTGCATTCATGGATCTCATGAACCGAGTATTTCGTGAGTATTTGGATAAGTTTGTCGTTGTGTTCATTGACGATATTCTGATATACTCGAAAAGCCAGGAAGAGCATGCAACACATCTGGAACTGGTCCTCCAGTGTCTGCGAGACGAAAAGCTTTACGCTAAGTTTTCGAAGTGCGAATTCTGGCTAGAGAAAGTAAGTTTTCTGGGGCACATAGGGCACATAGTGTCGGGAAATGGAATTTCAGTAGATCCCGCCAAGATAGAAGCTGCTAAGCAATGGAAACCTCCGAAAAATGCGCATGAGGTTAGAAGTTTTCTTGGGTTAGCGGGATACTACCGGCAATTTGTGGAACGATTTTCCAAAATAGCCGCACCAATGACTGCCCTTACCCGCAAAAACATCAAATATGAATGGACTGACAAGTGTGAGGAGAGTTTTCAGGAGCTGAAAACAAGATTGACGACTGCCCCAGTGCTGACAATCCCCAATGGCACAGAGGGATATACTATTTATAGTGACGCCTCAGGCCGAGGGTTGGGAGTAGTGCTGATGCAGAACGGAAAAGTAATTTCTTATGCTTCTCGACAGCTAAAGAATTACGAGAAGAACTATCCCACTCATGACCTGGAGCTTGCAGCAGTGGTTTTTGCTCTAAAAATATGGAGGCACTACCTATACGGGATACACTGCGACATCTACACTGATCACAAAAGTCTGAAGTATTTCTTCACTCAGAAGGAATTGAATATGAGACAGCGTTGATGGTTGGAACTATTTAACGACTATGACTGCGACATTCTCTACCACCCGGGAAAAGCAAACAAGGTGGCAGATGCATTGAGTCGACAACCAGGTGCTTATGTGATGACAGTGAAGGAAATTTCACAGCAGTTACAAGCCGACCTTGCTACCTTAGATTTAGAGATAGTAGTTGGTCAATTGGCTAATCTTTCAATCGAGCCTACCATTATGGAAGCTATAAGAGGCGGGCAGTTAGTCGATCCTTGGGTTCAAGGATTGATGCACGAAGTGAGGAACGAGGGGCGACCAGGATTCCATATCTCCGAGGATGGAGTATTGGGGTTCAAGGTAAGAATATGTGTTCCTGATGATGACGAGATCAAGAGGCAAATCTTTTTTGAAGGACATAATGCTCCTTATGCCATGCATCGGGGTACCACAAAAATGTTCCAAGACTTGAAGAAGTACTTTTGGTGGCCTAGAATGAAAAAGGAGACGGCAGAATATGTGGCACACTGCTTGACTTGTCAGCAGACAAAGGCCGAGCATCAACGGCCAGCCAGATTGTTACAACCCTTAGAAATTCTGGAATGGAAGTGGGAGATGGTCACTATGGACTTTGTCACAGGTCTACCAACCACTCCCAAGGGGCACGATGCCATTTGGGTTATCGTGGATAGGCTGACTAAGTCCGCTCATTTCTTGCCGATCAAGGTAATTTATGGCGCACATAAGTTAGCAGATATTTACATTGCAGAAATAATGAGACTGCATGGTGTACCCAACTCCATCGTTTCAGATCGCGACGGAGTTTTTACCTTGACATTCTGGAATAGAATCCAAACGAGGTTGGGTACTAAACTGAAGTCTAGCACTTCTTTCCACCCGCAAACAGACGGTCAAAGCGAACGAACAATTCAGACCTTGGAAGATATGCTAAGAGCCTGCGTGCTCGACTTTCAAGGGTCATAGAATGAGAAGCTTCCACTGATAGAGTTCGCTTACAATAATAGCTATCATGATCCCATCAAGATGGCTCCGTATGAGGCATTGTATGGAAGGAAATGTCGATCACCGATTCATTGGCACGAGACCGGTGAAAGAAAGTTTCTCGGATCGGATGAGGTTGATCAGATTACAGAGGACATCCGACGGATAAGGCAACGCTTGCAAACTTCGGTTGATCGACAACGCAAATATGTTGATAGATGCAGGAGACCCCTAGTGTTTGAGGTTGGCGATAATGTGCTGCTGAAGGTAGCACCACTACGAGGGGCTATGCGATTCGGAAAGAAAGGAAAGCTTAGCCCAAGGTTCGTTGGACCTTTCGAAATCATAGAAAGGATCGGGGAAGTAGCTTATCGTTTAGCTCTTCCGCCCGCCCTGTCTAAGGTGCATGACGTGTTTCATGTATCCTTATTGAGAAAATACATGTGTGATCCCTCGCATGTAATCAGCTATGAGCAGCTGAGTGTGGATCCTCAACTCGTCTATGAGGAAAAACCGGTTATGATATTAGACCGAAAGGAAAAAGTGTTGAGGAACAAGACGGTGCCATTGGTAAAGGTGAAGTGGTGTAACCATGGTATTGAAGAGGCAACCTGGGAAACAGAAGACAAGATGAGGGAGCTTTATCCTCATTTGTTTTAAGTTTCGAGGACGAAACATTTATAAATTGTAGGTATGGTAACGTCCTACGTTTTCGGGTACCTTTAAACGACTCGGGTCGGGATTTTTCCCCCGGGTTAAGAATATTATTTTAAATAATATTATATTTTTTTGTAAGTATTCCATGAGTTATTGCTAGCCAAAATATGAATTTTGTGATTTTAAAAGTCAAGATAAGACTATCGGTCCTGGACCGACACAAAAACCCTGATCGGGTAAAAATCTCGGAAAATAAAACGAAAAATCATGGCAATTATATTTTGGGCATAAAATACATTCATAAAAGTTAAAGTTTGGTAAAAAATAATAAATCTAAAAGAAAATGGAAATTTTAAGGCATTTTGTGGTAAATGCCTAATTTTGCCGAAATGGGGAATTTTATTCCATGAATGGACCTTAGGTTAAATTTTATTATGTGATTAATTAAATTAAATGTGTGAGACATTAAATTTAATTAATTAATGTTAAGTTTGGTGATTAAAACTTAATAAGAGTGAAAAAATGTGTCAAAAGCCAATTTGGACTTTTCTTCTTATGAAACCTTTATTAAAAAAAAAAAAAAAATGAAATGATCATATATAGCAAGGGGTGGCCAGCCATGTGCTATTTTAGAGTGGTGTGAACCCAACTTAATAAAGATAAAATCTCATTTTAACTAAGTCAAGTCAAGTGGGCAAGTGGGAGGAAAACACTTGAGTGTTTTTTTGAGATAAATTAGATACCATAAACTCTTCTAACCCCCCTAAGAAACCAACCACTCTCCCTCTCTCATTCAATATCATCTTTTTTGAAGACCTCTCAAAGTGTTCTCTCAATATTCAACCTCAAGAACACCAAGGAAAACTTGGAGGCTAAGTCTTGGTCTAGGAAGTATTTTTCCCTAAGGTAAAGCTTCACTAATCTAGGCTTTTGTAAAGTTTTAAGCTTAGAGTTTCAAATAGCTAATTAACTATGTCGTTGGGGGAAGTTGGTTAGGGTTTTTTGAAAGGTTTTGAAGGAGTCAAAGCTTATAGGAAGGTCCAAACCTTAAGCAAGAACACCAAAGAGGTAAAAAGTTTACTTTTGATGATTTTGTTGTAGGGTTTTTAGTTTTAAGCATTATTTTGTATATTTAATGCTTAAAGTTTCTTGTTGGTGATGTAATAAGGTTATGGTAGTTGTTTAATAATTTTTATGACGCATGTGTATTGATTTTTGAAAATGGGAACCAAAACCCCCAAGGGTTTTGTAGGATACCCTAAAACAAAACATGTTTTAAGCTGTGACTTCCAAGGGGTCAACCAGCCACTGTATATTGTTTTTGTAAAATTAAATTGTACTGTGATGTTGTTGAGATTGAGTACATAAAATTGAGCTTTTGAAACACTAAAAAATGTTTAGAAATGAGTAAGTTATGCTATTTCAAAGTTTAGGTAAAAAAACTGTTTTTCCGTATTCTTATTTTCGGAACCAAGTTTGGACAGCCACTGTATAGGGCAAATGAACCCAATTTTTTCTAAACTTTTGTGGACATATTTCTGGCATAACCTATTATTCCACTGTAAAATTTGGTAAGAAAATATTGAACGGTTTGAAAGTTATTAACTGTCAAAGTTTGGAAAAAATAAGGACTTGAAAATAAGGTCATTTTTACCTCATTGTTGGAAAATGATTTCACCAATCAAAATTGCTCATTTTGACGTAAGATTTTACAAAGACCTAAATGGCATAACAAAAATGGAATTGCAAAATTTTGGTAACAATTGGGTAAGTAAAATTCAAGTTATGAACTAACGAAATATGTAGTTAAAAATGTGAAAAATAGGCTTTTCACACTTAATGTAAAAATGAGATTTTGGAACATAAGGTAAAAAGTAAAATTTTTCTTATTTCAAGATATAAATTGGTAAGTCTTGAAATCATATTTTCACTAAAATTACCCCTTTGAGTTTAAATGAATTATTTTTATTAAAGAGTTTTTATTCTTTCTAAAAATAAGAGATTTAATTTATTAATAGTTAATAAATTAAAAGAGGGTTTAAAACCCTATATTTTGAGAAAATAATTAAATGAATTATTTTTCTAGTTAGTAAAAATTGATTAATTGCTTTTGGGAAATTAATTAGTCAAGATGAGAAATTTATAACGGTTTTCCTAATTAAGACAAATTAGGCAATTTTCTTAAAACGGTTTTTAGATATTAAAACCTTAAGAAAAATAAAAGGGAAAATTAAGAGTTTATTTTCTTTAAAAATAATTAAGGAATTTATTAGTATTTTCTGGATATAATACTGGCTAAAATCTTACATATTTTAACCGACTAGTCGAAAGTGCGGGTTAATAGCGATATCTTGAAAGAATAAGATTTTTAGCGGATTGTGGGAAAATACCATTGTGATACCCGAGCCTAGGTATCGAGACCTTAGGATAGGCCTCCCCGAGACTTAGGGTTTAGTCTCGAATATTTTGTATGACTTTCCTTAATAGGTTTAAAACCAAATAAGGATTTTAAATCCTTACAAATGACTTGTATTAAAATGACCAAACTGCCCAAAATAATAATAATGAATTATGAGTGCCATAATTAATCCGAGTATACTGTATGGATAACTACAGTATTGGCTAAGCGTAACTGGACTGAACGTTGGAGGGTGAAAACTTGCTGAGCGCTAAGGACTCCAAGTAAGTCAACTTTTATTGTATGGCTGCAACATGAAATGATTATTGTCTTGTATGTTAGTATAGGGATACATGCATATATATAGGCTGTCATAGAAAGTTGCTTAGAGACGTTAGTCTAGTGAGTGCTGATTTAGATAATATGAACGGTAGAAGTCCGTCATATCCTAGACGGTTGATCCTCGTCACACTGCTTGATTTTATTTATGTCCGGTTCATTACCGCGACGAGTGGCCATGAGATGAGGATAAGCTGGTTAAACCTAGGGGCGCCAAGATAAATGGGACCTAGGGGCCCTCATGCTTACTTAATCATTGGACGGTTAGAATCCGAGCAAGTGCTCTGATAAGTTATTCCCGGATAGCAGCCGTGAATATTGGCCATTCAGTGAGAGTGCCTAGAGATACTAGGGGTTGCCAAGATTGAGTGAGGCTGAACACCCTAGGGGCAACTGCTCACCAGCACCACTGATTAACATAGAAGTCTCCGTAAAACCGTGTAAATTGGATGACACTCTTGAATAAGTAGCGATGCCCTAGGTAACACGATAGTTACCCTTGATGAGAATATTTATTGGCTAGATCTTAGTGTGGAGACTCGGTTCTCTTTTATAGATTAGCAATTATGTTGGAGGGCGCGTTACGCATGAATTGTTGGAAATTGTCGAGCGTTGGTCTCGAATTATATGGTGATGTATTATATCTGCTTGCTCTGGGATTTTCTGAGTGCAGGGATATAATTCTTGATAAGATATAGTTGTGATATAATATATCTACTTGCTCTGGGATTTTTTGAGTGCAGGGATATAATTGCTGATAAGAATTAGTTGTGATATAATATATCTGCTTGTTCCGGGATCTGGGATTTTCTGAGTGCAGGATTTTTATCTAGTTATGAACTAATTTATCTTTGGTTATCAGGCATGACCATAAGTTTTCCAGGACGCTTTAGTGTCCTTGAAATTGATTGTATAGGGTCCGGATGGGTCCGGATCCCTATTTCTCTATCTTCTTTGTTTGAAAGTTGATCTTACTAAGCGTTTTCGCTTACCTAGTTGTTTCATGTTGTAGGTAAGGGCAAGGGCAGGGCAGAGCAGTGAGCGCTGGAGTCTTCCTTGCAAATGTACATGTGGATCGACCTTTTGGGAAGCCTTTTTATTTTTGGAAACGTTGTGTAATTTTCCTAAATTAGGCTCACTCTAATCTTTATAAAACATGTTTGTAACTAAATGTTAAGTATGGCCATACGACTTTTTAAAAAGTTTTTTTCTATGGGTTTTTGAGGCATTTTGTTAAATGAAAACATTTATATTTCCGCATTATCGAGTCTTGAAAATCCGGGTCGTTACAACGCGGCCGCAGGATGCGCTGCCCCAGCACGCCCCAGGGCGAGACGGACGGGAACGGTCTTTGCATCCTAGTGCCTCGGTAAACAAAAATCACCGAGAACGCCCACGTAGTGAAGAGCTTCATGCCCTTAGTTCAGGGGACGACACGTCCCGAATAAACCTACTAGACGGACTGAACACTCGGAAAGAGCGGGCCCGTAAGGAAAACATCCTTCCCCGAGTGGCGACCTTAGGAACAACATCAACGACAGGAGGAAGGAAAGAATCCCCCTGGAGGATGGCATGGCCAGGCAGCTCATGGAGCTACTGGCCGCTTTGAAAAAGGTCACGAACCGTTTCGTCCGCAAGCAAGAAGGAGCGGATACCGCTCCGATGAAGAGGACAAAGAGCCCTGTGCGAGGCACATCCTGGACGCTGTGTTCCCCAAGGGGTTCAAGATGCCGAGCCTCACTGCCTATACCGGAAACACCGACCCCAGGGATCATCTATCTCGGTACAACCGACTTATGACCATGGCCCACGTTAGTGATGACGGCAAGTGCCTCTATTTTTTGATCACTCTAGGTGGTCCCGCCGAGGAGTGGTGGAAGAGACTTAAGCCGGGATCCATCCAATCCTAGTCAGGACTGTAGTCGGTGTTTCGCAAGCAGTTCGTGGATGCCATGAGGATGGATATGAAAATTAGCTCCCTCACCAATATTAAACAGCTCCCCGCGGAGACACTGAGGGCCTACATCCAGCATTTCACTGAAGAAGCCTCCAAGACTAAGGTGGACGATGGGCAGCGCCTAGTGACATTGCAGTCCGGGATCCGGGCCGGGTGCCCTCTCTAGGATGACATGCAGCGTAGCAAGGTGGCTACCCTGGAAGAATTCATAAGGAGGGCCCAAGGATTTATCAACTGGGAAGAGACTCAGATCCAGGCTTTCGGATGGCCTCCGGTGCCACAGCCTGGTGCCCAGGCGTTCCCGGGATACAGGGTGCAGTTCCCGGCGCAGTCCTACGTCACACCCCCGATTGCCCCCGGATCGCCCGTTATGCCTGGGGTTACCTATATCCCTACAGTGTACGGTCCTGCCTCTTTAGGGTATGCCCCAGTCCAATCCGCCCACTTTTCCGGGTATGGAGCCGCGCCAGCGGGTCACAGCATTGCCCCCGTCGGGGCCCACTAGTCTCAGGCGGGAGTAACGGAGGCAAGTGTAAACCCCTCATGAGGGAAGAGATCTAGCAAAGGCCAAAATCAGTCTGAGCCGGCTAAGAAAGGAAAAAGGGGCTACAAGCCCCAATATTCAGAATACATCAATCTAGTGGACATCGGGGAGAACATCTTCCTGGCCACAGAAAGGGCAGTTCACTATCGGAAGCCTAGCCCCATGTTCAAAGGGGGGAGAAATCCGAGGGATACCAACAAACGGTGCGCCTACCATAAGGATGTGGGCCACACGACCGAAGAGTACCGGCAGCTCAAGGATGAGATCGAGAATCTCATCAAGCTGGGGCATCTCCACCAGTGGCTTAGGATGCCCGTGGGATTCCTAAGCCTGTCAGCAAGTCTCGAACAACCCGCGGTTCAGGGTGCGCCCAGAGGATATTCGCCTCTGGGAGGGTATGCACAGGATTCGACGGCGCAAACTCCTCAGGGGGCCCTCAGCACGCAAGCACCCGGCCCGGGAATGCCTTACCCATTTGGGACGGCACTCCATCGCATGGACGAACACGTGGCCACCATCTCGGGCGGACCTCACCTGGGAGGGCCGTCTAGGAATGATCAAAAGAGCTACCTAAGCATGCTTGACCACGATCAGGAGGTGTGCGCCCTGGTCCATGTCCCAACTCAGTGCCCGAAACTGATGAACCTCTCTATCACCTTCATGGAGGACGACGCCCGCAACGTCCATTTCCCGCACCATGACTCGCTGGTCATAGACGCGCAGATCACCAACAAGTTGGTGTTCCGCGTGCTGGTAGACGACGGGAGCTCCGTCAACATCTTGTTCAAGCCCGCCTTCACTGCGATTGGCTTGATTGAAGCGGATCTGGCATCGTTCCCAACCTAGATCTACAGCTTCAACGGAGATGCATTACTCCACATGGGGAAGATCCAGCTGCCCGTAATGTTGGGGAGTGAGTTGCAACACTCGTTCAAGTTCTACACCTTCGTAGTGGTGGATTGCCCAACTGCTTACAATGTCATTTTCAGCCGGCCTGCATTAGTCGAGTTCGAGGCAATCACCTCCGCCATACCAATATACATGGTCTGGGACGAACCCTTTGAGGACTTCATCGACCCGGTTCCTCCCCCCCCCCCCCCCCCCCCTTGCTGAGAGAGTGATCCGGGAAAAAGATGAACTGGACCCGAGGATAGGAGATGACCGCGTCTTGGAGCCCATGGACGAGATTGAGGAGGTGTGCATTAGTGACACCGATCCAGCCAGGGTCATCCAAGTCGGGAAAAATCTGTCGGCAGAGGTCCGGGCCGCCATAATTACCCATGTTAAGGAGAACCAGGATATTCTGGCCTTGTCTCACTCGGATATGACGGGGATCAACCGCAACATCATCTGCCACGCATTGAATATCGACCCGAACGCGACCCCGGTCCGCCAAAAACACAGGCCCTTGGGAACGGAGAGGGTCGAGGCCCTTAAGCTGGAAGTAAAGAAGCTGTCATCAATCAACTTCATACGCGAGGCTATATACCCCGTGTGGCTGGCCAACCCCGTTCTGGTGCCGAAACTGAACGGAACGTGGAGAACGTGCATCAATTTCACGGATCTCAACAAGGCTTGTTTGAAGGATTGTTTCCTGCTTCCCCAGATCGACCAAATGGTGGATGCGACATCCGGGTATGAGATCTTAAGCTTCATGGACGCTTACTCTGGCTACAATCAGATTTCCATGCATGAGGCAGATCAGGAACACACCAGTTTCCAAACCGACAAGGGGATATACTGCTACATTGTCATGCCCTTCGGGCTGAAAAACGCCGGGGCAACCTATCAAAGGCTCGTCAATCGAATGTTCCGGGCCCAGCTGGGGCGAAACATGGAAGTCTATATCGACGATATGCTGGTCAAGTCCAAGACATCCGGGAAGCATTTGGATGACCTGGTCGAAGCTTTCGCAGTCATTCAGAAGTACGAGATGAAGCTGAATCCCAAGAAATGCACTTTTGGCGTAGTCTCCGAGAAGTTCCCGGGCTTCATAGTGAGCTTCCGGGGAATAGAAGCCAATCCGGATAAGATCAAGGCACTGGTTGATATGCCCTCTCCCCGGAAGCATAAGGACGTGCAAAGTCTGACCGGGCGGATAGCCGCCTTACGCCGTTTCGTCTCCAAAGCCATGGACAAGTGCATCTTGTTCTTCAACGTCCTTCGAGGAAGCCAACGGTTTGAATAGTCCATCGAATGCAAAGAAGATTTTTGAAAGCTGAAAGAGCACCTGGCCCAAGCGCCGATCCTGGCAAAGCCGGTGGACGGGGAGCCTCTATACCTCTATCTAGCAGTGACCGAGCACGCGATTAGTGTCGCATTGGTACGGGAGGAGGAAAGGACCCAGCTCCCGGTATACTACGTGAGTAAACGATTATTGGGTGCTGAGTCTCGATATCCGCTAATCGACAAGCTGACTTTTTGCCTGTTGATGGCGTCTCGAAAACTCCGGCCTTACTTCCAGCCCAAGCCATAAAAGTCCTGACCAACCACCCCCTGCGGCAAGTGTTACAGAAGCCTGAGTCGTTGGGAAGACTCCTAAAGTGGGCCATGGAACTAAGTCAGTTCGATATAGCCTACATTTCTAGGGTCTCCGTCAAGGGGCAAGCCCTAGCCGACTTCATCGTTGAGTGTTCCGGGATATCCAAGGGGGACGATCGCGCGGCCCCCGCGGCGCCCGTGTGGAAGGTGTTCGTGGACGGGGCCTCGAATAAGAATGGGGATGGGGCCGGGATCATCTTGGTATCACCCCAGGGACACCAGTTGCAAAATACCCTGTGTTTCCAGTTCAAGGCATCGAACAACGAAGCTGAGCACGAAGCCGTGCTGTCCGGGCTACGCTTGACCCGGGAAGTAGGGGCCACGAACTTGGAGATCTACAGCAATTCCCAACTGGTTGTCAGGCAAGTCTTGGGGGAATATCAAACCAAAGGAGAGAGAATGGCAGCTTATGTGACTTAGAGGAGAGAGATGCTGCAGGCGTTCAAAAAGCACTCCATCCGCCGTTGACCACTCCACGTCTTGTATGGGACCTCTTATCCGCTATCTGGCAACCGGTGAGATGCCAGCAGACAGGGCCTCGGCCAGGAAGCTTTAGTACCAGGTCCACAAATATGTCATGATGGACGGAAAGCTCTATCGCCGGGGGTTGTCCATGCCTTACCTCAGGTGCGTGTCCGGGACAGAACTAAGCGCCATCATGCACAAAGTGGACGAAGGCTTCTACGGCGATCATATAGCCGGTCCCAGTCTGACCAAAAAGATCCTGCGCCAAGGATATTTCTGGCTGACCATGAAGAAAGACTGTATCGACTACGTCTGTAAGAGCGAACAGTGCCAAAGATACGCAAAGGTCCCGCGGGTCCCGCGGGCCCCGCCGACAGAGATAACCTTAATGACTAGCCCCTGGCCTTTCGCGGTGTGGGGGATCGATCTGGTAGGATCGCTCCTGACCGGGAAAGGAGGAGTGAAATACGCCATCGTGGCCGTGGACTACTATACCTAGTGGGTTGAGGCGGAGCCCATGAACACGATCACTTCGAAGAAGGCCCTGGATTTCGTCATCAACAATATAGTGTGCCGATACAGCCTCCCCTTCAAAATTGTATCCGATAATGGGAAGCAGTTCGACAGCGTCCACTTCACAGATTTTTGTGAGAAACATGGCATCGTCAAAAGCTTCTCCGCGGTCACCAGGCCCCAAGCAAATGGGCAGGCGGAAGCCGTCAACAAAATCTTGAAAGGGACACTAAAGAAAAAACTCTAGGCCTGCAAGAGCAAATGGCCCGAAGAACTTCCCCGCGTGTTGTGGGCTTACCGGACCACCGAGAGGACATCCACCGGGCACACTCCTTACTCCAAGGTCTATGGATGCGAAGCCGTCATCCCTATCGAAACGACCATCCCGTCTCACCGAAGAGACACATATGATCCTGCCCAGAACCATGCTTTACTCCAGGAATCACTAGATCTCATCGAGGAGATCTGGGAGGAGTCGCAAGTGAAGTTGAAGATGTACCAAGGCAAGATCGCCTGGCATTTTACTTTAAATTAAAAAGCCGAAGGTTCGAGACCGGCGACTTAGTCCTGCGAAGAGTCTTCCCTACTACTCAAGATCCGGGAGTAGGGATTCTGGGCCCGAATTGGGAAGGGTCGTACGGGATCCAACATGAAGTGTGCCCTGGGACGTACCGCTTAAAGCGGCTCGCTGGCTCAGAAGTCCCAAGAGCCTGGAACACAGAACATCTTCGTAAATACTATTAGTAGTCAAGAGAACGTGTTCCAATTTTGTATATTCGTTGTAAATAATGTGTGCCTCAGGGCGATCCCTTGAATAATAAAAATGGTGTGCGCAAAACACCATAAAGAAACATTATCAATCAATGAAAATCTTACTCAAGTGACCCCAGACCAGTCTCCGCTCACTTGTGGGGTGTATCCCGGGTATGAGCAAATACCAGGCAGGGCGCAAGCCTCAGCCTAGTCCTGGCCCGGACCGACAATGTCCTGGGGATACAAACCCCGTGGGACCAAGCTTAAGGCTGGTCCCATCCCGGACGAACAATGTCCGGGGGTATAAATTAAGAGGACCAAGCCTCAGGCTGGTCCCTCCCCGGACGAACGATGTCCGGGGGTATAAATTAAGAGGACCAAGCCTCAGGCTGGTTCCACCCCGGATGAATGATGTCCGGGGTGTAAATTAAGAGGACCAAGCCTCAAGCTGGTCCCACCCCGGACGAAAGATGTCCGGGGGTGTAAATTAAGTGGACCAAGCCTCAAGCTAGTCCCACCCCTGATGAACGATGTACGGGGGTATAAATTAAGAGGACCAAGCCTCAAGATGGTCCTACCTTGGACGAACGATGTCCGAGGGTGTAAATTAAGTGGACCAAGCCTCTGGTTGGTCCCACCTCGTACAAGCGATGTCTGGGGGTGTAAATTAAGAGGACCAAGCCTCAAGCTGGTCCCACCCCAGACGAACGATGTCCGGGGGTATAAATTAAGAGGACCAAGCCTCAGGCTGGTCCCACCCCGGACGAGCGATGTCCAGCGGTATAAATTAAGAGGACCAAGCCTCATGCTGGTCCCACCCTAGACGAACGATGTCCGGGGGTATAAATTAAGAGGACCAAGCCTCAGGCTGGTGCCACCCCAGATGAACGATGTCCGGGGGTGTAAATTAAGTGGACCAAGCCTCAGGCTGGTCCCACCCCGGACGAACGATGTCTGGGGGTATAAATTAAGAGAACCAAGCCTCAAGCTGGTCCCACCCCAGATGAACAATGTCCGGGGGTATAATGCATCCGGTATGCTCCAGGACAAGGCTGTGGTCCGCGACTGGTAGAGTAAGGGAACCAGGTTTCGCGGTAAACTATCTGAACCTCATTGGCCCAGGCCATCAGGTTTTCAAAGTTAAAAATTAGGCGGGTAGGACTGAGACAATTTGACAAGCTAAAGTCAGAATTGGTCTAGTCCAGGCAATTGGAACCGAGACCAAACCCTCAGAATCAGTCATGCATGGTGATAAAAGAAAATTTCTAAGGGATAATACAAATAACATAAACCGGAGGAAGCAATAAAAATTTTCTTGGACGCGTATGCGTCCAAAAAAG
Source organism: Humulus lupulus (assembly GCF_963169125.1). Lineage (NCBI taxonomy): Eukaryota > Viridiplantae > Streptophyta > Magnoliopsida > Rosales > Cannabaceae > Humulus > Humulus lupulus. The sequence continues at coordinate 232,082,138 of NC_084802.1, read as the reverse complement.
TTATTACAAAACTATAAAAAAGAAAGAAAAATGAGGCGAGGTGAAGATCCGGGCCTAGGCTTCATCCTCCAGAAGCTCCGCGTCTTCCTTCTCCTTGGCCTCGAATTCAGCCCTCTTTGAGTCTGGGTCGGGAAAGATCAAGAGGTTCATGCTTTTGTCCTTGAGCCAAGCCATGTAGATGGCCTCCTCAAAGGTGATGTGCAGCAAGTCGTCCGCCCGCTCCTTTCCGCGGCAGGCCTCCTCATGCGCCATCATCTCCTCACGAAGAGAGTCGTCCAGCTTGCGGACCTGGGTCTCCAAGCTTTGGATCTTCTCCCCGTCCTGGACAGACTGAGCCACAGCGGCCTCTAGAACGGCTACCTTCTCATTGGACTCGGTTTCTTTCTGGGATAAGACCTCTTCGAGCCCGGCCTTGACTCGGTCGAACTCTGCGCGGCCTGTGTCGACCTGAGAAACCACTTTGCTCAAGGTCTCCCAAGCCTGGGCCGTCTCCCTGGCCAGGGCCTCCTTGGCGGCCTCCCTTTGATTCACGGCCGCCTCCAGCTCCAGCTGGAGCGTCTCCATCTTCATGGCCACCTCGGCCACCAGGTCAGCATTCCGGTGGGACAGCAGAGCGTCCTGGAACAAAGCAAAAGTTAGAAGAATCCTTACAAACAAATAAAAAGGGGGAAGAAAAAACACGAAGCAAACTTACAGCGGTAGCCTGATGGCGGAGGGCCTGGGAGATGAACAACATGTCCGGGTTGGCGATAGTGGCATACCGTTTGAGTTGGAGGTTGGGCATGGTGTTCCCCACCTGGTCCAACAAGTCCGCCGCAAAAGGGGTCGTGTCCAGCCCCAGCTTATGGCGAAAGCCCGTCTTGGCAGCTGGCCGATCCACAATTGGCTGGGGGACACTAAAAGCTGCCGGGCGCTTAGCGAACTCAACCTGACGATGAATCTTCAGGGCCTTGTGCGTCTCATCTCTCCTTTCCCGGCCACTCTCCCAGGTACGGGAAATGAGTCGGGACTGCTCGTCCCGCAAGACGGCTTCCCCCTCCTCGGGTAGTGCCGGATGTATGGGGAGGGCCGGTAATGCAGGAATCTCCTTCGCGACAAGGCAACTTTCCCCGTGTGACTCACCGACTAAACCAGCCTGCCTCATCCGGGGCCTCTTGTTCCCAGTCTCGGCCTTCGCCATGCCCAAGTCCAAGGCCCTCTTCCCGGAACTCTGGCTTACCGCAGGTTCCGGCTCCAGATCAATCACCGGGGGTTGGGCAAGGCCGGGGACGGCAGCCGGTTCCATGGCCATGACAGGGACTGCGGCAATTGCACCCTCGTCGAGTCGAGGATCCGCCCCTGGCGTCTCCTCGTTGCGGGAGGGGTCTGGGCCCGACGCCTCTATTTTTTCTTGGCGGCCTTTTTAGCCATGACCTTGGCCGCCCTCGCGGCCCGAGCTTCGAGGAGTTGCCTCATCTCATCCACGAGGGTAGACATGTCTGAGTCTCCTGCAACAAACGCAAATCAAAAAGAGTTAGTACGATTAAATAGGAAAATCGAAGTCAAAACTAAGAGTGACCCGAGACAAATCCTTATCTAAGCCCCGGGCGTGGCTCAACTCATCTAATGCGAAAAAGTATACTCGATCCCCCATGACCTCCAGGTTCAAGAAATTCCCTTACTGAAGGAACCAGGACGAGAACATGAGAACTTCTGAGCCTACGGGAACGGGAGACGAAGGTCTCATCTTCCCGTCAGCCTCGAATGCGGGGCCTCGAAGTGCTAGTCTATCCCTAGCTAAGTCCCCAACTTGGGGAGCATAAGTTAAGATCAAAGGTGAGTTACCTCGCCCTGATATGCTAGCCTCGGGGGTACTCGTGTTTGGCAGGGCTCCTCGAAGAGGGTTTCCAGCTCCTCTGAAGCAGCCACCTCTGACTGGGCCAAGTCCTTCTTTCACTTGGCCGCGTCTGCTCGTGCCGCAGCCTCCACCTCCCCGATGTGCTCCAGGGCTAGCTACTCCCTTATGATGGCATTCTTCTTGCACTGAATCCCCCGAAGGCTCGGGACGACGATAGTCTGGTGGGCCGCGAGCATCCCGACCAGTCGGAGGTTGTCCGTATTGACGTAGCCTCCTACGTCCAGGTCTTCTGCGCTCAGCCCGGAGTAAAACCTCCTCTGGTCCAAGATGAACTGGGTGAGAGGAGTCTGGGCAAAAGGTCCTGCAACCCAAAGTGGCACCCGCACTGATGTGGCCAGCGCTCCAGGCCCCGAACCCTTCCATGGAAGTATGCGCCCGCTCCTCTATCCTGGTCAGGCAGTTGTGGAAGAGTCTGGGAGTGGACTCTATGCCCAGGCGCTTCTCCAGGACATACATCATCCGGTAGTTTCGGAACAGATTCAACACCGTATCCATCTCCCATCTGTTGCCTTTGGGGGTCCGGGACCCGAGGAGGGCGAAGGGGGCCCTGTTGACTTCCTCCTCTGAATGAAGGGTGACGCCCAATGTCATGGCTGATGATTTGGGAGCAAAGAAAAGAAACCAAGCAGTCAATACCAAAACCCAAGAAAGTTGGTTAAGGTACGGGGGGCCCTCCTACGGACTGCTTGGAGTCCCCTCCGGATCAGGTCTGGGTTCACCAGAGAACCACGAGACCCAGATCGGGAACGAAAAACGGGCTACTAAATAGGCTCCACCGTTTGTCCAGGAAGCATCCAGACCCGGACCAACCCGAACCAGGCGGCCTTCCTAGCACTATTCCTAAGCGTAAACAAGTTCTAGCAGCCTAAGCATATGAATAAAAAGGCAGCCTACGTTCATGTATTTACCCAGAAGAAAGACAGAAAGACTTACTGTGAATAGCTGGCCGTGAAAGATGGTGGTTGTCCGACGGTAAGGATGGGCGAATCTCATTCTTGAACTGGTGAAGGCGGTTCAGCAACTCGTCGATAGGACAGGCCCAGGACGTGTGCTCAGGCAGAGGTGCAGACACTGGGACTATTGGAAAAAGGCAACAGTGCAGAGTGAGCAGGCGGTGAAAGATGTCGTCGGTGAGATCGGACATAAACAGATCCTTAGTTCTTAAAATGACTCGAGAGTGTAAAAGTTTCAAATGAATGTCTGAGGAGTATTTATAGAGACCCAAATCCTGGTCTGTGATCCAGCGGGTAGAAAATCCCCCATCGGACGGTCCAAGATCGTGCAGGGGCATTAATGAGCACTCGAGAGCTGGATCCTCACCATTTTAATCCAACGTCCCAGGAGAGGGGAATTTCAAAGGTCGCCCCATCCTACGGTCCACCTCAGCGCAGAAGCATTAATGAAGGACCCCCATGCGGATGGGACGCTTCGGAATCCGTGCTGATGCACTAGCCTAGGCCTAGCAACCCTTGAGGTGGTTAGGTGACCTTTCGAGGTCAAGTGCCATCATTGCAGCAGTCGCTTGGCGACACGTGTATCCCTCACCATGAAATGGGACTTCAGTAAACGAACTCGGACATTGGTAAATGGTCCGGGCTCCGCGTGTGCCCAGCGTCACTGCCCCTTGCCACGGACCCACGATTCTAAGCAGGAACTGGGAAGGCAACCATGGAGTATCCGGGAGCAAGGCAAGCCTCCGCCTCGCAGACCCAGGCGAAGGCTTGGGGGGTAAATGTTATCCCCATTTCCTGCCTTTGGCCCAGGACGGTGGTCCAGGCCCACAGTCTGGGCAATTGGGTTTGGGCCCAGCCCAGGCCCGCTTGGCAGGGAATGACCGGGAACGACGGCCCAAGTATGGGTCCAGACCCGGACGGTGTCCAGGAAAGATGATCCGGGACGATCGTTCGGGAGACGTATAGCTATTTAGGGTTACGGTCGCAGTGTACACAAACAGTCCCGGAGCCTGGTAAACGATCCGGGCCTACGGTAAACGAAGAGGGATAGAGGTAAACGAACCCAGGTCAAGTCCTCCAGGTTGGCATGAAAAGGCATCCGTGACCCTGAAGCCGCCCCATGACGCATGGGGGTTGTCCCCACTTTTCACCTGCGGAAAAGGCCACCTCGGGATTGCACGCCGCTGGTTCATACCTGCGCTGCCACTACACTGACTGATTTTGTCCCCTGAATCTACCTCGTAACTCAGAATGCCCAGACCAAAAGCCCCATTTTTTCGGGCGAAATATAGGCCTTGGGCTGCCCTAGTGGGCTTTGATCATTCTTAGTCTTTTGTATTTTTATCCTTTGTATTGGGCTTCCGACAGGGAAGCCAAGGGTATTTATATCCTAGTTGGGCCCAGGTCATGCCCGGCCCAAGCCTAGTGCTCCTGTGAGCCTATAAATACAGGTGACAGAGCACTGGAGAAAGGACCTCTCTTTGGCTTGTATACAGTTACTCTATTAAAACATAGAGAGAAACTTCATTGTAAAATACTTTCCAAGCTCTAATACAACTATCTCGTGGACTAAGGCTCATTAACGCCCCAACCACATAAAAATCTTGTTTATATCTTCTAAATTCCATATGATTAATCTCGCTTACTTTTTATTAAGATAGTTTCCGAAAATCTCGGTAAACAGTTATATTTTAAAATATAATGATTTATTAAATAAGGGTTACATTGGATAACTATTTAATCTAGTGGGGGAATGTTATATTATTTTATAATATAATATAATATTATATTATAATATAATGTTTTAGATTAAATAAATGTGACAAAGACTGTCACATATTGTAACATATAATAGAGAGTTACAATATTTAGATATATGAGATATATCTAAATATGTAACATATTTGGTGTTACAAATTTGTAACTTGCAAATATCACCCATTATTGTGTAGATTTGTTGTTACACAATATTGAGATGAATTTCTTAAAACCATATGAGAAATGGCTGATAGAGATGTGATTTTAACTCCCATATTGTGTATGGAAGTTACAAAATTAAGTGGGAATAAATTTGGAACGTTTTGAAAAAATTAAAAAATTGGTTGCTGGAAAATGTCTAGGGCCGCAGCGCCTGTTTGTAAGGCCGCGACCCAAGTGGCCGACATCATCTTCCAACTTTCGGTTTTATCCAATTTTGAACGTTTCCAATAGCCAAATAACTCCCAAATTCTCTACTTTAATTCCATAAACATCCAATTAATCATTGGTAACATCCATGGGGTTGGTGAAATTTGAAATTCAAAGGGTGTCTCAAAACTCTATAAATATGAACCTAATGCTCACTTGTAAGATACAACTTTTCTATCCACTAGTGCACTTGGCTAGAAACATCTTGAGGCTTGATTATTCCAGAAAGCATTTCCAAAATCTGTGAGAGATCCCTTAGTGCTTGAGTTAGGGGGAAATAAGCTTTTGGACAAAGGTTTCAAACCTTGTTCAAGTTGGTGATTCCCAACACTCTTCACTTTGGTTGTCTGAGTGAAAGTTTTCTTATTGTTTTGTTCTTGTTCTTATATTTCTTCTCTTCTCATCATTCTTGTTATATTTACTTGTATCTTTGTTTAGAGTTCTAATCTTTATTTCTTTTGTTTCAAACTCTTCACTTTATTTGTATCTTTTGCTTAGAGTTGTATTTTACTATTCTCTACTTCTATTTCTTCTTTTGTTTATTTGTATTTTCAGTTATAGAGTTGTAACACTTTATTTAATCGATCAATATTTATTTGCAATATTTTGTCTAGAGTTGTAATTATCTTACCATTTCCATTGAGGCAAAACTATTTTTCCTAACATGGAAAGTATGCATCAAAGACTAGCAGGGCCGAGTAGACCGCGCGCAGTGGTCATAATGGTACTAGAGTTTCTTGAGTGTTGGATGGCTGTGTCAAGGAAACTTAGTACTGCAAGAGGGCTTAAGGAGGCCGAGATGGTGCTTGAGTTTAAATGCAGGTCGAAGAGCCTTGCTATTGGGACTTAGTGACCATAGGAGCCTAGAGAAGCTGCTTGGAGGGGCTAGATGCTAGGATGGATTAGTTGGATATCTATGTGGACAATGCACGCATAAGGGAATCGACAGTGGTGCTACATGAAGTAGTTGACTCGAGAGTCACATCCTGCAGGGTGCACTTCTAGATTTGTTGTGTGCATGAAGATTTTGGGCGGTTAGACGTTCTTGTGTATGGAAAAGTTGTCGAGGATGCCAACAGTTTAAGTGGGGGTGAGACCTTCATGGTTCAAACATAAAAATAGCAGACTGATGTTCCATTACAAAAGCATCAAGATGAGTTATGATGGAAATCGTTAGTTGTTCAGAATGTAAAGTCAAGGAGACTAAGAGACAAAGATAGAGCCAGTTACCTAGGGTGAAAGTTGTCAGGACTCAGGTACTAAGGTAACATCAGTGCAATGTTTGCCTAAGGTGAAAGTCAGCAGGACTCAGGTACTAAGGCAATGTAGAGATGTCGAGGGGCGAAGAATCAGAATGACTGAGGCATTAGTTCAACATCATCTTCAAGAGTGATAAATGGAATGAGGGACCGCACGAGAGAAAATGGTTAGCTTGCAAGCTATACCTTGAGAGGTACACCTCGAGAAGAGAAGTTATTCCCAAGTTGAAGTGGGGGAGCCAACTAATTCATATGTTCGAAGGGTCAGGGTACTTGTTCAGTTTTGGTGTGTGAATCTAGGGGGAAACACAATAACAGATGAGTTGTATAGTGCGAATACATGCATGACTAATGTGAGTGGGTCTGGTGACCAAGTGAAGTTGATGGTAGACAATATGCATGGGCGTAGGTTGAGACCAAGATTGGGTAGGTTTTCCAGCATGTTATGGGACATGTTTAGTGTTTTATGGGGACACATGTTTATGAGAACACAAGCCGAATGATTCATAGAACGTATGCCGAAGGGAGATAGCGGATAAGGACAACTTCAGACCTCAAGAGTGAGGTAGAGTGCAGTCAAGTTGGTCAAGATTCAACAAGCCGTCTAGAGTTAGGCAAGGTTGATTTGGGGCAGAACTTGAGGCTCAATGCTGAGAGTCTGCATGAGCACGAGCCAGAAGGTAGTCTAGTGATTTCGAATGATGTCAGATCATTGACCACATTGTAGAAGCTCAGAGGAACAGTTATGCTTATGGTCAGGAGTGGCCATTTCACATCAAGCCATGGGTATGCAGTAAGGCTGGAGGGCCAAAAGTTTGAGAGACTACTTCGCGAAGTCCGTGTGCAAGGGTGCACTAGATACTGCATAAAGTCTACAGTTGGCATGTGTGCCACGTCTAAGAGAGACGCATCATAATTTTGATTGACGAAAAGAGTGTTAAGGTTGAGTTTGCCATAGAGTTGGCTTATGACATGTCCACAGGGACTTTTCTAAGAGAGACATGCCTTCAAGTGGGAGGACGTTTCTTAGGTGCTGTGGGAACTGTTGGTTTGCGAACCTCATCCTGAGCGGGGTGCACCTCAATTTTATCCTTGTAAATAGGAGTAGGAATTGGACAGTTGGTGGGAAAGAAACATTCTGATGATGTGTTGCCTTTGGGGTCAGTGTTGCAAGGGATGCTTGGTTGATTGGAGGGACGTCGTGATGGACTCAGAGGAGTTCATGTGTGCAAAGAGTATTCAAGTGCAGAGGCACTACTTCATGCGAGAATTCTAAATAATGATGATGGCATGGGGATTTTGATTGAGTCCAAGGGTGGACATGGAAGATCATCACCAAGTGGGTGGTTCTACAGTGGTAGAGGAACTAGTGCAGACTCAAGATTCGGAAGAAGCATGGAGTGAGCTTAGACTCAAGATTATGAGGGCATCGATGATTGAAGTGGGGGAGAGGGTAACATGCCGGCCTTGAGGGCATGTTACAAGCTATGATGGTGCTTGGTCAGATGCACACGCGAGGGTGCAGATTGGTGAGCATGATGATGCCTAGTTTGTATGGCAGTGGCATTTTCATAAATATCTTCAATATTGCCCAGACATGGATGGAACATGGTAGGTTCCATATTGAAGGGTGAATGAACACAATGGTGCGATCAGATTTGGGAGATTCAGAGAATTGGTGAGCTGAGAGCCAAATATGTCTCCCAAGAAAAAATCATATATGTTCCTGGTAGAATGCTAAAAGCTCAGAAGGCTCTTTGTAGGGGGAGCCCCTGGTGTCAACTTTCCACCACCCCTTGGCACAGGTGTGTCAAGTGAGCTACTACTAGTTAAGAGGGATAGTAGGGTGGGCATATGAGGACCATGAGGGAACTCATATGTCTCCTTGAGTAGGAGTACTCATGGACATTACCGGGCCGCCCCGGTAGTGCGTTAAAGTGTGCTGCTAGAGGTTTATGGGTAAGGTTCTCTTGGCTTGCATGGAACGTGGTCCAAACCTCCAAGAGACGTTGTGGCGCACCATGGAAACGAGTCTTGACACGAGATGGCACGGGAAGTCACTCGTGGGACTTGCTAGCATACATGCATTAAAGGGTGCGCAATGCTTGAGAAGGACAAAGGTCTAGTGTGTGCTACTAGTTTGGCCGCTAGTTTCGAGGGTCTGCCAACATTTGTGAAGGCATGGTGCCTTGAGGATTGGACAATGGATGTATGGGAGTCCTTGGTCTATGACTGAGCTATTCAGATAGTATCGAATGGGGCATGACGAGAGGTGTTGGCACGTCAGCTTGGTGTTGGCTCTTGGCCACACATGCTACCTTGGCTTGCGAATGTCTTGGTAAACATCGGTGTTGGGATCTGCCTTGCGATAGTGAGAACCTATGGATAGTGTGAGTGTCTTGGATAGATAGCCTTGATGCATGGTTGCGCTCATAGATGGTTGAGAGCATGACTCAACGGGAGTTGTTTGAGAGACGGAAGTGTGCAGAGGCACACGGTCGGCGAAAAATGTGCCCATTGTTATTGGAATGGTTGGAAGACTGACCTTAGCTCAGAGGAGTCAAGACGTCGCACATGCATTTCCACAGTCAAAATATCAGTCCGTGACACTAGACATCTATACCAAGTGTTGAGAAAAGTGCAGTCAACATCTTGACGATTGTCTAGTCTTGAAAAATGTAACTTCTGGGTATCAGTACCTTGTAGTTGAATCATTAGAGCACTCTACTTTCTAATGGATTGTTGGGAGGTTTGCATGGGTCTCTTTGTCAAAGTATTGGTGGGATACAAATTAAGATTAGCTGTATTGTAGGATTCAACATCGAGTGGTAGTCTTTTGACACATGGGGTCCATGCGTTTTAGGATCATTTTTTTAAACTTGTTTTTGTTGGAAACTGAGTTCTAATATGCACAACGAAAGTACATAGGGGTTGACGAAATCTTTTAAAAAATTTCCAGATCCATTAATATACAAACAATATTCAAAACATATAAAAGAAGAATGATCATACCCGTTGAAGCCTATCAAGAATCCTTACTTTCTTTTAGTGTATTTAAACGGACATCCAATCCAAGCTTGACGTCAAAAACTCAACTAGGATCTTTCGAACTATTTTCTACACCTCAAGACGTGTGTGGACACGTAGAGAAACTATGACATTGATTTGTGATTCACATGATGTACTCAACACATTAGATCTTGGAATAGGCTAAAAGAAAATCATGTTTTTCTTATAGAGAAAATTATACGATATATTTTCTTCTAAGTTAGTGAGATCTGGATATTGTGAAAACTATATCAACCTAAAATCAATAATATCTATTTATATATTATAATTCTAGTGTTTTGATATTAATATTTTTTTTATTATTCAAAATGTATTAAATCAAATTCAAAGATTTATCTTTATTAAAATAATTAATTATATAAATAAAAGAGCTAAAACTGAGTTTACACTTGCACTCTAAATGGTGTATGACACAGATCCATTTTTAGGGATTTGTGTCTTAACCTCTTTTAATTATTTATTATTTAAAAATAATAATAAACTTATATTTAAACGATTTATTTATTCAAAAGTGATATTCTTAAAAGAATACGTAAGTAACTGATAACCAAATTTAATCAGTCTTTCATTCAATTATTTTTCTTTAATTAATATTTATTTGAATAAATATTTAATCCTAATCCAAATCGAATTTGAACTACTACATTAATATCTCACTTTTAAAAAAAACTTAATTAATTCAAAATAATTATTTTCAAGTTATTTTATTTTACAATTTCAAAAATCATAAAATAATTAATTATTTGATTTATTTATTTATAATTTCAAAAATTAATTAAATAATTAACAATAGCTATCACATAATTACATATTTTCCCAAAGAACAAATTTATTTCAAATATGCACTACTACAAAACTAGGTTTTCCCAACACCCAACCACGGCAGTCGACTCTGTTGACTGTCGTAATTGCTTAGCGCGACTCTACGCCGACAGTTAAAAACTGTAAGCATAGAAACCAACACCGATAGTGAATAACTGTCAGCGTTGCTTTTGACTGTCGCTATTGACCCCAACACTGACAGTTAATTCGAGACCAATGTCGACAGTTAAAAACTATTGTAGTTCATCTGAACGCCAACAGTTAATTCAAGACCAATACTGACAGTTAAAAATTGTCGTTATTGACCTCAACCCCGACAGTTAATAAAAACCTAATACCAATAGTTATAAAAATGTCGCTGAAATTCAAATAAAAAATCTAAAAATATAATTAATGAATAATTTAATTTTAAAAAGAAACTAAATTATGTAAATATATATTTATAAAAATTATATATTTATTAAACACTTTTAAAACTAAATTTTTTTGTTTCTAAATTTTTTATATTATTAACTTTAGTATTTATAATAATGTTTATATCAAAATTTAAATTAGTTATGATATAAAGAATAATATAGTTAAATTGACTTATTTATTAAATTAGTATTGGTTAAAACGAGTTGTTTTATTGATTGATTAAATATTATAAAATAATTTAAATTTTTTTTATAAATTTATTAGTTATAATTTCTTTATTATTTATATTTAAAATATTAATTTTTTTATAAAGCAAAGTCGACAGTTGGGCAATGCTGATAGTTATAAGCTATAGCTATTGGTAAGGGTGTCTATAATTAATAAAAGTCGTTCACACCAAAAAAAAAGGCTGAGGTTTTAAAAAAAAATGAAAAAAAAGGCGCGCCAAGTAATTTTTTTTAGTGAAGCTAAGTCTGTAGTTGAGTAATGATGTGGCAGTTTAGTCTAGCCAATCATATTTATTAAAATTGGGACCCACTATTTTAAAAAACAGTGACACGTCACTATGTATAATATTTTGGTGCATATTTTAGTTACACATATCATTACTCGTATCTACCTCCCGTCCCTCTAAAAAAAGAGAAAACCCTACAATATCATTTTCACTAAAGAGAATGAGTGAGAGACTTTTCATCTCCATCCTGCCCGCCTTCCTCCTCTGCTCCGTTTCTTCTTCGTCTTTGCTCTTGGACTTTCTTTCTTTCTCACCTCCATTCCCATCTCTCTGCCTTTCTTCCTTTTCCATTCCATTTGTCTCTTTCTCCATCGCTGTCTTGCTAGAAACCAAGTCCCAACGCTCCAATCTTGAAGCAGTCGACATAGAGTAACCTTGCTTGGTGTGTAGTTGCCAACATCGAAATATTAGCGGTCGTGGGTGTGCAGTCTCTACCTTATTTGCTGCCTCTGTCTCAGCCTTGCAGATCTCGGATCAAAGTGCTTTGGTGGAATACGCCGGCTTGTTATATTGTTGGTTGAGGTATATTCTCAATCTCCCCTCCTATGAAGGTTTGATGAAGACTTGTGATTGTTAGATTTTTTATATATGTGCTTGAGTATGTATTGGTTCTTTTCTTTGACCTTTTTTTTCTTTTCTTATTAAGCTCTTTGGGTATGAGATTGTTGAGATCAAATTTTTGTTCTTGTTGATTGTTATGGTTAAGACTTACACTATCATCGTTCCACTGCTAGTGGCTCGGCTTCTCCAAATGCATCAACTTTGTTACTTTCTGTTAGTAAATTGCCTTCTTCGAGACAAGGCCAATCTCCCAGCAAATAAATGCTCATTACATTCATAATCATAAACCAGCAATTACAATTATTCTACTTACATGTCTATGCAATTGGCACAAGTTCTCAGCGATTGGTTACAAACATCTCACTCACTCTCAATGACCCAACTTCAGCACGTAGTCCCTCAGCCAACCAGGTCTCACTCGTCCACGCTTGCTCCGAGCCATCCCTGCCTCTACTCGGTCGAGTGCAGCTCCTTCTCCCCTGTTTGGCTTGCTACTTTCTTCAAGCACCTCTTGCCGAGCCGCTCCATTTTCTTCCAGCTGGGCTGGTTCTTTCTCTAGCCTTTTCCTTTGTTCCTGGGCTACCTCCAAGTTGAGTTGTATTGGGCCTATTTTCTGGGCCTCTCTAACACTACTCCCTCCCTCGAAATCAACCTTGTCCTCAAGGTTGTCCAACTTGTACATACGAATGAAGGTGTCAAAAATTTCCCAAGTGGCGTCTTCTGGGTTGCTCAAAGACCATTGGACTAAAACCTGCTTTGTCGGTGTATTATTGAGCATTTGAACTCGAGTGGCAATGATAGCTAACGGAAGCATCACTGGTTTGTTAGCTACAGTCATGTCCGGTAAAGGGAAACAAGTTGGTGGAGGTGTGCCTTGATACGGTTTCAATAAGGAGACGTGAAACGTGGGGTGAATCCGACTACCTTGTGGCAGCTTCAAGGTGTATGCGATTGGGCCAGCATGTGCTAGAATTTCAAAAGGGCCAAAGTAACGGCGACTGAGTTTCGCATTGAGCCGTTTAGCCACGTTGACTATCGATATGGCTGGAGTTTCACCAACACGAAGTCACCCAGCTCAAACTCAATATCTCTGCGTTTTTTGTTAGCTTGCTGGCGCATCCGATGATATGCTCACTGTAAATTGTGCTTGAGTTGCTGTAAAATTTCATCCCTTGTCACCAAATCATCTGCTACAGCTTGTATTGTTGTCGCTCCTCGTGTATACGAAGGAATAGTAGGTGGTGTGCGACCATAGACAACTTGAAAAGGTGTCATACCGATGGCTGAATGGTAGCTGGTATTATAGTGGTACTCGGCCCAAGTTAAGAACTTACTCCACTGTTTTGGGTACTCGGCTGTGAATGCTCTGAGGTACTGCTCAACATAGCGATTGGTGACTTCTGTTTGGCCATCCGTTTGAGGGTGGTACGCTGAACTCATTTTTAAGGTGGTGCCCATCAATTCAAAAAACTTCCGCCAAAAAGCACTTGTGAATATAGGGTCTCTATCCAAGACAATAGTGTGGGGCATACCATGGAGACGAATCACCATAAGGGAAAAAAGATCAGCCACCTTAGTCGCTGAATAATGGGTCGGTAGAGCGCCAAAATGAGCGTATTTTGTGAACCGATCGATCACTACCAATATATTCGTGACACCAAAGGAATTCGGCAGCCCCACAATAAAGTCCATGGCCAAATCCTCCTAAACGCGTTCCGGTATTTCGAGAGGTTGGAGCAAACCGTAAGGAGATGTTGGAGAATACTTGATGGTTTGGCACACCAAACAGGCTGAGACGAATTTGGGCATACCAAGCCAAAAAAAACTTGCGCCTAACCGTAGGAATGTCCTGTCCGCCCTTGCATGACCCCCAAAGGGTGTTGCGTGAAATTCAGTTAGTAGTGACTGCTTGAGTGAGGAGTGTTGACTGACGAAAAGCTTGTTGCGAAAATAAAGCAGGCCATCTCGGATCGAATATTGTGTTGCATCTAATTGGCCCTGTTGAAGCTGGTCATGAAGTAGACAGATATCCGGGCAAGTAATGTTTTCTTGGCGGAGCTCGTCCAAAAAATCAAAGTGGCAACTGCTCAAGGCTAAGTGGTACGACCCTAAGGCAGCCTCGTGTTCGCGGGAGAGTGCATCCGCTGCTGAATTCGTTCTACCAGCCTTGTACTTAATGGAAAATTGAAATCCCACTAGTTTCCGAATGAAATGTTGTTGCTCGGGAGTTTGAATAACCCACGTGAGTAGTTCTCTCAAACTCTTGTGATCAGTGCGGATTGTAAAATGTCTACCCAAGAGATATGGCTCTCATCTCTCAGCTGTAGGAGGAAGCTCCCATAAAGCGAGGCCCAAGTTTCTTGCTGAAGTAAGCCAAGGGCTGTCCCTCTTGCATTAATACACCCCCAATGCTCACATTAGAAGCATCGGTTTCAAGCACAAACTCCTTAGTAAAATCTAGCAGTCGCAAAACAGGGGTCTCGGTCATGGCTTGTTTTAAGAGGGCAAAGGCCGTGGTCGCTGTCGGGGTCCAATGGAACTTGTCCCGCTTCAACATGTCAGTCAAGGGTACCGCCACAGTCGCGTAATGGGCCACAAACCGGCGGTAATAGCCTGTAATACCCAGAAATCCACGAAGTTGTTTCAAAGTAGTCGGCTGTGGCCATTTAACCATGACTGTAATCTTTGATGGATCGGCTTGTACCCCCTGTGAAGAGACCAAATGCCCCAAGTATTCTATTTTTTTCTGGAAGAACTGACATTTGTTAGCCTTGGAAAAAAACTGATGGTGACGCAGTGAGTGTAACACATGGCGAAGGTGTGTAATGTGAGCCTCCTCTGTCTCGCTGTAAACCAGAATGTCATAAAAAAAAACAATAACACAATCTCATAAAAATGGCCGAAAGACATGGTTCATGGCTTCCTGAAACGTCGAAGGAGCGTTCGTGAGACTGAAAGGCATAACCACAAATTCATAATGGTCGTCGTGGGTGCGAAATGCCGTCTTGTGTATATCTCTAGGGTCCATACGGATTTGATGATAGCCTGCTCTAAGATCCAATTTAGAAAAAAACCACCGCCTTCCCCAACTCATCAAGGAGTTCGTCAATGGTCGGAATAGGAAATCTATCCTTGATGGTGATGCTATTGAGTGCTCTATAATTCACACAGAAACACCATGACCCATCTTTTTTCTTTACTAGAAGCACGGGTGAGGAATAGGGGCTGGTGCTAGCTTGAATAATGTCCGCTGTCCGCATTTCATTAACCAACTGCTCCATCACATCTTTCTGAAAATAAGGGTACCTATAAGGCCGTACATTCACCGGCAACGATCTTGGCTGTAAGAAAATCTTGTGGTCCACTGTTCTATAGGGCAGTGACTGTTTGGGTTCATCAAACACATCAGAAAATTCAAAGAGAAGTCCCTTACCCAGCGATGGAAATGTAGCTTCTAGCTCGGCCAACTCAGGGGCCCTCGGGTTTGTGTCCTCCATTACAGCCATCAGTGTATACAACCCACGGACCTCTCCATCACACAAGAGTGTGGTGAACTGAGAATAGGATAATTGGTGCGGAGACACGTCCTGTGATCCGGCCAGCTTCACTACACTACCTTGCCAAGAAAACTCCATCATTAAGGCTTTATGGTCATGTATACAAGGGCCCAGAGTCTGTAACCATTGCATACCCAGCACAACATCGAGACCATAGATTGGCAGGATGTATAAATCAACAACAAACAGATGCCCCTACAAAACCAGCTCAACATCCTGACACAGTTTTGAACATATCAGAAAATTTCTGTTACCCATGTATACTTTGAACCGTTTTGTTTCCTCCCATGGAAAACGCTATTGCTGAATGAAATTGTTATTGCTGCCGGTATCAATCAGCACTTCAAGATTTTCTCCCTCTTGTTTGGCTTGTATTCGAAAAATCCGAGGATTAGCTGAGTTTGATAAGGCATTCAAGCTAACCTCATCGACGTTATTGTCTTCCCCCTCAGCCGTCTCTTCCTCCTCCGGTGAGAGTAGTGTATCGTTATCTTCATCCGTACCACATAAAACCAAAACCCAATTCTTACATTTGTGACCGAAACTGTATTTCTCATTGCAAGTGAAACAGAGGCCACGCTCTCGTTTATCCCGCATCTCAGATGGAGTCAATCGTTTAATGGGCAGAGGCGCTGCGGCTTGCTAAGCTCCCGACAATGATTGGGTATTGGAGTGGGTTCCAGTAGGAACAGTGAAACCCGGTCCACTGCTCGGTGACCCCAAATTCTGCCCCTGTTTAGGCAGACACCTAGAATGAGTATTGCTCGTCCGTGAAGGACTCACCATATCATCATTCCGATCTTCAAATAATTGTGCTTTGGCCATGGCATCCGCTAAATCACAAGGCCAAGAGATTAGAAATTCATGGCGAATCTCAAGCTTCAAACCCCACACAAAGAAGTTCAAATACATCTGCTCTGAAACCCCAGTAATCTTCGTCATAAGCGCCTCAAATTCAGCTCTGAATTGAGATACACACCTTGTCTGTGTGAGCTTAGCTATACGCCCCAGTGGATCATCATAAACTGAAGCTCCAAATCGCATCCGTAAAGCTTGAATGAATGAATCCCAATCTGCAAAACTGCCTCCCTTCTCTATCCACTGAAACCAAGTTGATGGTGTTCCATCCAAATGAAAAGCTACCACCGATAGCCTCAACGTAGTATCGACCCTATGAAGATCAAAAAATTTATTGATCTTATAAATCCAGTCATCCACCTCACTTCCATCAAATCTCGGTACCTTAACCCTTAACGACTTGAGGATTGAATTCACCTCACGGCAATCGGTTTCGGCATCTGAGCGTCTACCAACTGATCAAGTCGGCAATGGAGCTGTGCTGTTCTCACCGCCGTGGCCTGGCGACGATGGAGGCAAAACGTGTGACAGGCACTCATCGAGTATCGCGCGGAGTTCCTCCATCTGCAGTGTGGCTTATTGCTCCAGCTTCTGGTCCAATTCTTTGCTCAGATTTTGGAAAAGTTGCACAATGTCTTTGTTCTTCATCTTGAGAAAAGATGAAGTCAATGTAAGCACCAATGTTAGTAAATTGCCTTCTTCGAGACAAGGCCAATCTCCCAACAACTAAATGCTCATTACATTCATAATCATAAACCAGCAATTACAATTATTCTACTTATATGTCTATGCAATTGACACAAGTTCTCAGCAATTGGTTACAAACATCTCACTCACTCTCAGTGACCAAACTTCAGCACGTAGTCCCTCAGCCAACCGGGTCTCACTCGTCCACGCCTGCTCCGAGCCGTCCTTGCCTCTACTCGGTTGAGTGCAGTTCCTTCTCCCCTGTTCGACTTGCTACTTTCTTCAAGCACCTCTTGCCAAGCCGCTCCATTTTCTTCCAGCTGGGCTGGTTCTTTCTCTAGCCTTTTCCTTTGTTCCTGGGCTGCCTCCAAGTTGAGTTGTATTGGGCCTATTGTCTGGGCCTCTCTAACACTTTCACCAAAAATTGAGAGCCCTTTTACTCAAATCAAATCTACAGGTCTCTCTTTATCTCTTTGTTTATGTAACTTGCATTTTGGATATTTTTTTTAGAAAAAAAAAACTAATGGTTTCGAAAGCCTTGCTACTAAATTAATTCACATCTCACTCGTCCATAAACCAGCTATAGGTTTTTTAATGTTACAAAAGTGGAAAGTAAATTTAAGAGCTTTTGAACTGCTTACCCATATAATGGCAGCTTTTTTTTTTACGATCTCATTTTTTTTCATCCCATGTTCAATTTTGAGGGTGTTTAGAATTTGGTATAAAGTGGAAGAGAGGTTGAGCTTGAGATATGTGGATATCTGTAGTAGCAGTGCTTGTGGCTATCTTTTCAGGAGCTTTTATTTTGTTCTCTCGAGAGTCAAAATCTGGTAATTGTTTTTCTAATTACCATATATGATATATATATTTAATTATGTAAAAATGGGCACAGGTCGTAGGAAAGATGATCAGCCAGTTGCTAAACATAACAAGGTAATTCTAATTTTTATTAAATACTAAGATCTTCTAATGAATATACTCTACTTTTGTTGTGCTTAAACACATATACTTCTAAATCTCGTTTCTCCTTTTCTTCCAGAAATAAAAATCAGCAAGTGCTTGTGTTTTTCTCATACCTGATGGAATTAGCTTCTTTGGAACTAATCATGTGTTTGGTTAATTCTTTATTCATCTGTTTATTTGGGGTGAACAATGTCTCAACAGGGAGCCAAAGTCTACAGCAAAGTTGAATTCTCTTTGCATAATAAAAGAACAGATTGTTGGATCATTATCAAAGACAAGGTTTCATTTACTCTATTATTTTTTTGGCTCCAAATGAAACTTGGCTTACAATTACTTAACTCGATCAATGAATATACAATTTATGCATTCCATTTTTGTCCCAAGTATAGGTGTATGATGTTACTTTGTATGTAGAAGAACACCCTGGTGGTGATGCCATTCATGCACACGCTGGTAATGATTCAACTGAAGTATTTTATGGGTAAACTAGCGTTGTTTGTTTAAGATCATTTTTGTTCACACCTATCCTCATTTCATTTTTTTAATTGTTTTCAATTTCAATGGCTAGGCCGCAGTATGCAACTCAATTTTTCGACATGATTGACAACTTTTACATAGGAAATTTGGAGGTGTAATTACACTGATTGTAGTTGACCATTGTAACTTTGAATTTCTTTTATTAGAAATTGTTAGAACTAATTAAATATAGAATCAATTAGTTTTTTGATGTCCATATTTTGCTAAATATCCATTTTATATTTTATGACAAACTTTTTTGGAACAATGTATTTCTTTTATTAGAAAGTGTTAGAACTAATCAAGTACAAAGTTAATGTTACCAATGTAAATTTAATTTAACTTTTGATGTTATGACAAACTTTTTTGGAACAATGTATTTCTTTTATTAGAAAATGTTATAATTAATCAAGTACAAAGTTAATGTTACCAATGTAAATTTAATTTAACTTTTGATGTGCATTCTTTTGCTGTAATTGCTGCGTTAATTTTGAAACAAGGGGTATTGACAACATATTTAAAGCGCCCTCTGGTGTGGAAACTTTGCGACAGTTAAAAACTGTTACAATAGAGAGTCAATCACGACAATTATTAACTATCGGCGTTGCCAGCAACGACGACACCTAATAACTGTCGGTGTTGTCCACAATAGCGACAATTTTTAATTGTCGGCGTAGCTACTCCTACGCCGTCATAGGCAAATACGACAGTTAGTCGACTGTCATCGTTGCTCAATAGCGATAGTTAAAAACTTTTGGGAAAACCTATTTTTGTAGTAGTGATGGGCCCTACATAATTTTATCTCGGTTTAACTCTTACCTTGACTCTTACCTTGAACAATGTTGATAGAGTTGGTTAGGGGACTTATGAACCTATAATTACAAGCACCAATAAATTTAGATTATTAATTAAAACTCTTTAATTCAATAATTTTATTATTAATCTCAATATTATTCCACTAATAATTTTATTATTAAAAAGGGTACCGAGAATCTTGTGGTGGATCATTTGTCTAGGTTGGAGGTTGAGGAAGATCAAATTACCAAGAAAGTGCAAATCAATGATTATTTTCCTGATGAGCAATTGTTCGAGGTGAGTGACAAAGCTAAAGCACCATGGTATGCAGATTATGTCAATTTCCTAGCGGCAAAGGTTGTGCTTCCTGATATTTCTAGAGCACAGTTGAAGAAATTCTACTCCGAGATCAAACATTATTATTGGGAGGAGCCCATCCTCTATAAACATTGTGTTGACCTATATTCGCCGTTTTGTAATGGAAGATGAAATGAGCTCTATTCTCAACCATTGTCACACTTTCCATTGTGGGGATCATTTTGGTGCTACCAGGACAGCAGCAAAGGTATTGCAATGTGGTTTCTTTTGGCCTACTTTATTTAAAGATGCAAATACTTTTGTTAAGTCTTCTAATATATGTCAACGCACCGGTAACATATCACGAAGAGATGAGATGCCACTGAATGTTATTTTAGAAGTTGAGTTGTTCGACGTGTGGGGGATTGATTTCATGGGACCCTTTCCATCATCCTACAATAACAAGTATATATTGCTCGCTGTTGACTATGTGTCTAAATGGGTAGAAGCAGCAACAACTCCTATGAATGATGGTAAAGTGATTCTAAATTTTTTGCATAAGAATATTTTTACTCGATTTGGAACTCCTCGAGCTATCTTAAGCGATGAAGGGAGTCATTTTTGTAATAAATGGTTTGATGCTTTGCTTGCTCGGTATGGAGTACGACATAGAACCGCTTTGCCTTATCATCCACAGTCCAATGGGCAAGCGAAAATTTCTAATACGGAGGTCAAGAGCATTCTTGAAATGACCATTAATAGCTCAAGGAAGGATTGGTCTAAAAACCTTCATGGTGCTTTATGGGCTTATAGAACGACATTTAAGACCCCCATTGGCATGTCTCCTTATCGGTTGGTTTTTGGTAAGGCTTTCCATTTACCGACGGAATTAGAACATCGAGCATATTGGGCAATGAGAAGGTTGAATATGGATTGGAATGCAACTGGAAAAAATAGGCTAATGCAATTGAATGAAATTGATGAGTTTAGGAATGAAGCCTATGAGAATGCTATGATTTACAAGGAACGCACCAAGAGATGGCATGACAAGAAGTTGTCTCGCAAAGAATTTCAACCCGGTCAACAAATATTATTGTTTAATTCAAGGTTGAAACTTTTTACAGGGAAGTTGAAATTGAGATGGTTGGGACCGTATACAGTAGTAAGGGTGTTTCCTTATGGGCCGTTGGAGTTGAAAAATTGAAATAATGAAACATTCAGGTGAACGGTGGACGAGTGAAGCCATGCTTGGGTGGTCCCATTGATCAAGCCAAGTCCATTATTATGTTGAAGCCTCTTTGATGAGGAGTTCATCATCCGACTAAATGATGTTAACGACAGAGCCATTGGGAGGCATCCCAAGTTCATTTAAGTTCTTTAAGTTTTTAAGCTATTTTAGTTGAGACAATTTTTATTTATTTATTTGATTTTTTATGAGTTTTTGATTTATTTTTAACTTAATTTTCTTGTAAATACTATGGATTCTGTCATCGTGAAATACGTGAAAAAAAATATTGAACAAGTTGTGGTTTGTAGAGCAATCCTGCGATCGCAGGAAATTTCTGTGGCCGCAGGTCCAGAGGTCCACGCAATATGGGGAGATTCCTACGACTGCAGGAATGGTGTCCTGCGGCCGCAGGATCACGTATTTCTATTTAAAAAAAAAAAAAAAATTGCATTCATTTTATCAGACTCTCTCTCTTCTCACTTTCCTCTTCTTCTCATCCCCTAATCTCATTCTCTCATTATTCTTCTCTCTTCAAATTTGTTTTTTCAAGAGGCCATATCACTCTAAGGTTTTGTAAGTATATTTCTCTTTTAATCATTGTCGACTTTTTCTCCATCATCATCTACCATTGTAAGTCTCCTTCATCTTTTTCCTCTTCCATTCTACATTGTGTTCTTGAGAAATTTTTCATTATGAACTAGTGAATCCGAAATTTGAGTGTGGTGCTTGACAAATATATGTTATTTATGGATTCTTAAGCTATCTTTGAACCAATTGTATTGAATGTTGATGGATGTTCATTTGTGTTGAGTTTTCTTGATTTTGAAATTGGGAAATTTTGACCTAATTTTGGGTCTGAATTTTTTTTAGATGATTTTGTGAAATTAAAGTGACATTGGTGAAATTGCGAATTATAGATGCTTATTTTTATGTTCAATTTCATTGGGTCATCAATTTATTTGGAGAATTTTGCCATTTTCCTATTCTAAGCTATAAATTTGGGGATTTTGCAATTTGAAGGAATTGATCATTGTTCTTTTGCTTGTTTTGATTGTGGAAAATTATAAATTGAACATTGATTATAATTTTTGCATTTGGTGCTCTTCAGTATATTTTTGGTGGTGTGTGCATTATTTTGAGTAGTTTTGGTTATTCTGTCATAATGTCCACTAGTAGATAAAGAACTAAAACTGGAAAAACGAAAAAACAATAACCACCACCCCCAACCATAGAGAATGAGGAAGACCTAAATTTTGAGGATGTGCCTAGGTTTGTCGACCCAATGGCTAATTCTGGGTACATTCAAGATAAGGAATAGCCCTATTAGGGAGAGAGGGTTTGCCACCAATTTGAAAGATGAGTTTATTGTCCCTGAAGAGTATAAGTCTGTGATTAGAGACCATAAGTGGGAGGTTTTCTGTGCTCCTCCAATTACTGCTATCATCCCCGTAGTTCGAGAATTTTATGCTAATGCTTTTTACCATGACTATACATGGGAAGCCACTGTTAGGGGAAAATAGTGAATTTCACAGAAGTGATATCAACAAAATTTTCAAGTTGCCTACCTTAGAAACTGATGAGTATAGGGAATTACAAGACCAACTATGTGAGGAGAGCACTTGGGACACTTTCCTGCAAGCTTTAACCCCGCCTGACACTGAATGGACCTTCAATGGCACTCACCCAGTTGGGTTTCACTTCAATTTGTTGACGAAGGAGAAAAGAGTGTGGTTGTATTTTATCTATTCAAATTTGACACCCACTGAAGCTTTTACCATTGTCACCCCTAGTAAGGTGGTCTTGCTCTATGCTGTCCTACAACAAAAATCTATAGATGTAGGCAGTATTATTGCTTCCAATTTGAATGAGTGTTGTGTCACTGGTTATGTGGGGCTGTATTTTCCTAGCCTTATCACCAGTTTATGTCTGTAAGCAGGGGTCCCCGTTAGTGAACTAGAGGAAAAATTGCCCCCTCTAGTTTATGATTTGGTCAAGATTAACAATGTGAAATTTTTTTCAGCTGTTCCTAGTCTAGGTACCTCTAGACAGTCTGCTCGTCCACTGCAAAGAACTCAGAACGTCAACCAAAGGATGGACACTTTGGTGTCTCAGTGCCAGCAGCACCACTTATGGAGTGTCAGTGTGGCGCAGAATCAATATGCCTACAACCAAGCCTTCGCTACTCATTTTGGTATTGACACTAGTGAATTTCCACCATATCCACAACCACCCAACTTTGGGTATCCTCCACCTGAGGGGGATTAAGAGGCAGGTCCTTCATCGTGAGTCGAGTCAGGTAAGGTTCCTTTCCTTAGCTTTTATTTAAACATCGGGGACAATGTTTTTGTTAAGTTTGGGGAAGGTGGTTTTATTTTAGGTATTTGTGTAACGCCCTACTTCCTTAGAGCCGTTACTAAGTGAGTTTTAAGACAAAACAGTGTGCAATGAGCTCGCTAACCGAGGTTTTTAAACAAAAGTGTGACTAAATAAAAGTTAAGGCTGTAATCTTAGAAAAATGCGTCGTTTCAATAAAACTTCTAGTATTAAACATTTGGGATCCCAAAATAAGGTTTGAAAACTATTTACATCTTGCAATGAGTTTACAGTTGATTGATCATAAAAATCATAGATTATTACAGCCATTTTCGAATAAACCCCCAACCAAAGCAGTCGGGCAGGCCAAACATGTACGCGTCGCTTCACGCTCTCCGTACTCATGGTTGGTTGACTCAGTCTTTGCCCTACCTGCAACACGGAGCACCCGTGAGCCGAAGCCCAGCAAGAAAACTCATGCAGAACATAACATATGCAGTTAATACAGTTTATCATAATAGATAATCCACAGATAAACAAGTCAACCAATAGACTAAGCAAACACGGCCATGCCGCCCCAGAGCCTTACCGAAGCCTGGGGTATCGGTTCTCACCGCGAGGATAACTCATGTATCCCTTGGGTCCCACCCTGAATATAAGCATCCCATGTGCTGTGTGTTACTTTCGGCCCCACGGCCGCCCCGGCCTACACCGCACTCGGCCCTTGCCATTCATTTCATCATAATCACACATATAGTACATTCGAAATAATCATTCACACACATCATGATTCATTTAAGGTTAAACATTTGCACATAGTACAATCTGGGGCCATGCCCTACAATCACACAGTGGGGCCATGCCCTAATCTCGGGTGTTACGGTTTTCTTACCTTAATTCCAAATGCTTTAAATAGAAAAAAGACGACCCCCGAGCACGATCCACTTCCCGAGCTCTAGCTTAACACCTAGTCACAACCAAGATAATGGATACCAATAAGATTAATATCAAATGAGTTTCTAAACCAAGTTCTAGTCCTTGGAACATTGAACTTCACCAAAAATATAAAAAGATTCAATCCCGAGCACCCGTGGTTAAATTCCCAAGCCTAAATTCTCAAAATCCCAAAATTCCTTAAGCTCCGCGGCATGGCCCAACCATGCCGCGGCATGGCCCCCAAACAGGGCCACAAAATGCCCAGAAACAGGTAAGGGCCGCGGCCCTACAAGGACCATGCCGCGGCCCGCCCTCCATCCTCAGCGCATCAAAGCCTTCAAGGGCCGCGGCCCTCCGAGAACCATGCCACGGCCCGACCCTTTGAACCCAGAAAAACCCACCATTTTCAAGCTTAAAACCTCACCTTAAGCCATCCCAAAGTTCCCAATTCGAAACCAATTAATAATCACAATAATAGGATGGTTTAAACAACACAATTCCACCAAAAATCCAACCTAACACTCACCAAGGTCCCAATTCCAAATTTCTGAAATTTCAAACCTAAAACTCAAAACCAACCATAGAAATTCTCAATTTCAACCATCAAACTTCAATTTAAACCTTACCTCAGTTGTAGAATCATTTCCCAAAGGATCCCATGACCTATCTTCAAAGTTTCAAGCCTCAAACTCCACCTTTAATATCAAAATCCATAAACATTCACAACCCAACAAAATCTCAGAAATTAACTTGAGAAAAAGAATTACTTGCTTACCTTTACCCTGACTTGTTCTTGATTAACTCTTGAGCTAAACCTCCAAATCCCACCATCAATATTCAGAAATTCAAGCTTGATTTCTCCTAAGATTTCTATGGATTTCATGAAAGAAAGAGGAGAGAAAGAAGAAGAGGAGATGGTGGAGGCTGGGTCGGTTTCTCTAAGTCTCCAAATGGTTTATTTGTTTTGCTTTTATAACTTAAGCTGGTTACCTCAAGGTTCGGGGTACCAAAATGTCCCCGAGGCAAAAATGGTAAAATCCCCCAGTATTCCCGCCTAGACATCCTAACCTCAAATATATCTCCAATTATTTATTTTCATAACCCAATACCAAAAATACTCCTTGACTTGCCCAAAGTCAATCATAATGCCCCGTTGTGACTTTTCCCCGCTATCCAGCTCTAGGATCGCCTCGAGCCGAAAGTTACAAATCACGGATATACCCACATACCACTGTGGTCTCAACAATCATCACATATTAATACAGTTATGCCCAACATGGCCAAAATTACAATTATGCCCTTCTAACACAATCCGGGCCTACATGCATACTAATATACATAGTCATGCATCTCAAATAATCAAATAGTCACATAACACGCTTTAAATCATAACCATGCATTTAACTCATAAAATCACACATAAATCCCAACATGCCCTCCTGGCACACTAATCAAGGCCCTTAAGCCTTATTAGCGATTTTGGGTCGTTACAATTTGTATCAAGTTAGTTGAGTCAAGTTTCTGTTTAGTTTGGTGTTTTGTTAAATTGTGTTTGGTTTTTTGTGTTAATTGTGTTTCGTGTTAGGGTATCTAGAGAGTCTGTCGAATCAAGATTACAATGATTAGCTGATGAGAATACGTGAATGACTTGTAATATAATTCGAGAAAAAATTATTTGATTGTAAAAAACAATCCGTGTGCTTGGTTTGACTACTTCTTTGGATTACTTTACTTCATTGTAAAACTAAATATTTGATCATGATTGGTAAATTCTTGCATTTAAATGTATTTACACTTGCTGAATTTTGAATGTGGAAAGAATGTATGAAAAATTCTAGAACTTACTTGCTTGCTATTTGAGGAAAAATCATAGACAATGCTTGTTTAGGAAAATGATTTAGGCAATTTTTTTTTGAATGTTTGAGCCTTTCAAGCCAACCTTAATTAATTTATCCCTAGTTATTTTTTCTTTTTGAGCCTAAAAGAATAACTTTTTATTGTTAAACACTTATTTTGAGCCTAATTGAACACTTTATTATTTTCCATTCCCTTGATTTATACCATAAACATATAAATATATAAATGGGGATTGATTTGTAATGGGTGTTATTTTGTGATTTGGTTGTGATAATAGAAAAATAAAAGGAAAAGATTGAGAGAAAAATTCGAAAAAAAAAATTTGAGATTAAAAATAATCTACACTTCTTATGTTTTCTCACATTGAAAAACATAAGTTTGAGGAAGTGTAGTTAAATAAAATAATAATAAAAAAAGAAATATCTAGTGTGAATTTTTCTCAATCTTGGAAAATTAAGAGAAATTTGGGTTGTGTTGGACTATGATGTGAATAGCAAGTGTGGTTTGTTTGGATTATATTCTTATGGTATATATGAGCCTAAATGACTATCTTATCCACCGTTACCTAAGCCTCTCAATACAAGCTTTAAAAGATCTTTTGATCCCTGAACATGCATTGATTTATATTAGTGGAGAATAATAAGTTAGAAAGCATATGGAAATATGGGATTTGATGGATGGATGGTGAGAATTCAGCATGTGTAAATTATTTTAAATGTGTGTTATTTACTATTCATAATTGAGTAGACAAAAATGATCAATGAGTTAGGATAAATTGAAGAAGTGGTTGGATTGAAAATCTGGATTACTTGTCAGCTTTTTTTTCTTTCGAAAATTATATATGCTTGACATTCATTAATTTTGAGGTTTGAAAATTGTGGTTATCTTGATTCATTTGTTTAGTGTATGTATTTATTTGTTTAGTTTATCTTTAGTTTTGTTTTCTTTGCTCGAGGGCGAGCAAATGTTAAGTTTGGGGAAGTTTGATAAACGGGTTTTAGACTCGTTTATCTATGTGTTTTTCAGGTAAAGTATTACGTATTTTGTTTTGTTTTGTTCTATTTTACGCTTGTTTTTGTATATTTTCAGGTGAAGAAGGGCTTAGGTGACTTAGGTGTGGAAACATGATGGAAAAATCGGCAAAAGGACACAAATTGGTGGAAAATGGTGTTTCGGAGCACTTTCTGCGACCGCAGAAAGGGTGTCTTGCGGCCGCAATTCTAGAAGAGTTTTGGCATTTCTAGGGTATTCCTGCGACTGTAGGAATGACATCATGCGACCATAGGATATGTCTAGAAATGTTGAAAACGCAGATTTTTAATGAAGGGTGTTTTGGTCATTTCATGTTTAAAAAAAATGCTAATTAGGTTTAAATTACGATTAAGGAGGAAATGAGGCACTTTTGCAGATCTAGACTGGGAGAACAGTTTTAGGAGTGTTTGGAGGAAGATTGGATTTATCATTTAGAGTTCTTTTCTTCTCTTTTTACTTTTAGTTTGTGTAAATTTCATGTTTATGAATTTCTTAGTAAACATGAACTAAATTCTATTTAGGGTTTTTAATTGAATCTCTTGAAGCTTTATTATGAATTAATGCAAGTTTTCAATTTCTTCTTCATCTAAGATCTATTCAATTTGTGTTTATTGTGTATGTGATTGATTGCACACCATTTACATGCTATTTATGAATATGAATAAAAATTTGAGAAGTGAGATTTTGATATGCTAAAATTGAATAGACATAGATTTCAATTTAGAACGAGAGTATCAAATTGGTCTATGTGATTTAGGGCTGAGTTCATTGCTTCTTATTGTTTAAATTTCTCATAGAAATATAGAGAATTTGCATTAGGTCGAGTTTTATATTTCTTAACCTGAATATTTAACACTTTTGCATGTCTTTCATCTTAATGAGAAGAATTATCTTTGTGATTGCATTAATGAATAATAAAGTGGATAGTAGAGGAGATTAGAATCCCTAATTTGTCATATATATATTTGAATTAAGTTTACTGCAAGATTATTGTTCTTTGTTGTTGTTCATTTAATTCTGTTATTTATTATTTTTAGTTTTAAAAAATCCAATTTTTATTACCAAATAGAAAATAAAATAGGCTATTGGTACTTGATAATCAGTCTCTGTGGGAACGATATCGGTCTTACCGAAATAAATTACAAAAGCGATTACGTATACTTGCATAGCTTTAAATTTTCGCAACATCCATTGATATAATAATTACATACCATTCAATCCTCTATTAATGATTCATAATTAAAGATAGGATAAGTTTACCGTTGACCTTTTTAATTATCTCGTTATCCTTAAGAACCATTAATCTTACTAATGAATAATTAATTCATAAACTGATTCATGAATTTAATTTCAATAACCATTCATTTCCTAAGATTAACCCTTAAGGAAACCATTATTCAATTCTGGAATAAGAATGAATAGATTCCACGTATGATATTATGTCCCTAGTCATTTATATCAATGAGCCCCCAAAACAAAACTTTTTTGCTTGATCATTCTGCCAGACCCTAACGAGTGAATCAAAGGACTCAAATGATATAAAACAGAGTTCATAATAACGTCTGGATTTAGATTGATATGTATATGATCATCGATTGATATGTTTAATTGATACTTTATTAGCAAAGGAATATTTATAAAAGTATTAATAACATGTCAGGTCTAGTTCTACATAATCTCATTATACAAATTATCTCTACTAAGATGTCCTACTACATCAGTGATCCAGATCTAGATCACATGTATTCATAATACCAATGGACCGTACTAACAATATTTAATCTATAGATTCTTTATAAACTTTATTTTACTATGAACTATTTAAATTTGTTCCCTACAATCTTAATCCTCTCGTACCAATACAAGATTGTAGTCACATTAACAAATTTAAGAATAATATGATATTTATAATATTATTAAAATAATAATATAAAATAATTGATATTTAAATAGTTTATTTATTTCATAGGCAATGTTTTTGGATGCTATAAGACTCAATGAAACATCCCTTCCCTTTTCATTCTTCTCCAAAATGTCTTCCAAAATCCTTGAAAGTTCTTTAGTGTGAACAGTGCGACGACGAGATGTAGAAGGCCAAATTTTAATGCCTTTTTGGAGTCTTCGAGTATGATTTCAGTGTACTTTCTGGGTCTTTTGTTTTTTTTTTTGGTGGATTTGGTTATTTTAGGTTCTAGGTTTTTGAAAAATCTTTTGGGTGTTGATCTCATTCTTACGTAGTGGTTCATTTTGGGTAGATTTGGACGTCAACTACTCCAACTTCTTGTGTATGTGGCTTGTATCCTAGCATATTATAGTAGTAGTTGACATCATTGTTTTGATAAGTTATGTGTATCTGGCATGGGATCAGTCAGTTATGTGTAAACTATTCTTTCATGCTAATTTGTCATTTCTTCTGTTGTAGCACTCAAATGGCTTTTTCGTTTGTTGGTGGGGGACCAATGTTTGAATTAGTTGCTTTGGTAGTGCTCGACACGGGTGTTAAGTGCTCCAAAATGTGTCTCTCAAGCACCTATTTTGGGGGCAAAGGTGTTCCTTGTATCTTTTCATAGCTAAAATTTTGCACCTCACAAGATATGTTGATTAATAAATAGCGTAGTTTATAACTTCATCGAGTGATGAGATGTCGACCTCTGAGAGTGTCTATTGTCGTACTTTCATTGAGATTGATTCTGATTTTGATAGTAGTGATCAATATGAAATTTCCATGGAGGAGGAATATGATGATATTCATGTTGGTTGATCGCTAAAGATGGTTATTGTGGCAGAATAATACTATGGTGATGATGTCGAGGACAATGACATTGTAAGGCTAGCCCTGCTAGGTGAGGTATCTTCCATCCTAGGGTATGCCATGGCTATACCAGATGATGATGGAGACAAGTAGTTTGGGTGTTCTCGTTGACCTGGGAACATTCTCCTTTTAAACCCTCAATCCTGTCATAATGAGATTAATCTTATTAGGATAGGGTTGTCGTATGGGATCCCATCAAGTAGATTAAGACACATCCAAATGGGTGTGTATGTATGAGTTCAAGCAGTGGTTTATGTTGCCCTTTCCGCTATTCACTTCTCAGGTTCTAGCATTCTACAAACTTGCCTCCAGTGTGACGAACACCATTAGGTAGGGAAAGGTTGGGATCTTGTCGAGTATCGAGATGATGATCCCAATTGAATTTGACCGAGTAGATTGGGACATGCTCAATTTGGTGTGTATATATGAGTACACATTCAAGAAAGGGCTTAGGTTCCATTTTCTGTCATTCATTTCTCAAGTTGTAGTGTTCCACGAACTTGTTCCCATCAAATTGATGTCAAACATGTGGCTAGGATGAAGAGACATGGTAGGCATGATAAGATATTGAGAGATTTGTGGAAGATTTTGGTGTCGCAGCCGAGCTCGAAGAGTTTAGAGCTCATTATTATATGAAGGATGTGCTCATCGTGTGTCCAAGAAAAAAACCCTTGGTTACGAAACCATCTTCTAATGATCATGGTTGGAAATCTTTATATTGTTACTCCTAAGGGGAAAAGGTCTTTGTGTTGGGTGCTAAGGAATTCCTTACTAGTTGGAGGGTTTTTGCATGGTGTTGAGTGTCGTAGTTTACTTTTTTTTTCTCTATTCGTCATTATCCCTAACCTGTGTATTCATTTGAAAACAAAGAGCCTAATCATTCCCTCGCTCTATGTGTGAACCAAAATAATGCAGATACTTTTATAGGATTGAATTGTATAATTTATTGATTGATTTTTTATGTGATTGAATATTAGCAATTAGTAGGATAATAATAGAGGTGCTCGAAGACTTGGGCAGAGTTCGCCCAAACCTCCAAGGGTCGAGTGAGCCTTTCCCAAAAGAATTGTAAAGGCTTCGTAGGATTGGTAGCCACTTCATTCAAATATTGTTGGTAATAAATGAGAAAAATAAGATCTTTTTAAAAATTTATTAATACCTACCAGAATCATAAATATATAGATATATTAAATGACACGCAAAAGGAATAGAGATTACCTCTCGTACCCTATCAAGTGTTCTTGAATCTTTTCGTATAAATCAACGATCTTCCTATCCTTTTTGGAAGCTCACACGTTTTCCTTTCAAGTCAATCCTCAAACACATAAGGACGTGTGCGGGCACGTAGGATTCAAATGTTGATTTAGAACTCTCTAGATGTACTCAAAACATGAGATCAAGAGAGGATTGAGAAGAGAGAGGCTATAGAAATTTCTAGAATTTCACGTTTAGGAAATTCTATCCTTTCTTTTCTTAGAGAGAGTCTAAAAGTCAAAACAACTTATTAAACATCTTATTCAAAAGAATTACTTCTTTTCAGGTTTATAAAGATAATTAACTCATTTAATTAATATTTGTTTAAATAAATAAAACAAATCAGTTACAACTTATTTCATTATTTAATTTAAATAATGTTTAAAAAGAATAATTAAATAAACAAATTAATTTGAAATTCAAAATTCAAATCCCAAAGATACAAATATCTAAGAGTTGCACCACACACTCACTGTGTAGTGAGTGTGGCATGAGTCACTCTCTCTCCTTCCCTGATTTTCTCATTTGTTTGTTTACTTTATATTTAAGATAATATATTTATCCCAAAATAAATATTAGTTAATTTAAAATTAACTTTATCTTAAATTATTAGTTTTAAATAAATAAATATCTAATAATAAGATAATTATCAATATCTCTTTATATTAATCCAAACTTGATTATTTATTTTAACCTATTTTTTAAAAACTATATAGTTAAATAATTAATTAATTCACAATTAATTAATTACCCATAATTATCACATAATTATTTTCTTGTATCAGAAATTAGTTCCTTTGCAATTTAATCATTCTTTCTACAAATCTTCCTTATGACATCCTTACCCTTAATAGTGTAGGACATATGTGACCTGGGGACCATGGACCTATAATACGAAGCTCCAATAAACCTTATTAGTAATTAAAATCTTTAAACTAATAATCTTATTTTTTAATTCCATGATTACTCCACTATAAATATAGAATTGCACTAAGTATTTATAGAATTATATTTTCAGAGTTTTCTTTGTAGTCCATTGATATAATCCATAAATGTAGTTCTGTTCTCCAATTATTTGTTCGGTGATTAGAGTTGGTCAAAATTACCAATTTTCCCTTCTAATTACCTTTTTTTTTTCTTAAGTACCATTAATCCAATATCAAATAATTAATATGTAATCAAATTATAGATTTGAGCTTAATAACTATTCAGCTCTAAAATTAACCCTTAAGAGAACCAATATTCGATCCGTTAGGAAAGTATGAATTCCATTATTGTAAATCATGTTCCCAATCATTCATGATATTGAATTTCCAAAACAAAAGTCACCAGCCTCATTATACTAAGAAACCCTAACGAGTGAATCAAAAGTTCTAATAAGCACAAACAGGAGTTCATGACTATTCAGGATTTAGACTAATCTACAAATCATCTATTATGATAAGAATTAAATCTTTATGGCAAACAGTAAGTTTATAAAGATAGTAAATTCATATCAGTCCTATCATATATAATCTCTATTATATACAATACATTTACCAAGATGTATATCAACATCAGTAATTCGAATCTAGATTACTTGCATCCCATATGCTTAGTAAACCATACTAGTAACCATTCATCAAAGATTCTTTACTTTAATATGTTACTGACTATTTTATTCATTGTATATGATCTTAATTCTCTCGTACTAATGCAAGATCATATCCTCATAAATGAATATGGAGTTTTCTGGATATTCATATAAATTATTCAAATGATAATTATAACATTCAAATATAATAAAATTCTACTTTTATTTAAATCAATAAAATGTTTTTACATGCTTTTAGGGCATAAATCATAACAGTCTCCCACTTGACCTCAAAGCAAGTGAGGCATCTATCTTAATCCCATGTTGCGTACATGACCGATAAACAAATTTGCAGGAAGTGTCTTGGTAAACGGGTCCACCAGGTTCTGTTCCAAAACTATCATCATAATAGTCACATAACCTTGGTGCACAATCTCTCTAACCAGATGATATTTCTTTTCTATATGCTTTCCTCTCTTGTGGCTTCTGGGTTCCTTAGAGTTAGCTATTGCTCCACTGTTGTCACAGTATAGGATTAGTGGCTTCTCCATATCTAGAATTACTTCCAAATCAATGCAAAACTTTCTATACGAAATTGCTTCCTTAGCTGCGTCACAAATGCTATATACTGTCTTCCATGGTTGAATATGTAGTATTGGATTGTTTAATACTTCTCCAGACTACAACTCCTCCACCAAGAGTGAACACCGACCCAGATGTCGACTTACAACTGTCTTTGTCTGATTGGAAATCAGAATCACTATATCCAGTAGGGTTTAGTTCACCCCCTGAATATACAAGCATATAATCTCTCGTTCTCCTAAGATACTTAAGAGTGTGTTGTACTACAATCCAATTTTCCAAACTGGGAATAGATTGATAACTACTTACAATCCTGCTACATAGCATATGTCGGGCCTAATACACAACATAGCATACATTAGACTCCCAATTGCTGAAGAATAAGGATACTTTCTCATGTCCTCTTCCTCTTGAGGTGTCTTTGGACATTGTTCTTTGGAAAGAGTAATTCCATGTCTGGTCGGTAACTGACCACTCTTGGAATTCTCCATAGAGAACCTTTCAAGCACCTTTTCTATATAATTAGCCTGAGAAAGTGCCAAGAGCTTGTTCTTCCTATCCCATATGATTTGGATTCCCAAGACATAGCTTGCTTCGCCTAATCCTTTCGTTTTGAACTTTTCAGCTAACCACTTCTTCACGTTTGACAGTGTCTCCACATCTTTCTTTTTTTTTTGATAAAAAATGAAGATAATATTGCACCAAACACATTACAACCGCCAGTTCACAACCAACCAAACTCACAGCAAATTACAACATCTGAACAAACTCAAAGAATACAATTCTTACTCATCTCTCTTTGACTCATCCTACCCTGCAATCTAATTTTAAGACTCCTCTTGATTATATTAACTAAACAATGAGGCGTGTAGGAGATCTGAGAAAAGAAACACAAATTCCTATTACACCAGATGTGATAAACAGATGCTGCTAAACAGGCTACATAAATGCGCTGCAACATGGATTTAGGCTTCCCATCTAGCCATTGCTTCCAATTGTCCCACTGATTCGACCATATACCAGGACTTAGCCAGCTCTTAATCATCTCCCAGATCCAATGAGAAAAAACACAGTAAAAAAATAAGTGTTTATGAGATTCCTCAACACTCTCACAAACCGGACATGTCACTGAGCTAATAGCAATTTGGTACCGGACCAGATTATCTCTAGTCAGTAAATGCCCAAGAACAGATTGCCAAAGAATAAAACGATGTCTAGGCACTGAAAGACTACTCCACATTACCTTAGCATACCCCACCGGCTCCTTTTGAAGCAAACTATTATATAATAACTTCAAGTTCAGTTTACCATGAATAGCCGAACTCTCCAAATCCTTGACTGAAAAGCTCTCTCGCAAATAACACAACTTACGCCAATACCAACTTACATCTGATTTCAGATGGTAAGACCAGACAGAATTACCTTTTAAATATACCTCATCAATCCATTTCACCCATAAAACATCTTATTTAGAAGGCAAAGCCCAAAGGTATTTAGCCAAAAGGATTTTATTCCAAATAGACCCTTCCTTAAAACCTAGACCTCCCAAAACTTTTGGAAGGCGGACCTGGGACCAAGAGGTGCAATGAAGTTTGCTGCGATTATTTTTTGCTCCCCATAGAAAGTTACGACAAAGTCTGTCTATTTCTTGAATGGCACTAAGGGGAAGCATACAAATATTCATCCAATAATTGCGAATGCCCTGCAAAACTGAGAATACCAATTGAGTTCTCCCCGCAAAAGATAAATGTCTACTTGCCCAAACATGGAGTCTAGACTGAATTTTCTTAATTATCTCACCACAATCAGCAATCAACCATCTCGTGGGCCTCAGCGAAACCCCCAGATATTTCAGAGGAAAGCTCCCCTCTCCGAGAGCACTAGATCTAAGAATATCAGTTCTAACCTTAGCTACCACGCCCCCAAAGAAAACTTGAGATTTACTCAGATTAGCTTCTAAACTAGAACAATGACTAAACTTCAAAAAACCATCAAATAAAATCTGAACAGATTTAGAATTCCCCTTACAAAATAGAATCAAATCATCCGCAAAGAACAAATTAACAAGATGCAAATTCTTACACATGGGATGATATCTAAACTCTTTGTGATGAGAAGCTTGATTCATAAGTCGAGTGAGATATTCCATTGCTAGCACAAACAGTAGAGGAGAGATGGGGTCTCCCTGTCTTAAACCTTTTCTCCCTTCAAAGCTTCCTTGTAATCTTCCATTGAACATTAGAGTATAAGATGTTCTCGTCAAGCACGTCATTATCCAGTGAATAAATTTCCAAGGAAAACAGAAAGCATTCAAGATATCCTCCATAAAAACCCAGTCAACAGAGTCATATGCCTTACTGAGATCAATTTTTATCACACAACGGGGAGAAATATTCTTCCTAGTATATCCATGCAGAATGTCTTGAAGAATTAAGATATTATGAGCAAGCTGTCTGTTCTGTATAAAGGCTCCTTGATTTTGATGAATTATCACAGGAAGAACCTTAGCAAACCAGAAACAAATCATCTTAGAGATACATTTATAGAGGGTGTTACAACAGGCTATTGGTCGATAATCTGTGGCCTTAGAAGGGGACACACCCTTTGGAATAAGAGATAGGATTGTCCCATTGAACTCAGCAGGAATGACACCACTATCAAAGAACATCAATATCACTTCAAATATTTCATTTCCTATATCATTCCAGGGGGCTTTATAAAAACCAGAGCCAAAACCATCAGGGCCAGGACTCTTGATAGATGGAATACTGAATAAAGCTCTCTTAACATCCTTTTTAGTAAAGGGATGAATCAGGTCTAGTTGTTGCTCTAATGACAAAACAGTACCCTGCTGGAAACAGCTCATATCAACCCGACGAGATAGTGCACAACTCTTACCCAGAAATCCTGTAAAATGATTGTGAAAATGAGCAATTACCTTTGTAGGATTCTCAACAATCTGCCCCTCATCAATTGTAAAACTAGTGATACGATTCCTCATTTTCCTCTGTTTCAAACTTGCATGAAAATAAGTTGTGTTCTCGTCACCAAATCTAAGCCAATTAATTTTTCTTTTTTGCCTCAGGAAACTCTCATACAATTTAGACATTCTAGCATACTCAGTTGCCACCTCATCCTCTTCCTGCTGTAACAAACTCGAAGAAGGAGACTGCTGCAACACTAATTGGGCCAACTCATATTTCTGTTTTGCTCTTGCATATTTCTGAACCACATCACCAATTTGCATTTTGTTGAACTGAATTAAAGCAGGTTTCAGTCTCCTTAATTTCTGAATGATCTTCTGCAATTTAGTACGCCCAGCTGGTTTAGTCCAGATATTCAAGACTGTACTCCTAAAATCCTTATGTTTATCCCACATATTATAGTATCGGAAAGGCCTAACCCCTGAAGTCTGGAATTGAACAGTTTTGATGATACAAAAACAATGATCAGATATAGCATCCCAATTAATCCGAGCTTCAGAATTAGGAAAGATATCGAGCCACATTTCATTAACAAAAAGTCTGTCTAGCTTAGAAAAGATTCTTGAATCTTCTTTTTGTTTGTTAGACCAAGTAAAAAAAGAACCACTAGATCTTAATTCATTCAACAACGATTTTGCCCTCCATTGACTACTGTCTTCGACTTCCATAGTAGTAACCTGCCTGCCTCCAATACGGTCATCATACTCAAAAATTGCATTAAAATCCCCTACAACCAGCCAAGGCCTAGAATTAACCTGAGGTATATGTAACCGAGCCCAGAGATTTTTCCTCTCTTCCACTGAGTTTCTGCCATACACGAAAGATAGATTAGCTATGTGATTAACACCCTTTATCTGCACTTCACAATTGATCAGCTGGTCCTACTCCTGAGAAATAGCAACATGAACTAAATCCTGATTCCAAACCAACAAGATTCTACCTTCTACTGCCCGACTGCTATCCCATCTCCAGCCCACAAACACATCATGCATCATCTCTTCAACCTTATTATTGTGAAGTTTAGTTTCAAGAAATGAACCTAACCTAATTTTATTAACAATATAGAAATTTAATAAAGACTGTTGCTTATTCCGACTATTTAAACCACTAATATTCCAACACAAAACATTACACCCCTCCATTAGAATTCTGGTGCTTTTGGGACTCCTTATTTGAAATCATCCCATGCTTCTCCTGCAGAATATTAAACTTTTTTGCTCTTGAAGTCAGATCAATTGTATCTTTTTTCCTTAAACCACCCACTTTTTTAGGGGTAGACCAAGGTTTCTCCTTCCCTGTCATTGAACAACTTGCCTCATTTATTTCTTCAGTTGTTGTTATCAAAGTAGCCTTCAAATCTCCCTTTGCAGCCAGCTGATCTC
This sequence comes from Humulus lupulus, assembly GCF_963169125.1. NCBI lineage: Eukaryota > Viridiplantae > Streptophyta > Magnoliopsida > Rosales > Cannabaceae > Humulus > Humulus lupulus. The sequence continues at coordinate 232,044,833 of NC_084802.1, read as the reverse complement.
CCTTACTAGTTTTCTGATCTTCTTTTTTAGCAACCATTTGATTGACATCCATTGGCTTATTCTCAAGCCCTGACTCACACAGTTCAGTAGCACCCCTAGATTCCCCTTTTTCTGAACTTGTAACTTTCTGTTTTGGTTGCCAGACAACCTCCTGAGCATGCTTACAACTGGATGCTGTATGGAAGCCATTCAAATTCTATGGCCTTCTCCATCAACTGACCTCGCTCATTGATAAAACTAATTGAGTGAGGTAATCTGTCAGTAATCTCCACATCCACAAGGACCCTAGCAAATTTCACCATAGATTTTTCCTTAGTTATCTTGTTCATCATCATAGGCTTTCCTATTGTGCTAACAAGAGCACTCAGACTTTTTAGACCCCAATATTGAAGACCTAAGTCTGGCAAACGAACCCAAACTGGAACCGATTTCACCAACCTCATCTTATCTAAATCAGTCGACCAAGGCCTCAACAAGACAGGTTTCCTATCAAAATGAACCACTCCTGCTTCCAAAACCATATCCCTAGTTGCTTCATCCCTAAATTTGACAAGAGTATGACCCGCATTCATACGGGCAATCCTTTCTATACCCAACTTACCCCATAATCAATTAATAAAACCTTCAAAAACTGCTAAGGGAGGATTAGCACCTAAAACTACACATACCAAAGTTGATTTCCAGAAGGACGCCTCCACTTCAGTCTCCTCTACATCGATTTGAGCTATCAGTTTGCCTTCACGAACCAAAGGCTCCTCATATTGGAGCCGAGCACCACCATTAGCAGCAAAATTCTCCTGAAATTTAGACCACTTTTCCTTTGCCAATTCCTGAAAGTCTTTCTCCTCCGATTCAATCGCCCAAGACCTGGAACTAGCCACATTCTCAGTATTAGGAACTTCTCTATCCTCCAGAAAATTTTCCTCCCCAACCTCTTGAAATTTGTCCTCTGTATCCGCATAAACCTCATCCGCAGGGTCCTCTATCACCAGATCTTTCTCCTCCACTTCTTCACGATGAACTTTGGCATTGTTGTTCACACTCAGAGATGAACGCAAACCAGGATTTTGAGTAGCTTTCTTATGCCTCACCATAGGGGGAGAGAAAACCAGTCGCACGCCTCTTGAATTTGTATAATTTGTCTCTACATCTTTCCCAATGAGGAGAATTTCATCCACGTAAAGAACTCAGAAAACAACCACTTTACCATTGACATATTTATACAAACATGCTTCGTCGACATTTTGTTTGAAGACGTATGTTTTAATTGTCTCATCAAAGGTGATATTCCAAGATCTAGATGTTTGCTTTAATCCATAAATGGATTTCAGTAACATACACACCTTATGATCTTCCCCATCCCTAATGAACCCTTCTTGTTGTATCATATAGATATTTTCATCAAGATAGTCATTCAGAAAAGTTTTCTTGACATCCATTTGCCATATCTCATAGTTATAGGTGATAGCTATGGACAAGAGGATGCGAATGGATTTTAGCATGGCCGTAGGAGAAAATGTTTCTTCATAATCAACACCCTCTCTCTGAGTGTAACCTTTGGCTACTATCCTTGCCTTGAAAGTCTCTACTTTCCCATCTACACCTCTTTTCTTCTTGAAGATCCATTTGCACCCAATGAATCTGACATCTTCAGGTGGGTCTACAAGTTCTCAGACAGAATTAGAATACATTGATTCCATTTCTTGGTTCATGGCTTCTTGCCATTTCCCCTTTTCAAGATCATCCATTGCCTCTTTGAAATGTGCCTCATGTTCGTAGCAAACAGGTTGTCTCACAATCTTCCCACTACGATGTTGCACTAGGGTTTCCTTTTAAAGAATAGTGGTTTCCTCGGTTTTTCTTTTATCATTTAATGATGATGATGAAGGTGATGGAATCTTATTAGCTGTGAGATCCTCCAAAACTACCTTGCTCCGAGGTTTATAGTTATTCATGTAGTCATTTTCAAGGAATGTCACAATTTTTTAAACAAATACCTTTTGGTTCTTGGGGCTATAGTAATAACCGCCTCTTGTTTTTGGAGCATAGCCCACGAAAATGCACACTTCAGACCTCGAATCAAGTTTCCCTGATTTAGGCATAAGAACATGAGCAGGACAGCCCCTAATGCGAAAATGATGCAAACTATGTTTGTTACCATTCTACAATTCTAGTAGCACTTTTCTTATGTTCTTAGATGGGACTACATTTAAACTGTAAGCCACCGTTTGAAGTGCATATCTGAAGAATGAGAGAGATAGTGAAGAGTAGCTTAACATAGACCTGACGATGTCCAACAAGGTCCTGAATCTTCTTTTTGAAACACCATTTTGATGTGGCATTTCAGGTGTTGTGAGTTGGGATAGAATACCATGCCCCAACATGAAATCTTTGAATTCAAAATCCAAATATTCTCCACCTCGATCTAATCGAAGTGTTTTAAGAGTCTTACCTAATTGTTTCTCAACCTCAACTTTGAAGTCTTGAAACTTACCAGAGGTTTCAGACTTCCTATGCGTTAGGTAAGTATGACCATATCTTGAGTAATCGTCAATAAAGGTGACGAAGTACTCATATCCACCTCTAGCTTGTATGTTGATTGGACCATAGACATCACTGTGTACAAGCTCTAAAGGCTCTTTAGCTCTGTTCCCTTTTGCTGAGAAAGGATGTTTGGTCATTTTCCCTTCTAGACAAGACTTACAAATTGGGAGACTTCCAACTCTTAGTTCTCTCAACGGTCCATCTTTAGTTAACCAAGTTTTCCTGTCTAGTCCTATATGACCAAGTCTAAGATGCCAAGGATATGTGTCATCCTCATTTGAAACCTTTTGTCTATTGTTTCTTTTTGGTTTAGCTATTTTAAATAATTATGAGTTATTTAGCTATCGTTCATTTGGCTTGAGCATATACAGTCTGTTTGTATGTTCTGCTTCAGAAATTTTGAAACCATTATTTGAAATAACAATTGCATTATTATTAAAAGAACTGTTGAAAGATTGTTTATGGAACATAAATAAAGAAACTAAGTTTCTAGAAAATCCAGGAATAAAATAAACATTATTCAAAATAAGACAATTGTTCCCACAAAATAAATGAACTATTCCTTTTGCTCTTGCTTAAATGAGCGCTCCACTTCCAACTCGCACAGTCACCTCGCCATCAGCAGGTTCTCTTGATTGCTTAAGTATCTACATAGAAGAACAAACATGGTTAGTGGCTCCTGAATCTAAAGCCCAGGATGACATATCGTGTTCCACTATACTAGTTTCAAGTATAAGTAAATCAGATTCGTCTTTCTTTTTTAGCTCAGGGAGATACTTTTTACAGTTTCTCTTCCAATGACCTTCAATTCCACAGTGGAAACACTTTTGCTTTGGTTCCTTCTTTTTTGAGTTATTGTCATTCTTGTTCTCCTTGGCTTTTGAGGCCTTCTTGCCCTGACTTTTGTCCATGTCATTGTTCTTCTTCCTCTTCTTGGTTTTATCCTCAGAGGTTGAAGGTTTCTCCTTTGTCACATTTGCCTCAGCCTCTTTGGGTATGATTTTGTTAAGAGACTCAAATGTCAGCAGTTCATTCAACAGTTGGGTCATGTTGAATTCCAACTTATTCATAATATACTTGGTTGTGAACATAGAGAAAGCAAGAGTGAGCGATTCAAGTATGATGCTTACTTGTGTATGCTCATCGTTGACGACCCAATGTATTTATGCTGCATGCATCATGTTGATCATGCTCAAGACATGTTCACATACATAAACATTCTTCTTCATCTTAGTAGTCATGTAGGTTCTAGTAGCCTCATGTCTACTTTGATTAGATTGCTGCCCAAACATGGCATGTAGAGATTCCATTATCTCAAAAGCAGTTTCCATGAGTTCATGCTTTGTTCTCAGAAAATCATTCATGCTCACAAGCATGTAAAACTTAACCTTATTATTGGATTGAATCCATGCATCATATGTTTCTCGAATATTCTTTAGGGCATTGGCTGCGAGCTCTTCAAGACATTCCTAAGTTAGGACAAATTTATGGTTCTCACATATTAACATTTGTTATCCAAAAAACAGGCATGGATGACATGGCATACACTTAATACACGTGATTGACATCTGGCAGAAGTCTTGTTCGTATATCGACCAGAGAGATGTCTATGACGCGACGCTCAATCTTTATATACGACCAGCCTGGTCGTATACTCGCTATATTTGGAGAGAATCTTATGCAGTTATAACCATATCCGAAATTATCTCCCATGATTTCCTGAGTATCCGATTATTTAGGAAAGAATATCTGTAACAAATTAGTGTAATCCTCCTTGACCCTATAAATAGAGAAAGATAGCTCAAGGGAAGGACTTTTGGCTTTCTAATTATCTGAGATTTGAGTTTTACAAGTGTATTAGAGCTATCACATTCGATATATTGTTTTTTGTTCTTCAGAGGTTGGTGAAACTCATTGAACCCTAGTTCTTTGATCACTCCTTTGAATCCTATATCAATAACAGCTCAAGTGGACGTAGGTCATTACCAGACTTTGGGGTCGAACCACTATAAATTCTTGTGTTCTTTATTTTTGTCATCACATTCATTTCAACGTATTTGTCCACATCATGCATATTTGACTCCGTGTTAGTTGGCCAAAATTAGGGTCAACATTCTGGTGCTTTCATTGAGAGCTTGATACAATATTGTTGAAAGATCAATGGCGAAAACTACCAAGAAAACTGGACAGGCGGCTAGCGCTGCACCATCTCACCCGCCTCCTCCTCATCCAAACATGACTGAGGATGAGCCACATTTGGAATTCGATGAGGAAGAATTGGATTCCGAGGCGCTGAGGAATACCCTGGGGGTATTGCAGGATGAACTGGCCAGTTTGAAGGCCAGCCAGGAAACTATTGCCGAGATTATGGCACGGCAGCAACAAGAGATTGAACGACAGCGCTTGGAACTGAGTGAGAGGCAGGCGGAGATGGACCGCCGTCAGAGGGAGGCCATGGCAGCCCTCGAAGTAGCCTTACAACTGGCTAGGAATCAGGCTGCACCTACATCGCAGCTTGATCAACCTACAAATGGGCCGCCCCAAAGGGGTCCTAATCCTAGCCTGCCTATCCAGCCCTCGAGCCCCCAAAGGCCGGAGCAGCCACCGATCCCTCAGAACGATGTCTCGCTAAGGGACCTTGAGGCACAACCTCCATCCTAGGCTGGTCACGGAATCCCCCACAACCAAGGCAGAATAGGGCCGGGCAGCCGCCCTGCAGTCCTAGACGCCATAGGGGCGACGAGCCAAACCCTCCGAGCAGAGGACAGCATCCTTCTGGCAACAGAAGGAACTTAGAGACAGGCTCTGCGGTCCGAGGCCCCCCATGGCATGATAATGCACGAGGACTTACCGACCAACGTAGGCCACCCTCTAACGCTCGGGAGGTTCCAGCCCGGGAAGGCAACCGAGGGAACAATCGATCCCATCATAGCCAATCAAGATTCAGAGATGGCCACGATTATAATGAGGCCGACTCAGGCAGAGGAAACTCCGGTCGGAGGAATGAAGAAAGAGGTGGGGGCAAAAGCCCACCACCTAGGGATGACCAACCCGAAAGGCGTGACGTTGGGGGGCAGCCCAGACACAATAATGTCTTTGACTGGCTCGGAGCTAGCGAGCAGCGGAGAAGAGACGAGGATTTAAGAGATGTACTCAACGATCGCAGGGAACGACATGATGAGTACATTCCCCCAGCAACAACAGCCACAGAGGCCCCGACAATTCCTAGCGCCGTGTAAGCCCAGATAGATGCCCTCAACCAGGCAATGCAACAGCTGGTCGGGGGAAGAACATCTTATATCGATCAGGATAGGAGAAAGGGCACTCCTTTCGTTCAAAGGATAACTATGGAAGAAACTCCTGGCAAGTTTAAGATGCCTACGCTTCTGAACTTTGATGGGTATGGTGACCCAGTATCTCATGTCAATAAATTTGAGATACAAATGGACATTCAGAAAGTGTCCGAAGACGCTCGGTGCAGAATCTTCCCTGCAACACTTTCGGATGCTGCACAGGAGTGGTTTTTCAAATTCCCTCATGCAGGTATAGTTTCCTGGGAAATGTTCGTGAAGGAATTTTATGGACAATTCTATGTGGGTCGTGTGCACCCAACTGAGGCAAATCAGCTGATCGAAATACGCCAGCAAGACGAAGAATCACTAAAAGATTACGTCCAGCGTTTTATGCGAGCAGCTGCTGGAGCCAAAATAGTGGGAGACGAAGGCAAGATGATGGCCATAACTGCACGGGTTAAGCACCGCACGCCTCTTTGGGACAGCCTCAGAAAGCATGGAGCCAGGACTACCCAAGAATTTTTGGATCGAGCTGATCGATATATCAAGCTCGAGGATGCCATTTCCAATGAAGGATAGCCCCCAGGCAAAGATAAGGGGACATCTGAGCCCGCCAAAGCCGCCAATGGGTCGAAGCCCAACGGCAACGGCAAAGGCAATGGGAATGGCAATGGCAATGGCAAGAATTGGGAGAAACGGCCAAACAATGAGCCTTCTACCTCTGACAATAAACGAGCCAAGGGTAATCGTTATGAACCTCGGTTCACTAACTACACTGCCCTTATTGAGTCTCAGGGAGAGGTGTATTAGGCCACGAGTTCCAGTGTGCCTTATAAGAAACCTGCCCCCATTCGAAAGGATATTTCGAGAAGAGACACTACCAAGTTCTGCCGTTGTCATAACGACTACAGACATGATACCAATGAATGCAACCAGCTGAAGGATGAAATCGAGTTCCTTATTAGAAAAGGACACTTGAGAAGATATATACGGGCCTCGGGAAATTCCCAACGAGAAGCTCCAGGTGGCAACGAGCATGCGCCCACACGCCAACGCTCGCCACCTTTGCAGCCTGATCCCGTAGCTGGCACTTTACTCACCATCTATGGAGGCCCGCACCTCGCGGGAAGCAGTGGAAAGGCGAGGGAAAGATATGATCGGACCCTACGTCACGACCAGGACATCGAGATGATGACTGTGGAGGATAGGGCATCGAAGAAGGCTCGGTCAGAGGAGGGTGAGATAACCTTCTTTGATAGCGATGCCCAGCATTTCTGGTTCCCACATTCCGATCCGCTAGTCGTGGACGTTCAAATCGCTAGCATGATGGTGAAAAGGGTACTAGTTGATACAGGAAGTTCAGTGAACATCCTGTACAAATCTTCGCTGGAACGCATGAAGTTGTCCGTTAAGGACTTGGAGCCCTGCAACCAGACGATTTACGGCTTCTCTGGCGAGGGACTCGCCCCAACAGGGTCAATCAGACTTCCAGTGACAGCAGGTATAGCGCCTGCTACCAGGATATTACTTGCTACTTTTATAGTAGTCGATTGTCCTTCGGCGTACAATGCTGTCATTGGAAGGCCCATACTGGTTGATCTTCGGGCCATCACCTCAGTATGGCACTTGGCCATGAAATTCCTGACAGACGCAGGGGTAGGACGCGTGTTGGGAAACCAGAGGGAAGCCAGGGAGTGCTACAATGCCTCAATCACAAAGGCGAAGAAGGGAATGTCAAAGAACACTCCCTCAGATAGGTTGCAGATGGCTGTTGATACACAAGCCCAATCTGGTGATGGAGTCACAAAATAGGGTGTTGCCCAAAGTGAGGATAGGGATTTAGATCCTCGCTTTGGGGATTTTGAGGAAAATGTTGGACCCGTTGAGGACCTGGAAGAGGTCCAACTTGATGAAAAAGACCCAACTAGAGTTGTGAAGGTCGGGAATAACTTAGAAGCAACCACGAAGCATGCACTGGTGGAATTTTTACGGAAGAACCAGGAAGACTTTGCCTGGTCGCACATAGACATGGCTGGGATAGATCCTGCAGTTATCAGCCATATCCTGAACATAGACAAGAATTTTCCACCCGTGCAACAAAAAAGAAGGCTGCTCGATAAGGATAGATCGAGAGCCTTAAAAGAGGAAGTCGAAAGATTGAAGGAGAATGGATTCATCCGGGTGGCGTTTTATCCATTGTGGATCTCTAATCCCGTACTGGTTCCCAAGCCTAACGGCAAATGGCGAACCTGTGTGGATTTCACAGACCTCAATAAAGCTTGCCCAAAGGATTGTTTCCCACTCCCAAGGATCGACCAGCTGGTTGATGCAACTGTAGGACATGAGATCCTCTCCTTCATGGATGCATACTCAGGATACAATCAGATTAGTATGCATCCCCCTGACGAGGATCACACCAGCTTTCGGACCGATACGGGGTTGTACTGTTATAAAGTAATGCCCTTCGGACTGAAAAATGCAGGTGCGACTTACCAGCGATTGGTTAACCACATGTTTAAGGAGTTGATAGGAGTAAACATGGAGGTGTATGTGGACGACGTGCTGGTAAAGTCGAAAAAAGCAGGACATGTGGAGGATTTACAAGAATGTTTCGATGTGTTGAAGAAGTTCCAAATGAAATTAAATCCTCTCAAATGTTCCTTCGGAGTCGGATCAGGGAAATTCTTGGAGTTCGTTGTCAATTCAAGGGGAATCGAGGCCAACCCCGACAAGATAAGAGCCCTGATCGACATGAAATCGCCAGAGAAGATCAAGGATGTGCAAAGTTTAACTGGAAGAATTGCCGCACTAAGTAGATTCATTTCCAAGTCGACGGATAAATGCGTCCCTTTCTTTAATCTACTTAGAGGCAACAAGAAGTTCGAATGGACAGAAGATTGCGAGCAAGTTTTCCAGGCCTTAAAAGCCCATATGGCACAGCCTCCTATTTTGTCAAAGCCTATCGAAGGAGAAACTTTGTTCATCTACTTGGCGATCACCGAAGTTGCTGCTAGTGCGGTACTAGTACGAGAAGAAGAAGGCGTAGAAAAGGTAGTTTACTATGTAAGCAAGAGGCTAATTAGAGCAGAGCTGAGATATCCTCCCATCGAGAGATTAGCCTATTGTTTAATTTTGGCCTCAAGGAAACTACGTCCTTACTTCCAGGCCCATCCCATCACAGTCTTAACTGACCAGCCCCTTCGGCAAGTTCGTCGAAAACCAGAGGCGGCTGGGCGTTTGTTAAAATTGGCAGTCGAACTAGGGCAGTTCGATATTACATATTCACTGCGAGCGGTAGTAAAAGGACAAGTCTTGGCTGATCTTATTTCCGAGTTCACTAAGCTCCCAGACAACGAGTAGTGCGAAGAGTGTAGTGCACCTGAGCCCCAAGATGAAGCTCCTTCATGGAAGTTATTCACGGATGGGTCGTCCAACGAATCTCACGCAGGAGCGGGAGTGATATTGGTAACGCCAGAAGGGCATCAATTTCACTGCGCTATTAGGTTCGACTTCACTACGTCAAATAATGAAGCCGAATATGAAGTACTCCTCACTGGAATAAGATTGGCAAAAGACATGAGTATAAAGGTGCTGGATATTTACAGTGATTCACAGCTGGTAGTGAATCAAGTCCTAGGGGAATATCAAGCACGAGGCCTCAAAATGGTGGCCTACTTGAACAAAACTAGAGATCTGTTGGCTCAGTTCGAAAAGTATACCCTCCAACAAATACCTCGGGATCAGAATTCGAATGCAGATGCCTTAGCCAAACTCGCGAGCGCGAGAGACGCTGACACTTTGAATATTGTGCTGGTAGAAAGATTGTGCGAGCCGAGCATACGAGCAGATGAAACAAATATGGAAATCCGGATGGAAGATACATGGATGGCACCATACTTAGAATATCTCACAAATGGTGTACTACCAGCAGATAGAAACAAAGCCAGAACCCTCCAAAGGCAGGCTGCTAGGTACATACTGGTCGATGGTGTTCTTTACCGAAGAGTATATTCCATGCCACTGCTCAGATGTATTACACCGGAAAAGGCTAATGAACTGATGAAGGAAGTGCATGAAGGCTTCTGCGGGGATCACACTGGGGGGCAAAGTTTGGCAAAAAAAATTCTGAGGCAAGGTTACTTCTGGCCGACTATGAACGAAGACTCAATGGAGTTTGTACGAAGATGCGATAAGTGTCAGAGATTTTCCAAAATCCCATGCGCAGCTCCCAACAAGTTAAAACAGATGCAGAGTCCTTGGCCTTTCGCAGTATGGGGTATAGATTTGATTGGATCCCTGCCAACGGGAAAAGGCGGAGTGAAGTTCGCAGTCGTAGCAGTTGACTACTTCACCAAATGGGCCGAAGTTGAGTCGCTCGCTACCATAACGACCAAGAAAGTTCTTGAATTTGTCATCAAGAACATTGTTTGTCGATATGGTTTGCCTCGAAAAATTGTCTCAGACAACGGCACCCAGTTTGACAGTGACTTATTCACAGACTTCTGCGAAAGACATGGAATCGTCAAAAGCTTTTCTTCAGTCGCACATCCACAAGAAAATGGGAAAGTTGAAGCAGTGAATAAAATGCTTAAGGACACCCTGAAGAAAAGGCTCGAAGATACTAAAGGAGCATGGCCAGAACAATTTCCCGAAGTCCTCTGGTCGTATAGAACTTCTCATCGGACAGCAATAGGTCATACCTCGTTTTCCTTAGCATACAGGTATGAAGCTATGTTGCCTGTCGAGTTAGATCCCCCCTCGCACCGATGAATTACATATGACCAGGACCAGAATAGCCAACTAATGATGGAGTCCCTAGACTCACTCGAAGAGAAACGGGAAAGAGCCCAACTCCGAGTAGCTGCGTACCAGCAAAAGGTCGCCTGGTATTTTAACTCGAAAGTGAAAGAAAGAAAATTCAACGTCGGAGATATAGTACTACGACGAGTTTTCTTAAACACCCGCGACCCAACTGTTGGAGTGCTCGGTCCAAACTGGGAAGGACCTTACCAGATTGAGGAAGTCCTTCATCCAGGCACCCACAAGCTTGCACGCTTAAATGGAGATCTCATTCCACGCTATTGGAACGGAGAACACCTGCGCAAGTATTATCAATAAACAGTCCTTTTTAAAGGACTGGCTTGTATCAATTTTTACTTTTTACAAGTTTCGAAAAAGGGTTAGCCACGTTGTATGGCTAATCACTTATAAGTGTAAGATCTTTTTAAGATCACTCGTAACGACATGTTTAGTCCATTTTTAATACGAGATTATAAGGGACTGTGCCCAGCCAGTCATTCTTGCCAACCTTTGTAAATTTATTTTTACAAGTATTTGTTCATTACGTTTGTTGTTTTGCTGTATTATGAGTGTTATGTTTCCTATCGATCAGTAAAGTTCGCACAGGTCGTGGTCAAGGCAAGTGACCAAGGACCTAAAGCTCCTCGATCACTTGGGGGGCATATAAGGTACATCGATAGCAAAGCATACCAATAAGTATGTAAACACTTGAACAAAATGAGTGAAAGCATGCTACGGTACTTAGAGTATTTTTCAAAATTTATATTTTGTTAAATAAAGCCAAAGTACTATGCTAAGTTCGGTCATGCGAACAGATGTTATAATAGACAAAATTATTATAATATCAATAGGCATTATTTTACACCGCGAGCAGTACTGCTCGGATGTAATTGTTTAATTAAAAGTAAAGCTGCCCTTGCAGCAATAAAACAAAATTGTCTTTACAATACGATCTGTGGGCCATGAAAACAAAATAAAAAAGAAAAAAAAATATTTTTCAAGAAGCAGGAGGGTCCTGAGGATTGGGAGGAGTGCCTTGGTCAGCTAAAGGACCAGCTTTAGGATCAGTGGCAGACACTTTGGCTTTTTCCTCTTCTTCTAGCCGAATGGCGCACTGCACCATCAGAGTCCTTTTCAACCGCTCGGACAGGTAGTTGAAGTTGGCCTTCCGGTTGTGCTTCCAGAATTCATAAAAGCAGAGGTAAGTGGCCTCCTTATACTTCTTCAAATTCTTGGCCCCATCCTCTTCGAGCTCCTGCACTCGCTTTTCAAGCTCCCTCGTCTCCTGCCTGCTGGCGGTTAGATCGAGCCCAAGCTGCTTACATTCTTGAGTGACGAGCTTGGCACTCTCCCTGAATTTTTCTATGGATTCATTGGCTTTCTTCAGGGCATCTTGAGCGTCTAGAAGTTCCTGGGTGAGAGTGGCTTGGTCCTCGTATAGTTGTTCGTTCAGTTTGGACAGCTCCTTTTTCTCCTCGAGCAGCTTGTTGTTGTCAGCCTCAAGTGCTTGCTTAGCCTGGGCAAGCCTGGAGTCGAAGTTCTTTCCCCGAGAAACCAACGCCCCAACACGGTGCCAGCCAGCAGTTAGAGTTAGCAGCCCCTGAAGACAAAGAATGAGATAAAGTAAGGAAAAGAAATCAGACATAAATGATAAAGTAGCAGGAGATGACTTACGCTAACTATCTCGTTCAACCCTTTGTTGACGACCTGATCAGCCTCCATTGAGGCAGTTTCAGTGATGGCGGCCTGGCTGCGCCTATGCTTTGAGAGCTTGTATATCCTCTCCCTGGCTGAGCCGACCACGAAGCTGGGTAGGGAGCCTTCGGGCAAGTTGTCCAAGGTTTCCTTGTCGGCAGCCTTAGGAGAAGGCTGCGGATTAAAAGGTGTGGGAGTCGTCTGCTCGGGAGGGGGCAGAGGTGGCGAGTTCTCCATGGAGGGGGCGGTGGCAGAAGCGTTTTCTGTTCGAGCCTTCTTCGAGGGGGTCTTGCTGCTTTCCCCTCGAGCCCTCTTGCTATCCTTCTTCGGGACAGAAGAGGCAGCGGTAGCCTGATAGTGCTCAAAGACGTCCTCAGAGTCCATACCTGCACAAAAGGAAGCAACACAAGCAGTAAGACTGATTGGTCATGCAGGATACAAGAATAAAAGTAAAAGGATTATAAGTAAAGTACCCGCGCTACAACTATTGGTCATAGCATTATTTACTGAACTACCTAGTTCCTGGAAGAAATCTGAATTTAAGGAGGGAGCATTCCTAAAGTTTCCATCCCCATCAAATAGATGAGAGGGAATTGGCAAATGATTTAAAAGTGAGATTATTGTACCATTTTCATCCGACGAATCGTCAGAAAGTTCGGTAGGCTCAGCAGCCTTTTGCTTTCCTTTGCCCTCGGGGACCAAAGGTTTCTCTGCTCGATGAGGGACGGCAGGTTCCCTGATCGTAACCCCAGTTGGTCTCCTCTGCGGAGACGCCTGGGGTTGCTGCTCGGGTTGCTGCTCAGGTTTCGCTTCGGCTTGGACATCGTTCACCGAAGGTTCACTTATCGCGGGTTGGGAACTCCAGAGGCCAACCAGCCTAAGGTTAGCCTCAGTAACTAAGTTTTTGACACTCTTATCAGCATTTGTCATGCTGGCTAAGAGTGCTGCCCTTGACTCCATCCCTGGAGTGGGGATTGGACGTAACCATGGGCCTGGAACACAGCGGAATGTCAAGACATTGTGACAGAAAAGCACTATGTGAAGAAGCTAGTGACAAAAAACAAAATTTTTACCTCCTCGGGTGAAGGCCAGGTTGTCTGCGACTAAGTCAGGAGTAAGGAAGTATTCATGGTGATACCTCCCCGCATTGGAAATGTGAGTTGTGTCAAACAAGAAAGTGCGCCCGATTTCTTGATGACAAAGGTGGAAGAACCCTGTACCTTCTTGGTTAGGGTTGGACTTAAGGCCGAAAATAAAGTTGACCTCGTGGGGAGTAGGTACTGGCCATTTTTTGAGTTTATAAAGGATATAGAGTGCGGCCAGCATTCTATATCCATTTGAGGTGATTTGGAAGGGGGTTACTCCGAAGTAATTTGCAACCCCCTGAAAAAACGAGTGAAGAGGCAGGGTGGCACCTGCCTCAATGTGAAACCTCGACCAGGCGTTGTAGGCTTCGCCTGGCAGGTTGGCCCGCTGGTCGATAGAAGGTTTGACTAAGGTCACCCCGTCAGGTTGTACTTATTTAAGTAGTTAGCGATCATCCGCAGTGTCACCTTACTATGGGGAACAACGTGCTACTCAACATCCGGCTGATCAGCATGTCGAGGACGGGCACGTCGTTGAACATTGGTGTCAGGAGCATATTCACCTCGACCACTGGTCGAGGGGGCATCAGCAGTAGGTTGGCCTGAGGAGTATGGGGTTTTCATTTTTTGAGCTTTTGTTTTTGTTCGAGCCATTCTCTGGGTTGGGACTGGAGGAAGGTTTGGGCTAGGGCGAGAAAAAGGGATATCCAGTATCAAGTAGATAGGTTTTCTTCACCTTCAAGCAGTTGAGCCAAGAGGTCGTCTTCAATGGGTCTTTCTCCTCCCCAAGGGTCTTGCATATGAACTACAAACAGACAATGGAGGAGATAAGACACATAGTCTGCGAAGTAACGTGGGAGTTTGGGATAACGTTGTTCACGTCTATTGATCAGCAGCATCCTACCCCTACACTAAGTTTGGTGCTAGTAGTTTGAAAAACGAATCAAAAAGGAAATAAAATGTTTTCTGAAAGGGAACTTTTTTAACTCCTAAAGGGCGGGAAAAAACCCAGTTTTTTCAACTAGCTTAAAGATTGAATTTTTACGTCGATCTTACGCCCTAAGCCTATGATCCTTACTATCAAAATAGTTCCTAACTTATATAAAGCAGAAATACACTCTCTTACCAAGCATCAGATGGTTTATACAAAATTCCTCATAATTTCTACTCAAGAACGCAGAAAATCACAGAGTATAGTAACGGCAAGCAAAGCATAATGAAAAGTTTGAAAGACGAAGTGATTACCTGGGCAAAGTTGGAGATTCAGAAATATAGAAATTTCGAGTCGGAAAGGCCTTAGGCAGGACGTCTGAATGGTGTCGAAATTCTGGGCTCTGGAACAATGTTCTTGAAGTTCTTGACTGGAATGGTGCGTAAAAAATTGTAAGAAAAATAAAGAGGTTACTTATAGAGGCTGAGGTATGGCAAAAAGTAGCAATCATGACTTTCCCATTTTCGAAACGTGGGGGAGTGTATAAGCCGTCGAATTGATTTCTTGAAAACCGAAAGGGCTTGATTAGACATAATTATGTCACGGTTTTAAAAAACGCAAGAGGATTCTGACAAGATTTCGTGGGGCATATGAACGGTTGTTTCACTAAAGTTTCTTTATTGCTGGTCGCACTAAACAAACTTGGGGGGCAAATGTTATCCAAAAAACAGGCATGGATGACATGGCATATATTTAATACACGTGGCTGACATCTGGCAGAAGTCTTGTTCGTATATCGACCAGAGAGATGTCTATGACGCGACGCTCAATCTTTATATTCGACCAGCCTGGTCGTATACTCGCTATATTTGGAGAGAATCTTATGCAATTATAACCATATCCGAAATTATCTCCCATGATTTCCTGAGTATCCGATTATTTAGGAAAGAATATTTGTAACAAATTAGTGTAATCCTCCTTGACCCTATAAATAGAGAAAGAGAGCTCAAGGGAGGGACTTTTGCCTTTCTAATTATCTGAGATTAGAGTTTTACAAGTGTATTAGAGCTATCACATTCGATATATTGTTTTTTGTTCTTCAGAGGTTGGTGAAACTCATTGAACCCTAGTTCTTTGATCACTCCTTTGAATCCTATATCAATAACAGCTCAAGTGGACGTAGGTCATTACCAGACTTTGGGGCCGAACCACTATAAATTCTTGTGTGTTTTATTTTTGTCATCACATTCATTTCAATGTATTTGTCCACATCAAGCATATTTGACTCCGTGTCAGTTGGCCAAAATCAGGGTCAACAACATTAAATTCAGATTCGATTTCCATCTTATCATATTATCACCATTAAGTTTTTCAAGTAAAAGTAAAGCAGGTTTTGAATTTCCATCGTTCAAAATTACTGAAAGAAATAAAATGCAATAATATTACTATTTGAAAATATCAATTATTTGGAAAGTAAATATGACCCATTATTTCGAAATTCATGACTTAACTTACAGAGTGCCGCCTTAGGGCCGGTCAAGCCTAAAATACATCACTCTTTCCTATCTTTGTAAGAAGTCATCCTTGGTATTAATATGTCTAGAAACCTTCCTTGGCGGGGTAGAAACAAAGCCGACTAGAGGCCCTATTCATATTTCACGGTGTTGTACTAATAATGGAGACCATAGGAAACATTGTGATGTTCACCTTCTCCCACTTACTATTTTAGAAAAAATATGTTTTATTAAACTAATAAATTAATTCCAAATTAATTACTAGTTTATTAATAACCCTATGAATGTAATTAATTACAAAATACATTTAATTATAAAAGAGTCTGTTCTAAAATTAATGTTATCTAAATAATTACTCATTACATTCATCTCACTTTACTAAAATATTTTTTAAATAAAGTTGGATATCATAAGACATATTAGTTTATATGCAATTGGTTTCACAAAAAAAATCATATAAATACTTAGGACAATCCTAGATAATCATGCTTCTAAAAGATGCATGATTAATCAAAATCGTGTGGGATATCATGAATGACATTTCATTGACTAATGCATGATCATGTTATTAATCAAATTTTAATTAATATTTATTTAAATAAATACAATAAATAAATAAACAATGAATGATGAATCGAGTACTATTGGGTATTTCTTAATTTACAACCCTTTGAAAAAACTATAAATTAAAATTATAAAATGGCCTTTAGTTGTTTGCAAGACTCCAAGAATTTATTAGGCCGAAATAATTAATTAGAAACTAATTTTATAATTAATTTATTTAATTAAAACTAACTTTTAATTAAATAACCATTTTTGTCATCTTTTTAATTTAGTTCAATTTAAAAAATTAAAAGAATCAAATTCAAATAATTATTTAAACTTAAGATAAAATCTTAACCAACTAAAAAATAAAATAATTATCTTTTTAAATTAAAAAAATTTAAAATTAATTAAATAAAAGATATTTTCGCACAAAAATAGGATCTTGATTGGGCACCAAGAATGGTGCCCTAGGATCTAGGGCCGGTGGCAACATGGTGAGCCTCCAAGGCTCAACTAGGCTTAATCGAAAGTGGCTTGGCATGCTAGGCGCAGAGGCATAGGATTTGCGTGGAGCTTGGCGTGCGTGCGTGGCAGGGGCTCGGCTGGGAGGCTGGGCACGCGCAGGTAGGGGCGTTGTGTGGTTGATCGCGCAAGGAGATCGGGCTCACTAGGGCTTGTGCACGCAGTTGGCTTGTGGCCGAAGGGCTCGGGCCAGTGCCTTCAAGGTTTATGGCTCGGGTCCCTTTGTTCTTGTGTCCATAGTTTTTTTAATTCAAATTTCAAAAAATAAAATTATCGGAATCCTATGTCCTTTATGGCATACACAAGAAGTAGGAAAAATAAAATTCATGATTCCTAACCCAATAGCACCATATAATTAACGATCCATCATTCAACCATACATTCAAAAAACACATCCATCAATTCAATATACATATAAAAAATGCAAGAAACTTACACAACATTTAATATATATATATATATAGAGAGAGTGCTCTGGTACAAACTGTTGATATTAAATGAGAAAAATAAGAATACACAGTAGAATAGGATCATTTTAAAAAATTTATTAATACCAGTAAGGATCATACATTGTTTACCGAGATTTTTGGAAACTATCTTAATAAAAAGTAAGCGAGATTAATGATATGGAATGTAGAAGATATAAACAAGATTTTTACATGGTTGGGGCATTAATGAGCCTTATTCCACGAGACAGTTGTCTTAGAGCTTGGAAAGTCTTTTACAATGGAGTTTCTCTCTATGTTTTAACAGAGTAACTGTATACAAGCCGTAGAGAGGTCCTTTCTCCAGTGCTCTGTCACTTGTATTTATAGGCTCACAGGAGCACTGGGCTTGGGTCGGGCATGACCCGGGCCCAACTAGGATATAAATACCCTTGACTTCTTTGTCGGAAGCCCAATACAAAGGATAAAAATACAAAAGACTAAGAATGATCAAAGCCCACTGGGGCAGCCCAAGGCCTATATTTCCCCCGACAAAATGGGGCTTTTGGTCTGGGCATTCCGAGTTACGGGGCAGATTCAGGGGACAAAATCAGTCAGTGTAGTGGCAGCACAGGTCTGAACCAGCGGCGTGCAATCCCGAGGTGGCCTTTTCTGTAGGTGAAAAGTGGGGACAACCCCCATGCGTCATGGGGCGGCTTCAAGGTCACGGATGCCTTTTCCTGCCAACCTGGAGGACTTGACCCGGGTTCATTTACCACTGTCCTTCTTCATTTACCGTAGGCCCGGATCATTTACCAAGCTCCGGGACCAATGGCGTACACTTCGACCGTAACCCCAAATAGCTATACGTCTCCCGGATGATCGTCCTAGATCATCTTTCCTGGACACCGTCCGGGTCTGGACTCACACTTGGGTCGTCGTTCCCAGTCATTCCCTGCCAAGCAGGCCTGGGCTGGGCCGAAACCCAACTGCCCAGACAGTGGGCCTGGACCACCGTTCCGGGCCCAAGGCAGGAATGGGGATAACATTTACCTTCCAAGCCTGTGCCTGGGTCTGCGAGGCAGAGGCTTGCCTTGCTCCTGGATACTCCACGGTTGCCTTCCTAGTTCCTGCTTAGAATCGTGGGTCCATGGCAAGAGGTAGTGATGCTGGGCGCACGCGGAGCTCGGACCATTTACCAATATCTGGGTCCGTTTACTGAAGTCCCATTTCGTGGTGAGGGATACACGTGTCGCCAAGCGACTGCTGCAATGTTGGCACTTAACCTTGAAAGGTCACCTAACCACCTCAAGGGTCGCTAGGCCTAGTCTAGTGCGTCAGCACGGATTTTGAAGCGTCCCATCCGCATAGGGGTCCTTCATTAATGCTTCTGCACTGAGGTGGACCGTAGGATGGGGCGACCTTTGAAATTCCCCTCTCCTGGGACGTTGGATTGAAATGGTGAGGATCCAGCTCCCGAGTGCTCATTAATGCCCCTGCACGATCTTGGACCGTCCGATTGGGGGATTTTCTATCCGCTGGATCAGAGACCAGGATTTGGGTCTCTATAAATACTCCTCAGAAATTCATTTGAAACTTTGACACTCTCGAGCCATTTTAAGAGCTAAGGATCTGTTTATGTCTGATCTCGCCGACGACATCTTTCACCGCCTGCTCACTCTGCGTCGTTACATTTTTCCAATAGTCCCAGTGTTTGCACCTTGGCCTGAGCGCACGTCCTGAGCCTGTCCCAGTGTTTGCACCTCCCAAAGGCAACAGATGGGAGATGGATACGGTGCCAAATTTGTTCTGGAACTACCGGATGATGTATGTCTTGGAGAAGCGCCTGGGCATAGAGTCCACTCCCGAACTCTTCCACAACTGCCTGGCCAGGATAGAGGAGCGGGCGCATACTTTCATGGAAGGGTTTGGTGCCTGGAGCGCTGGCCACATCAGTGCGGGTGCCACACTCCCGCTTCACGACTACTTCACGCGGTTCCTAACATACGTGGGAATCGCACCCTTCCAGCTTCTGCCTCAAGCCTACCGACTGCTTGCGGGATGGCGTGTCTTCTGCGCTGTGAAGGAGATTGCGGAGCCGACCCCCACAGAAATCTTGTACTTCTACAAGATGGAACCGCAGGTCAATGCCAAGGACAAGACCTTGGATGGCTTCTATAGGTTGAAGCCGCGAGGTAGCTACCCCGTTCCCCCAAGCTCTTGGAAGCATCCCCCGGACGTTCGACATTACTGGTTCATGACGTCTGGGTTCCTCGTGGAGAAGAACCCCACGCTGCTGCTGGACTTCTAGCGAGTGGGTAAGTGCTTCCCCGACCCTTAGCTAGCCAGATTTTCTTTTTCTTTTCCTCTCCTTTTTTTTTGTTTCTCATCGTGTTACTTCGGGTGGCAGGACCTTTTGCCCAGACTCCTCTCACCCAGTTCATCTTGGATCGGAGGAGGCTTTACTCCGGGTTGAGCGCAGAAGACCTGGATGTAGGAGGCTATGTCAATACAGACAACCTTCGACTGGTCGGGATGCTTGCGGCCCACCAGACTATCGTCGTCCTGAGCCTTCGGGGAATTAAGTGTGAGAAGAATGCCATCATAAGGGAGAAGCTAGCCCTAGAGCACATCGCGGAGGTGGAGGCTATGGCACGAGCGGACGCGGCCAAGAGGAAGAGGGACTTGGCCCAGACGGAGGCAGACGCTTCAGAGGAGCTGGAAGACCTCTTCGAGGAGGCCCTGCCGAACACGGGTACCCCCGGGGCTAGTGTATTAGGGCGAGGTAACTCACCTTTGATCTTAACTTATGCTCCCCAAGTCGGGGACTTAGCTATGGATAGGCTAGCACTTCGAGGCCTCGCATTCGGGGCTGACGGGGATATGAGACCTTCGTCTCCCGTTTCCATAGGCTCGGAAGTTCTCATGTTTTTGTCCGGGTTCCTTCAGTACGGGAATTTCTTGAGCCTGGATGACATGGGGGATCGAGTTTACTTTTTCACGTTAGATGAGTTGAGTCACGTCCGGGGCTTAGATGAGGGTTCATCCCGGGTCACTCTTAGTTTTGACTTCGATTTTCTTGTTTAATCGTACTAACTCTTTTTCATTTGCGTTTGTTGCAGGAGACTCCGACATGTCTACCCCCGTGGACGAGATGAGGCAACTCCTCGAAGCCCGGGCCGCGAGGGCGGCCAAGGTCACGGCAAAAAAGGCTGCCAAGAAAAAACCAGAGGCGCCGGGTTTGGACCCTTCCCGCAACAAGGAGACGCCAGGGGTGGATCCTCGACCCGACGAGGGTGCAATTGCCACGGTCTTTGTCATGGTCGTGGACCCGGCTGACGTCCCCGGCCTTGCCCAACCCCCGGTGATCGATCTGGAGCCGGAACTCGTAGTAAGCCAGAGTTCCGGGAAGAGGGCCTTGAAGTTGGACGCGGCGGAGGGCGAGACCGGGAACAAGAGGCCCCGGATGAGGCGGGCTGGTTCAGCTGGTGAGTCGCACGTGGAAAGCCGCCTCGCCGCGAAAGAGATTCCCGCATTACCGGCCCTCCCCATACATTCGGCACTACCTGAGGAGGAGGAAGCCATCTTGCAGGACGAGCAGTCCCGGCTCATTTCCCGGACCTCCGATTGTGGATCGGCCAGCTGCTGAGACGGGCTTTCGCCATAAGCTGGGGAAACACACTGCCCCTTTTGCGGCAAACTTGTTGGACCAGGTGGGGAACACCATGTCTAACCTCCAACTCAAACGGTATGCCACCATCGCCAACCCGGACATGTTGTTCATCTCCCTGGCCCTCCTCCATCAGGCCACTGCTGTAAGTTTGCTTCGTGCTTTTTCTTCCCCCTTTTTATTTGCTTGTAATGATTCTTCTAACTTTGCTTTGTTCCAAGACGTTCTCTTGTCCCACCGGAATGCTGACCTGGTGGCCGAGGCAGCCATGAAGATGGAGACGCTCCAGCTGGAGCTGGAGGCAGCCATGAATCAAAGGGAGGCCGCCAAGGAGGCCCTGGCCAGGGAGACGACCCAGGCTTGGGAGACCTTGAGCAAAGCGATTGCTCAGGCCGACGCAGACCGCACAGAGTTCGACCGAGTCAAGGCCGGGCTTGAAGAGGTCTTGTCCCGGAAAGAAATCGAAGCCAACGAGAAGGTAGCCCTTCTGGAGATGGCTGTGGCTCAATTTATCTGGGACAGGGAGAAGATCCAAAGCTTGGAGACCCAGGTCCATGAGCTGGACGACCCTCTTCGTGAGGAGATGATGGCGCATGAGGAGGCCCGCTGCGGAAAGGAGCGGGCGGACGACTTTCTGCACGTCACCTTTGAGGAGGCCATCTACATGGCTTGGCGCAAGGACAAAAGCATGAACCTCCTGATCTTTCCCGACCCGGACTCGAAGATTGCTGAATTCGAGGCCAAGGAGAAAGAAGACACAGAGCTTCTGGAGGATGAGGCCTAGGCCCGGATCTTCACCTCGCCTCTTTTTTCTTTCTATTTTATAGTTTTGTAATAACTTTTTCAGACGCGTACGCGTCCAAGACAATTTGTATTGCTTCCTCCAGTTTATGTTTTTTCTGTTATCCCTTAGAAATTTTCTTTTATCACCGTGCATGACTGATTCTGAGGATTTGGTCCCGGTTCCAACGACCTGGACGAGACCAATTGTGACTTTAGCTTGTCAAATTGTCTCAGTCCTACCCGCCTAATTTTTAACTTCGAAAACTTGATGGCCTGGGCCAACGAGGTTCATATAGTTTATCGCGAAACCTGGTTCCCTTAGTCTACCAGTTGCAGACCACGGCCTTGCCCTGGGGCATACCGGATGCATTATACCTCCGGACATAGTTCGTCCAGGGTGGGACCAGCCTGAGGCTTGGTCCTCTTAATTTATACCCCCAGACATCCTTCGTCCGGGGTGGGACCAGCGTGGGGCTTGGTCCCCTTTATTTATACCCTCGGACATCGTTCGTCCGGGGTGGGACCAGTCTGAGGCTTGGTCCCCTTAATTTATACCCTCGGACATCGTTTGTCTGCGGTGGGATCAGTGTGGGGCTTGGTCCTCTTTATTTATACCCCCGGACATCGTTCGTCCTGGGCGGGACCAGCCTGAGGCTTGGTCCACTTTATTTATACCCCCAGACATCGTTCGTCCAGGGCGGGACCAGCCTGAGGCTTGGTACACTTAATTTACACCTCTGGACATCGTTCGTCTGGGGTGGGACCCGCCAGAGGCTTGGTCCTCTTAATTTATACCCCCGGACATCGTTCATCCGGGGTGGGACCAGTGTGGGGCTTGGTCCTCTTTCTTTATACCCCTGGACATCGTTCGTCCGGGGTGGGACCAGCCTGAGGCTTGGTCCCCTTAATTTATACCCCCGGACATCGTTCGTCTGGGGTGGGACCAGCGTGGGGCTTGGTCCTCTTTATTTATACTCCCGGACATCGTTCGTCCGGGGCGGGACCAGCCTGAGGCTTGGTCCACTTTATTTATACCCCTGAACATTGTTCATTTGGGGCGGGACCAGCTTGATGCTTGGTCCACTTAATTTATATCCCCGGACATCGTTTTTCTGGGGTGGGACCAGCCTGAGGCTTGGTCCTCTTAATTTATACCCCCGGGTATCGTTCGTCCGGGGTGGGACCAGCCTTAGGCTTGGTCCACTTAAATTATACCCCCAGACATTGTTCGTCTGGGGTGGAAGCAGCCTGAGGCTTGGTCCTCTTAATTTACATCCCCGGACATCGTTCGTCCGGGGTGGGACCAGCCTGAGGCTTGGTTCTCTTAATTTATACCCCCGGACATCGTTCGTCCAGGGTGGGACCAGCGTGGGGCTTGTTCCCACGGGGTTTGTATCCCCCGGACATTGTATGTCTGGGCCAGGACTAGCCTGAGGCTTGCGCCCCGCCTGGTATTTGCTCATACCTGGGATATCCCCAATAAGTGAGTGGAGACTGGTCTGGGGTCACTTGAGTAAAATTCTCATTGATTTATAACGTTTCTTTATGGCGTTTTGCTTATTCCATTTTTATTATTCAAGGGATCGCCCTGAGGCGTACATTATTTACAATGAAAACACAACATTTGAACACGTTCTCCTGACTACTGATAGTATTTATAGAGATGTTCCGCGTTCCAGGCTCTTGGGACTACCGAGCCATCGAGTGGCTTTAAGCGGTATGTCTCGGGGCACACTACATGTTGGATCTCGTACGACCCTTCCTAATTCGGGCCCAGAACCCCTACTCCCAGATCCTGAGTAGCAGGGAAGACTCTACGCAGGACTAAGTCGTTGGTTCCGAACCTTCGGCTTTTTACTTTTGAGTTGAAATGCCATGCGATCTTGCCTTGGTACATCTTTAGCTGCACTTGCGACTCCTCCCGGATCTCCTCGATGAGATCTAGTGATTCCTGGAGTAAAGGGTGGTTCTGGGCAGGATCATACGTGTCTCTTCGGTGAGATGGGATGGTCGTTTCAATGGGGATGACGGCTTCACATCCATAGACCATGTAGTAAGGAGTGTGCCCGGTGGATGTCCTCTTGGTGGTCCGGTAAGCCCACAACATGCGGGGTAGCTCTTCGGGCCATTTTCTCTTGCAGACTTGGAGTTTTTTCTTTAACGTCCCTTTCAAGATTTTGTTGACGGCTTCCACCTGTCCGTTTGCTTGGGGCTTGGCGACCGCGGAGAAGCTTTTGACAATGCCATGTCTCTCACAAAAATCTGTGAAGTGGATGCTGTCGAGCTGCTTCCCGTTATCGAATACAATTTTGTAGGGGAGGACGTATCGACACACTATATTGTTGATGATGAAATCCAGGGCCTTCTTCGAAGTGATCGTGTTCATGGGCTCCTCCTCAACCCACTTGGTATAGTAGTCGATGGCCACGATGGCATATTTCACTCCTCCTTTCCCGATCGGGAGCGATCCTACCAGATCGATCCCCCACATCGCGAAAGGCCAGGGGCTAGTCATTAAGGTTATCTCTGTCGGCGGGGCCCGCGGGACCTTTGCGTATCTTTGGCACTGTTCTCACTTGAGGATGTAGTCGATACAGTCTTTCTTCATGGTTGGCCAGAAATATCCTTGGCGCAGGATCTTTTTGGACAGACTGGGTCCAGCCGTATGATCTCCACAGAAGCCTTCGTGCACTTCATGCATGATGGCGAGTTCTGTCCCGCACACACACCTGAGGTAAGGCATGGAGAACCCCGGCGATAGAGCTTTCCGTCCATCATGATGTATCTGTGGACCTGGTACTGCAGCTTCCTGGCAGTGGCCCTGTCTGCTGGCACCTCACTAGTTGTCAGATAGCGAATGAGAGGTCCCATCCAAGACGTGGAGTGGTTAATGGCGTTGACCATGGAGGCTCAGATGCTTGGGATGGGGAGATGGTTAATGGGGACTAGCCCGGCCAGCTCTTCTTCGGCGTCGGTGGCCAGCTTTGGTAATGTGTCCGCGAACACATTTTGCTCTCTGGGGATCTGGCGGATGGAGTGCTTTTTGAACGCCTGCAGCATCTCTCTCGTCTGAGTCACATAAGCCGCCATTCTGTCTCCTTTGGTTTGATATTCCCCCGAGACTTGCCTGACGACCAGCTGGGAATAGCTGTAGTTCTCCAGGTTCGTGGCCTCTACTTCCCGGGCTAGGGGAAGCCCGGCCAGCACGGCTTCGTGCTCAGCTTCGTTGTTCGATGCCTTGAACTAGAAATGCAGGGCATTTTGCAACTGGTGTCCCTGGGGTGATACCAAGATGATCCCGGCTCTGGCCCCATTCTCATTCGAGGCCCTGTCCACGAACACCTTCCACACGAGCGCCGCGGGGGCCGCGGAATCGTCCCCCTGGGATATCCCGGAACACTTCACGATGAAGTCGGCTAAGGCTTGACCCTTGACGGAGACCCTAGGAATGTAGGCTATATCGAACTGACTTAGTTCCATGGCCCACTTTAGGAGTCTTCCCGACGACTCGGGCTTCTGTAACACTTGCCGCAGGGGGTGGTTGGTTAGGACTTTTATGGCGTGGGCCTGGAAGTAAGGCCAGAGTTTTCGGGACGCCATCATCAGGCAAAAAGTCAGCTTTTCGATTAGCGAATATCGAGACTCAGCGCCAAATAATCATTTACTCACGTAGTATACCGGGAGTTGGGTCCTTTCCTCCTCCCGTACCAATGCGGCAATGATCGCGTGCTCGGTCACTGCCAGATAGAGGTACAGAGGCTCCCGTCCACCGACTTTGCCAGGGTCGGTGCTTGGGCCAGGTGCTCTTTCAGCTTTCGAAAAGCTTCTTCGCATTTGACAGACCATTCGAACCGTTGGCTTCCTCGAAGGACGTTGAAGAACGGAATGCACTTGTCCGTGGTTTTGGAGACGAAACGGCTTAAGGCGGCTATCCGCTCGGTCAGACTTTGCACGTCCTTATGCTTCCAGGGAGAGGGCATATCAACCAGTGCCTTGATCTTATCTGGATTGGCTTCTATTCCCCGGAAGCTCACTATGAAGCCCAGGAACTTCCCGGAGGCCATGCCAAAAGTGTATTTCTTGGGATTTAGCTTCATCCCGTACTTCCGAATGACTGCAAAAGCTTCGGCCAGGTCGTCCGAATGCTTCGCGGATGTCTTGGACTTGACCAGCATATCGTCGATATAGACTTCCATGTTTCGCCCCAGCTAGGCCCGGAACATTCGATTGACGAGCCTTTGATAGGTTGCCCCGGCATTTTTCAGCCCGAAGGGCATGACGATGTAGCAGTATATCCCTTTGTCGGTTTGGAAACTAGTGTGCTCTTGATCTGCCACATGCATGGAAATATGATTGTTGCTGGAGTAAGTGTCCATGAAGCTTAAGATATCATACCCAGATATCGCATCCACCATTTGGTCGATCTGGGGAAGCGGGAAACAATCCTTCGGACAAGCCTTGTTGAGATCCGTGAAATCGATGCACGTTCTCCATGTTCCGTTCGGTTTCAGTACTAGAACAAGGTTGGCCAGCCACACAGGGTATACAACCTCGCGTATGAAGTTGATTGATGACAGCTTCTCTACTTCCAGCTTTAAGGCCTCGGCCCTCTCCGTTCCCAAGGGCCTACGTTTTTGGCGGACCGGGGTTGCGTTCGGGTCGATATTCAACGCGTGGCAGATGATGTTGCAGTCGATCCCCGTCATATCCGAGTGAGACCAGGCCAGAATATCCTGGTTCTCCTTAACTTGGGCAATTATGGCGGCCCGGACCTCTGTCGGCAGATTATTCCCGACTTGGATGACTCTGGCTGGATCGGTGTTACTAATGCAAACCTCCTCAATCTTGTCCATGGGCTCCAAGACGCAGTCGTCTCTTATCCTCGGGTCCAGTTCATCTTCTTCCCAGATCACTCTCTCAGCAAGGGGGGGAGGAATCGGGTCGATGAAGTCCTCAAAGGGTTCGTCCCGGACCATGTATATTGGTCGGGCGGACACGTGGTAGCACTTTCGGGCGCTCTTCTGATCTCCCCGAACAGTCCCCACCCCTCCGTTGTCGCAAGGGAACTTCATGCAAAGATGATGGATGGAGGTGATCGCCCTGAACTCTACTAATGCGGGCCGGCCGAAAATGACATTATAAGCAGTGGAGCAATCCACCACTACGAAGGTGCAGAGCTTGAATGAGTGCTGCAACTCACTCCCCAACGTTACGGGCAACTGGATCTTCCCCATGGGGAGTAACGCATCTCCGTTGAAGCCGTAGATCTGGGTTGGGCACGATGCCAGATCCGCTTCAGTCAAGCCAATCGCGGTGAAGGCGGGCTTTAACAAGATGTTGATGGAGTTCCCATCGTCTACCAGCACGCGGGACACCAACTTGTTGGCGATCTGTGCGTCTATGACCAGCGGGTCATGGTATGGGAAATGGACGTTGCAGGCGTCGTCCTCCGTGAAGGTGATAGGGGGCCCCTTGAGGGGTTTGCGTCGTTGGACCCTGTGCATACCCTCCCGGAGGCGGGTATGCTCTGGGCGCACCCTGGACCACGGGTTGTCTGGGACTTGCTGATAGGCCCGGGACTCCCACGGGCATCTTGACCCACTGGTGGAGATGCCCCAGCTTGATAAGATTCTCGATCTCATCCTTGAGCTACCAAAACTCTTTGGTCGTGTGGCCCACATCCTTATGGTAGGCGCACCTTTTGTTGGTACCCCTCGGATTTCTCCCCCCTTTGAACATGGGGCTAGGCTTCCAGTAGTGAACTGCCCTTTCTGTGGCCAGGAAGATGTTCTCCCTAGTGTCCACTAGATTGGTGTATTCTGAATATTGGGGCTTGTAGCCCCTTTTTACTTTCTTAGCCGTCTTAGACCGATTTTGGCCTTTGCCAGATCTCTTCCCCTGGGAGGGGTTTACGCTTGCCTCTGTTACTCCCACCTGCGACTACTGGGCCCCGACGGGGGCAACGCTGTGACCCACTGGCGCGGCTCCATACTCGGAAAAGTGGACGGACTGGACTGGGGCATACCCTGAAGAGGCAAGACCATACACCGTAGGGGTGTAGGTAACCCCAGGCGTAACGGCCGATCCCGTGGTGATCGGGGGTGTGACGTAGGACTGCGCCGAGAATTGCACCCCGTACCCCGGGAACACTTGGGCACCAGGCTGTGGCGCTGGAGGCCATCCGAAAGCCTGGATCTGAGCCTCTTCCCAGTTGATAAATCCTTGGGCCCTCCTTATGAATTCTTCTAGGGTAGGCGCCTTGCTACGCTACATGTCATCCCAGAGAGGGGACCCGGCCCGGATCCCGGACTGCAATGCCACTAGGCGCTGCCCATCGTCCACCTTAGTCTTGGAGGCTTCTTTAGTGAAACGTTGGATGTAGGCCCTCAGTGTCTCCGCGGGGAGCTCTTTAATATTGGCGAGGGCGCTGATTTGTATATCCATCCTCATGGCGGCCACGAACTGCTTGCGAAACACGGACTGCAGCCCTGACCAGGATTGGATGGATCCTGGCTTAAGTCTCTTCCACAACTCCTCGGCGGGACCACCTAGAGTGATTGAAAAACAGAGGCACTTGCCGTCATCACTAACGTGGGCCACGGTCATAAGCTGGTTGTACCAGCACAGATGATCCTTGGGGTCGGTGTTTCTAGTATAGGCAGTGAGGCTCGACATCTTGAACCCCTTGGGGAGCACAGCGTCCAAGATGTGCCTCGCACAGGGCTCTTTGTCCTCTTCATCGGAGTCAGTATCCGCTCCTTCCTGCTTGCGGACCAAACAGTCCGTGCCCTTTTTCAAAGCGGCCAGCTGCTCCATGAGTTGCTTGGCCATGCCATCCTCTAGGGGGGATTATTTCGTTCCTTCTGTCATTGATGTTGTTCCTAAGGTCGCCACCTCGGGGAAGGATCTTTCCCTTACGGGCCCGCTCTTTCCGGCAGTTCAGTCCGTCGCGTAGGTCTGTCCGGGACGTATCATTCCCTGAACTAAGGGCATGACGCTCTTCGCTACGTGGGTGTTCCAGGTGATTTTTGTTTACCGAGGCACTGGGATCCAAAGACCTTTCCCGTCCATCTCGCTCTGGGGCGTGCCGCGACCGCGCATCTCGTGGCCGCGTCCCCTGCGGATTGGTCGGGTGGCCCTGTCCTGGGACGGGCCGGACCTTCTCTTTCCTAGGGAGTGGCTGGGAACGGGTCCTGACTTTTGTGACGGGGATGTCTTTCTTTCGGGTCTTTCCCCCGACCTTCTTTTTCTCCCGGTCCGGGTTTCCTGGGACTGGCTCAGGAAATTGTTCCGGGGGAGGGGCCGACCTCGTGTCTTCGGGGACTCTGGCTCTGGCTTGCGGAGCGGGCTGTTGCGCTCCCGGAAGCGGGCCAGCTGGGCGATTGGTCGCCGAACCCTGCGCAGCTATGAATGCCTGTAGGGCTTGGAGGGACTCTTGCATCCGCTGATGCGCCTCTGCCTGCTCAGCAATCCTGGCCTCCTGGTCCAGGACTTGCTGCCTCAATCTAGTCACCTCCAGGTCCCGCTGGTTGGGATCTCCTCCTGGGATCTCGGGATCCGCAGCTTTGTCGTGGTATTCCCCCTTGTTCCCTTCCTCTTCATAATATTCCTCCTCGATCCCTTCCTCTTCACAATCTATTCCACCCTCATAGTCTTATGACTCGCCAAGGTGAGACGTCTGAGGAGGAGCGTTCTCAGGCAGATTTTGAGGAAGAGGCTGGGAAGGCAGTGGCTCTCCATTGCCCTGCTCTGGGTTAGTAGGGTCGAAAGTTGTGTGTCTTGTATTCACCATTGTATTAGAGGATTGGTGTTAGCACTAGCTTTCTCAGGATCTCAATGAAAGCACCAAAATGTTTATCGAGATTTTCGGAAACTATCTTAATAAAAAGTAAGTGAGATTAATGATATGGAATTTAGAAGATATAAACAAGATTTTTACGTGGTTGGGCCGTTAATGAGCCTTAGTCCATGAGACAGTTGTATTAGAGCTTGGAAAATCTTTTACAATGGAGTTTCTCTCTATGTTTTAACAGAGTAACTGTATACAAGCCAAAGAGAGGTCCTTTCTCCAGTGCTCTGTCACCTGTATTTATAGGCTCATAGGAGCACTGGGCTTGGGCCGGGCATGACCCGGGCCCAACTAGGATATAAATACCCTTGGCTTCTCTGTCGGAAGCCCAATACAAAGGATAAAATTACAAAATTATAAGAATGATCAAAGCCCACTGGGGCAGCCCATGGCCTATATTTCGCCCGTCAAAAAGTGAGGCTTTTGGTCTGGGCATTCTGAGTTACGAGGAAAATTCAGGGGACAAAATCAGTCAGTGTAGTTGCAGCGCAGGTCTGAACTAGCGGCATGAAATCCCGAGGTGGCCTTTTCCGCAGGTGAAAATTGGGGACAACCCCTACGCGTCATGGGGCGGCTTCAGGGTCACGGATGCCTTTTCCTACCAACCTGGAGGACTTGTCCCGGGTTCGTTTACCTCTGTCCCTCTTCGTTTACCGTAGGCTCGGATCGTTTACCAAGCTCCGGGACTGTTTGCATACACTTCGACCGTAACCCCAAATAGCTATACGTCTCCCGGATGATTGCCCCAGATCATCTTTCCTGGACACCGTCTGGGTCTGGACCCACACTTGGGCCGTCGTTCCCGGTCATTCCCTGCCAAGCGGGCCTGGGCTGGGCCCAAACCCAACTGCCCAGACAGTGGGCCTGGACCACCGTCTCGGGCCCAAGGCAGGAAATGGGCATAACATACATATATAGATATATTAAATAACACAAAAAATGAATAGATATTATTTCTCATAGCCTATCAAGTGTCCTTGAATCTTTTCCTATAAATAAACGATCATTCTATCCATTCTGAAAGCTCACACATTATCCTTCCAAGAAAATCCTCAAACACACAAGGACATGTGTGGGCATGTAGGATTCAAATGTTGATTTAGAATTCTCTAGATGCACTCAGCACATGAGATCTATAGAGGTTTGAGAAGAGAAGGCTATAGAAATTTCTAGAATTTCACGTATAGAAAATTCTATCGTTTCTTTTCATAGTCTGACAATAAATGAAACTTATTAAAATTATTCTTCAAAAGAACCGATTCTTTTTAGATTTATAAAGATAATTAAATAATTTAAGTAATCTTTATTTTAATAAAATAAAATTGATTAGTTACAAATTATTTAATTTAAGTCATATTTAAAAAATAATAATTAAATAATCAAATTAATTTGAAATTGAAAATTCAAATCCCATGGATAGGAATCTCGAAGAGTGGCACCACACACTCACTGTGCGGTGAGTGTGGCGTGAGCCATTCTTTCTCGTTCCCTGATTTTATCATTTGTTTGTCTAATTAATATTTAAGATAATATATTTATCCCAAAATAAATATTAGTTAATTCAAAATTAACTTTATCTTAAAGTATCAATTTTAAATAAATAAATATCTTAGAATAAGATAATTATTAATCTTACTTTATATTAATCCAAACATGATTAATATTTATTTTAACATATAGTTTTTAAAAAAAAACTATATAGTTAAATAATTAATTAATTCACAATTAATCAATTGCCAAAAATTATCACATAATTATTTCCTTGCCCCGGAAAATCAATTCCTTTGCAATTTAGCCATTCTCTCTACAAATATACCTTATGGCATCCTTACCCTTGATAGTGTAGGACAGATGTGACTTGGGACCATGGACCTATAATACTAAGCTCCCATAAATAAGATTATTAATTAAACTCTTTAATCTATTAATGTTATTTATTAGTTACATGATAACTCCACTATAAATATGGAGTTGCACTCTAAGTATTTATAGAATTATATATATGGACTTTTCTTTAAAGTTCATCGATATAATCAATAAATGTAGTTTTGTCCTCCAATTATTGGTTCGTTAATTAGATCTGGTCAAAATTACTGTTTTACCCTTCTAAATACCTCTTATTCCTTAAATACCATTAATTTACTAGCAAATAATTAATCTATAATCAAATTATAGATTTGAGCTCAATAACTATTCACATTGGTCCTAAACATCTAACTCGAGGAGTATGATTAGCTTGCGGAAGCATGACTATGACGCACAGTGAAGCCCCAAAAGACTCAGAGATTCCTTATATGCCTAATAAATGACCAGATTTTATTATGTATTTATGACACTATATAACAGATATAGAATTAATAGGCAATCATGTAATTATGTAAATGGGAAGTTACCCAAATTTGTCAGTTACCATATTAATGTACGGTTACCCAATATTGTCCACCATTTTTTCCCTATAAATATAAAGGGAATGGATTGTAAAAAGGACCGACATTCTGTATGTAAGAACTCTGCCAAAATTGCTTTACACAATTTTGTCTAAAAGTTCATAAAAAAATTAATAGCAGTGGCTCATGGACTATGTGGATTTTAACCACTGAACCATGTAAATTGTGTGTTTTTATATTCTTATACATTTAGTTTACAAAAAGCTTAATCTCTATGTCTTGGATTTCTAATCCCCTGGTGACAAAGTACCATGTCAAAAGATTGGTACTTTCATTGAGAGCAGATTAAGCTTGAAAATTTTCACGATATCCAACCCAGCAATCATCATGGTGGTCACTCGTTCCATGCGGGACAATGAAATGGAGCAACCTGATGGTTACAGAGGTCACCGTACGATGCTTGAAGGTACATCGACACAACGTCGCCCTAGAAAACAACATGTGAACAAGGACAATGCTTGAAGTTTCGCCTCACACCCACCGAATCCCAATCCTGGGTACTTGACTGCAATTGAAATGGCGAATGCTCAGCTAAGTAGATACCTTGCCAAGGCTAACAGGAGAATATATAAGATCATGGCTCGTCTACCTCTTCCTACAATCGACAAGAATGTCGGAAGGAGTTCTACAGATCTCGGTCCCACCGAAATAATCGGCCTAGCATAAGTCGTTCTGTCTGAACATCAATGCCAAGCTTCGTGCCTTAAGAATGGACTCCCAGGAACAACCCTCCTACTAATGACCGTAGGAATGGAAAAATGGCTGATACTCAGACAAATCGATTTGGCCATGCACGACAAGCTGAGACCACATCAAGAAGGGTAGAGGTCCCCATGAATCCACCAGCTCCTCAGCCAGCTGCTCAGGTTCCACGTAATAACTTTGTGTTGCCGCCAAGTCAAGAAATTGGAGTAGACAATGGGCATGCTAATTTGGTCTATCCAGATGGGACATGGATTGCCTCACCCATAAGGCATCCTCCATCACCTATTCGTCATCCAACACCACCACGCCCACAGAGGAATGCTCCAGAGCGCGAAAATGAAAGGAGACATTCTATACCTACAGAGGGCACACATGACTCGTGATCTCGCGCTAATAAGCTAGCTCCTCGTCCTCAACCATGAGCAGTAAGCTTTGTCGATTGTAGATATTGGACGAAGAGGCATCGTGAGGGCATGGCTGGGAATGCTCATAACGTGAATTCCCATAGACATGATAGCGATATGAGAAATCATTTCATCTCAGCTCAAACCTTGCGCACCATCTAAACACGTAGAGAGGACAATCAACTCGTTATGATGATCTAATCTATACTAATAACAGGAGAGATCCGTCTATCGTGCATGACAATGGGAACGTCCCGTCTAACCGAGCTCAAGCTTGGAAGAACAATTACCCACCAAGCACGCACAATAGGATGGGAGCGTGTAACCAGCTCCCAAATAACCTAGAGACAAAAGATCCAACCCTCGAATGACTGGCCCTAATGGAGGAACAAATGAAGAGCCTCTTGTTTGGAAAAAACATAGATGATTGTGATTCCGATAAGGAGCTCGGACCTTTTGCTCCACATATTGCAACAACTCCATATCTTGTTGGTTTCAGGATGCCGACTATGCAAACATATGACGAAACCATTAATATTTCCAACAACATTGGGACCTTCAACACTTTGATGATGTCCCACAACGTGACCCTCGACCTACGGTGTGTTATATTCCCAGCTACATTAACTAGACTAGCCAAGTTGTGGTTCAACAAGTATAATAAACACTCAATCACCTCTTGGAAAAAGTTTTCCTCTGAGTTCAAGAGACATTTTCCAGCTGCCAAAGAGGTTCGAGTGGAGGCCGACTCACTGGCCAACAGTAGGCAACAACCCGGTGAGTCCCTGAAGGCCTTCCTCAACCGGTTTACTAATGTTTTGGCCCGAGCTAGACACAGTGATGAAATTTCCAAGATCATGGACATGTGAACATGAGTCACTGTAGGAGGAAGTTTATGGAAGGAGATCCAAAGGAAAGGAGTGAAAAGTGTAGATGAATTCTTGGCTCGAGCTCAAGAGTGGATAAGCCTAGAAGAGGCAGAATTTGCTGTCACAAGAACCAGCCAGACCCTCGTTCAGCCTGCTGGAGTGGGGGAAGATGTCGCAGCTACGGCTGAGCGTGCTACCCAGAATAACCAGGCCAGGGGTAATAATCGAAAAGGGAATGGTGAGAGCGATCAGAACATTTCCAAGAAAAATAAGCACGGGGAAAATTATACCTCCATCTACACCACCTATATTGATTTAACAAATACACGAGAGCGTATTTATTTAGCTAATTCTACTCCCCTTCCATGGAAGAAGATCGAGCCCATGAAGCATCAAAGGGAGAAAATAGATCTAGCTAAGTTCAGCCTGTATCACAATGACATCGGCCACAACATTGACAATTGTCATCAACTAAAATATGAGATTGAGACTCTTATTCGGGTTGGACTGTTAGCCCAATAAACTCAGAACAAGGTAGCTCCTAATCAACAGGAAGGGCAGAGCTCTCAGCCGGCTCCGGATAACAAGTTCAATCCAGCACAATTAGCTCAGGGAAATCAAAACACCCCCTATTGAAGGAGGGGACATAGCCACCATTGTAGGCAGACCTCATCTGCTAGGAACGAGCTGTGGAGCCCAGAAGAGATATATTCAGGTGCTAAAAATGCATGATGGCACTGAGTTTGTCCCGAAGCAAAGGTTATCTAAACAACAACGATTGGATAAACAACCAATCATTTTTATGGAAGAAGACACTAGCCATGTCCAATTCCCTCATAATGATCCACTGGTGATAACTATTCAGCTTGCCAACTGGAGGGTGCACTGAATACTGATTGACAATGGGAGCTCCATGAATGTGCTATTCAGGTCCACTCTTGAAAAGATGGGGCTATATGTAGCTGATCTCAAGGCGACCTCTATGACACTATGGATTTTCAGAAGAGGGGATGGCAGCCATAGGAACAATCGAGCTTAGAGTAATATTCGATGAGGAAACACGAGTCATCGCCAAGATGCTCGAGTTCGTAGTAATTTACTATCTGGCCACCTACAATGTAATATTGGGGAGATTTGCACTGATGGCGTTTGATGCTATAACTTCAGTTCGCCATTTGTCCATGAAATTCCCATCGTCCTCTGGGATATGTACCATGAGGGGAGATCAACTCGCTGACAAGGAATGCTATAGCATTACCATGAAGGGAAAATCACAACCTGGGCAACAAGCCATGGTAATAACCAAGGAGAATGAGGAACCTCAGGCAATGGTAGTTCCCAAAGAGGTGGAAGAACCTCAGGAAATCAGAAACGAGGTCGCCCAACCTGAAGAAATTGATATAAGATTAGGCAAAGACAGGTCTGAGCTCCAGGCTTTGGTGTAGCAAGAGGAAATCATTCTTGACATAGAAGAACCTTTGAAAGTGGTAAAGGTTGGGAAAAAACTCGGAGCCAAAAGAAAGAAGGAATTGGTCGAGTTTTTAACAAGAAATCTTGACGTCTTTTCCTAGTCGCGTGTTCATTAGGGAGGCTAAATATCTGACCCGGATAGCCAACCCCATTTTGGTCCGGAAGCCCAACGAAAAGTGGAGGACCTACATTGATTTCTCTGACCTCAACAAGGCATGTCCTAAATATTGTTTCCCATTACTGAGAATAGATCAGCTAGTTGATGCCACAATAGGCCATGAGATCATGTCCTTCATGGACGTGTATTCTAAATATAATCAGATCATGATGAACTCTGCAGACCAAGAGCACACCGGCTTCATGACCGAACATAAAGTATAATGCTACAAGGTCATGTCGTTCAGGCTAAAGAATGTTGGTGGAACATATCAAAGGTTAGTCAATAAGATGTTCGTTCACCAGATCGGGAAAAAGATGGAGGTGTATGTTGATGACATGCTTGTCATGTCAAAGACTGCCAATGACCATGTATCCGATCTGGAAAAATGTTTTGGTGTGCTAAAAAAATACAACATGAAGCTGAACCCCCAGAAATGTACCTTTGGGGTTTCATTGGGGAAGTTCTTAGGCTTCAAAGTCAACGCAAGTGGAATCGAAGAGAATCTCAAGAAGATCAGATCGCTATTAGAAATGCCTTCACCAAGGTCACAAAAAGATGTACAAAACTTATTTGGAAAGGTCGCTGCCTTGAACCAATTCGTATGAAAATCCATAAACAAATGTCTTCCCTTCTACAACTTTCTTTGGGGAAATAGACGATTTGAATGGACAGAAGAATGCGAATAGGCATTTTAGGATTTGAAGACTCATCTGGTTAAGCCCCTCATGTTATCAAAACTAGTTGTTGGGTAATGTTTATACTTATACCTAGCAGTAACAGAAAATGTGGTCATGGCTGTGTTAGATCGAAAGGAAAACCGAACACATAAACTAGTGTATTATGTAAGCAAAGAGGCTTCTGGGAGTTGAATCCAGACATCCTCTGATTAAAAAACTCACGTTCTATTTGATCCTGGCCTCGAGAAAACTCAGGCCATATTTTCAGTCCCACATTGTACACGTCTTAACCGATAAACCTTTAAGGCAGGTCTTGCAAAAACTTGAGACATCGGGACATTTATTAATGTGGGCCATTGAACTCAGTCAGTTTGATATATTATACAAACCACGAACAATAATCAAAGGCCAAGTGCTCGCTGACTTCGTGGCTGAATATACAGGGTTCGAGGATGAGGATGAGAGAACCTGTACAATAGTTGTGGAAACTCTTCGTTGATAGATCGTCAAACAAGGATAGGTCTGGGGTTGGATTAACTTTAATTTCACCAGAAGGACAGTCTGAGAGAATGATTCAGGTATTGGAAGACATGCTCAGAGCGTGTGTGATAGACTTTGAGGGGTCTTGGAGTAAGTATCTCCCGTTGATTGAGTTTTCGTACAACAACAGTTATAAATCAACGATTGGAGTAGCTCCATACGAGTTGTTATATGGGAGGAGGTGTAGACCGCCCATCCATTGGGATGAGATGGCTGAGAGGAAGTATCTGGGACCAGACATGGTTAAGAGGACTAATGAGGCTATTGAGAAGATTCGAGCTCGAATGCTCGCTTCGCAGAGCAGGCAGAAAAGCTACGCTGATCCTAAGCGTAGGGATGTGGAGTTTTAGGTGTGGGACCACGTGTTTCTGCGAGTCTCACCACTGCCAGGGGTAAGAAAGTTTGGGAA
Source organism: Humulus lupulus (assembly GCF_963169125.1). Lineage (NCBI taxonomy): Eukaryota > Viridiplantae > Streptophyta > Magnoliopsida > Rosales > Cannabaceae > Humulus > Humulus lupulus. The sequence goes on along the minus strand of NC_084802.1, from coordinate 232,007,495 downwards.
AAAGGGAAAGCTGAGCCCTAGATTTATTGGACCTTTAGAGATCTAGGAGAGGATCAGACAGGTGGCCTATAGATTGGCATTGCCACCGTCGTTGTCGGGAGTTCATGATGTATTCCACAATTCTATGCTTTGGAAGTACGTCTCAGATACGACTCACGTGTTGAAGTATGTGGACTTAGAGCTGCAGATAGATTTGTCTTATGAGGAGCGACCGGTTCAGGTCTTAGACAGAAAAGACAAGGTTCTACGGAACAAGACGATTCCTCTAGTTAAAGTATTGTGGAGGAATAGCAGGGTCGAGGAAGCGACATGGGAGCTTGAGTCAGTGAAGCGGGATCAGTATCCCGAGTTATTCAGGTAAATTTTGAGGATGAAATTCTTAGTAGGAGGGGATAGTTGTAACGACCCAAAATTGCTAATAAGGCTTAAGGGCCTTGATTAGCGTGTCGGGAGGGAATAATTGGTGTATGTGTGATTTAATGATTTAATGCATGATTATGTGGCATACATGGTTAACATGATTACATGACTATGTGACATGCATGTTTGTGAGTATTAGATAGTCATGTGGGCTGTTTTCAGCTTATAAGGGCATATTTGTAATTTTGGCTTGTTGAGGGTATAAATGTTATTATATGTGATAAATTGTTGAGACCGCATTATTATGTGGATATATTAGCAGCATATGGCTCGAGACGGTCCTACTGAGCGGATTGGCAAAATAGTCACAGCGGGGTTTAATACCTGGCTCGGGGAAGCCTCGGGGTATTTGGAAGGTAATTTGGAGAATATCTTGGGCATTATTGGATATTGAATAAATGTTTAGTAATTAATTGGATGACAGGATTGGTTGGTAAATATTAGGAACATTCGAGGAATTAGCAGGAACTGGGGGAAAATGACTAACTTACCCTTTAGTATCCTTAGAAGATTAGTAAGTTTAGGAGGGTAATAAGGTATTTTGTTTGGAAACTAAGGGATATACCCAGAAATTTAGGAAGTAGAGGTAATTAGAAACTAAAGGAAGGTTCAGCTCTTTCACTCATCTCTCTCTCATGATTTTTCTCTTTCACTCTCCCTTGTGAAACATAGTGAAGCTTGAAGATTGAGGAGATGTCAAGCTAGGTGTTTTGCTGAGTTTTAGCTAAGAAACTTTTGGGAACCAAACTTTGGAATTGAGGGCTTGAAGCTAAGGGAAAAACAGACAGAAATTTGGGTGATCAAGCTGGGAATACTCAGAGAAATTGTGAAGAAATTTGGTGGCCACTTAAGGTAAGGATTCTGGTCAGAATCTCTGAATTTTGTTGAAACTATGTTTAGGATTAAGGTTGCTTAAGGTCTGGTTTTGTTAGTTGGTTCTGAGTTGAATTTGGGTGCTAGTGAGAGTGTCAATTGCTACTAAATTGGGGTATTGATTCTAGTTTAATATTAGGAGTTTTATGTTTAAAGTATGTGATTTGATCTTGAACTCGTGGTTGGGTTTGGTTCTAATTGGGAGGCTTATTGGATTTGAGTTTTGAGGGAAATTGGCTGGAAAAGGTTGGAGAGAACCCAGAATTTTTGGGTTCGAAGAGGTCACGCTGCGACCCAGCTCTAGGGCACCGCAACACGTGTGCTCAGAAGGGCCTGGCTTGGCCTCTGACTTGGGGGCGCGCTGTGACCCTAAGGGGCAAGTCGTGGCCCACCTCCCCTTTGGCTTGGGTCCTTGCTCTCTGACTTGGGGACAAGTCGCAACCCACTAAGCCAAGTCGCAACCCGCCTGGGGATTTTAGCCTTAGAATTGTTTCTATAATTGGTAAGGCTCAGGGGTTCGAACCTAGCCCCTTGGGATAATTTCTACTACCCGGTTTAGTAGAAATTGAGGTCCCAAAGGCTAGTTTATGTCTCCTAAGTATTTATTTATATTGGAAGTTAACAATTACCCATTGGACATTGTGACTAGGTTTATCGCCAAGGCTCAGGGTTGAGGATCGTGCTCGGAACCATTTCATTTTCTCCGTTCGGAATAAAAGGTAAGAAAACTGCACCCTTGAATGGTTGTAATGGGACTGAGTTTCCCAGTACCTGAACATGTTTATTGTATGGCTAAATGAATGATTTGGCATATGAAAATGAACGACCTAAGAGAGCCGGGGGCTGATAATTTGCGCAGAGGACGTGGCTTGGCTGTTGTGCACCGAGGTCAGCTAGATAAACACTGGACTCGACCTAAGCGAGTCGGAGTCAGTGGATTAAATAGAGGGTGCGGCATAAGGGCGTCGACCCTGAGTATTGCATATTGATTGAGATGAATTGTTGAATATAAATGTTTACTAATGTTAGCTTGATGTTATGGCTTGTTGAATATCTGCCTAACTATCTGGTGAACAAATTGATTATCATCATAGGTTATGTATTATTGCTATGGTTTTCTTGTTGGGCCTTGGCTTACAGGTGCTACGTGGTGCAGGTAAAGGCAAAGGTAAGCTGAACCAACCATGAGTTGGAGAGCTCTGGGGATGAGGTGTACATTGTCAGCTGCTCGTCCATCACGGCCGAGGGACAGTACAGGGACAAAAGCCTAAAACTTGTGTTTTTCCATTAGAGTGGTAACTGATTGTATATAACTTTTGAGAGTTTGTAAATTGTCTTTTAAACCCTGTTTTTGGGATCCCATGTACCAAACATCTATTTTAATGAAAACTAACTGTTTATGATCAAAATATTTTAACCCTAACCTGATTATGACTTTAGGATCACATTTTCATTCAAATAACTTGATTAGCAAGTCTTGCACTATTTCAAATACACAGTGTAACAGTCTTGGTTATCCAGGGCGTTACAAATAATATTGGATCTTCATGATAAATGACATATATAATTGAATACAAATATGATTGAAAAATATTAACTTAATTTAATTAACAATAACCATTCATACAGAAATGCACTTTAAGGGCACAAATCCCAACATGTGACATAAAACTCATAACAACCTCGAGCTTGTACATTCATTGGTTTGCAAATGTCTATGTCAATTAACTATAGAGGTTCTTTGGCTCTAACATATTTAGAGGAGAAATGTCTTTTGGTCGTTTTTCCTTCTAAATAAGATTCACAAACCAATAGAGTTCCGACCTTTAACTCACATAGAGGCCCATCCTTAATAGTCTATGATTCCTATCTAAGATAATATGACCTAGTCTTAGGTGCCAAAGATACGTATTGTTGAGATACTCTTTGTCATTTTTTCTTTGGTTGTTTAGATGAGAACATTTTAGTATTTAGTAGTGAAGATGTTACACCTGAATTTCGAGAATAAAATAAATATCCTTGAAATGTAGGCTCGACAAAGTTAAGCTCGTATCTACAAATGTTAGTAGTACACTTGTACAAATTGTCAAGAGGTTCTAGATTTGTTATTAGCACTCGAGCATGAGTCGCATTGTTCAAGCCTGAATTGCAGGCTCGAAGATACCAAACTTCTCCGAGGAACGTACTCGACCAAATTACTGGATGAGGAGGAGGTTATAACTAGAACGATGAGATCGAAGCTTGGCCAGTCTCGAAAGCATGTCAGCACAACAATCGAGCTCAGTGACGGATTTGGCACGCGGAAAGACTGTTAGGAGATCCTTATTTCATAGGGATTTGTTATTATCATATATTAAATCCTTATTGTTATGGGATATTATGTAATTTACACATTTATTATATTTATTTCAAATTTATTTGATTGATTGCAACTTCCCTGAATTAGAGGGAGATATTCTCACAACTAGGACTATAAATAGCTTGGAGTATTTCATTTGTATTGATGCACAAATTTTACTAGAGACTGCTCAGCCAAATTGCTTTCATCCAAAGCTTTGAGAGAGTAGTGATAATAACAGTGACTCGTGGACTAGGCAGATTTTAACTACCGAACCACGTAAAATACTTCTAAATCCTTCTACTTTTTATATATTCTTGTTTAGTGCTCTTCATATTTAAGTTGACAAAAAAAGATGTCAACAATTTGGTGCTTTCATTGAGAGCATTAAGCTAATCAGTGTATTTTTTAATCAAAAACCTCCTGCATATCATTAATGGCCGTCGCGAATAACCTCGGAACTGATGGGCGACCATTACCACAAATCCCTGAGGAGCGAATTGCTCAGACTGAGAACTACCCATGGAGGCCTGGGAAGCAACCCATGGTAGATCAGAGCCTCGATGAGGGGAGTGCATCAACAGCCTCCAGGGGCAACCTGCTGAAACCCTTAGACCCGATGAAGATCTGTATTATAATCCTAAAAGGTACATACCAATCGTGGAATTGGAGAATCGAAGATTGCGCCAATAGCTGGCCGAAGCTACATGGTGAAACGAGGAGTTGGCTAGGCAAATCGTTAAAGTATAGGCACTGCCCCAAAGGACTAGAGGACGATAGACACTGCCCTAAAGGACCAGAGGACAACCCCGAGGGAGTTTGACTTCAAAAATGGCTGAGCAAAGGGCCCAACAAGCCCACTGAGGCCTAGATCAAATAACAACAATGGTCATCCTGGGGGAAACACTCAAAATGCTGCTAGGGGAAATCCTATGGGAAGTGCAACTGCTGGAACTGGGAATAATCGAGCACCTTTAGTAGCTCAGAATGAAAACCCTGAATCTTCCAGGAACAACTCAGAGCTTGTCCATGCCAATTTTGTGCCTTCCAGACCCAATAATGGAAGGCCACCTCCATCACCAATAAGGCATTTGCCCTTGCCGATAAGACATCCCTCTCCAGCTCGAGAGGCACCCCAGCCAGCTTCCAATGGGAACCAGACATGGGAGCGGGCACCCCAGAAACCTTCTTGAAGTGGGAGCCGAGATAAAAATTATAGGGATTGACCTGGAGAAGGGGGTGAACGAAAGGCCCCACGAGAGGTTCACCGAGGACATAGGGAATCCCAGCCAATGGGAAGTCATATGTCGAGGTTGCAAACAACTGGGGTGTGGGGGCAAGCAGAAAACCCACCTCGTAACAATCGAGCCATACAATAAGAACCAGAGAGGAATGTCAACTTCCTCAATCGAAGTCTGGACCTCAGCCAGTCAGTGAGTGTTTACAACACCGAGCCCAGGATTACTGAGAATTATGAGAGTGATTACCCTGATCTTTAAGATCATTTGAATCAAAACTGGAGGCAGACTAACCCGTCAAACTTAGATTTATGAATGCATTTAAATAACCAAAAAGAGCATTCGCAGCGAGTACATGGGAATCAGTATAATCCTGTACTGGGCTAGGAGCTGGAGTTTTTGCAAACAATAACCAGCTACCACAAATGAACGCTCAACCTCCGGTGGACATGGTCCAAGAAAGGATCAACCAACTTGAAAAAGCATTTAGGCTCCTTCAAGAAGAAAGAAATAAGGACAAGGATGACGAATCCATTTCCTTATGGATTCAAGATATCCCATGTGGCACCCTTTGATGGGACTTCAAAGCCATAGAGTAACCTGATTACATTTAACACAATAATGCGAGCCAACAACGTTGGATATGAGCTTAGGTGCATGCTCTTTCCAATTACACTCACGGGACCAACGAAAAACTGGTTTAACAAGTTCCGTAGGCACTCGATCTCATCTTTGGAACAACTGACTAAAGATTTCAAGAAGCAATTCAAGGCCATGGTGGGTGTCAAGCCCGAGGCCTTGACATTGACTAATGTTAGATAACACCTGGGAGAATCATTAAAAAGTCACCTGGCGAGATTCAACATAGAAGTGACACGATCTCGAAATGTGGATGACAATGGTCATCTCATGGCAGTACGAGCTTGAGTATTTCCAGGGAGTCCCCTTTGGGATGACATGCAAAGGAAACCCATGAGGACAATAACCGAGTTCAATAACCGGGCTCAGAGATTCATCAATGTAGAAGATGGGAGGTCAGCATTAAAATTGACTCCTCCGCCCATTATAACTACAACGACGAACGTCAACTCAACCTTGACCTCGGCTACGTCCTCAACGTCGCGGCCCTTAGAAGATAACCCTTCAATTAGGAAGAAAAATGAAGGGAATAACTTGGAGGCGGACGGGGGCAAAAAGAAAAAAGGAGATAAATACTTCTCCGTATACACAGTTTATACCGAGCTTACAAATACTCGGGAGAACATTTTTATCGCAAATGAGAACCAAGTTCCATTCAGACGACCTAATCCAATGCAAAATTAGAAGTCTAAAAGGGATACCAATAAATTCGACAAATTTTATAGGGACATCGGTCATACCACTGATGAATGCAGACAACTGAAAGACGAGATCGAAGGTTTGATCTCGAGAGGATACTTTGGGTAATATGTTAGAAATAGGAATCCAACCCAAGCTTTGGCTGGATAGAGGGAAGCTCCTACATAGGGTGCCCAACAAAATACGACCCCACGCACAAGGGAGGATGACCAACCTCCACAGATCGATGTGGAGGATGTATTAACCATTGCCGGAGGATCGCATATCGCTGGGTCGGGCATAAATGCCAAGAAAAGATATGTCAACTAGCTCAAGACGAGGGACAGATCTCCCTATGAACCTGAACCCTAAGCTCCAAAACAACAGAGGGTTGAATCTCAATCCATTACTTTCATTGAAGAACACGCCTCGCACGTCCAGTTTCCCCACAATGACCCTTTGGTCATCACATTCTAGCTCGCCAATAAAAGGGTGCGCCGATTCATGATAGTTAATGGGAGCTTCATTAACATCCTTTATAAGGCCACCTTGGAAAAGATGGGACTCTCAGTTCGAGACTTGAAAGCCTGTGCGATGATGTTGTACAAATTTTCAAGAGAAGGAATAGCCAGGACGGGATCTATCGAGCTCCTAGTGACCTTGGGAGACTATCTAATCTCAGTAACCAAGATAATGGAGTTCATAGTGGTGGACACCCCCTCGGCCTACAATGTATTGCTTGGGAGACCAGCCTTGATTTGGATGTGGGCAGTTTCATCTGTGAGGTACTTGGTCATCAAGTTCCCAACACCTAGTGGCATTGGGACGATGATGGGAGACCAGCTGGCTGCCTGAGAATGCTATAGCATCTCCATGAGGGGGAAGGTCCAAACAAGTGCACAAGCACTTGTTGTCATTCGAGAAATAAGCGGGACAGTCTTCGAAGTCGAAGAAGAGATTGAACCTAGAATAGAAGAGGATAGGGCCGCTCTCGGACCAATCACAGAGCTTGAGGACGTAGTGCTTGATGAAAAGGATACCACTAGGATGGTAAAGATAGGGAAGAACCTCCCAAAGGATGCGAGATAGCAATTAATCCGCTTCTTGAGGGAAAATCAAGATGTGTTCGCATGGTCGCATTCATAAATGATTGGGATCAACCCAAACATTATAAGCCATGCGCTCAACATTGACAAAGGATTCCCTCCAAAGAAACAAAAAAGAAGGCTCCTGGACGAAAGGCTAAAGGAAAATCAGTTTATCCAAGATGCTTTCTATCTCGATTGGATAGCCAATCATGTGTTAGTTCTGAAACCCAATGGCAAGTGGCGAACTTGCATTAATTATTCAGACCAAAACAGGGCATGTCCAAAGGATTGATTTCCCCTCCCTCGAATTGATCAACTCGTAGATGTGACTGCGGGTCACGACATCATATCATTCATGGATGCATTTCTGGATATAACCAGATAGCCATGCATGCACCTGACCAGGAACATACAAATTTTATGACAGATAAGGGTTTGTACTACTACAATGTGATGCCTTTCAGGCTTAAGAACGTAAGGGTCATATACTGGAGATTGGTGAACAGGATGTTTGCCGAGCAAATAGGGAACAACATGGAGGTTTATGTGGACAACATGCTGGTCAAATCCAAGCATAACTGTAACCTTGTTGATGATCTCGCAGAATGATTTGCTATAATCCAGAAATACAACTTGAGACTTAACCCACAGAAATGCTCATTCAGAGTACCCTCGGGAAAGTTTCCCGGATTCATTAAAAATGCTCGAGGCATAGAGGCAAACCCAGATACGATCAAGGCATTAATTGAAATGCCCTCACCTAAAAAACATAAGGATGTCCATAGTTTAATTGGAAGAATGGCGACCTTAAGTAGATTCATATCGAAATCTACGGACAGATGACTTCCGTTCTTTAATCTTTTGAGAGGGGGCAAGAAATTTGAATGGTCAAATGAATGCGAGCTTGCATTCCAAGCCTTTAAAAAGAACCTCGCCAAACCACCAATCTTATCCAAACCAGTCATAGGGGAAGTTTTATACTTATACCTCGCCACAACCGAGCATGCAATCAGCGCAGTACTTGTTCGAGAGGATAAAAAAGTACAAAACCTTGTTTACTATGTTAGTAAAAGGTTACTGGGGGCAGAGGCAAGATATCCATTAGTGGAAAATTGGCCTTGTGCTTGATACATGCATCTCTAAAGCTCTGACCTTACTTCCAGGAACATCCTATACACGTATTGACTGATCAACCTTTAAGGCAGGTATTTTCGAAACCTAAGGCATCGAGAAGACTGTTAAATGGGTGGTCAAACTTGGGCAAATCGAGATCATTTATCACCTGAGAACTACGGTCAAAGGACAAGCCTTAGCAGATTTCATAGATGAATGTATGGGAATCACCAACAAGGAAGTTATAACCCCAGCCTGTGAGCTGTAGAGACTTTACGTCGAAGGGTCTTCAAATGAGAACGGGTCGGAGGCAGGAATTATTTTGATCACTCCAATTGGGAATTGCATTCGTTAAGCCTTATGGTTTGGCTTTGAGGCATCAAATAACGAGGCTAAATACAAAGCACTATTAGCGGGAATTCGGATAACTTCCAAGTTCAAAGTGAAAGCCATTCACTGCTATAGTGACTTCCAATTGGTCGTTAACCAGGTCTTAGGAGAATATCAGGCTCGTGGCATTAAAATGGAAACTTACTTGTAGAAAGTCAAGGCATCATTTGGGAAATTAGAGTTCTATGCTATTGAACAAGTTCCATGGGAGAAAAAATCGAATTCAGATACTTTAGCCATGCTTGTCACAACCATGGAAGCTGATGCACTCGATGTGGTGTCAGTCGAGTTCCTACCAGTCCCATGCATAGCTGAGCCTGAAGAAGAGGACGTCAACATGATTGACTCGCAACCTACCTGGATGTCCCCCATAATTGACTACCTTAAAACTGGGAGCCTCCTAGCAGATTGGATTGAGGTTAGGAAACTATGTACACGATTCCAAGGTACACTATCTTGGAAGGGAGGTTGTATAGAAGAGGCTATTCTATGCCGTTGCTAAGGTGTGTAACTCCACCTGAGGCCAGAATAATTTTAGAAGAAATCCATGAAGGATTTTGCGGAGACCACACTAGGGAGCATAGTCTATCAATAAAGGTGATTTGGCAAGGATACTACTGGCCTACAGGTAAAGTGGACTTGTTCGAATGCGTCAAGCGTTGTGACAAGTGTCAGCAGTTCACTTCAATCCTGTGAGCTCCACCTACCAAGCTCACCATGACGAGCTCTCCGTCGCCATTCGCGGTATGGGGATTTGACCTCATAGGATCCTTACCAACAGGAAAAGGGGGAGTAAAATATGTTGTAGTTGTTGTTGATTACTTCACAAAGTGGATCGAGGCCGAACCTCTAGCTACTATCACCTCGAAGAAAGTTTTGGATTTCGTGGTGAAAAATATAATTTACAGATACGGGGTACCAAGGAAAATAATATCAGACAACGGGACCCAGTTCGATAGTGTATTGTTTACACATTTTTGCGAAAAGAATGGGATAATCAAAAGTTTTTACTTAGTAGCCCATCCATAAGCAAATGGCCAGGTCAAAGCAATGAACAAAACTCTGAAGAGCTCTATTAAGAAGAGGCTAGAAGAGGCTAAAGGAAAATGGCCATAAGAATTAACACAAGTCCTATGGGCCTACAGAACGACAGCTTGGACCTCAATAGGACATACCCCCTTCACCCTGGCTTACGGTTGTGAAGCTATGCTACCTATTGAGTTCGAGGCATATGACCAGACCTCCAACCAATCCCATTTCAAAGAAACTCTAGACCTAATTGAAGAAAAATGAAATCGAAGCCCAACTTAAGAATGTTGCATACCAGTGAAAGGCTACAAGATACTTCAACAAGAGTGTTCGAGACAAAAAAATTGGATTGGGAGATTTGGTGCTCAAACGCGTGTTTTTGGTCACACGAGACCCCTCGACAGGCGTGCTCAGGCCTAATTGGGAAGGACCATACCAAATCGAATCCAACATTCAACCTAGCTTTTATAAACTAGTGAGATTGAATGGAGAATTGGTACCACGAGCTTGGAATGGTGAACATCTACGACCTTATTATCAATAATGTAGGAATGATGTTTATTCATTTGTAACCCATCTTGAACTTAATTTTTGCCTTTTATCAACAAAGCACTGCTTTTTATTCAAAATTTGTGTATTTTTATTGTTGTACTTTTTGCAAGCCCTAAAAATTCAACAACCTATGATTGCAATCATAGGATATTAAGGGGGCCTAAGTGGTATACAATAAACTCAAAAGTATAACATCAATAAAAATGAAATAAAAATTAGTCAAAGTGTATGGACTATTAACCAGGCACGAATTAAACAAGTGCATGGATTATTAACCAAACACAAACTAAATGAGATTGGAATTAACCAGCAAATTCTAATTGAGATGGTTAAAAGTTTGAATTCTAGATAAACCAACAAAAATTTATAAATCGAGACAGAGCTAATTTTTTTTGCAAACAAGTTTCATCCTCGCAACCTCGAGGCCACACTCGAGGATGAGAAAGAGTTACTATAATTAAGCAATGAATAACTAGACTAATGAGGTTACACAAAAATAAGTGTTTCATAATGGAAATATGTGGTAAATTTACTATTCGATTTTTAGGATAGCGATGTCAAAAAATGTGCAATCAAATAAACTATGTATGAATACATAGAAGTTCGAACTCAAGCACGACAAGTATTTGTGTAGATAAACAAATATAGAAGTAAATACTTATGGGCATCCTCGAAATATTTCGATGATAAAAATGTGAAGTATGCGATGAAGGAAAAAATAGTTAAAGGTAGACAATATGCATAAAGATTTCAAGAAATAGATTTAAGCATAAAATATAAACTACCATTAAAATATAAAAAAAAAATTGAAACCTCGAGTTTTAATTGTCTCTACCAAAAGTTAATTACAAAGAAAAAAAAAGAGAAAAAATAAGGGACGCAACCCTTGTAGAAACATGGTTCATTCTTGACCAACAGGAGCGGAGTTAGCTTCTTCGCCTTTCTCCTCTTCACCTCCACCATCCAGGGTAGTGATAGTTACCTCCTCCTCGGCCAACCGAGTTTTCCACTTGGAGACGAACTCCTCTTCCTTGTCCAAGAGGAACGACGTGTCCATCTCAGGGTTCAGAGACCACATCTTGTACGTAGCCCGGTCTGTAACGACCCAAATTCACTAATAAGGCTTAAGGGCCTTGATTAGTGTGCCTGGAGGGCATAATGGGATTTTGCGTGTGACTTTAATGACTTTAATGCATGATTATGATTTAATGCACGTTATATGACTATTTGATTATTTGAGATGCATGACTATGTGAATTAGTATGCATGTAGACCTGATTATCTTAGAAAGAGCATAATTGTAATTTGGCCATTTTGGGCATGACTATGTTGATATCTGTGATCTGTGACTCGAGACGATCCTAAGATGAGCGGGTTAGCGGAAAAGTCAAAGCAGGAATTTATACCCGGCTTGGGTTAAGCCTGGGGAGTTTAAATGAGAATTTGGAAAATATATTGAGGTTAATCTTGATGATGAGGAATGTATATTTGGTGATTAATCAGGTATTGGGTAGCGAGCGGGAAATTATTAGGAACACTTGAGGAATTAGTGGGAATTTGGGTAATAGGACTAAAATGTCCCTACATGGGCAAAAAGGTTTAGAATTATTAGGGAGGGAATTTTGGTCTTTAGGCTTGTTAGAGAAAAGTTAAAGGGAGCTTTATACTTAGTGGAATTGGTAGAAAAAGAGTTAAGGTTGAAAAAGAAAGAAAGAAGGAAGAAAAAAGGAAAAGAGAGAAAACAGAGGGGTTTTGTTTCAAAGGAAAGGTTTGTGGTTCTCCCACCATTTCCCTTCATTTTTTCTTGGAGTTAAGCTCAGTGGAGAGCTAGGGTAGGCTGAGCATCAAGGATCGTAAGCTAGACTTGAGGATTGGCAAGGGATTAGCAAGATCACATCAGAAATTTGAGGTAAGTTCTTGGAGATTTCAGTTTTAGGGTTTGACTGGTTTGAGCTGTGTATTTAAGCTAAATAGATGGGGATTTTTGGGAAAACAGGCCAAGATTGAGAAGGAGCAAGCTAAGGAGGTCTAGGGTTCAACTCAAGGTCGAATTTCCATCCACGTTATGATTTCTAAGACCTTATGTTTGATGTTTGAATGAATTTCTGGTTTTAGGGTTCATTATGGTTGATCTTGAGTTTTGGGTTGCTTGAGCTTGGGGTATGAGTTCTTGCGATGCTTGGGATGAGTGTGAGGTGTTGATAAGTGTGTTTTTGGGTTTGGGAAAGATTTGGACAAGTTTGGGGTTGGAATGGTTGAAGGAAATCGCAGAAAACAATTTTTGGGTGTGGCCTGTCTGCAACTAGCGCTACAGTGCTAGTCATTGGGCGCTGTAGCACTAGGCCCTATTTCTGGGGGTGTGTTGTTCTACTTGTAGGGCTACAGCGCCCTCTTAAGAGCGCTGTAGCGCTGCACTGTTCACAGAAAGGGGTTTTTGGGCTTTTGTTGAGGGATTTTGACCTAGGGTTCGGGGCTCGATTTCACCACCTTGTTTTGGGGATCTAGGACTTCCCGGGGGCTCGGGATTGGTCCCGAGGCTAGGTTTTGGACTTGAGGTTTGGTAATGACTTTGACTTATGGATTTTTCTTAGGTAAGCGCTAGGGCTCGAGTAGGATCGTGCTTGAGGAGCCAGGTGATCAAAGCTATCGAATTGAAAGGTAAGAAAACCATAACACTTGAGAACAGGGCATGGGCCCACATTGTTATTGCAGGGCATGGCCCTAGATTGTATTATGTACAAATGTATAACCTTAAATGAATTATTATATGTTTGAATGATTATTTCGAAATGTACTATATGTGTGATTATAATGAAATGAACGGCTAAGGCCGAGATCGGTGAAGGCCAAGAGCGGCCTTGGGGCCGGAAGTAACACTTAGCACGTGGAGTGCTTATAGCCAGGGTGGGACCCAATGGATACATGAGTTATCCTTACGGTAAGAACCGAGACCCCAGGCTTTGGTAAGGCCTCTGGGGCGGCATGGCCGTGTTTGTTCAGTCTGATGGTTTTCCTATTTATCAGTGGATTATATGTCAGCTATATTCTATGCATATGTTATATACTGTATGAGTTTTCTTGCTGGGCTTCGGCTCACGAGTGCTCTGTGTGGCAGGTAAGAGCAAGGAGTCAGTCAACCGGCCATGAGTATGGAGAGCGTGGGGGCGGCGCGTACATGTTCGGCCTGCCCGACTGCTGTGGTTGGGGGCATTTTGTATATGGCTGTTTTAACTTATTCTTTTGATAGTTAACCTGGTGTAAATCTATTTTTGAGCTGTAAATATTTTGTAAACCTTATTTTTGGGATCCCAGATGTTTGATACTTAATGTTTTCAATGAAACTAAACATTTTCAAAGAGTACAGCCTTAAACTCTGGTTTAGTCACACTTTTGGTTTTAGAAACCTCGTAGAGTCAGTTAGTTGCACAATTTCCATTTTAAACTCACTTAGTAATGGCTCTAAGGTAGTAGGGCGTTACACAGTCGGTGGCCCAATCCTTCTTGGCCTTGAGAGCGTGCGTTTCTTCTCATCCGCATGATCTCGTAAGCGACGTTCTTCTCCTCCTTCAGGTGGTCGATCTTGGCCTTGGCAGCATCGGAATCAGTTATCTTGGTGTCGAGCTTGGCCTTAAGGTTATTAGCATCAACCTCAAAAGAACCAAGCTTAGCTTGGGAAGCTTTGAGGGCATCCTTGGCTTTGGCTTGGGCCTTCCGGGCCTTTGGGAGAGATGTTTCAGCTTGTGCTTGGGCCTCCGTGGCCTACTTGAGCAAACTCTCGACTTTGGCTTTGGCTCCCTTGGCTTCCTTTAAGTCATCCTCTGCTTGGATTTGAGCTTGGTGGGCATCGTGGACCAAGGCCTCGGCAGCAACTATTTTTGAGGAGAGAAGGGAGCTCTGGCGTATGACACCAAGAAGTGTAACGACCCAAAATCACTAATAAGGCTTAAGGGCCTTGATTAGCTTGTCGGGAGGGCATAATCAGTTTATGTGTGATTTAATGATTAAATGCATGATTATGTGACATGTATGATTATATGATTATATGGATACATGAAATTCATGTTTATGAGTATTAAATATGCATGTGGGCCCATTTTGTTATTAGAAGGGCATTTTTGTAATTTTGACCCGTTATGGGTATATTTGAATATATATGTGATATAAGTGCGAGAACACATTATTATGTGGATGTATTGGGATTATTTGGCTCGAGACAGTCCTACTGAGTGGATTGGCGAAATAGTCACGGTGGGGATTTATACCCGGCTTGGGGGAGCCTAGGGGTATTTTTGGGAATTTAGAAAATATATCGAGGATTATTAGACATTGTGTAAGTAATTGAAAATTAATTGGATGATAGGATTATCTGATAAATAATGGGAACATTTGAGAAATTAGCGGAAATTTGGGAGAATGACCACCTTACCCTTAGATTAATTATGGAACTAAGTTTTATATGGGAGGGCAAAATAGTCTTTTTTTAAAATCTAAGGATATAATCAAAATTTAGGCACTAGAGGAAACTAGAAACAGAAGGAATCAATTAAAGACTCCTTCATCTCTCTCACGTACTCTCTCTCCCTCACTCTCCCTTGTTGAACATTGAAGATAAGGTGAACAAAGGGGCATAAACTTGGGCTTTGGTTGGTGATCTTTGAAGGAATTGGAGAAGAATAAATCTGGAGTTGGAGCTGGAAAATAGGGAGGAACTCAGTCATAATTGAGGTAAGTATTGTGGTTTTCAACTTTGAATTTTACTGGGTTTGTTAAGTAGAGTTCTGAGTATTCAAGTGGTGAATTGTAGCTGATTTGGTGTGAGGTTTCTGCTGGGAAGTTGGGCCACAATTTGAGGTAAGAACCTTGCTTTAATCTCTGTGTTTTGTTGTGTAGTTTACGTTGAATTTTGAGAGCTTGAGTATGGGTTTTGGGGATTTTTTGGAGTTTTTGGGAAAAACTTGGTTAGGTTTTGTTGCCTTTGATGAGTAGAGTGTATTTATGTGGTTAATTTTGGGTTTGGAGGTTTTGAGGGATGGATTTTTGGAGATTTGGCTCGGGGAAATTCGAAGAGAAAACCTAGAATTTTGAAACTCTGGTATCAGTGCTGTAGCGCTAGGTTGGGAGCGCTACAGCGCTATGCTGCGATTTTGGGGGCGCTGTAGCGCCCAATAGGTAGCGCTACTCAACTTTCAAAACATGATTTTTGGGTACTTTTTAGGGTTTTTGCTTAGGGGCCCAGGGGACGATTTCACCACCTCGTTTGGTGGAATTAGAAGTGCCGAGAGAGAGAGATTGGTCCTGGGATTGTTCTTTGGAATTTAAACTCATGGAAGTACCATTTATGGATTGTGACTGGGTGTACGCCAGGGCTCAGAATGGGATCATACTCGAGGGTCGTTCTTATTAACCAAAGCACTCGGACCTGAGGTAAGAAAACTACACCCGTTTGTGTGGCTATGTTGGGACTAAGGTTCCTTATATTTGAATACAAATGTTGTATGATTATGATATGCCATGTGAGCATGAAATAAATGCCCTAAGAGTGTCGGAACTAATATTTGCGAACAGGACGTAACTCGGCCACTAGGAGCTGAGGTTAGCTAAAGAATCACTGAGATCGGCTTAAGCGAGCTGGAGTCAGTGGGTTAAATAGAGGGTGCGGCCTAAGGGCGTCGAATCTGATTATTGTATGATGAGTATTGTTATGTTTACAATTGTTAATTTGTTGCTTATAGTTTGATAAATACTGGATGAATGACTTATGAATAAATTGATTGTCCTCTCTGATTAGATGACCGTTGTGACATGCTGAATAATTTGTTAACTATGGGCCTTGGCTCACGGGAGCTATGTGGTGTAGGTAAAGGCAAGGGTAAGGTGGACCAGTCCTGAGTTGGAGAGCTCTGGGGGTGGGATGTACATAGTCAGTTGCTCGTTCGCCACAGCCGAGGGATAGTACAGGGACAGGAAAACCTAAAATGCGTATTTTGCCATTAGATTGGCTTGTGATTGTATATGACATTTGAAATTTTGTAAATTGTCATTTAAACCCTATTTTTGGGTTCCCATCTACCAAACATTTATTTAAATGAAAATTTATCTATATATGACCAAAATCTTTTAACCCTAACTTGATTATGGTTCTAGGGTCACATTTTTAACTAAACGACTTGATTAGAAAGTCTTGCACACTTATAAATACACAGTGTAACAGTCTTGGTTATCCAGGGCGCTACAAGAAGAGTCTGAAAGAGAAAACTGTAATAGTTAGAGAAATAACAAGCAACCAAGAAAATAAAAGTCAAGTAGAGCAGACTTACAGAGATCTCAAGGTCCATAATCTAATAAAAGAGAACTGTGGTGTTATCTCCCCTCAGAAATCGCCATACATTGGCATCGAGGTTGCTGCACGATTGAGCATAGGTCAACCCCTAGGTTCCCAGCCACATTTTCCAGGGGGTACTTAGGCATATGTGGTGTGACACAGAACTTTCAGACCACAATCGGAGTCAGGTATCCCACGGGTTTCGGGGTTGAAGGTTCTATGACCTTTTTGCCTTTGTCCTCAGCAGGGACTAGGCGGAGAGGAGGAGGAGGAGCATTTTTTCCTTGAAAAGATGGCACGGTAGTTGGAGGCTTGTTTGTGATTATCTTTGAGGCCGCGAGAGTGACGTCCTTGGCCACCTTCATAGTGTCAGGATTTTGGGGCTTGGGCTCGTTAGAGGCAGCTTTCGAGGTTGCCATGAGAGGGTCTTCAGCACCCCTCGCGGCCTTCAAAGGAGGGGCACCCTTCTTCAAGGTGGTGCGTCTCCACTTGCTACCTTGGGCCTTAGGTGGCAACCCAAGGATGTTGTCCAGGTCAAAATCCATATTGCCTGAAAAAAAAAAAGAAGATCAATTTTGTTGAGAAAAGAAAAACTACGCAAGTCCAATATTGAAAACCACTATGTTTTAGGAACCTAACTGGAAGAATCATTTGTGCTTGAGCTAGGGGACCAGGAAATTCCCCTATCTTCTAACGAGGCTAATGGAGTCCCCTCCATAAAAGTAGGGGACATCCTCGAAAGGTCCCTATAGTCGTTGGTCCCATACTGGACAATTATCCCATCCCAAACTTCGTTTAGACTATACATCGTTTGGTATTTCCCCAACCAGATATCAAACATATGTACCTTAAGATCTACACTTGACTAGACCATGAAATTGTTATGGGGATTGTTAAATAAAACTATAGTATTGGTTTCCTGTCTAAGCAAAGTGGTAGACCATTTAGATAGGTCGAGCACAACTTTACTTCCTTCAGAAAAGCTCATTGAGGCCTCGTCTTGTGCTTCGTTACCCGAGCACGAAGGTTTTATGGGTCAAGGTACAGGGTAGCGTGAGCTCGAATCCACATGTTTACCTCTGGTGGGAGGCTTGGCCGTTGGCACTGAAATTTCTTCCCACCTCGCATACTTGCGGATTCCCGAATTGTCTATAGACTCTCCTTCACCAAGGAGGCCACAAATCCAAAGCTTGTCCTCGTGAAAAAGGTAGTTGAGAGATTGTCGACCGTAGGGGAGCTTGAGGATTGCTTCCCTGTGGTCCTTCATGGCCTCTGTAGGCTGTGGGCGATGATAATTGGCTACAAGAAAAGATTGGATGAGCATTTCGAGCTCAAAATATAAGAAGAAATCAAAGAACCATGACAGGATACTAACGAATCAACTGGAATGAGTAAAAATGGGAGGGAGCGAGACTGTCTGTCCATAAGAATATGGTCTTGAATTTAGGAGGATGGTTGGGGATATCCTCGAACAATCGTCTCTCTTTTTGGTAACTCGACAGATAGTAAAAACCATCTCCACCATAAGCTCGGAAGGGGTTGCTCTTGAGGCAAAAGTGTTATAGAATCTCTTGTGCCGAAGGCCCATCCCACTTCATCTCATGGTATAAGGATCTAAGAGCGGCCAAGACCCTATATGAGTTGGTCTAGAGCTGGAACGGGGCAATGCCAGCACAGTCTGTGAAGCTCCAAAAGTAGTCCCTTAGGGGCAGTAACGCCCCAACTCGCATGTGCTCGCGACTCCAGGCCGCAAGCTTAACCTTCCTCTCAGGATCATCTTCGCTTGGAGCAAAGCAGCTCCTGTCGTCGGGGCTGGTAGGCTAGCACATCAGCTTGTTGGATAGCTTTAATCCATGGCAGGATAATAACACTGAAATCTTCCTTGTTGAGGTAATGGAACTATGGTAATGTTCGGCCTCGAAGGAGTTCTCCAAGGCTGGGATGGAAAGAGATTTGGGGGTTGTGTGTGAGGATGGTTGATTTGATGAACCCTCCATGAGCCTGAATGAGAGTGCACCTGGGGAGTAGGCTATGGTGACTTTAATCTTAGGATCTAGCAGAATTGGTTCAGATCAGGACACATAGAAACTTGAAGCTTCCTTCTATTTCCCTCTTCAACCTTGTCGATCTGGCGTTGAAAATGGGCTCTGATGTCCTCTCTTACGAGCTGATCCTTGTGCTCACAGATTAGCCATTGGTTTCGTGTAAATGATGATTCAGGTTGAGGAGAGCGTGGATAGTAGGGGATGGCAAGCTCGAGCCCCTATCGATTCTCTGAAGGCTGCGTCATCTAACAAGAAAGACAAAGGTCAGGGCCCATTATTAAAAAGAAAGCGGAAAAGATTAAGAACTCGATTACTTGAGTTTGTAATCTTGAGATAACAAGATCGCCTTAATCGGGCTTGTAGGATCGAAAGGGTGAGATTAACTCAAATGCCAACATCGAACTATTATAATGTTCAAGGCATCGAGAGTGTACCCATGCGAGAGTGGGGCGGTTACTGTCAGTTTAAGAGTATCTCGAATTCCTAAGAAAAGGTGGGCAGTTACCCCAAAAAGGAGATATTATCAGGATATGTGTGTTAAACCCTAATCCAGATCCCTTTTTTTTTTCTTAAGCCACACGAAACTTATAACCTAATACCCCATAACCTAAAAGGTTCCATTTTTATCTGTTTTTATTGAGATTTCTTGTTTAAAGCATGTTTATGATCAATGCAAGTCTACATAATCAAAATCTATCTATTACAAATGAGATTTCAAGAATCTGGTTGAAAACAGAAAAACGTTCTTACGTATAGAGGAAACATGTACATGAAGAAAAAAATGATGGGAGGTAAGGATCAGAGAACTTACACAATGTGGATTGTGGGAATGAGGTGATCGTCGACTAAAGAAGAGGAAGCATAAATGATCCCACTAATCCGAAAGTGGTGAGACTGTGTTGCTATTTCGGTTTGGAGAACATGTAAAGGAAAGCTCTAGTTTTTGTGTTGTCCTTTGGTTTGTATTCTCTTTTATGAAAACTAAAATGCAAAAGTTAGGGAAATGGGGAAGAAGGGAGTATATATAGGCAAGAGGAATAGTAAAGGTCGAATGAATCAAAACCCTTAATTTGGGATGAAAAATGATCTGAGGGATCACATTTGATTCAAAAAAGTTAGCAGCAAAAAGGTAATAAGAAAGGACTTGTGCAGGTAAGAGTGTATTCAAGTACTCTCGGTAAAAAATCCCTCAGTGACACATGTCCACACTCGAGTCTGGTAGATGGGCACGTGTTTCAAAAGTGAGGTTCAAAAGTTTCCTTCTTAGAGGATTCAAACTAACACTTTTGAGGGGGCAAAATGTAACACCTGAATTTCGAGAATAAAATGAATTGCCTCGAAATGTAGGCTCGGAAAAGTTAAGCTCGTATCTACAAATGTTGGCAGTACACTTATACGAATTGTCAAGAGGTTCTAGATCTGTTATTAGCACTTGAGCTTGAGTCGCATTATTCGAGCCTGAGTTGCTAGCTCGAAGACACCAACCTTCTCCGAGGAACGCACTTGACCAAATTACTAGATGAGGAAGAGGTTATAACTGGAACAATAAGCTCGAAGCTTGGCTAGTCTCGGAAGCACGTCAACACAACGATTGAGCACAGTGACGCATTTAGCATGTGGAAAGACTATTAGGAGAACCTTATTTCATATGAATTCGTTATTATCATATATTAAATCCCTATTATCATGGGATATTATGTAATTAAAGCATTTATTGTATTTATTTCAAATTTATTTGATTGATTTTAACTTCCCTGAATTAGAGGAAGATATTCTCACAATCAGGTATATAAATAGCCTGGAGTATTTCATTTGTATTGACTCACAAATTTTACTAGAGACTACTCTACCAAATTGTTTTCATCCAAAGCTTTGAGAGAGTAGTGATAATAACAGTGACTCATGGACTAGGCAGATTTTAACTGTTGAACCACGGAAAAAACCTCTGAATCCTTCTACTTTTTATATATTCTTGTTTAGTGCTCTTCATATTTAAGTTGACGAAAAACGATATCAACAGAAGACATTTTAGATCTTATAACATATAGACCTTCCTCTAGATTTCAGTGACGAACACGCGAACCATTTCTTGAAATAATAATAGAATTATTAGTAAAGGAAATAGAATAGTTTTGTTCTAAACATTTTGAAACAAAAATTAAATTCCTATTATAATGAGGAATAAAATAGATGTCTTTTAGAAATAAAAATATATTTTCAGTAAAATAAAATTTTGCTACTCTCACTGCTCTGGCTTAAACAAAAGCCCCTGTCTCCACTCTCATTATGAACTCCCCTTCTTGGAGATCTCTCCAAGAGCTAAGCATTTGCAAATGAGAACAAACATGATTATTGGACGCAGAATCAACAATCAAGGTATAACAATTATTTTCTGCTAAACAAGCCTTAGTGTCCAGCAAATTAGATTTACTTTCTTTTTGTTCTTTAACTCCTCGAGTTCCTTTTACAGTTCCTCTTATAGTACCCATCTGTATAATAGTGGGAACAATTTCCATTGTAGTTGGAGTGGACAACTTCTTTGCCCTTGCCTTTGTTAATGCTAGGCTTCTGAGTTGTGTGCTAAGTCATTGGCAATAGATTATTGTAACTTTTTCACCTTTTAATATTACCAGTTAATTTGTCATTAGCAAGAATGGACATATATGAGTATCCTCCAGTCATTGTATTACTGTAATTAAACAAAAGAAAAATAATAAATACAACTATACACTCATACACCATAAATCATAGTATTCGTACAATGAAACAAAAAATAAACATGATGCATGCTTAAAAAAATCTATTCATATAAGTACAATGATGAGATAACCAACACAAGTAAGTATCGTCGATAGGATAAGTCAAATACTTGCTAGTTAAAAAGAGACGCTCTCAATTGTTATTATATCAAAATACCTGATATCTTTATAATAAACAATTACCGTTATTTTGGTAAAAAAAATAAATCCAGCTAGGGCAGATATATTTTTTATGAGTGTAACCTACTATTTCAGGTTTCTCGACTTAAACCACGGATGTCATCGATAGGATAGATCAAACATGGAATACATCTTAAAACCATATCGCGAAGAGGTCTACCTATAAAAACCTAGCCAAAACACCTTCCGATAGGAAAGGAAAGCCATCTCGAGGCCCTGACTAGAACCAACATTTTTCAACCAATAGTAGAGACCGTAGGTTATAGTGCCTTATAACCTTCTACTTGATGGACCCAAAACGGGTATGTTTCCAATATTTATAACTCGCAAGCGCACGAATCGTATATGGAATATAGTGTTCGTGTAAGCACGAGATCGAACCCAAATGAGTTGTCTAAAATCGAAAAGAAAACTATTTTAAACCAAAATTAATAAATTCTAACCTAGTTCCAAATATTGATGAGAATTTGTAACAATAAAAATAGAATAAAAGATAATAATATAAAAATTAAAGACAATATATAAACATAAATTAATAATTGTAAAGAAGATGGTAAAATAAGATTATTAAGGATTAGAATCCACAAAATACAAGTTCAATAATATTTAAAAGTACATTGATTCCCAAGTTTTAGTGATAGTTAATATAAATCAAACTATCATTTTCTAAATAGATTTATAATTTTAAGCACAAATTATTTCTAAAAATATAGGATTTTTCTTCACTTTTCAAAATTATAATTTGAAAGCATTTAGTGTAAATCAATCTAATGAAATAACTAATAAATCAATGAACATTATTTATAAGGCAAAACATAATATTTTTGTTCTGAGCATGGATGTGTACAATTTAATGACACATCTTACACAAAGAATATTATGTATTTGCACTAATGAAGAACAAAGTTTAAATATGTGCTAACAATCCAAAATACATGATATTTAAGATGAAAGAAGATATTTGAAGAAGAAAATTCCATAAACTTTGTTGCACAAAATGGGAAATCAACATACAAAATAAACACTATCTAGTTACAAATTGTTTCATCATCACCTTAATAATCTTAAAAAGATTAGAATCACATAACTAGAATAGCAAATACAAACTAAAAATTACAAACATAAATAGGAAAATTTGGAGGAGAAACCCCCAAAATTTTCCTCTAAAAATACATAGAAAGTAACCAAAAAGAAAAAAAAGATGAAGAGAATTGAGAGGTTTTGAATGTGTAGAAATTATGGTATAGTAACCTCCCCTAAAATATGACACCCTAAATGGTCTTCAAAACTCCCTATTTATAGCCAAAATAAGTAAATTAAAATAATCAATTTAAATTAATTAAATTGATTAAATTAATTAACTTAATAATAATATGGAAAATAGGGGTAAATTATAGGGTGTAATAATGATGTTTTGGGGTAAAATATGTAGAAAGTGTGGTAAAAAGTTGCATTTTTGAATATAAGGGACAAGAGTACAAATTATGGGCTCAAGGAAAAAAATGGCATGCATGGCATGCATGGCTGGCTGATTTGTGGCAGGTGGGAGCTGGGGGAGGTACACAGCAGTGGGCCTGGCAGGCCTGGTGAGCAGCTGAGGATTGCTATTGGCAAATTGGGGCAGGCGCTGGGTGAAAGCTTGCTAGAGGCAAGGAAATGGTCCTGGTCACGTGGGGTGCTGAATATGGCTGATAAAGTATATATGCAAATTTCCTCAATTGAATGAATTGGCTGGGAGACTTGTTGGTGAGGAAGGACTTCTGGCGCATGGGGTTCATGGTATTGGGCCTTGGGCCTGCTGAAGAAAAATGCCCAATTCTTTAGCTTTTCCCCCAAAAATACCACTTTTCTCTCATTTTGCTTACTTTTTCAAGAGCAAGAACATGCAACAAATTATCTACAAAAATAAACATAAATTAAATTAAAACTAAATATTTTCAATTATAAAATAAATCAAGCTAATTCTTTGAAAATATTAACTATAACTTAATTTATATTTAACATTTAATTTCAATAATACAACATTTTTTTACCACAAACTAAACAACAATAACTCAAATAATTAACTACAATTTTTTTACAACAAAATAACTATAAAAACACACAAAAATATATAAAATCAAAATAAGACTAATAAATTCAAAATTACTTTAAAACTTAATAAATCAATTAAAATCTCAAGAATTAAGCAACAATTAACACATAAAAAGTGGTAAAATAACTCTATTTTGTAGAGTTATCACTACTACTCACTATTTTAAAAATAAAGTGATTATTTCTAATGTTTAAATATTAAATCTAAATCACTTATGTAAATCCAAATTTTAACTCTTAAAATTCTAAGATTACCAAATTTATAATAATTACTAACAATTACTAATTAATTCTAAATTATGTATTAAACTCATTAATAACCCTAAAATGTATTAAGAAAATCTAGACATGTTATTAATGTGATATTACCCAATTCAACTACTTAAATCTAATTTACATTATTTGTGTCCATTTATGGTAAAAAAAGAATTATACTACTTTTCTAACCTAGGAGAGATATTAATTATAAAAACTAACATTCATACATAGCATGCCACTGAAATGATGCAATGAGTGGCATTCCTATTCTATATAGCATGTGAAGTGATCATATCATCATGTTACCAATCATACAATATAATTAAACATTAGGGAATTGACTGTTTGAGGATTATGCCCTATTTAAAACCCAATTTCTTTGTAATCTCATTTTATTATCAATAAAAGAATAGAAATAATTTTTTTTACTTGGTCAATCACTTTGTTCAATGTTTTGTTTTCATGATTATTTGATTAATATAAACTTCTATTAAATCTCGAGCATACAACTAATCATATTTATAGTGACGTAATCACAGTGGAATATTAGTATGATTATATGTTCAAAATAAGTTAGTCCCAAGATTAGTCAGTGCACATGGTTTACATTCACATGCCAATATATGATATGATCTACTTACACATTGTAATGTTATGTTCTTTCCATAACATTAGAAAAATAGATAAGATCAGATGTATTTGTTACATTGGAATGGACTGATATTTACTTTAGATAGATAAGTAAATGTGCCGTTATGATCTAATATAGTCATATCATAAAGTTGGCCATAGGTCAATTCAATCTCAATTCTGAGTGATTAGTATTCTAAATAATTGTATTATTCAAGTCTTTTGATTTGTTCGTTGCCATCTTACCCTACGGACTAGCCCATACTTAAATCTTGGAGACTTGGTAGTATAATTGAGTGGGAATGTTAATCATAGATATTGACATCTATAACTTCTATATTAAGAAGTGAAGTGATAATTCCCTTATAGATTTGTTCAACGCGTTAAATGATTGAGTACTTATTTCTGTGATTAAAGTTCACGGAAATATCATTTACAAGGAACTTAGTGGTATTTAAGGATAAAATACAACGAGGGGTAAAATGGTAATTTGTACCCGACTCAATTGTAGATCATATATAGAGGATTGAATGACAAATTATGGTTATAACAAATGATAACATATTTACTTTAAGTGTAAAGCATTCTATGAGTTCAAGAGTGTAATTTCGAGTCTTTAGTGGAGTCATGAGGAAATAATAAGGTACTGAAATTATCCTATAATAATTTTACAGTAAGTTATTGGAGCTTGAATTCATGGTTCCATGGTCCCCACAATGCCTTTGATTAAATCATTTAGATAGTCTCAATTAATGGATTTAATTATCAATTAGGATTGTCAAAAAAAAAAAAATTGTGTCAATTTTTGACAATTTTACTAAGATGTGGAATTTAGAGAACAAAAGAGAAAGTTAGGCAATTTATTAATTATGATAAATTGGTGTCAAATTGATAAATAGTATTAAGTCAAGGTTCAAATTATAATTAGTTAATTTGAATAAATGATTTAATTATTGATTAATTAATTATTGTTTAAATAAAATTATAATTATATATAAAGATTTAATAAAACTGTATAGATTTCCTATATAATCGGTTTTTAATATATATATTTATATTATATTTATTTAATTAATTAATAAGAGTTTTTTTTATTATATAATTATAGAAAATAATAGTATTTTAATTTAAAGATTTTTATGCTTTGAATTTGTTGACCCTCGAATTAGTCAACGACACGGAGTCAAATATACAACAAAATATGGAACGACGCTTGAAAAGATAATCTAATGGAAAGGGAAAAAACACCAAGGAATTATAGTGGTTCGGCCCCAAAGATTGGTAACAACCTACGTCCACTTAGTGTATTGTTATTATTGAACTTCAAAGCCGTGATAAAAAAACTAGGGTTCTTTGAGTTTCACAAACCTTTGAAGGATTACAATAGAATGATGAACAATCACTATAGCTCTTTCTCTCTCAAAATCAAGCAAAAAAGCTAATGAATCCAAAAAGTCCCTTCTTTGAGCTATTTCATGCATATTTATAGGCTCAAGGAGGGTTACACATGCTAACGTGTTCTATCTTTCCTTAATAATCGCGTATCAAGGATAATTATGAAGAAATATTCAAATGCAGTTAATATTAGATTACAAATTAAGAAGGAAATAAATCGGGCTTCATGATCAGCCTGGTCGTATCAAAAATTAATGCTGGCGCTGAGGTGTGCTTCTGGTTGATAGCCGAACAGCACCTTTGCCCTTCAATTCCGGCAAGTGTCGATCCATGTGCCAAAAATCTTTGCCACGTTACCAATAAAAATTTTTGGGTAAACATTTGCCCCCCAAGTTTATTTATTACGACCAGCAATAAGTAAACTTAGGAAACCAACTCTTCGAATACCCCACGAAATCAATCAAAACCGCCCATGCTCTCTCGAAAAAGGTAACCAATCATGTCTAATCAGGTCTTTTCAGTTTCCCAAGAATGTGTCTAATGGCTATCACGCTTCCCCATTCCTTGAAAAATTACCCTTTATGATTACCTTGGTAACCGCTCCTCGACTAGTATAAATGACCCTTCAGAATCACTTTTCACTTTTTACATACTTTTGCCTTCCTAAAGAACATTGAAGAACTCATGCTCCAGAGCCCAAAAATTTTCAAATATCTACGCTCGGACGTTCAAAAGCTTTTACCTTCAGACTTCAATCTTTATCTGAGTAAGTTTCACGAACTTTCTTGTCTTTTGAGTTACCATATGAAACTGCCTTATGCTTGCGTTCATCTCTGAACCCTTTCGTGTTCATGGCTAAACATGTATGGGGATTATTTGCATGTTGACAGATGATTGATAGGGTAATGAAATATTGTTCCGTAGGAGTTAGGAGCCAGTTTGGTAGTCGAGATTGTAGATTTAGGGCGTAAAAGCGAAGCAAAAAATTCGATTTTTAAGCTAGGTGAAAAACTGGGTTTTTCCCGCCCATTCGGAGTCGAAAAAGCTTTTCCCTAAAAAACTTTTTACTTTCGCTTTTCAATCTGTTTTTCAAACTGCTCGTATAGAATTTAGTGTTTCTGTTAGAATGCTGCTGGTCGTATATGCTCGCAACGTTATTCCAACTTTCAACATAAGCTTTTAAGCTTTACGCCTTATCTCCCCCTTTCTCTGTTCGCAGCTTTCATGCAAGATCCGTGGGGAGGAAAAAGACCCATTGACGACGACTTATTGGCTCAACTTCTTGAGGATGAGGAGCAACCATCATTGTTAATACCTGGCATTCCCTTTTCTCGTGCCACTTCAAACGCTCCATCTATCCTTATTCAAAATATGGCTCGAGCGAAAACTACAGCCCAGAAAAAGAAAACTCCCAATCCTTCAAATCATCTAGCTCCTCGGGCTGAAATTCCCTCGACCAGTGGTCGAGCAGAAAATATTCCTGACCCCAATATCCAAACACATGCTCAGCCCCAAAATTCCATTCAACCAGATGTTGAGTGGTATGTTGTACCTGAGGGCCGGGTGACGATCAGGATCATCGCCAACTACATCAGAAAATATGGACTCCCGGGGGTGACATTAGTTCGACCCAACCAAGACCAAAGGGCGAATTTGTATGGAGGCGCCTTCAGCACCTGATCAAGATACCATATTAAGGTAGGGGCTACCTTGCCTTTTCATCAATTCTTCCAAGGGGTGGCCAACTACTTTGGGGTTGCCCCTTTCCAAATAACTCCCAATGGGTATAGAATGCTTGCAACACTCTATATCCTTTATAGCCACAAAAAATGGCATGTGCCAATACCCCATGAGGTTAATTATCTGTTCGACCTCAAGTCTAACCCCAACCAAGAAGGTACGGGGTTTTTTCATTTTTGTCATCAGGAAACAGGGCGCACCTTCCTGACCGACACCACTCACATATCGAACGTGGGGAGGTACTACCAGGAGTATTCCTTACGACTGACATGGTCGCAAACAACCTGACCTTTACTTATGGAGGTAACAACTTTATACCACTGGTCGTTAATCTTCCTTTAATTTTCCCCCTACACTTTCTTAGACTTTTAATGCCTTTCAGGCCCATGGTTGCGACCAGACCCGACTCCTGACATGGAGCTATGATCAGCCCTCTTGGCCAGTATGACCGATGTGGAGAAAAGCGTCAAGCATCTGGTCACAGAGGCTAACCTTAGGCTGGTCGGCCTTTTGGCCCCTCATCAGGACATGAGGGAGTCAACAGCGGGGAGTGCTACTGGCGGAGAAGTTCCCGAGCAGTACCCAGACATGGAACAAACCCTTCCGAGAAGGGCCACTAGAGTAACAATCAGGGAACCATCCAGCACCCCGCGGGCTGCTGCTTGTCACGAGCCGACTATTTGGGTACTCCAAGTAGATGGAACGTGCGGCACTTGCAGACTCTTCAAGCGAGCAAGTCAGCCTACGACACACACCTACAGGCAAACAAACTTAGTCGTTAGCCACATACACATCTCGGACATGCAATAGGAAATAACGAAGTATGAGCAAGAACAAAGCAAGTCATTCCTAGGAATGTCCACACAACAGAAAGCACACAA
This sequence comes from Humulus lupulus, assembly GCF_963169125.1. NCBI lineage: Eukaryota > Viridiplantae > Streptophyta > Magnoliopsida > Rosales > Cannabaceae > Humulus > Humulus lupulus. The sequence continues at coordinate 231,978,833 of NC_084802.1, read as the reverse complement.
CAAGGCAAGTGGCACACAATGGCCCAACGAAGATAACAAACAAGTAACACATAGGCAACAAGGAAGCACACAAGGGCAAGTATGGATAAATATTGTTTTATTAATATATAGCCTCGATAGGGCAAGGGGGTACATAGCTTTGGCCCCTATCTACTGATGGCCATGGTGCTTCCCTAAGTCATCAGGTCACCTCCCCCTAAGGAGCCTTCTAGGGAAATAAGGTCCTCTAAGGAACATATATGATTTTTGTCTGGGAGACATATGCATAATTACAAAACTGCCACTGCCCTATCCCATGAGGTTGCTTGGTGCAAGACTTGACTAATGATCAAGCACCAAGGCATGCTCACTTACAAAATGGCCCCATGTGGGTGTGCCAAAGGGGCAGCACGCCACACTCTCCCTCACTCAATTCTTCGATGTCCTCGACAAAGTAGCTTGTAGATCTTCAATCTTCTGCATGAGCTTCTTCAAGTCTTCCGCCCTCTCCCAGCTGATCTCGTCATCTTCGAGCCCCTTCCATTTTACCAAATACTCTTTATGCTTTTTACGGTCAGTGGTGACTGTCCTTTCAGCCAGGATTTCTTCAGGTTGACGCTTGCTCCTTGGCTGAATGGTGACTCCTCCTCTGGTTGACTGGTTGCGCTCTGGATTTTCTAGATCTTCATGATACGGATTCAAGTTGCTGACGTGAAGGACTGGGTGTATCTTCATCCATGTTGGTAGGTCAACTTTGTAGGAAGTTAGGCCAACTTTTGAGATGATTGAGACCAGACCCTCGTACTTGCAAATGAGTCTGATGTCTTTGTCCCCTTGGAATCTCAACTGTTCGGGCCTCAGCTTGATTAACACTAAGTCACTTGCTTTGAACTCCAGTGGTCTGCACTTCTGATCTGCCCACTTCTTCATTCTTCTTATGCTTTTTCTAAATATGCTCGGGAAATCTTTGTCGTTTTCTTCCAGACTTTTGTGAAGTGAAAGGCTCGCGGGTTCTGACCGCGATGTTCATCCACTGTGTGGGGAAACAGTGGCTACTTTCCATTATCAACTTCAAAAGGGCTCGTATTTGATGAAGAACTCTTTTGAGAGTTGAAGGAAAATTGAGCTACATTGAGTAGTTGAGGCCAATTCTTTTGATTGGCATTGACAAAGTGGCGCAAGTACTCCTCCAACATCCCTTTGAATCTTTCTATCTGCCCATCTGTCTGTGGATGGTAGCTCGAGGATATGTTCAGTTGTGACCCCAAGAGGCTGAATAGTTTGGACCAAAAGGTCCTAGTGAATCTTCCATCTCAGACACTAACAATGTTCTGGGGCACTCCCCAATATTTGACAATATGCTTGAAAAATTGTCAGGCTGTCTCTTCCGCCGAACAGTACTTCGACACTGGGATGAATGTTGCGTACTTCAAGAATCTGTCCACGACCACCAAGATCGCACTTAAATCCCCTGTCTTCGGTAGACTAGTGATAAAGTCAAGCGACACACTCTCCCATGGTCGGCTTGGGACTCGCAAGGGCTCCAACAACCCAGGTGTCTTGTTCCTATCGACCTTGTCTTGCTGGCAGACGAGACAGGTCTTGGTGTACTCCACTACATCATCTCGCATTTGTGGCTAGTAGTATCCTTGCTTCAAGAGGGCATGGGTTCTCTGCCACCCTAGATGACCTGCCCACAAGGTGTCATGACACTCGCTTAGTAATGTCCTCCACAAATCTCCAGCTTTCGGAACATACAAGCGACCCCCTTCAGCCCACAAAAGATCATCCTCCACCCAGAACTGGCGAGTCTTGCCTTCTTTTACGAGCTTCAAGATGGTCCTGAAAACTGGGTGTTTCTCCAGGTTTTCTTTGATGCGCTCCTTTAGTGGAGTGTTCACCACGCTAGCCGACAAACTAGCCAAGATCTTTAGAGTCGCCAATTCTGCTTTGCGACTCAAGGCGTTAGCTGCCTAGTTTAAGCGTCCTGCCCTATGCTCAAAATGGAAGTCGAATTCCGCCATGAACTCCTGCCATCGAGTCTGCTTAGTGGTCAGTTTCGGCTGAGTAAGGAAATGACTAACTGCTGCATTATCCGTCTTCACCACGAACTTTGACCCCAGCAAGTAATGCCTCCACACTCACAAGCAATGCATAACTGCGAGGAGTTCCTTCTACTGAGCAGTATACCGCCTCTCAGCTTCAGACAGCTTGCGGCTCTCATATGCGACTGGGTGGTCTTCTTGTACTAGTACCCCTCCAGAGCATAATTTGAGGCATCTATCTGTACTTCGAAGGGCTTGCTAACATTAAGCAAGGCAAGAACAGGATCCTTCATCATGGCTTCCTTCAAACTTCTGAATGCTTTAGCACAATTATTAGTCCACGCCGAAGTCACACCCTTTTTCAGAAGCTCGGTGAAGGGTGTCGCCCTTCTTGAGTAGCCGTCCACAAATCGTCTGTAGTAGTTGGCTAGGCCCAAGAAGGACCAGAGTTCTTTCACGTTTGTGGGGGCTTTCCATTCTTGGATTTCCCTCACCTTCTCCAGATCCATACGAATTCGGCCACGTTCCACAACGTGGCCTAGGAACTTGATGCCCTCCTGTGCAAACGAGCATTTCTCACGCTTCACATATAGTTGTTTCTCTCTCAACTTCTGAAACACTTGAGCCAAGTGTTCTTGATGCTCTTCAATTGTGGCGCTATAAACCACGATATCTCCCAAGTACACCACCACGAACTTATCTAGATACTTGTGGAATACTTGGTTCATCAGTGTACAGAAAGTAGCAGGTGCATTTGTCAACCCAAACGACATTACTCGAAACTCAAATGCTCCATTTCGGGTAATGCACGTTGTCTTTGGTTCATCCCCATCTGCAATCCTCACCTGATAGTAGCCCAATCTCAAGTCCAACTTTGTGAAGTATTTGGCTCCACTTAGCTGGTCGAAAAAATCAGCGATCAGAGGGATGGGGAAGGTGTTGCGAACTGTCACCTTGTTGAGAGCACTATAATCAATGCACTGTCTCAAGCTCCCATCGTGCTTCTTCTGGAATAGCACCGTTACGCCAAATGGTGCCTTCGGCGGTCTGATGAAGCCTGCCTCCAATAACTCTTTTAGTTGTCTCCTCAACTCTTCTAGCCCAGGGGGTGCCATTCTGTAAGGCGCTTTTGTTGGAGGTTTTTCTCTCGGCACCAGCTCTATCTGGTGATACATCCCCCTCTTTGGTGGCAAGGCTTTGGGGAGTTTATTTGGCATCACGTCCCCATACATCTTTAAGACCCTCGTAATTTCTAGTGGAACAATCTCTTCCACTGCTTCTTTGAACACTGTGGGTACCGCTACATAAGTGGGCTCCTGCTTCTTCACACCCTTCTTGAACTGTAAAGCTGATAGAAGCTTCACACCAGGGGGTGGTTTCACCTTTGCAGGCACCATTGCATGAGTCTCTCCCATTATGAGCAAGCTCCCAGTGGCAGGGATTGGAATGGAACCTTTCTCGGCTAGAAAGTCCATTCCCAAGACTACATCGAAATCGTCCATATGGACCACCACTAAGTTAGTCTGCCCCTCCCACGTGTCGATTCTAACTTTTACCCCTTTAGCCACGCCAGTTGTGGCCAAGGCCTTGGAGTTGACCACTTTCATGCGACCGGCATCTTTCTCCCGATTTAGTCCCAGTCGCTTTGCTTCGAGTTCAGAGATGAAGTTGTGGGTGGCGCCCATATCGATCATCACGCTTTTGGTGGGCTTGCCATTGATGGTGGCATCCACGAACATTAGCCCCTTTCCCAGGGTCTTCTTCCCTTTTTCGCCGTGTTTCTTGAGAGCATTCAAATGGCAGACAACTCCAATGTGCGTGTACTCTTCGTCTTCCTCTTCTCCATCGCCCTGTTGTTCTTGGCCAATGAGGGCATTCAACTTTCCCCAGTACGGGAAAACTGTCGACTTATGTGGGCCTTTGCAGAGCCAACAAGCTAGCGGCTTCCACCCTGCAGCGGCATCTATACCGTTGGAAGAATTGGACTCAGCTATCGTCTTCTGTCCCCCACTCTTGCCCTGCCATGACTTCCCAGACTTCTTACTCCCAGCGCTACTTGGGCTGGTTGGAGGGGTAGCCCTTTTTGGCAGGCTGCTCTCCGGAGTGTAGTCTGTTAAGCGTTCAGCATCTTCTTGCGCGGTAGCTAGGTCAGACACACGCTATCTTTGAAGTTCTTGCTTGGCCCATGGTTTCAATCCCTCGTGGAAGCAGAAGAGTCTGTCTACTTCAGATATATCCTTTATGTCGAGCATTAGTCTCAAAAACTTCTTCACATATTCTCGGACTGTCCCAACTTGCTTAAGCTCTCTCAACTGGCATTGAGCCATGTAAGCGACATTTTTTGGCAGAAATTACGGCTTTAATTCTCTCTTCAGGTCTACCCAAGATGTGATGGTGCACCTACCATTCTCTATGTCATCATACTTGGTCCTCCACCACACCTTGGCATCCCCAGACAAATACATGGTAGCCATGGCGACCTTTCCTTCTTCTGAATCGGCCCGCACGGCTCTAAAATAATGTTCCATGTCGAAGAGGAAATTCTCCAAGTCCTTTGTGTCTCTGGCCCCGTTATAAGGCCTCTGCTCGGGTACTTTAACTCGGCCATATTCCATACCTATCAGCCTTGTTGCAGGGGCATTCCCAACCGCTTGCATGGTTAGGTTTACCTTGGCAGTTAGCTCGGCCATTTCTTCTCTGAGAATGCCAACTGCCTCCCTGCAGTTTCCGTAGTGTCATTTATGGAAACTTCTTGTTCCTTCAGCATGCGCTCCACTGCCGCAATGCACTCTTCCCACCGAGGGGAAACATAAGTACTTATTGGAGTGTTTCTTTGCTCCAACGCGATTATTCTGGATAGGAGAACATCATTTTCCTTTTCTAGCGCAGCTATGCGATTGTTTGCATCAGACGATCCAGAGTTATGACTTGTAGACGAAAGATCTCTAACCCTTTCGTCTAGGCCATCTAATTCCCCCACACGCTTCTCAAGTGCTTCGATCCTCTGAGTGTTGCTCACCATTAGTGTGTTTTGCCAAGCTCTTTCTAACTTGGCTCTGATACCAACTGTCACGGGCCGACTATTTGGGTACTCCAAGTAGACAGAACATGCGGCACTTGCAGACTCTTCAAGTTAGCAAGTCAGCCTACGACACACACCTACAGGCAAACAAACTCAGTGGTTAGCCACATACACATCTCGGACATGCAACGAGCAATAACGAAGTATGAGCAAGCACAAAGAAAGTCATTCCTAGGAACGTCCACACAACACAAAGCACAAAACAAGGCAAGTGGCACACAATGGCCCAACGAAGATAACAAACAAGTAACATATAGGCAAGAAAGAAGCACACAGGGGCAAATATGGATAAATATTGTTTTATTAATATATAGCCTCGATAGGGCAAGGGAGTACATAGCTTTGGCCCCTATCTGCTGATGGCCATGGTGCTTCCCTAAGTCACCAGGTCACCTCCCCCTAAGGAGCCTTCTAGGGAAATAAGGTCTTCCCAGGAACATATATGATTTTTGTCTGAGAGACATATGCATAATTACAAAACTGCCCCTACCATATCCCATGAGGTTGCTTGGTGCAAGACTTGACTAATGATCAAGAACCAAGGCATGCTCACTTACAAAATGGCCCCATGTGGCTGTGCCAAAGGAGCAGCACGCCACACTGCTCCCCCCTCCCCAAAGGGAAAAGGGAAAAAGATGGCCACTGAACCTCATGAGCCCCTCAACGAATCTTCGGACGAGAACGGTACTGATCTCTCGCTCTTAGATAGCTTGCCAATTCCCTATCATTTATTTGACGGGGAGGAAAATTTTAAGTACGCTCCAAATTTAGATTCAGCCTTCTTCATGCCAGAGAGTGAGTGTAAGACTAGTAGAGTATATAATATAGCGACCAGTTATGATAGCTCGGGTATTTCACTTACAAATGTTGTTGTTTCTTTTCCTGTCATAACTTACTTAATTGTTTATACTATCTCACTGCTCGAATATTTGCTTATTTTCCAGATATGGACTCTGAGTTCGTTTTCGACTAATACAACGCCCTTGAGGCTCCCGAAGCTCCCTCGAGCAAAAAGAAAGCGAGCAAGAGGCATCCCGGAGAAAGCAGTAAAATGCCTTAGGCTAAGAAGTCTCGCACTGCAGACCTCTCGGAGGATAGACCCTCAGCCAATACAACACCACCCTCTTCTCCTCTCGAGCAGTAGACTCCCCCTGCTTCTGCCGGGTCGACACCATCTCCACCGGCTCTGACTGATCAGACTCAGCAGGTCGGTGCTACTCCCACTGGGGTCGACATAACAAGTCGTGCCTTAAGATCAGTCAAAGACAGGGTCGCAAAAATTGTGAAGAACGATTGTTGTCGAGAGGCGATGGTTGCGACTGAGACAATGGATGTTGACCAGATCCTAACCCGCGCCTTGAATGAATTTTCCAGTGTGAGTTATCTTTTTTTCTGTGGAGACGACTTCTTTTATACTCTACAGTCGGTCTAATCTTTGCTCTAATTGCAGGCATTTCTAACCCTTAATGCCGCTCGGCTACGCTCGGGTGCCCTCACTGAGTTGTCCAAATCTTTGGGGCAACGACATGCTGACAAACTTAAAGCTGCCGAAGCGAAATACACTGAATAGCTTGAGGCGGTGCTAGGGGAGAAGAACAAACTGGTTGAGGAGTTGAAGGAGAAGCAAAGTGCTTTGGATAAGGCTATCGAGCAGAGAGACAATTTCAAGGAGTCTAATAGCGTCAATTACCGTGCGGCTAAAAAGCTCAAAGAGGACTTGATTTCGAGTAGACAGGAGACTACAACTTTGGAGGGCCGGATTGAGGAGCTTGAAAAAGCCAATGCCAGCAATTTGGAAAGGTATAAGAACGCCACGAATAAGTGTTTTTATGACTTCTGGAAACACAACCAAGGGGCGGACTTCAACTACCTTCCCGAACGCACAAGGCAAGTCGAGATAGCCCGATGTGTTGCCCGACTGGAGGAAGAGGAGAGGGCAAGGGTACCTGCCTCACCCGAAATCTCCTTGGCGACTGGCATGGACAGGGCAGACAATGAAACCGCAGATGTCGTCGACCAGGGTACCCCTCAAGATCCTCCGGATTCATAGTCTGCTATTTCTTTTAATCTTTCAAGTACTCGACCTATGGCTCGTAATGTAAAGACATTAATTTTTTATTGCTGCATGGGCAGCTATTTTCCTTTTAATTAGACAATTACATCCGAGCAGTACTGCTCGCAGTGTAAAGTAATTCGTTTTTGATATTATAACACCTTTTTATTTTATTATAATATCCGTTCACATTACCGAACTTAGCATAGTACTTTGGTTTGATTTAACAAAATACAAAATTTTGAAAAATACTCTAAGTACCCTAGCATGCTTTCACTTATTTTGCTCATGTGTTTACATACCTTTTGATGATATGCTTTGCTTACTTGTACCTTATATGCCCCCTAAGTGATCGAGGAGCTTTAGGTCCTTGGTCACTTGCCTTGACCAAAACCTGTTTGAACAATACTGTTCGGAGCAAAATAATTGAAATTGTAATACAGCAAAACAACACACGTAATGAGCAAATACTTGTAATAAATACAATAATTGGCAAGAAATGACTGGCTGCGCACAGTCCCTTATATTTTTCATAATAAATGGACGAAACATGTCTATACGAGTGATCAATAAGATCTTACACTTATAAGCGATCGGTCACATAAAATGACCAACCTTTTTCAAAACTTGTAAAAAGTAAAATTAATACAAGCCAATTCTTTAAGAAGAATTGTTTATTGGTAATACTTGTGCAAGTGTTCTCCATTCCAATAGCGAGGAACGAGATCTCCGTTTAAGTGTGCAAGTTTATAGGTGCCTGGGTGAAGGACTTCTTCAATCTGGTATGGCCCTTCCCAATTAGGTCCGAGTACTCCAGCAACTTGGTCGCGGGTGTTTAGAAAAACTCTTCGGAGTCCAAGATCTCCAATGTTGAACTTTCTCTCTCGCACTTTAGAATTGAAATACCGGGCGACTTTTTGCTGGTACGCAGCTACTCGGAGTTGGGCTTGTTCACGTTTCTCATCGATTGAGTCCAGGGATTCCATCAATAGTTGTCTGTTCGAATCTTGATCGTACGTTATTCTGCGATGCGAAGGCAAATCTAACTCAACAGGCAACATAGCTTCATATCCATAAGCCAAAGAGAATGGAGTATGACCCATTGCTGTTTGGTGGGAAGTTCTATACAACAGAAGAACTTCAGGCAATTGTTCTGGCCACGCCCCCTTAGCTTCTTCTAGTCTTTTCTTCAGTGTATCCTTCAATGTTTTGTTGACTGCTTCAAATTGTCCATTTGCTTGGGGATGAGCGACTGAAGAGAAGCTCTTAATAATACCATGACGCTCGCAGAAGTCCATGAATAAATCACTGTCAAACTGGGTGCCATTATCCGAGACGTTCTTCCTTGGTAATCCATAACGACAAATGATGTTCTTGATCACAAAATCCAGCACTTTCTTGGTCGTTATGGTTGCAAGCGGTTCAGCCTCGGCCCACTTGGTGAAGTAGTCGACGGCAACCACAACATATTTGACACTGCCTTTTCCCGTGGGCAAAGATCCGATTAGGTTGATACCCCAAACTGCAAACGGCCACAAGCTTTGCATATGTTTAAGCTCATTAGGGGCTGCTCGTGGGATTTTCGAGAATCTCTAGTATTTGTCACATTTCCGCACGAATTCCATCGAGTCTTCATTTATTGTGGGCCAGAAGTATCCTTGCCTTAGGATATTTTTTGACAAACTTTGCCCCCCAGCGTGGTCTCCACAAAAACCTTCGTCCACCTCTTTCATCAATTCTCTGGCTTTCTCCTTTGTAATACATATGAGGAGTGGCATTGAGTATCCCCTTCGGTACAAGATCCCATCGACCAGGATATACCTAGCAGCTTGCTACTGAAGGGTCCTGGCTTTGTTTCTGTCCGTTGGTAATGTGCCTTGCGTCAGATACTCTACGTATGGAGCCATCCATGTTTCCGCCATCTGGATCATCAGAGTGGTCTCCTCTGCCTGGATGCTTGGTACTGATACTCGCTCAACTAGCACTATGTTCAGGGTATCAGCATCTTTTGCACTTGCAACTTAGCCAAAGCATCAGCGTTTGAATTTTGGTCGCAAGGTACTTGCTGAAGGGTGTACTTATCAAACTGTGCTAACAAATCTTTTGTTTAGTTTAAGTAGGCAACCATCTTTAAACCTCGGGCTTGATACTCTCCCATGACTTGATTCACCACCAGCTGAGAGTCACTGTAAAAGTCAAGCACTTTTATATCCATGTTCTTGGCTAACCACAATAGAGCGAGTAGTGCTTCATACTCGGCCTCATTGTTAGAAGCAGTGAAGTCAAATCTGATTGCGCAGTGAAATCGATGCCCTTCCAGCGTTATCAATATCACTCCTGCTCCAGCATGGCACTCGTTAGAAGATCCGTCTGTAAATAATTTCCATGTGGGGGCTTGGCTTTGACATTCAGGCTCATTAGGCCCTTCAATCTGCTCACCATTCATAAGTTCAGTGAATTCTGCAATGAAGTCAGCCAGGGCTTGTCCTTTTATCGCTGCTCGCTGCCAGTAAGATATGTCGAACGGCCCAAGTTCGACTGCCCATTTTAACAATCTACCTGCAGCCTGTTTTTGCAGGACTTGTCGAAGAGGCTGTGTAACGCCCTACTACCTTAGAGTCGTTACTAAGTGAGTTTTTAAGACAAATAGTGTGCAAAGAACTCGCTAACCGAGGTTTTGAAACAAAAGTGTGACTAATTAAAAGTTAAGGCTGTAATCTTAGAAAAATGCGTTGTTTCAATAAAACTTCCAGTATTTAACATTTGGGATCCCAAAGTGAGGTTTGAAAACTATTTACATCTTGAAATAAGTTTACAGTTGATCAGTTCTAAAAATCATAGATTATTACAGCCATTTTCAAACAAACCCCCAACCAAAGCAGTCGGGCAGGCCAAACATGTACGCGTCGCTTCACGCTCTCCGTACTCATGGTTGGTTGACTCAGGCCTTGCCCTTACCTGTAACACAGAGCACCCATGGGCCGAAGCCCAGCAAGAAAACTCATGCAGAACATAACATATGCAATTTATACAGTCTATCATTTCAGATAATCCATAGATAAACAAGTCAACCATTAGACTAAGCAAACACGGCCATGCCGCCCCAGAACCCTTACCGAAGCTTGGGGTATCGGTTCACACCGTAAGGATAACACATGTATCCACCGGGCCCTGCCCTGACTATAGCATCCCATGTGCTAAGTGTTACTTCCAGCCCCGCTGCCGTTCTCGGCCTTGCCGCCCTCGGCCATAGCCGTTCATTTCACTATAATCACACATATAGTATATCTCTAAATAACATTCAAACGAATATCAATTCATTTAAATCTGCACCCTAACATGTAATGCAATATAGGGTCGTGCCCTGCAATCATCTCATCATGCAACATGCAATATAGGGCCGTGCCCCACAATCACACTATGGGCCCATGCCCTATCCTACGGGTGTTATAGTTTTCTTACCTTTAGCTTTCAAATGAGATAGTTACGGGCGATACATCTTGAGCGCGATCCGATCCTCGAGCCCTAGCTTAACACCTAGTCACAACCATGAAGAAAGACACCATTAACAACCTTAAATGAGCTTCTAAGCCAAGCTCTAGTACCCGGAACGTTGAACTTCACCAAATATGGTAAAAGACTCAACCCCGAGCACCCTAGGTTAAATTCCCAAGCCTAAAATCTCAAAATCCCAAAATCCCTTAAGCGCCGCGGCATAGGCCACCCATGTCGCAACATGGCCCCCAAACAGAACCCCCAAAGGCTCCAAAACAGGTAAGGGCCGCGGCATTGCTTGGGCCATGCCGCGGCCCGCCCTTCTTCCTCAGCATGTAACTTCTTCGAAGGGCCGCGGCTCACCAAGAACCATGCCGCGGCTCGACCCTTCGAACCCAGAAAAAAACCACCATTTTACTCTCTAAACCTCACCTTAAACCATCCCAAACACATATCTCAACCCCAAAACATCATAACCCAACTCAATAACACAATCATACTCAAAATCCACCCATTTGATCTCAACTTAAGAAATCTAAACCCATGAACCAAAAACATAAACCAAAGCTTGAAAAGCTTAAACCATGCTTCAAATTTCACAAATCAAAACATAAATCAAACTTAATTATGCATAAATTCCTTACCTTAAGTAGAGAATCCAACCCTAAGCTTCCTTGAACTTCTCTTAAGCTCCCACTTCAGCCCTTCTACCCTTCTTCTTCTTTTCTTTTTTGCTTGCCCCATCTCTTCTTTCTCCTTCTCTTTCTGCTCTTCAATTTCTGTCAAAGCCTCAAGTGACCAAGCCCCAAACCGTGTACCCCTTAATACCCAGCTGCCATATATAAATTTCCCAGCCAAATGACCATTTTACCCCTCCTTGCCTATCCTTTCCTAACTAAACCTCAAGGGCACATAAGTCCTTTTACTTCTATTTCATTTCTACCATTTTCTACCTAGAACTTGTTACTCTCAGCAGTAACTAACGGTTACCCAGGTTACTAAATCTCCAATAACCATTACCCGCTAAATCTCAACTTAACCATAAAATTCCCAAGGTACCCCTAGGCTCCTCCCGAGCCGGGTACAACTTCCCGTTGTGACTCTTAAGTTAAATTGGCTCTCTCTCTCGGACCGTCTCGGCACGTGTATCACAATAATAACACCACACTCACGTGGTACAATTCACAGAATACATTTATCACATATCAATACAGCTGTGCCCAATCATGGCCAAAATTACAATTATGCCCTTCAAACACAATCAGGGCCTACATGCATACTAATACACATAGTCATGCATCTCAGATAAATAAATAGTCAAATAACATGCTTTAAATCATAACCATGCATTTAACTAATAAAATCACACATAAATCCCGACATGCCCTCCTGGCACACCAATCAAGGCCCTTAAACCTTATTAGTGATTTTGGGTCGTTACAGGCTGGTCGGTCAAGACCGTAATTGGATGAGCTTGAAAGTAAGGCTGCATCTTCCTAGAGGCCAAAACTAGGCAATAGGCTAACTTTTCGATGGGCGGGTACCGCTGTTATGCTCCAATAAGACTTTTGCTTACACAGTAAACAACCTTCTGCACACCTTCTACTTCCCTTACTAGAATGGCACTAACAGTGTATTCTGTGATCGCCAGGTAGATGAATAAAGTTTCTTTCTCGACCGGCTTTGACAGGATGGGTGGTTGCGCCATATGTGAATTTAGTGCTTGAAAATCCTGTTCGCATTCTTCTGTCCATTCAAACTTTTTATTGCCCCTAAGTAGATTAAAGAATGGGACGCACTTATCTATTGAATTTGAAATGAATCTACTTAGAGCGGCAATTCTTCTGGTTAAGCTTTGAACATCCTTAATCTTTACTGGTGATTTCATGTCGATCAGGGCTTTAATTTTCTCGAGATTGGCTTCAATTCCTCTCGAGTTAACTATAAATCCCAAGAACTTCCCTGATCCTACTCCGAAGGAACATTTAAGGGGATTTAGCTTCATCTGATATTTTTTCAAGACGTCGAAACACTCCTACAAATCCCTTACATGCCCTTCTGCTTTCTTCGACTTGACTAGCATGTCGTTGACGTATACCTCCATGTTTATGCCGATCAACTCCTTAAACATGTGGTTGACGAGTCGCTGGTAAGTCGCACCAGCATTTTTCAAACCGAAGGGCATCACTTTGTAATAGTAGAGCCCTGTATCAGTTCGAAAGCTAGTGTGATCTTCATCAGAGGATGCATACTAATTTGATTATACCCAAAGTATGCATCCATGAATGAGAGGATCTCATGTCCTGCAGTGGCATCGACCAGCTGGTCGATCCTTGGGAGTGGGAAACAATCTTTGGGGCATGCTTTATTTAGGTCTGTAAAATCCACGCACGTACGCCACTTTCCATTCGGCATGGGCACGATGAATAAAACGCCACCTTGATGAACCCATTCTCTTTCAGCTTCTCGACTTCCTCTTTTAAGGCTCTGGATCTATCTTTGTCGAGCAGCCTTCTTTTTTGTTGCACTAGTGGAAAACTCTTGTCGATGTTTAGGACATGGCTGATGACTGCAGGATCTATCCCGACCATGTTTATGTGCGACCAGGCAAAGACCTCCTGGTTCCTCCTTAAAAACTCCACCAGTGCTTGTTTTGTAGTTGTCTCTAAGTTTTTACCAACTTTCACAACTCTGGTCAGATTTTCTTCATCGAGTTGGACCTCTTCAAGGTCCTCAATGGGTCCCACTTCTTCTTCAAAATCCCCAAAGAGAGGATCTAAGTCCCTATCCTCACTTTGGGCAACGCCCTATTTGGTGGCATCATCACCCGAGTGGGCTTGAACATCAGTCACCATTGCAACTCCTTTCCGGCGGCGTCTCTCGATACACCCTTCTTCGCCTTGGTGATCGAGGCGTTGTAGCACTCCCTCGCTTCCCTCTGGTTTCCCAATACGCAACCTATCCCTGCGTCCGTTGGGAATTTGATGGCGAGGTGCCATATTGAGGTGACGGCTCGTAGGTCGACCAAAATTGGTCTCCCAATTATAGCGTTGTATGTCGAAGGACAATCAACTACTATAAAAGTAGTGAGTAATGTCCTATTAGCAGGTGCGGTGCCTGCTGTAATTGGGAGTCTAATTGACCCTGTTGGGGCGAGCCCTTCCCCGGAGAAACTGTAAATGGTTTGGTTGCATGGCTTCAGGTCCTTCACAGACAACTTCATTCTTTCCAGTGAAGACTTGTATAGGATATTCACCGAACTTCCTGTATCGACCAATACCCTCTTCACCATCATGTTTGCAATCTGCACGTCCACGACCAGCGGGTCAGAGTGTGGGAATCGCACGTGCTGGCCGTCGTCGTCAGAGAAGGTTATCAGTTCCTCCTCTGTTCGAGCCTTTTTTGGTGCTCGATCCTCGACACTCATCATCTCAATGTCCTAGTCATGGCGCAGGGTTCGAGCGTATCGTTCCCTTGCCTTCCCACTATCTCCTACAAGATGTGGGCCTCCGCAGATGGTGAGTAGAGTACCTGCCACAGGAGCTGGCTGTAAAGGTGGCGAGCGTTGGCGTGCAGGCGCCTGCTCGTTGCCACCTTGAGCCTCTCGTTGTGAACCTCCTGCGGCTCGCACATATCTTCTTAAATGTCCCTGCCTTATCAGGAACTCAATCTCGTCTTTCATCTGGTTGCACTCGTTTGTGTCGTGCCCGTAGTCATTGTGAAAACGACAGAACTTTGTTGTATCTCTCTTGGAGATATCTTTCCTTATGGGTGCGGGTTGTTTGTCGGGCACGTTTGAGCTAGTCGCCTGATAGACCTCAGCTCAGCTTTTGACAAGTGCTGTGTAGTTGGTGAATCTTGGTTCATACCGACTGCCTTTGGGGCGCTTACTCTCGGAGGTCGAGGGTTCATTGTTCGCTCGCTTTCCACCATTTCTACCATTACTATTCTCATTACCTTTGCCGTTTCCATTGGGTTTTTCTGACCCAATGACGGCTTTGGTGAGATCTTCCTTGGGCCCCTTGTCTTTTGTTGGCAATTTCCCTTCGTTGGCAATCGTGTCTTCGAGCTTGATGTACCGATCAGCTCGATCTAAGAACTCTTGCGTGCTCTTTACCACATTCTTTCTGAGGCTGCTCCAGAGGGGTGAATGGCGTCTAACCCTAGTAGTTAGGGCCATCATCTTACCTTCATCGCCCACAGTCTTGGCTCCAATTGTAGCTCGCATGAAGCGCTGAACATACTCCTTCAAGGGCTCTCCCTCTTTCTGGCGTATTTCGACCAGCTGGTTGGCCTCAGTGGGGTGCACGTGACCCGCATAGAACTGTCCGTAAAACTCCTTTATGAACATTTCCCATGATACTATACTAGTAGGCAGGAACTTAAAGAACCACTCATGGGCGGTGTCAGACAGCGTTGCGGGGAAGATGCGGTAGTGGGCATCTTCTGACACCTTTTCTATATCCATTTGTATCTCAAACTTATTAACGGAGATACCGGATCTCCATACCCATCAAAATTTGGCAGTGTTGGCATCTTGAATTTACTGGGGGTTTTAGCCATAGCAATCCTCTTTACGAAAGGGGTGCCTCTCCTTCGATCGTACTCAATGTGGGATGTTCGCCCCCCGACCAGCTACTGCACTGCCTGGTTCAGGGCATCGATCTGAGCCTGAACTGCTTCTTGGATTGCTGGGGCCACTGGTGCTGGGGGAACGTACTCATCATGCCTTTCACAGCGCTCGTTAAGCACGTCCCTCAGATCATTGTCTCTTCGCCTCTGCTTGCTGGCTCCTAGCCGACTAAAGATGTTCTGCTGCCTGGGCTACCCCCCAGCGTTATGGCCTGCTGGCCAGTCCTTTCTAGGTGGGGGGCTCCTGCCTCCACCTCTTTCTTCGTTCCTCCGATCAGCATTTCTTCTGACGGAATCGGCTTCATTATAGTCGTGGCCATTTTTGAATTGTGGCTGACTATGGTGTGACCGGCTATTCACTTTGTTGCCTTTTCAGGCTGGCATTTCCTGAGCGTCAGGGGGAGGCCTGCGCTGGTCGATGGGTCCCCGTGCATTGTTATATCATGGGGGGGCCCTGACCGCAGAGCCTGTCTCGGAGTTCCTCCTATTGGCAGAAGGACGCTGCCCCCAACTCGGTAGATTCGGCTCTTCATCCCCTGTGCGTCTAGGGCTACGGGGCGGTTGCCCGGCCCTATTCTGCCTCGGGCGTTGGGAATTACCTAGACCAGCTTGAGATGGAGGCTGCTGCTCAGGATCCCTAGGTGGGACATCATCCTGAGCCACAGGTGGCTACTCCGGCCTTTGAAGGCTTACCGGCTGGAGCGGAGGACTAGGATTGGGACCCCTTTGAGGCAGCCCGTTTGGTGGCTGATCTAGCTGGGAGGCTGGCGCAGCCTGATTCCTAGCCAGCTGGATGGTTGCTTCAAGGGCGGCCATGGCATCCCTCTGTCGACGATCCATCTCAGCTTGCCGCTCGCTCAGTACTGACGCTGGCGTTCTATTTCTCTTTGCTGCGACGCCATTATCTTTGTAGCATTCTCTTGATTGGCCCTCAGATTGGCCAACTCATCCTGCAACACCCCCAGTGTTGCCTTCAAGGTTTCAAAATCTAACTCCTCCTCATCAAACTCCAAATGTGGTTCGTCCTCAGCCACATTTGGGGGAGGAGGCTGGGATGATGCAGCGCCAGTGGCTTGTCCGGTCTTCTTGGATGTTTTTGCCATTAGATTCTTTCACAAGCTCTCAATGAAAGCACCAGAATGTTGACCCTCGAATTAGCCAATGACACGGAGTCAAATATACGACAAAATATGGAACGACTCTTGAAAAGATAATCTAATGGAAAGGGAAAAAAAACCAAGGAATTATAGTGGTTCAGCCCCAAAGATTGGTAACAACCTACGTCCACTTAGTGTATTGTTATTATTGAACTTCAAAGTCGTGATAAAAAAGTTAGGGTTCTTTGAGTTTCACAAACCTTGGAAGGATTACAATAGAATGATGAACACTAACTATAGCTCTTTCTCTCTCAATATCAAGCAAAAAAGCTAATGAATCCAAAAAGTCCCTTCCTTGAGCTATTTCATGCATATTTATAGGCTCAAGGAGGGTTACACATGCTAACGTGTCCTATCTTTCCTTAATAATCGCGTATCAAGGATAATTATGAAGAAATATTCAAATGCAGTTAATATTAGATTACAACTTAAGAAGGAAATAAATCGGGCTTCACGATCAGCTTGGTCATATAAAAAATTAATGCTAGCCCTGAGGTGCTGAATAACACCTTTGCCCTTCAATTCCGGCACGTGTCGATCCATGTGCTAGAAATATTTTCCACGTCACTAATAACAATTTTTGGTGTTCGGCTATGGTGTTCGGCTATATAAGACATTTTAAAGCTATTATTTAAATTATTTAATTAAATAAAATTAACTCTAAAGTGTTCCTATAAATAGGTACTTTAGTCTAGGGTTTTGGGGAGAAGAAATTTTTTTTTTCTAAGCGCCTTTATTGTAAAAGATTGTGTAGTTTGAAGATCCAGTTCACTCTCTTGTTATTACTCTGAGATATAATGGAACAAGGGTTAGAGAGAGTGAAGGAATGAGTCTTAATATCTGCTGCGTAAAAGTAAGATTCTTAAACTCTGTTATTTGATTTACTTTATGAAATTCATTAGAATATACGAAACATACGTGAAAATATTGTATAATCTTATCAAATGTATTCCTAACAACTGGCATCAGAGCATTGGTAATCAATATTTTCATGCATTAATATGTTTAATGAATTTTGAGATTTGTTTAGCATTATTGATTTGATTTTGTTTTAGTATGAAGCATCTTGTACTGTTTTATTTTGTGCACCTTGATAGCCTAGTGTTGCCATGGTGCACACTAAATAGTTCAAAATATCTTATTTTTATTATTATATTTTAATTTAATATGTTAAATTAATTCAAATTGGAAAAATATCATCTTTTATAACCATATTTATAAAATTGATTATTTTTATTAAAAAAATTAGACATTAATTTTTATAGTTATGGTAAGTATCTAAATATGAATTTGAAAAAAGATAATTTAAAAAAAAAAGAATAAGATATATTGTTTATCTTAATAATAAAATTCATTATTTTTGTATAATAATAGAAATTAATTTTATTATTATCATAATATCTCTTAATTTTTTTTTGTGCAATTATTCTATTAAAAAAACATCCTATAAATATTAAATTTAATTTTATTAATTTAATATTTTTCCTAAAATAACATATTGAGTTCATGGTTGATAAAAAAAATCCAAATTAACGTTGTTAATTATTGATAGATTTATTTAAATTGACTTAATTATTTTTACAAAATTCTAATTAATTATGAATTTTGTGTAGATAAATTCTTGAATAATTAATTATGGTACTTTTGTAAATGTGATCAATTGTGATATTTTTGCATAAACACATAGATATTGTTCAATAATTCATAATTATTTAAATAATAAATGATATTTTCTAAAACTACAATTATTTAATTATTATTATTGGGATTATAATTACTCAAATTATATATAATTAATAATTAACTATTTTATATAAACTAAATTTTGACGCCAATTCAGGTGTTAAAAAATTTATATTTCCATAAATGAAAATTAAATATTAATTTTATTCATAGTTTATTAAATCAATATTTGATTTCAATAAATAAAATATTTTCATAAACAATATTGTTGACCAATTTGTAATCAAATAGACAATTTATTTTCTTAATTTTGTATGAAGACATCAAAAATATCTTGATTTCAAAAATTATCAATTAACAACTTATTTGATAATTATTCAACTAAATAAATAATTTAATTAATTAGTTCATTCCAATTTGGTAACCACATCATAATATTTTCTTTTGTTTCTCATTCAAAAAAAATTATGTTATTAACTAACAATCCAACTATTTTTCATAAATATTATATTATCAAATATTAAAATATATCTTTAAAATTAATTAATTTATCTTATTAATTAATAAGAATTTAAAATTCTCCATGTTACATAGTACACATAAAAGCACATAACTAAAATTTGTTGTTAGTTGTTATTTTTCTGTATTAGCATAGTTTTGTTACATTTTTTTGTTAGTTGATTACGGAGATAGTTATTCTAACTAATCACTTCTTTGTAAGCTGTAATAATGTTCCTATAAATAAAATTAACACCTCAGTTCACAACTAAGGTTTCTCAGCTAAATCTTGTGACTCTTTTCTAAATTTTCCTCTTAGATTTTCTAGCATCAGAAAACCTGTTCATGGTATCAGCACCTTTTGACTCACGTCCATGGCACCCTCTTCTCACGGCACCCATTCTAACACTGAAATTCCTGATGCTCCTCCGGC
Organism: Humulus lupulus; assembly: GCF_963169125.1. Classification (NCBI taxonomy): domain Eukaryota; kingdom Viridiplantae; phylum Streptophyta; class Magnoliopsida; order Rosales; family Cannabaceae; genus Humulus; species Humulus lupulus. The sequence goes on along the minus strand of NC_084802.1, from coordinate 231,959,776 downwards.
AAATATGACTGCTCTGACAACCACTACCATTGTCGTTGTTCCAACAACCACCTTTCCCTCGCAATCATGGAATCTGTTTTTGAATTCCTTCACCTCTTCTCTCACGATCAAGATTGATCGACTCAACTTCTTGGCCTCAAAATTCTAGGTGATTCCCACCGTAATAGGTCATAATCTTGATGACCTCTTGTTCAGTAGCGACAAGCCTCCACTATTCTTGATTAATGGCGACTTGAATACTCTGTACAATCAATGGAAATGTAAAGATCAGCTATTGCTCTCCTGGCTTTGATCTTCGATGGCAGAGGTTGTTCTTGCTTCCCTACCCTCTCATACTACCTCCTTATCCTTATGGAAGTCCCTTGAACAACGATTCTAAAGCCAGTCAAAAGCTCGTCTCCTTCAACCTAAAAGTCAACTAGATAATATCCATAAAGGCAATCTTTCTATTTCATATTACTTTGACAAGATCAAGTCTTTATGTGACAATTTGGCGATTCCTGATTATACTATTAGTGATGATGACATTGAGCTTCAAATGGTTAATGGCCTCGACCCTGAATACGATCCAGTTGCCTCTAATATTACTTCGAATAATGAGTCCAAAGCACTTGACAAAATTCAAGCACTTCTCATGGCTCATGAGTGTAGGCTTGAAAGACATCATAACATAGCTGATCTTTCTGCAAAGATGTCTGCCAATCTCACTTTTGGCTTGTAACGACCCAAATTCGCTAATAAGGCTTAAGGGCCTTGATTAGTGTGCCTGGAGGGCATAATGGGAATTATGTGTGACTTAAATGAGTAAACTGCATGATTATGATTTAAAGCATATTATATGACTATTTGAATATTCGAGATGCATGACTATGTGTATTAGTATGCATGTAGGCCCTGATTAGGTTAGAAGGGCATAATCGTAATTTTGGCCATTATGGGCATAACTGTGTACATATATGAGATAATTGTTGAGACCTCATTATTATGTGGATATATCTGTGATCTATGACTCAAGACGATCCTAGTGAGCAGATTAGCGAAAAAGTCATGGCGGGGATTTATACCCGACTCGGGGTGAGCCTGGGGGTATAAATGGGCATTTAGTGAGTATATGGGAGTTTATTTTGACATCGAGGAATATAATTGGTGATTAGGTAGGTATTGGGAAGTAAGCGGGAAAAATATTAGAGACACTCGAGGAACTAGCGGGAATTGGACGAAATGACCAAAATGCCCTTAAGTGGACTAAAGGACTTGGGATTAAAGGGGAGGGTATTGTGGTCATTTGCAGATAGAGATAAGAAAAACTGAGGTTTTATGTTAGTGGAAGTTGTAGAATAATATAGAAGATTGAGGAAAGAAAGAAAAGAAGGAAAAGAAAGAAAAAGAAAGGAAGGAAAAATAGAGCTGCTTTCGTAGGAGTTGATTGGTGATCTCCTTCACCCTTTCTGGGCGTTTTCTTGGAGAAAAATTCAGAGGAGAGCTAGGTCAACTAAGCCATAAGGTTTCTGTGCTATGCTTGAAGATTTGGCAAGGGTTTAGAAAGGATAGGCCATATACTTTAGGTAAGACTTTATAGTTCCTTCAGTTCTGGTTTTGGTTCTTAACTAAGGTGTCTAAGTTGAGTTGATGGGGAATTCTAGGGAAGTTGGAGCCAAGGGTTGAGTAAAAGCAAGCCAAGGAGGTCTAGAGGCAACTTGAGGTCGAATTTCCATCAAAGGTATAAATTCTAAGCATTTAACTTTGATGTTTTGACTGGTTTCTACTGAGTTTTGAGGTCTAGAAGTGGCTATGGTAGATTTTGAGATTAGGGATGCATGTGCTTGGGTTTTGAGTATTTGGGGTGCTTGGGATGAGTGGAATGTGTGAATAAGCATGTTTTTGAGTTTGGTGAAGGTTTGGAGAAGTTTTGGTTGAGTTTGGCTCGAGAAAATCGCAGGAGGGAAAATTGAGGTATTGCCTGTTTGTGACTAGCGCTACAGCGCTAGCCTTTGGGCATTGTAGCGCTAGGCCATGCTTCCTGGGGGATTTTGCTTCTGCTTGTAGCACTGTAGCGCCCTCCTAAGAGCGCTGTAGCGCTGCCCTGTTTCTAGAAAGGGATTTTAGGGTTATTTACAAGGGTTTTTGACCAAGGGTTTAGGGTTTGATTCCACCACCTTGTTTGGTGGAACTAGGACTTCCCGTGGGCTCGAGATTGGTCCCGAGGCTAGGTTTTGGACTTGAGGTTTGGTGATGACTTTGACCTATGGTTGTGTTTAGGTGAGCGCTAGGGCTCGAGAGGGATCGTGCTTAAGGAGTCAAGTGATCAAGCTAGCGAATCGAAAGGTAAGAAAACTGCACCTGGTTATATGTTTGTGATGGGACTAAGTGCTCCCGATATTTGTATTATGTCAATGATGGTATCATCCCATGGGACATGTGATAGCGGTCTAAGGGTGTCATACACAACATTTGCACACAGGGCGCGGCTTGGCCACTGGTAGCCGAGGACAGCTTAATATTCACTAAGCTCGGTTTAAGCGGGCTGGAGTCAGTGGGATAACGGAGGGTGCAGCCTGAGGGCGCTAACCGTAGTTATCATATGTGATTTGGTGTATGATATGAATTGATATGTTTAGTATGCTGAATACTTGACTATTCTGAGTGTTAATATGATTAAGAATATGTGATGCAACATGAGATATTGATTTGTCTGTTGATTGCTTATGCTCTGTTGTTGTGTTTTCTTATGCTCTGTTGTTGTGTTTTCTTGCTGGGCCTTGGCTCACGGGTGCTACGTGGTGCAGGTAAAGGCAAAGGCAAGTTGGACCAATCCTGAGATGGAGAGCTGCAGGGTTGAATGTACATAGCCAGCTGTTCGATCGCCATGGTCGAGGAGTGGATCAGGACAGGGATTGCCTAACTGTCTGTTTTTCCTTAATATGGCTTGATATTGTTTTTAGTTCTTGAATCTTTTGTAAACGGTTCAATCTTAACATTTTTGGGATTCCGTGTAAACAGGAAATGTTTCTTTATGAAAAATATGACTTTTGAGACCAAAACATTTTAACCCTAGTACTTTTATCGTTTCAGTAACACATTTTTAATTAAATGACTTAATTAGCGAGTCTAGCACTTTATAAACACACAGTGTAACGGTCTTGGCTATCCAGGGCGTTACATGGCTCTTCAAGAAACACTTCTCAAGCTCCTTACAGACCCCCTTCCCACAACAATCGAGGATCCTCCTACGATTATTTAAGAACTGGCCCAAGAAACTTCAACAGAGGTCCTCCTTCCAATTCTAGTCCCTTATGTCAAGTTTGTTTAAAGCTCGGCCATACTACAGCCATATGTCATTACAGGTTTGATAAGGGATGTGTCACTCCTAAGGCTCCTTCTTCTCAGACTCATTCTTACTCAACAGATCATGCATTTGACCTTGAACCCCAAGCCTATTCCTCTTGCAGAATACCTGACTTTGGCGATGACTCAATGTGGTATGCGGACACTGGAGCAACTAACCATGTTACTTTTGGAATGGAAAACTTGGAATTAGCTTAGCCCTATTGTAACGCCCTGGATAGCCAAGACTGTTACACTGTGTATTTATAATAGTGCAGAACTTGCTAATCAAGTCATTTAGTTGAAAACTGTAATGACCCAACTAATTCTAGACTTTGGACCATTAATAACTACTATACATAGACACTAATCTTAAGAAAACATACATACAAAATAGTCATAACTTTATTAAAACCTATAAAGCAAAGGTTAAAATATAAAAATTCGATATAGGATATGGGATCCCATTGTTTGAAATAAAACATATCTTAAATCTTAAACAAATTCGTTACAAAATCAAGTGCGGAAAAATACATATAAAGCATAATTGAAATGAATAGAAAACAACTTTGTCCTCGAATCGTTCACGCAGTCCACCGAATCCATTCTCCCGCAATACAAAATCCCAAGCCACCAAGAATCTTCCCCCCGTCACAACTATTTGCCTGCACATATAAAACAAAGGAATGAGTCTAATGCCTAGCAAGGAAAATCTACTACAAGCATGAAACATAAACATAAACATAAACATAAGCTATAAACATATAACATATAACTATAAACATATATCATAATTCTAACCCATATACATGGTAAACATTGGGGTTTGCTAACTAAGCAACTATAAGCCTCAAAATACAATGAGGTTTGCCAGCTAAGCAACTAAAATCCCCCAAAAACATAAAAGTGTTGGGGTTTGCTATTTAAGCAACTATAAGCCCCTAAACATGTATATATCATAACATATAAAAACATATAATAGCATAATCATATAAGCATATACTAACTATCCTATTTTCCTTACCAAATACCGGGATGTGAGAACAAGGACGGGGTTTTGGAACACTCCTATAAACCATTAATGAGTAGGTGAGTATTTCTAAAAGAAGAAGATGAAAAAGAAATGAATCTGAACCACCAAGAAGAAGAGCTTACCGAAATGAAACCTCAAGTTCAAAGAACTTAATTGCCTAACAATGAATGGAAATCAACGAGTTAGGATTTGAGTAGAGAAAAACTATAAAAACTAATGAAATATACAGAAATGAACTAGGAATAGGAATACCTTTGAATGCACTATAACCGAACTACACCTTGATATCAACCCAAGTGTTTAACACTCTAAAGTAAACCTATCAGCTTGAAGGCTCTGAACTCAGCTTGAAGAATGAAAAAAATGGCTGGGCACTAGGTATTATTTATAGTGTTCAAGAATGAAAAGATCTTCTTTAAGCTTGAATAAAAATAATGAATTTTTAATTGAAAAACATTTGAATATTCGTTCAGCAGAGGCTAAAGACTCGGTCAAAAGATTCTGAGCTTATCAAGAGGTTATGGAATAAAATGATCTTGGTTTTAAAATTGTTTGAAAAAGCTGCCCTAGAGCCGATATATCACCCGTGGTAGGTGATATATCGCCTGGGCTTATGTTCCCGAGGCTCGTCGAAGTGTTCGTGTGAAGTTACGTGTTTTTTGTATTCCCCAAGTGGTGATATATCGCCCCCTAGAGCTGCGATATATCGGCATACGCTAAAATATTATACACGTAATTGCACTTTTTCAGCCTAATTTGAATTGAGTAAACAACTTTGACTGGGTCCTATAACGATTTCAAAGGTGTTGGCAGACTCTGGGATTTTCAAATATTACTCTTAATAAACTATTCCTAAAAAATACTTAATTTCTCAATAAACATGCACATGACAAGTGTCATAATCTTATTTGTTCTATCTAAACCTTATTGTATAATAAATATCATCTTCTTAATCAGCTATATTAATCAAACCTTATGTTATAATTAATATTCTTAAACTATAGGTTAAACATATAAAATCTATAAGTGTTGCTACGAGTGTTCAACTAAGTCTCGGCTTGAACCAAAATCCACAGTAATAAACATACTACAACTATCACTAGCAATTACTACTACTACTACTACTACTACTACTACTACTACTATCTAACTAGCTAAGTAAAGTTCTTGGACTCTACAATTCCCCCCTACTAAAAAGAATTTCTTCCTCGAAATTTACTTACCAAACAATTCTGGATACCGGCCTCACATGTCTTCCTCCAACTCCCACGTTGCCTCCTGTTCAGAACTATTAATCCATAAAACTTTGACTATCGGAATACTCTTGGACCGTAACTGCTTCATCCCTCTATCTAGGATGCTAACCGGTCATTCCTCGTAACTCAAGTCTTTCTGGAGTGCTATTGTATCGTACTTGAGGACGTGAGATGGGTCGACACATACTTTCGTAGCATTCATGTGGAACATGTTGGGGCTATCTGCTGGGGCTGGCGGTAGGGCTAATCTATATGCAACTGCTCCCACTTTGTCCTATATCTCAAAAGGACCTATAAAACGGGGACTAAGCTTGCCTTTCTTCCCAAACCGCTTTACGCCTTTCATAGGAGATATCTTCAGGAAGACTTGATCTCTGACTTTGAATTCCACATCACGTCGCTTGGCATCCGCATAGCTTTTCTGATGGCTTTGAGCAGCGAGCATATGCTTTCGAATTAGTGCTACTACTTCTTGAGATTTTCTAACAGCTTCAGGACCGAGAAGCTTCCATTCTCCTACCTCGTCCCAATGTAACGACGATCGACACCTTTTTCCATAAAGCAACTCATAAGGTGCCATCCTGATCGTTGACTGGTAGCTATTGTTGTAGGAGAACTCTATCAGCGGCAAGTACTTATTCCATGATCCTCCGAAATCAAGTACACAAGCGCGCAGCATATCTTCTAAAATCTGTATAATGCGCTTGGACTGACCATCTGTCTGAGGATGAAACGTCATACTAAGACTTAACTTAGTACCGATGGCTTGCTATAAACTTCCCCCAAATCTCGATGTAAACACCAATCCTCTATCAGACACTATTGTCTTGGGGATTCCATGCAACCGTGCTATCTCTTGGACATAGATGTCGGCGTATTGGTTCGCGGTGTATGAAGTCTTAACAAGAAGGAAATGAGCTGACTTGGTTAGTCTATCTATTACTACCCAAGCTGAATCATGCTTCTTATTTGTTCGTGGCAAACTTGTCACGAAATCCATAGCTATATCGTCCCACTTCCATTCTGGTATGCTAAGTGGCTGCAATAAGCCTGCAGGCCGCTGATGTTCTGCTTTCACTTGCTGGCATACTAAGCATTTAGACACAAATTTTTCTATGTCTTTCTTCATCCCTGGCCACCAATATATTGCCCTGATGTCGTGAGTCATCTTGGTCGACCCTGGGTGAACTGAGTACGGGGTACTGTTCGCTTCTTCTAGAATCGTCATCTTAATCCTTTGATCATTCGGCACGCATACCCGATCCTTATATCTCAATAACCCTTGACCTGATGTTGAGAAATATGTGGATTTACCTTCTCTGACTACATCCATATGTACTACTAATGTGTCATCATGCCCTTGTCCAATCCTTATATCTTCTAACAGATTTGACGGGATAAACAAATTAGCTAGCTTACCGATAACTACTTCTATCCCGGCACTGATCAGCTCCTGCTGTAACGACTTTTCTATTCCGGCTAGTGCTGCTAGACTTCCATAATTCTTCCTACTTAACGCATCGGCAACTACGGTTGCCTTTCCCGGGTGGTATAGGATTTCACAGTCGTAATCCTTTACTAGCTTTAACCACCTGTGTTCTCTCATGTTGAGCTCCTTCTGAGTGAAGAAGTACTTTAAACTTGTGTGGTCCGTATAAATCTCGCATCGTTCTCCATAAAGATAATGGCACCAGATTTTCAATGCAAAGACCACCGCTGCCAACTCCATAACGTGAGTTGGGTAGTGTTGCTCGTACTCCTTCAGCTGTCTTGAGGCATAGGCTATCACCTTGTCATTCTGCATCAGCACACAACCCACCCTTGCTTCGACACATTGCAGTAGACTACAAACTTGTCGTTGGGTGTCGGTACACAAAGTACTGGTGCTGAGCAAAGCTTATCCTTGAGCAACTGGAAGCTTTCTTCACATTTATCAGTCCAGTTGAACCTTTGTTGTTTCCAGGTCAGGTTATTAAGCGGAGTGGCTATCTTAGAAAATCCCTCTACGAACATCTGATAATAACCTGCTAATCCCAGAAAACTCCTTACTTCGGATGCGTTCTTTGGTCTCGACCAATCCTTCACAACCTTTACCTTGGATGGGTCTACTGCAACTCCATCCTTGGATATAATGTGCCCGAGGAACACCACTTGCGAAAGCCAAAACTCACATTTCTTGAACTTGGTGTAGAGTTGATGCTCCTTTAGTCTTGACAAGATCAACCTCAAATGTTCCTCGTGCTCGACTTCGTCCTCGGAGTATACTAAGATGTCGTCGATGAATACTACGACAAATTTATCTAAGTAGTCCTTGAAGACTTTATTCATTAAGTCCATAAACACGATTGGAGCATTGGTAAGACCGAAAGACATAACTAAGAACTCGTAATGCCCATAATGAGTTCTAAAAGCTGTCTTAGGAATATCCTCTCCCCACACCTTGAGCTGATGGTACTCGGACCGTAAATCAATCTTTGAAAACACAGTCGCTCCTCGAAGTTGATCAAACAAGTCGTCAATCCGAGGCAGAAGGTACTTATTCTTAATCGTTACCTTATTTAGCTTGCAGTAGTCTATGCACATCCGTATGCTTCCGTCCTTTTTCTTCACAAATAGAACCGGTGCTCCCCATGGAGAATGGCTCGGTCTAATGAAACCCAAGTCTAGGAGTTCTTGTAGCTGCGTCTTTAACTCCTTGACTTCTGTAGGTGCCATTCGGTATGGTTCCTTGGAGATAGGCTCGGTGCCCGATACTAATTCTATCGTGAAGTCAATTTCCCGAGTAAGCAGCAACCCTGGTAAGTCATCGGGAACAATGCGGACGTATCCAACCTTAAGCGGTGTTTCCTTTACTACATCTGTGATGCTGGCTAAGAATGCTTGACATCATTTTTCTATCATCCTTTGAGCTTTGAGAAATGATACTAGCGGGGTGCGTAGTCCTGAAACTTGTCCCATGAAGCATTGTCTCTGGCCATCAGGTGTCTCGAACGTCACTTTCTTGCATTTGCAGTCAATGGTTACGCCATGCCTTGCTAGCTAGTCCATGCCTAGTATTATGTCGAAGTCTTTGATCTCTAGTTCTATCAGGTCTCCGTCTAGTTCTACATCCTCAATCTTGATTGGTACGCCTCGTACTATCTGTGATGGTAGAACTACTTTGCCTGAAGGCAACTTGGTTACAAACCAAGTTCTAAATCTTTCACAAGGTTTGTCTAGTTTTTCTATCATTCCTAACGAGATATATGAATGAGTGGCTCCCGAATCAAATAATACAGAACATATATTATTGAGGATAGAAACCTGACCTGTGATCCACTTATTGCTAGCATCAGCCTCTCCTTGGGTTAAGGAAAATACCCTGGTAGGAACCATCTTGTCATCCTTTTTCCCTTTTGTCTTGAGCTGAGGACATTCTTTCTTCTCCTTCTTGACCATAGCTGTAACATCCCTTGGTGTTTGCTCGGCATTCACCAGGATGTTTCTTTTGGCACTTAGTACACTACGGGTACTCTACATAACCCAACCTACTGCTTCCATTGTTTGTCCGTGCACTTTTATCGCTATCGGACTGCTTATTGTCAGGATGCCTTCTTTTCTGACCATTATTGTTGTTGCTGGACTGATTGATGTTGTTGTGGTGGTTGTTGTTCCGACTAGTCTGAGGTTGATTCTGCTGTCAAGGCTCAGACTTACTGGCTTCTTCTTTACTAACATTAGCCTGCAACCTTTCTACTTCTATTGCCGTCTCTAGAACATCGGCATATGTAGTATTTCCTGGGTTTGCTAGCTTAACCCCTAGCTTGATCTTCGGTCGAAGTCCTCTAACGAACTTAGACACCCTCAGATAGTCAGTTGGAACAATTTCCCGTGCGAACTTAGCTAATCGGTCGAACTGCCGAGCATATTCTGCCACTGCTAAACTCCCTTGCTTTAGGCCAGCGAACTCCTCGACTCTTGAAGCGATGACAGGGGAATTATAATACTTTTTGTGGAATAGCTCCACAAATTGGGTGCAAGTCATGGTGGCAACATCATTCGTCTGCTGGACTAGGTCCCACCATATTCTCACATCTTTCTTGAGTAGAGACGAAATGCAGGATATGCGGTCCGCGTTGCCTAGATTCATGTGCGTTAGGATTGGCTCCACATTCTTGAGCACTCTTCAGCCTCGAAGGGGTCTGTAGTCCCTTCAAAGTTCGGAGTGTGTTGCTTATGAAACTGCTCATAAACTGGCTCCATGTGCTGAACTGGATATGGCGCATAGTTCGCCACTGGCCATCCCCCATATGGACTAACTTGTTGGGGTGTTGGGGCCATTTCTGAGGCTGTGGTGGAGGCGGAGGCTGAGTCTGAGGCTGAGCCTGTTGTCATTGTTGCTGCAATAGTTCCTCGACTTGTTGTCACATTCTGGCAATTTTCACAGTGTTGTCAACTGGCGGCGTTGGCGGCGCATTGCGGCTGGCAGTAGCACACACTCCCCTTCTGCGAACCGGAGGGGCTTCATTATTCACCGAAGCAACGTTGGAGGTATTTCCGTTGGTGCGAGTAGATCTTCGGAGAAACATCACAGCAGAGTTCTAACAGTTGAGAAAAACATGTTAGAACATTACCCTAATAGGTTCTAAGGCAAAATCTTAATCTAAACAAACATAACTCGGACCTATTAATTATGACTTCTTATGAAAATTATATAAATCTTCTTTATTATTAGAGTGGGTTTCTATACTTAGAAAAATAAGCCATATTTATTTTCTAAGTTTGTTTCTAATCATCCTATATGACTTAATTCTCAAGCTCGAAACTCATCTTTGTTCCAAAGTTAACAATATTGAGGGAGGGATGGGATCAGTAAAATCGTTCCCACTACTATGGCCCCCTAACTCTCAATATAGAAACTTGGTTCATTGATTTGTATCCACCCTCACCGAACTTAGTCATTATTTATTATTTCTTATGATTGCAAAAGAAAAATCAAACTCATACATGTTGACAAAAGTAACATTGATATTAATTTGGAAAAAAAAGTTTTCACCATTTACAATCATAAAAGAAAACAAATAATAAATTCAAATAAACAAGGAAACTAATCTATTCCAAAAATAGGGATCTTCTACATCTGATCCTTCATCTAGCATATCGTCACCTATCTCTTCATAGTCATCATTGTCTTGTGCGTCAAAATTCCCTCGAGGAAGATTCGTAAAAATTCTATGTTTTTGTTCATTTGTAAACTGAAATTCTATTTTTGAAGTGAACCTAAGTATGAGAAAATAATATCTCATAGCTACCGGTAATTCATCTTCATCATCTATCGTCTCCCAAATTTCTTCTAAGGCTGCAATCACGGTAGGATAATCTCTAAAAAGTGTAATTACTAAAATGTATTGCTCCGTTGATCTCATCATGATCTGCTTAGATTCTTGGGGGTGACCTATCTCCCTGTGGAACAAAAGTAGCCTCCAAGTGATTCTTTCTAGCACTCCTACGGTGTTTCAGGGTTCTCTAATTCTTCTTAAAGCCTTAATGGCTTGGATATCCCCATAAGTTAATGCTCCATTCATTCTTAATTGAAAACATAAAGACTAAAATTGTTAGCTACACATATAAACATAATAACTATAACTTAAACACTTACTTGGCAGTTAGATTCAGAGCTTTGAGTGTGTGTATCGAGGAGAACTTCATGCGAATGAACCGTTTCTCTGATACCAACTGTAATGACCCAACTAATTCTAGACTTTGGACCATTATTAAATACTATACATAGAAACTAATCTTAAGAAAATATACATACGAAATAGTCATAACTTTATTAAAAACTGTAAAGCAATGGTTAAAATATAAAAATTCGGTATAGGATATGGGATCTCATTGTTTGAAATAAAACATATCTTAAATCTTAAACAAATTTGTTACAAAATCAGGTGCGGAAAAATACATATAAAGCATAATTGAAATGACTAGAAAACAACTTCGTCCTTGAATCATTCACGCAGTCCATCGAATCCATTCTCCCTCAATGCACAATCACAAGCCCCCAAGAATCTTCCCGCCGCCACAACTATTTTCCCGCACATATAAAACAAAGGAATGAGCCTAATGGCCAGCAAGGAAAATCTACTACAAGCATGAAACATAAACATAAACAGATAACATATAACTATAAACATATATAATAATTCTAACCCGTGTACATGGTAAACATTGAGGTTTGCTAACTAAGCAACTATAAGCCTCAAAATACAATGAGGTTTGCTAGCTAAGCAACTATAAGCCCCAAAAACATAAAAGTTTTGGGGATTGCGATTTAAGCAATTATAAGCCCCAAAACATGTATATATCATAACATATAAAAACATATAATAGCATAATCATAAGAGCATATAATAACTATCCTATTTTCCTTACCAAATACCGGGATGTGAGAACAAGGACGGGATTTTGGAACACTCCTATAACCCATTATTGAGTAGGTGAGTATTTCTAAAAGAAGAAGATGAAAAAGAAATGAATCTAAACCACCGAGAAGAAGAGCTTACCGAAATGAAACCTCAAGTTCAAAGAACTTAATTGCCTAACCATGAATGGAAATTAGTGAGTTAGGATTTGAGTAGAGAAAAACTATAAAAACTAAGGAAATATACAGAAATGAACTAGGAATAGGAATACCTTTGAATGCACTATAACCGAACTACACCTTGATATCAAAATAGACACTATTAACCTTACTTCCCAAGTATTTATTAAGCTTAAAATGATAAAGATTATAACCCCAACCCAAGTGTTTAACACTCTAAAGTAAACCTATAAGCTTGAAGGCTCTGAACTCAGCTTGAAGAATGAAAGAAATGGCTGGGTACTAGGTCCTATTTATAGTGTTCAAGAATGAAAAGATCTTATGTAAGCTTGAATAAAAATAATGAATTTTTAATTGAAAAACATTTGAATATTCATTCAGCAGAGGCTAAAGACTCGGTCAAAAGATTCTGAGCTTATCAAGAGGTTATGGAATAAAATGAGCTCAGTTTTAAATTTTTTTGAAAAGCCTACCCTAGAGCCGATATATCGCCTGGGCTTATGTTCCTAAGGCTCGTCGAAGTGTTCGTGCGAAGTTATGTGTTTTTTGTATTCCCCGAGTGGTGATATATCGCCCCCTAGAGCTACGATATATCAGCATACGCTAAAATATTATACACGTAATTGCACTTTTTCAGCCTAATTTGAATTGAGTAAACAACTTTGACTGAGTCCTATAACGATTTCAAAGCTGCTAGCAGACTCTGGGATTTTCAAATATTACTCTTAATAAACTATTCCTTAAAAATACTTAATTTCTCAATAAACATGCTCATGACAAGTGTCATAATCTTATTGGTTCTATCTAAACCTTGGACTCTACAAAAACGTGTCACTAAAACCATTAATGAACTAGGGTTAAAAAGGTTTTGGTCATAAAAGATACATTTCATATAATTAAACATTGAGTACATGGGATCCCAAAAGAAATAACATTTGAAAGTCGGTTTACAAAATTTCCAGAGTACAAACAACCACTAGCCACTCTAAGGGAAAAAACTGATATTTATGGTCCTCCTGTTCCTGTCCCACCCTTAATCGGGGCGGCTGAGCAGCTAGTGATGTACATTCCACCTCTAGAGTTCTCCAAGTCAGGGCTGATCAAGCTTACCCTTGCCTTTACCTGCTCCACGTAGCACCCGTGAGCCAAGGCCCAGCAAGAAAATATAACATTATAGCACAAACAATGATAATAATTGAATAACTCATTAAGCATGTTCATACATCAACATCCCACATTAATCACATAGTCCATAGACATAACCAGAGAATCTACAAACCAATATTCAGCTAATCAGCATGACAAATTCATCAATCAATAATGACAACTAAATCACACGATAATCAGGGTCGACACCCTTAGGTCGCACCCTCTATTTATCCCACTGACTCCAGTCCACTTAAACTGAGCTGAGTGAATATTAATTTTTCCTCAGCTACCAGTGGCTGAACCGCGCCCTGTGCACCAATGTAAACTCCGGCACTCTTAGGTCGTTTGTTTATTATTCACATGGCATAATACCATCCTTCGTAACGCATACAAAACAGGGAACCCTTAGTCCCATTCTAAATTCACAATCGGGTGCAGTTTTCTTACCTTTAATTTCCAAGTACTCTGATTACAAGAGATGCCCCTTGAGCACGATCCGTTTCCCGAGCCTTAGCTTATACCTAGTCACAACCAAGATAAGGGATTCCATTAATAATTGTATAAAGGTTTCCAGATAAGGTTTTAATCTTCGGGACATCGAATTCCACCAAACACGGTAGTGGAATCGATCCCGAGCACTCTAGGTTAGGTTCCCACGCTTAAAATCTCCAAAAGGGCCAAAATCCCCTTAAGGGTCGCGGCTCTATGAACCCATGCTGCAGCCTGCCTCAAAATCAGAGGCTCGACCTCCCTGGAAAACCATACACGCGCCACGGCGCTCCCCTGAGGCACCGTGGCTCCCTCTGCCTCCAAGCCCTTTTGGTTCCTCTTTGCTCCATAGGGTCGCGGCACCGCAGCCCAACCCTTCGAACCCAAAAAAACCACCATTTTTAACACTCAAATCCACCCTAAACCATCCCAATAACACAATTCAATTATCACAAACTTTCTAACATGCTTCCAGCAGCAAAACCCAGCAGAAACCTAACTTAAAAGATCACTAAAATTATACTTAAATTTCTGAAACCCATAAGCTCAAGAACACCAAATCCATCCCAGAAAACACAGAATTCAAACACTAAACTATCATTGCAAGCTTACCTTTACTGAAGAACCAATCCTCCAGGAAATTTCTAAGCTAATCCCCCAAGTCTTCTGCCTTAATTCAACCTTAAATTCAAAACCCAGGAACTCTTAGCATCCATCCACAACTACAGAATTAAATAGCCAGAGATGTAACTCAGAACTTACCTCAATCCTTGATTAGGTCCTCTTGCTATCCCTGAACTAATCTCCAAAGTCCCAGCTCAATTTTCTGAGTTCCAACCAAGCTTTGCCTTTGGTTCCACTAGCTTCTTTGAGAGAATAATAGAAATGATGGGAATAAGCTGAGAGAAAGAAAAAGGGTCGATTTGGGCCTTATTCTACTGTTTTCTTAACTTTACTTAGTCTATCCTTAGTTGACCAAATCAATCTCGAGGCTCGGGGTACCAAAAACGTCCCTGAAGGCAAAATGGTAAAATTCTCCAGTATTCCCACCTAGGCTTCCTAACCTTAAATATATCTCCAATTATTTATTTCCATAACCTGATGACCCAGACAATCATCCAATACCCAAAATACCCTTTGACTCGCTCCGAGCCAAGTATTGGGTCCCGTTGTGACTTTCCCGCTAACTATCTCCCTAGGATTGCCTCAAGTCACATGTTGCAGATATACCCACATAATAATGTAGTCCTCAAAATTATAACATATAATCACATTTACACCCTCAACAAGCTAAAATTGCAAATATACCCCTTTAAGCTAAACGGAGCCTACATGCATACTAATACTCGTAGACATGCATTTCATATATGTTCATATAATCATACAAGCATGCTTATCACAAAATCATGCATTAAACTACTTAATTCACACATAAACCAATCGTGCCCTCCCGGCACACTAATCAAGGTCCTTAAGCCTTATTAGTGAATTTGGGTCGTTACACCTATACTGGTACAAAATCCCTTGTTGTGGGGAAAGGTAAGAAACTCCTCGTCTCTCATATTGTTTAGGACATTCTCCCTTCCTCTTCCAACTCTCCCTTACATTTAAATTTAGTTTTGAAAGTTCCTGCTATTACTAAAAATCTTGTTTCAATTTCCAAATTAACTAAAGACAATGATGTATTTCTTGAATTTCACAAATCATGTTGTTTTGTCAAGGACAAGAAATCAAGGATTGTCTTTCTCAAAGGGAAAGTTAGAAATGGGCTATACATGCTTGGTGATGACTCTCAAAGCCTCTCTTCCACTGGTCTGCAATGCCATTTAGCCAACACTTCTGATTCTTCATCTAGTGCTTTCAATCATTGTCAAACACTTTCATCCTCTTGTAATAAATCATGTATTTTTTTTTATTGTAATCATTGTACTGTGTTTTCATCTTGTACTGAAAACTCAATCAATAAAAATGCAGTGTCAATTGATTCATCTCCTCAAGTTTACTCTACTTCTACTTTACTGATATCAATATATGGCATTGCAAACTTGGCCACCCATCTTCTAGAGTCCTAACAATAATTCTGTCTAAAATTCCTCATTCAGGATCTATTAAAACTCTACATTTTTGTGAGGCTAATCAACTAGGTAAAAGTCATAAACAACCCTTTTTTGTGTCTAACAGTAGAGCTACTCAGCCTTTGGAACTCATCCATACTGACCTTTGGGGGCCAGCTCATACTACCTCTAAAGATGGTTATGAATATTATGTACATTTTCTTGATGATTTTAGCAGATATACCTGGATTTTTCCATTGAATTTGAAGTCACAAGCCATTGAAGTGTTTGTAAAATTCAAGAACCTAGTTGAAAAATAATTTGAACTACCTATTAAGTGTGTATAGGCTAATTGAGGAGGAGAATACCGTGTGTTTAGCAGGTACTTAAAAGACCAAGGAATAAGTTTTCAGCACCCATGTCCTCATACACATGAGCAAAATGGGAGGGTTGAGAGAAAACTCAGACACATTACTGAGACAAGACTTACATTATTAGCCAAATCTAGTCTTAACATGTCATACTGGTGGCATGCTTTTCAGTGTGCAGTATACTCTATCAATAGGCTGCCCACTCAAGTTCTTGAAGATTTGAGCCCTTATGAGTGTTTATTTAGCCATGCCCCTGATTACAACTTTTTGAAGACTTTTGGGTGTATATGTTACCGTCATTTGTGCCATTAAAATGCTAAAAAACTCACATTCTGATCTGCACCTTGCATCTTTTTGTGTTGTGTTTAATGAACAACAATTCTCAGGTTCAGCTCCACAAACTGAGCATCTAGTAACTTCTATGAATCCCACTTTTTTTCCTACTGCTTAGTTTACAACACCAGCTATTTCTTCTACTAATAATGGTGTTTCTCTTCCTGTACCTCCTGCCTTGCCCAATGATGCTACACCTGAGTTATCTTCTAGTTCTGAGATATCAACAGCTACTCCTAAGCAGTCTCCCTCCTCATATTCGATTGTTGATTCTCCTACTGTAACGACCCATAAATGCTAATAGGGTTTAGTGCCTTGATTAGTGTGCCGAGAGGGCATAATTGGATATGTATGTGATTATGTGATTTAAATGTATGACTATGTGGCATGCATGATATATATGATGATGTGAATATGTTTATATGCATGTTTGTGAGTATTAGATATGCACAGTGGGCCCGTTATTTATTATAAGCGCATATCTGTAATTTTGGCCCATTAAGAGCATAAACGTGATTATATGTGATAAATGTTTGAGACCACATTATTATGTGGATATATTAGTAGTATACGGCTCGAGACAATCCTAGTGGGTAGATTAGGAAAATAGTCACAATAGGGAATAATACTTGGCTCGGGTGAGCTTAGGGGTATTTTGGGAAGTTCAGTGTATATTAGGATTTATTGAGTAACAAGTAAGTATTTGGTGATTAATGGGGCATGTCGGGATCAATTGGAAATCGGTAGGATGACTTGAGGAATTAGCAGGAATCGGGAAAATGATCATTTTACCCCTTAGAAGTAATTAGAGGGATGGGTTAGAGTCAATGGCAGATTGGTCTTTTGGTTAGGGGATAAGGCTGATTAAATCAGTTGAAAACTTAGGAAGAGACCAGAATCACCATAGGAAGACTATCAACTCTCTCTCTCCCCCTCTCATATGCCTTAAAGCTAAGGAAACTCAAAGAGTTAAACTAGAGAATTTGAGCTGGGAACCAGGGGGAATTAAAGCTAGGAACAACTAAGTGATCACTGAAGATTGAGGCTTCAAACAGAGGTAAGGATCCTATTTCTATTTTGATGGGAATTTAGATGATTAGGATGAATTTGACTGGGTTTTGAGTAATGATTTGTAGCTGAATTGAGTTGGTAGTTTCAGTAGAATTTTTGGGTGTTTTATGCTTAAGATATATGATTAAGAGTCCTAAACTGGTATCTGAACTTGGTTTGTTCTAGGATGCATGTTAAGGTTGGATTTTTGGGGCTAAAGGTTGGATAAATACGCTAGAAACCCAGGGATTTCTAGGTATGCAGGGGCGCACCATGACCCAGTTCATGGGCGCTGCGGCCCACGTGCCCAGAAGGCTCTGGGAGGGCTTGGTGTTTTGAGGGCGCACTGTGACCCTAGGGGCAAGTCGCGGCCTGCCTCCCCCCAGATGTAGAGGCTATGCCTCTGACTTGAGGCATGCTGCGACCCCCAAGGCCAGGTCGCGACCCGCTTAGACAATTTTTGCCTAGGTTAGTTTTCAAGCTCGGGGAGGCTCGTTGATTTAAGCCTAAGCGCTCGGAATGAATTCTACTACCCGGTTTAGTAGAATTCGAGGTTCTGGAGGCTAGTGCTTGTTTCCAAAACATTTAATTGGATTAGAGTTTGATCATTATCCATTGTTGATTGTGACTAGGATTATCGTTAAGGCTCAGGACTGAGGATTGTGCTTGGGACTGCTCTTTATATATTGCTTGGGATTCGAGGTAAGAAAACTGCACTTATGTGGTTGTGTTTGAGACTGAGATTATCTGTAATTGAATGTATGTATTCTGTATGTATGTTTGTTATGTGAAATATGAAAGTACTTCTTAATTGTGTCGGGGCTGATGAAGAGCATACTGAACGCATCTCAGCCTAAGCGAGCTGAGACTAGCTAAATAACCAGAGGGCTCGGCCTAAGGGCGCCGACACCTAATTGTTTGTATTACTGATCGAGATATATGTTTGAAAGTATATGTTTATTGTTGTCTATCTTTATATCTATATTCTGCTGATTAATTAAACTGATTGGATTGAAGTTGATTATATTCTCTTGTTACTATCTATGCTTGTTGATTATGGTTTTCATGCTGGGCCATGGCTCACGGGTGCTATGTGGTGCAGGTAAAGGCAAAGGAAAGCTAGATCAACCATGAGTTAGAGAGCTCTAGGGGCAGAGTGTACATTGTCAGCTGCTCGACCCCCACGGCTGAGGGAATTTTACAGGAATTAGAGCTTTAAACTGTATTTTGCCGTTAGATTGGCTTTTGCTGTATCAGTCTTTGAGAGTTGTATTTGCCATGTAAACCCTGTTTTGGGATCCCATTTATTAAACATTTTTTTAATTAAAATTAACCATTTATGATCAAAATATTTTAACCCTAACCTGTTAGTTGACTTTAGAATCACATTTATGTTCAAACGACTTGATTAGCAAGTCCTGAACTATTTTAAACACACAATGTAATGGTCTTCGTTATCCAGGGCATCACACCTACTCTCTATGCTCCATCCCATGATACTACTGCCATTGGTCCTCCTACCATTGCTGCAACTGATATAGCTGCTAATATTCCTCTCTCTGCTCCTCGAACTCATCAAATGGTGACCAGATCCCAGCTTTGCATTTACAAGCTGAAAGCCTATCAAGCTACTCTACATCATTTACCAGAAGCATTGTTACCTACTAAACCTACCAGTACATGAGCTGCATTGAAGGATTCTCACTGGTTTGCTTCTATGAAAAGGGAGTATGATGCATTACTCAAAGAAGGTACTTGGACTCTTGTTCAATATGATCCTATCATGCATCTAATTGGTAACAAATGTGTGTTTCGAGTGAAGCTTAAAGCAGACGGTTCTTTGGATAAATACAAGTCTAGACTTGATGCTAAGGGCTATCTTCAAGAACCCATAATAGACTATAAAGAAACTTTCAGTCCAGTTGTTAAACCAGCGACTGTTAGAACGGTATTAACACTTGATGTCTCTTCTTATTGGGTGGTCAAACAATTAGATGTCAGTAATGCCTTTTTAAATGGGACTCTTCATGAAGTTGTTTACATACAACAACCTCAAGTTTTTATTGATCAAGACAAGGCCAGCTATGTCTGTAAACTCAACAAGGCATTATATGGATTGAAATAGACTTCTGAGTCTTGGAATGACAAGCTAAAATCAACATTACTCAGCTGGGGTTTTGTAGCTTCCAAGTCTGATACTTCCCTCTATATCTATGGCTCAGGTCCTACACTTGTTTTGCTACTAGTTTATGTCGATGACTTCCTAGTGACAGGGCCTAACAACATTCTCATCACCAAACTCATCTCAGATCTTAATGCAATTTTTCAACTCAAGGATCTCGATCCCTTACATTACTTTCTTGGTGTTGAGGTGTTTTGAAACTCAACGGGTATGTACCTTTTGCAAACAAAGTGCAATACTGATTTATTGGTTAAGTTGCACTTAGAAGGGGATAAAGCTTGTCCTAGTCCTACAAGTTCTACTCTTAAACTTTCTCTACATTCTGGTGCACCATTCAGTGATGTCACATTATATAGGAGCACTTTGGGGGCTTTACAATACTGGACTCTAACCAGACCTGATGTTGCATTCATAGTCAACAAGTTGAGTCAATTTGGTTAAGCTCCAATAGTTACACATTGGGAAGCTTGTAAAAGGTTACTACGACATTTAAAGGGTACTATTTATGAAGGATGGCTCCTTAAACCAACTGCTAGTCTCACTCTACAAGGCTATTCAGATGCTGATAGGGCTAGTTGCCCCGACGATAGGAAGTCAACTGGGAAGCTTGGTTATGCTCTAAGAGTTACACATTGGGAAGCTTGTAAAAGGTTACTACGATATTTAAAGGGTACTATTTATGAGGGATTGCTCCTTAAACCAGTTGATATTCTCACTCTACAAGTCTATTCAGATGCTGGTTGAGCTAGTTGCCCCGACGACAGGAAGTCAACTAATGGTTATGCCATGTTTTTAGGAGGTAATTTACTGTCTTGGTCTGCCAAAAAGGAACAAGTTGTTGCTCGTTTAAGTACGGAATATGAATTCCACGCCTTGGCTAATGCAGCTGCTGAAGTGATATGGCATGTTTCTCTCCTTATTGAGCTTCATATCACCTTATCGGAACCACCAGTACTTTAGGTTGACAATCAAGGGGCTGCAGCTCTAGCTGCTAACCATGTTTTCCATGCTCGATTTAAACACATCGAGATTGATCTTCATTTGTTCAAGATCAGTTGCTTGCCAAGGCTCTCTCCATTCGTTAATGTGCCTACTTTGGATCAAGTGCCAAACATTCTCACCAATGCTCTGCCTATTGATCGATTTGCTTACCTTAAGTCCAAACTCAATGTTATGAACACCCCTTTTCATTTGAGGGGGGATAAAAGTACATAACTAAAATTTTTTGTTAGTTGTTATTTTTCTATATTAGCATAGTTTTGTTACATTTTTTGTTAGCTGATTATAGAGTTAGTTATTCTAACTAATCTCTTCTGTGTAAACTGTAATAATGTTTCAATAAATACAATTAACACCTCAGATCACAACTAAGGTTTTCAGCTAAATCTTGTGACTCTTTTCTAAAGTTTTCCCCTTAGATTTTCTGGCTTCATAAAACCTGTTCAACACACGACATTCGTTCAAATTTGAAATCAATTTGATCAAGACATTTTTGTGCACACTGTACGGCACATAAAGAGGATTAAACTCCTTTATGTGCTGTAAAGAGCAGCCAGGCAAGCCTTCAATTTTGATCAACCAATTGATCATAGTAATCAAGGTGATTGTATTTTATATGCACCACACGAAGGCATCAATTTCTTTAATTAATGTATTGATCAATTCACCATTTATGCACCATGAACCGTGTGCTTACGCGGCCTTAGACCATTTTTCAACATTCACGGCACATTGCCAACAATGGTACTTGATAGCATATTCAATATTTGTTAATTCTATTTTTGGATTATTTAATTTGACAAAAATATTTTGTATTTTTTTATTATATTCGATTGCATATAAATATATATTATTGATATATGTTTTATTTGTTTTAAATAATAAAGGTATAATTGATGACAAACTTTTCTATATTAGGAAAGTTTGCCAAAAATAGTGTGGCTTTATTATTTTAAAATCAAATCTTTTTTAATTGTCTTTTGCCAGCTGATTACCTCATTGTATCTGACCGTATAATTGAGTTTTATTGGATGATCAGGTTATAAAAGGGAAGCCTTGATTCCTACATCAAAGGATGAATTGTTACCATATATAGCTCACGATTTTGTAGCTACAGAATTAGGAAATCCTGTCAAATGGAAGATTTCTTTTAGGAAAGTTTCCTTGTGGGCTTAGGTCAATTTAGATCGTGTATTAGCTTTCCAATATGAGTATAATGACTATAAATACTCGCATTGGCTGCTAGGTTTTAGTTACCTCTTTTTGTATTTCATTCTTATTTGAAAAATAGAGTCTTTGTTTTGTATAGGTGAGTGAGTTCAATTCTACCTCTGTTTTTCAGTGTCCTTGTAATTGTTTTGAGTCTTCAAACAGTTCTACAAAGGAGGAGAATAAAGTGAAAACCTTCGGGAGAAAATTCTTCAAGCCTTCGGGAGAAGGTGGTTCAAGTCTTGCTTCGGGAGGAAGAAAGCATACTTCAAGCAGATCGAAGGGAGTTCGTATTCTTGAAGGTTCAGCAAGGTTCATTTGTTAAGGTGGAATACATCAATCTTGCAACATATAATAAGATGGATTCTATTTATGCATAAGTCAAAAACTTTGTATTTTTGAGATCTTACTATTGAATCTTATCTCTGGGCGTGGCCCCGTGGACTAGTAGCAATCTACAAGGATTGCTGATACCACGTATAAAAACCTTGTGTGTTTTTATTTTCTGCAGGTTATTTCTTTTCTGGTTTTCTAGTATGTAGTTACAGAACCCTGATCTGTAGATATAGAATATCTGTTTTAGTACCAACTTAATTATTTTGCATTTAATTAATTGATTAATTAAATAGTAAGATGGTAATTATAAAATACAAAATTTCAATTGGTATCAGAGCAAGTCACTAAAATCTTAGTGAGATCTTGAGGTTATATTATTCCATTTAATTTGTTTTGTGTGAGATGTCGTTCTTTGGAGAAGGGCACTCCATCACTCGGCCACCACTATTGAATGATACTCATTATCCATACTGGAAAGTCAGGATGAGGGCATTCATCAAGTCACAAGATGAGAGGGCTTGGAGATCTATACTCTAGGGTTGGACTCCACCAATTGAAAAAGATGATAAAGGTAATTCAAAGGTAAAATCTGAAC
Organism: Humulus lupulus; assembly: GCF_963169125.1. Classification (NCBI taxonomy): domain Eukaryota; kingdom Viridiplantae; phylum Streptophyta; class Magnoliopsida; order Rosales; family Cannabaceae; genus Humulus; species Humulus lupulus. The sequence goes on along the minus strand of NC_084802.1, from coordinate 231,936,816 downwards.
TTGAGTGGTCCATTGAAGATGAAAAATTATCTGGTTATAATAATAAAGATTTGCATGAAATTTTTAATGTTGTTGGTGCAGGATTTATAAAATTGATATCATCTTGTGAATTTGCAAAGGAGGCGTGGAAAATCCTTCAAACTCAGTTTGAAGGTACCACTGATGTAAAGAGATCACGTTTTACCATGTTGCAAACTAGATTTGATGAATTAAGAATGTTGGAGACTGAAACTTTATCTAAGTTTTATGAAAAGGAGAAAAACTAGATGAATCTGTGTTGGTTTGAAAAATAGTTCGTGTGCTTTCAGACATATTTGACACGAAATTTCTAGTAATGGAGGAGGCTAAGGATTTTAGCAAAATGAAGTTTGAGTAGCTTATGGGTTCGATAAGAACATTTGAGCTAAATCAACAAATAAAGCAAAAGGGTAAGCTGAATCATTCAATTGAAAAAAGCAAAGGTATTGCATTTAAAGTTTCTGAAAAAGATGTTTCTGATGATGAGAAAGATGATGAAATAGCCTTGTTAACAAGAAATTTTCAAAAGTTCATGAAAAAGATTGGAATAAAAAGAATTTTTCAAAAACTCCAAAAGGTAACACCTCTTCTAAACCTTTTGTTTCTAACAATAAAAAGGGTATTCAATGTCGGGAATGTGAAGGTTATGATCATATTCAATCTAAATATGCCAACACATTGAAAAAGAATAAAAAATATTTTAATGTTACTTGGAGTGATGATGACTCTGAAAGTATTGAAGAGGATAATGAGAAAGTTGCTTTAACCATTGTTTTGTCAAGTGCTTTTCAAGAAAGAGGAAATTTTTTTGTGTTTAAACAATACCTTGACTGATGTCGATAAAAAGGAAATTGACTTGAATTCAGACAAGTCAGAACTCAATGAGGAATCATTGGCTGAATCATACAAGGTACTGTATGGTAAGTGGTTACAGGTTTATACTGAAAATCGTTCCTTCGTTAAAATGAATAAAGAATTATCTCACAACATCAAAGATTTTGAAGAAAAGAATAAATGTTGTGAATTTGAGTTGTGCTCAAAAAATTCTGAACTTCTATTTTTGACAAAAGAACTTGACAAATTGAAAAGAAATGTTAAAATGCTAAATCCAAGTTCTAACATTTTTGAGGAGGTTCAAAATTCAGGTCAACTAAGTCATGCTGGATTGGGTTTTTTTGAAACTCAATCGAAAATGAATACTAAATTTGTTAAATTTGAAAATATGTCTTCTGGTTATTTTGATTCAACTTTGTAGGGTTCTGTTTTTACAGCTGAACATGCTGTTTCTACAGAAATGAAGCAGTCAGGTAAACTTGAAAATTCTAATGGGAAAAAGAAACGTTTCATTCCCTCTTGTCATTTTTGTGGAGTAAAAGGTCACATTCGACCTAGATGTCTTACTTTGCAGAACATGTTTAGTTCTAAATTTTTGGAAATTTTAAAGTGTTTCAAAATAAGCATGTTTTTCAAAAACAAAAATGGGTTGTCAAAAATAAATGTCTTACTGGTATCTCTTGTTTTAAAGCTGCTGCTTCTCAAATGTGGTATTTTGACAGTGGTTGTTCCAGGCACATGACAGGTGATAGAGATTTTCTTGTCAATATTAGACCAATACAATGTGGAGAAGTTACTTTTGGTAATGGTCTAGCTGGAAATGTCATAGGGATGGGAACTCTTAATTTTGAAGGTCTACCCAGGCTTAAGAATGTAATTTTGGTTGAAGGACTAAGAACTAATCTTCTTAGCGTTAGTAAAATTTGTGATAAGGGTTACACTGTTAATTTTGATAGTAATCGTTGCTCTGTTGTTAATGACCAAGGTGAAATTATTTTGCAAGGGTTTAGATCTAATGATAATTGTTACACTCTCACTACCCTTGCTACTTGTCACTCTGCCATAGATAACTATACTAATTTATGTCATGAAAAGCTTGGACACAATTATTTAAAAAATTTGAAAAAACTGTCAAATACAAGAATTGTTCGAGGATTTCCCAAACTGGGTAAAGAATCTGTGGGAAAATGCGAACCATGTCAACTTGGTAAGCAACTAAAAATTTCGCACAAAAGTATTCCTGACGTGAATACTTCCAAAGTTCTTGAACTTCTTCATATGGATCTAATGGGTCCAATTTAGGTTGAAATTTTGAATGGTAAGAGATATATTTTTGTGTGTGTTGATGATTTCTCTCAGTTTTCATGGGTAGATTTTTTTAGAGAAGAATCTTATACATTTTATGCTTTTAAATCTCTTTGTTTGAAATTGTGTGTGGAAAAATATTGTAATATTGGAAAGATTGTTCGAATTAGGAGTGATCATGGAAAAGAATTTGAAAATACTGTTTATGATGAGTTTTGCAAATCTAAAGGTATTTCTCATGAATTTTCTGCTCCTAAAACTCCTCAACAAAATGGAGTCGTTGAAAGAAAGAACTGAACTCTGACAGAGATGGCAAGGGTAATGTTAAACAGCAAGCAACTTACCAAGCGTGTATGGGCTAAAGCAATTAACATTGCTTGCTAAACCATCACCAGGGTGTTTTTGCGACCAGGTACTCATAAGACTCCTTATGAGATCTGGAAAGGTAAGAAACCAAATGTGAGTCATTTTCATGTTTTTGGCAGTGCTTGTTATATTTTAAGGGATCGTGATTGTAACGACCCAAAATCACTAATATAGCTTAAGGGCCTTGATTAGTGTGCCAGGAGGGCATAATTGGTTTATGTGTGAATTTATTGATTTAATGCATGATTACATGATAAGCATGCTTGTATGATTGTATGAATATAAATGTGATTAAATGTTATATTTGTGAGAACCACATTATTATGTGGGTAAATCTGCAGCAGGCGACTTGAGGCGATCTAAGGGAGCTAGATAGCGGGAAAGTCACAACGGGGCCTAATGTTTGACTTTGGACAAGTCAAGGGGTATTTCAGGTATCGGGTGGTTATTTAGATTATCGGGTTATGAAAATAAATAATTGGAGATATATTGGATGTTAGGAAGTTTAGGTGGAAATATTGGGGAATTTTACCATTTTGCCCTCGGGGACGTTTCCGATACCCCGAGCCTTGGGATTAACTTGATTGCTTAAGGATAGACTTAAGAATATTTTAGAAAACTATGGAATATAGCAAACCGACCCTCTCTTCCTTTCTCTCTTTCTCTCCCAAAGAAAAATACAGAAACTTAGTAGTCTTGGCTAGAATTCTAGGAATTGAAGCTGGAGTTTAGAGGATTAGCTCAAGGATTATCAAAGGAACTTAATCAAGGTTGAGGTAACCATTGAATTCCATTTTCTGTGGTTGAAATTCTGTTATTTTGGTTGTGTTCTAAGTGGTTATTGGGTTTTGGATTTGAAGATTAAATTAAGGCTGGAACCTTGGAAGTTAGGCCAGAAAACTCTTGGAGGATTGGTTCTGCAGCTGAGGTAAGCTCTGATTTAAGGTTTAAAGGTTGACTTATAGTGTTTCCATGGCTGGGTTTTGAGTTCATGAGTTAGAAAGTTTCAGTGATTGAAGTGGGTTTTTGATGGGTTTCTAGTCTAGTTTTCAGCTGGGTTGTGTTGCTGGAATCTTGTGGGAAGTTTTTGGATAATTGAGTTGTGGAATTGGGGTAGTTTTGATTGAGTTTGCATGAGGTTTGAGAGTAAAAAATGGAGGTTTTTTCTAGGTTCGAAGGGGTCGGGCCGCGACATAGTTCTTGGGGAGCCGCGACCCTTCGAAGCTGATGGGTGCTGAGGAATGAGGGAGGGCTGCGACCCTTACCTGTTTTTGTGCATTAGGAGGCCTCTGGTTGGGGCCATACTACGGCATGGGTGGCTAATGACGCGGCCCTTAAGGGATTTTGGGATTTTGAGATTCTAGGCATGGGAATTAAACCTAGGGTGCTCGGGATTGAATCTTTTACCATGCTTGATGAAGTTCAATGTTCCGGAGACTAGAACTTTGTCTAGAAGCTCATTTAATATTGTTTATGGTATCCTTTATCTTGGTTGTGACTAGGTGCTAAGCTAGGGCTCGGGGATCAGATCGCGCTCAAAGAGCATCGCTCGTAACTAGTTCACTTGGAAGTCAAAGGTAAGAAAACTGCACCTGGTTGTGTATTTTTAATGGGACTAAGGGTTCCCTAATATGTATGCATTGAAAAGGATGGTATTATGCCATGTAAATAGTAAACCAACGGCCTAAGAGTGCCAAAGGTTACACTTGCGCACAGAGTGCGGCTCGGCCACTGGTGGCCGAGGACAGCTTATTATGCACTGAGCTCGGTTTAAGCAGGCCGGAGTTAGTGGGGTAAACAAAGGGTGCGGCCTAAGTTGTCGGCCCTAGTTATTATGTGATTTGACTGTTATTAATGATTTGTTGCATCTTTAATTCTGATTACATGCTATGTGATTAATGTGAAATGTTAAGTGGTTGATCATGCTTGATGAATTATTCTCTAGATATGATTGTTGAGATGTGTAATATGTTTTCTTGATGGGCCTTGGCTCATAGGTGCTACGTGATGCAGGTAAAGGCAAGGGCAAACTTGATCAACCTTGACTTGGAGAGCTCTGTGAGCGGAATGTACATGACCAGCTGCTCAGCCGCCACGTTTGAGAGGATAACAGGAACAGAAAAGCTATAAATGTTTGTTTTGCCTTAGAGTGGCTGATGGTAGTCTGTATTTTGGAAACTTTGTAAACTAACCTTTAAACACTGTTCTTTTTTGGTATCCCGTATGTAAATTTGTTTAACTATATGAAATGTATCTTCTGAGACCAAAACCATTTTATCCTTGGCACATTTATGGTTTAGTGACACGTTTTGACTAAATGACTTGATTAGCAAGTCCTGCACCTTTATAAGTACATAGTGTAGCGGTCCTGGCTATCCAGGGCGTTACAACTTAGTATCAGAGCATCCTAGGTTTAAGGGTTCCTGAAGACTGGCTGGACATGTACATTCGCTGCTAGAGACAAGCTCGATTCAGGGTTCGGTGGTGTGTATATGTGCTTATATGCTTATATGCCTGGAATGAACTATGATTGTTGTTATCTGCTGGATTAATAGGGAGCATGAGATACTGATAGGGCCTGACCCTTGACTGTTGTGTGAGAATATTGAGGCATGTTTATTAGCATAGCCGTGCATGTAAATGAATATTTGGATAATTAATTGCATATTGTGTATGGATGAATGTTTGTTTCATAGCTATTGTGTGATGAGATTGGAGCATGCTTATTAGCAGTCGGTGCATGTGGATAAATGCCTATATGTTGACTGATTGTGTGTGATTATGTTCCATTGGTGGATTTTGGAGAAGCTTTTACCCTGTCATCATGGTCTGATTGCCGAGTCGTTGATTGTAGATTGACTTGGACAGCTATGTGTCCAAGAAAATCTACGCGACTAGCCAGCACTAGGTCTGGGACCGGGGGTGATGACCAGGGCCAGATTCCTCCGCCAGTCCCTGAGAACTGGCAGCAACTTATGGCTGATATGCAGGCTTGGTTGCAGAGCCAAGATGAGCAGATCCGTATTCTGCGACAGCAGTCTCCATCAGGGAGTGTTGCCCCTATTGTACCACCTGCAGTGGTACCAGTTGTGCAGCCGGGGGAGGTTGGGAACAGATGGGAGTCGTTGTATGAGCGGTTCAGGAAGCAGCAACCCCCAATCTTTGAGGGTGGACTGGATCCATTGAAAGCTGAGCAATGGCTAACTATGATTACTATAATTTTGGATTTCATGAGAGTGGAGGGGCATGATAGAGTGGCATGTGCCACTTATATGTTGAGAGAGGATGCCCGCATCTGGTGGGAAATGACATCGCAGACCAGGGATGTTACTACTTTGAGTTGGGAAGGTTTCAGAGACTTGTTCAGTCAGAAATACTACAATGTTGCCGCCAGGGCAGCGAAAGTTAATGAGTTCGTGGGTTTGGTGCAGGGCAATATGACCGTTACTGAAAATGCCCTAAAATTTGACAAACTTACGAAATTTGCACCGGATCTTGTGCCTATCGATGCTGCTAGGCAAGATAGATTTATCAGGGGGCTTAATGCTATGATAGCCCGGGATGTTAGGATTACAACGGTACCTGGAGGAACAACTTATGCCTAGGCCATTGAGAAGGCTCTTACCGCTGAGGAAGCGGAGAACAAGATTTGGAAAGAAAGTGCGGTGAGACGCAAGGGCCGCAGAGTGGTGCCTCCTTATTCAGGGGCAGGAAGGGGTGGAGGCCCCCTGACTTCAAGAGAAAGACTCCTGACACTTTGACCGCTGTAGGTCCTGATAGGAGGGGTCAGGGTGGACAGGGTGCCCGTCAGGGTGGTGGCAAGGCATGGCGGACCTATCCGGAGTGCCCGAGGTGTAGAAGACGCCATCTAGGCGATTGTCTAGCCAAGGCTTTCTTTGTGTGTGGAACAGTGGGGCATCTCAGGAAAGACTGCCTAACAGTGAAGAAAGGTGAAGCAGGAAAGGTGGATAGCTTGACTCCAGCTCGAGTATTCACCTTAACTCAGGCAGAGGCCGAAGCTAGTCCCTCGGTAGTAACAGGTCAGCTTTCTAGCACTGGCCCTCCTATTACTGTATTGATTGATTCTTGTGCTACACACTCCTTTGTTTCTAGTAAATTGATTGATAGATTGTGTAGACCTAGTGAATATCAGACTGCGGGGTTTGGGATTTTATTGCCTACAGGTGAACTGGTAGTTTCTAGGAGATGGATTAGGGCACTACCAGTGATGGTTGATAGTAGAGAACTTTCGGTGGATTTGATTGAGTTAGATATGGAGGATTTTGATATGATCTTATGGATGGATTGGTTGGTTAGGTATGGAGCTACTATTGACTGTAGGAAGAAGATGGTGACTTTTGAGATTGAGGGCGAGGATCCTCTTATCTTTGTGGGTGCGGTGTCTGGACCCCGCGTACCCATGATTTCAGAAATGAGAGCCAGAGACTTGTTACAGGGTGGATGTATAGGTTTTCTAGCTAGTGTGGTGGATACTACCCGGGTTATGCCAGCAGGGCCGGGAGAGACCAGATTGGTGTGTGAGTTCTTAGACATATTTCCCGAGGATCTACCAAGGTTGCCGCTGTGCATGGAGATTCAGTTTGAGATTGAGTTAGCACCGGGGACCGAACCAGTATCACAGGCTCCATATAGGATGGCACCAGCAGAGTTAAAGGAATTGAAGAAACAGTTGCAAGAACTTCTGGATTTGGAATTCATCAGACCTAGTTATTCTCCATGGGGCGCTCTAGTGTTGTTTGTTAAGAAGAAGGACGGAACTCTGAGGATGTGTATAGACTACAGAGAATTGAACAAGTTGACTATCAAGAATAAGTACCCTCTACCAAGGATTGATGACTTGTTCGATCAGCTGTAGGGAAAGACGGTGTTCTCAAAGATTGATCTTCGATCTGGTTATCACCAGCTGAGGATCAAAGATGAGGATATACCGAAGACGGCCTTTCGGACACGATATGGGCACTATGAGTTTTTGGTCATGTCTTTTGGTTTTACCAATGCCCCGGCAGCTTTTATGTATTTGATGAACAGGGTGTTCAGGGACTTCTTGGATCAGTTCGTCATTGTCTTCATCAATGACATCTTGCTTTACTCCACTGTAGAGGCAGAGCATAAGCAGCATCTTCGACAGGTTTTACAGAGGTTAAGGGAGCATCATCTATATGCCAAGTTTAAGAAGTGTGAGTTTTGGTTGCCAGAGGTGACTTTTCTTGGGCATATAGTTGGAGCAGAAGGGATTAAGGTGGATCTGTCCAAGGTAGAAGTGGTAAGAGATTGGCCGAGGCCAAGGAACGCCTCGGAAGTGCGGAGTTTCCTTGGGTTGGCAGGTTATTACAGACGGTTCGTAGAGGGGTTCTCAAAGATTTCTTCACCAATGACAGAGTTGACGAGGAAGAATCAGAAGTTTGTTTGGTCAGAGAAGTGTGAGAACAGTTTTCAAGAGTTGAAGCGACGACTTATTTCTGCACCTGTGCTGAGTCTTCCTTCGGAGGAAGGAAAGTTTGTAGTCTATCGAGGATGGGTTTAGGCTATGTGTTGATGCAGAATGAGAAAGTTATAGCTTATGCATCGCGGCAGCTGAAAGAGTATGAGCAGCGGTATTCAACTCATGATTTGGAACTAGCAGCAGTGGTATTCGTACTGAAGCTGTGGCGACATTATCTGTACGGGGAAAAGTGCGAGATATACATTGACCATAAGAGTTTGAAGTATTTCTTTACTCAGAAGGATCTAAATATGAGGCAGAGGCGTTGGTTGGAGCTGGTTAAGGATTATGATTGTGATATCCTTTACCACCGTGGGAAGGTCAATGTGGTGTCAGATGCATTGAGCTGGAGGGACCGAGGACAATTGTATAGTTCCACCCAGATCTCGAGGAAGTTAGATGATGAGATGGTTAGGGCAAAGATAGAACTGGTGGTAGGCCAGTTAGCTAATATTACCTTGCAGTCGGCCCTGTTAGAGCAGGGCAAGGAGGGTCAGTTGGTGGACGCGCAGTTGCAGGAGGTTAGACAGCATGTCTTAGTGGGGACAGCTAAGGACTATTCTGTTTCTGAGACTGGTTTGCTTCGATATCAGGGTTGAATTTGTGTTTGGGCAGATGAGGGGATCAGACGAGAGATACTGGATAAGTCTCACACTACGCCATACTCGCTTCATCCGGGTACCACAAAGATGTATCAGGATCTACAAACATTATATTGGTGGCCCGGGATGAAGAAAGATGTGGTAGAGTATGTGGCTAGATGTTTGACATGTCAGCAGTTAAAGGTTGAGCATCAGCGACCAGCGGGATTGCTTCAGCCTTTGGGTATCCTAGAGTGGAAGTGGGAGGACTACCCAGGACAGTGGGACTTTGTGACTCGGTGTGGATGATAGTGGACAGATACACCAAGTCAGCTCATTTTCTGGCAGTGAAGTCGACGTATTCAGTGGAACAGTATGCAGAGTTGTATGTGAGGGAGATAGTACGTCTCCATGGGGTTCCAAAGTCTATTGTATCTGATCGAGACCCTATCTTTACCTCCAAGTTTTGGGGAGCTCTACAGAGAGCCATGGGGACTCAGTTGAAGTTTAGCACAACTTTTCATCCTCAGACTGGCGGATAGACCGAGAGGACGATTCACGTATTGGAGGACAAGCTTAGGGCGTGTGTGATTGACTTCAAGGGATCTTGGAGTAAGTATCTTCCGTTGATCGAATTCTCATATAACAACAGTTATTAGTCCACGATTAGAGTGGCTCCTTATGAGATGTTGTATGGAAGGAAGTGTAGATCACCCATTCATTGGGATGAGATGGGTGAAAGAAGGTATTTGGGGCCAGACATGGTTTAGAATACCAATGAGGCTATTGAGAAGATTCGAGCTAGAATGCTTGCTTCGCAGAGTAGACAGAAAAGCTACGTTGATCCTAAGCGTAGGGACGTGGAGTTCCAGATTGAGGACCACGTGTTTCTACAAGTTTCACCACTGAGAGGGGTGAGGAGATTTGGGGTAAAGGGCAAGTTGAGACCTCGGTTTGTTGGACCTTTCGAGATTCTAGAAAGGATTGGATAGGTGGCTTATAGGTTGGACTTGCCACCGTTGCTCTTAGGAGTTCATGATGTGTTCCATGTCCCCATGTTGCAGAAATATGTTTCAGATACGACACATGTGCTGAAGTATGAGGACTTAGAGTTACAGACAGACTTGTCCTATGAAGAGCGACCAGTTCAGATTTTGGAACGGAAGGACAAAGTCTTACGGAATAAGACAATTCCATTAGTGAAAGTGTTGTGGAGAAATAGCAAGGTCGAGGAAGCGACCTGGGAGTTAGAGACAGCGATGCGGGATTAGTATCCCGAGCTATTCAGGTAAATTTGGAGGACGAAATTCTCAGTAGGAGGGATAGTTGTAACAACCCAAAATCACTAATATGGCTTAAGGGCCTTGATTAGTGTGCCAGGAGGGCATAATTGTTTTATGTGTGAATTTATTGATTTAATGCATGATTACATGATAAGCATGCTTGTATGATTGTATGAATATAAATGTGATTAAATGTTATATTTGTGAGAACCACATTATTATGTGGGTAAATCTGCAGCAGGCGACTTGAGGCGATCTTAGGGAGCTAGATAGCGGGAAAGTCACAACGGGGCCTAATGTTTGACTTTGGACAAGTCAAGGGGTATTTCAGGTATCGGGTGGTTATTTAGATTATCGGGTTATGAAAATAAATAATTGGAGATATATTGGATGTTAGGAAGTTTAGGTGGGAATATTGGGGAATTTTACCATTTTGCCCTCGGGGACGTTTCCGGTACCCCGAGCCTTGGGATTAACTTGATTGCTTAAGGATAGACTTAAGAAGATTTTAGAAAACTGTGGAATATAACAAACCGACCCTCTCTTCCTTTCTCTCTTTCTCTCCCAAAGAAAAATACAGAAACTTAGTGGTCTTGGCTGGAATTCTAGGAATTGAAGCTGGAGTTTAGAGGATTAGCTCAAGGATTATCAAAGGAACTTAATCAAGGTTGAGGTAAGCATTGAATTCCATTTTCTATGGTTTAAATTCTGTGATTTTGGTTGTGTTCTAAGTGTTTATTGGGTTTTGTATTTAAAGATTAAATTGAGGATGGAACCATGGAAGTTAGGCCAGAAAAATCTTGGAGGATTGGTTCTGCAGCTGAGGTAAGCTCTAATTTAAGGTTTAAAGGTTGAGTTATAGTGTTTCCATGGCTGGGTTTTGAGTTCTTGAGTTAGAAAGTTTAGTGATTGAAGTGGGTTTTTGATGGGTTTCTAGTCTAGTTTTCAGCTGGGTTGTGTTGCTAGAATCTTGTGGGAAGTTTTTGGATAATTGTGTTGTGGAATTGGTGTAGTTTTGAGTGAGTTTGCATGAGGTTTGAGAGTAAAAAATGGAGGTTTTTTCTAGGTTCGAAGGGGTCGGGCTGCGACATAGTTCTTGGGGAGTCGCGGCCCTTCGAAGCTGATGGGTGCTGAGGAAGGAGGGCGGGCCGCGGCCCTTACCTATTTTTGTGCATTTGGAGGCCTATAGTTGGGGCCATGCCGCGGCATGGGTGGCCAATGCCGCGGCCCTTAAGGGATTTTGGGATTTTGAGATTCTAGGCTTGGGAATTTAACCTAGGGTGCTCGGGATTGAATCTTTTACCATGTTTGATGAAGTTCAATGTTCCGGAGACTAGAACTTTGTCTAGAAGCTCACTTAAGATTGTTGATGGTATCCTTTATTTTAGTTGTGACTAGGTGCTAAGCTAGGGCTCGGGGATCGGATCGCGCTCAAAGAGCATCGCTCATAACTAGTTAACTTGGAAGTCAAAGGTAAGAAAACTGCACCTGGTTGTGTATTTGTAATGGGACTAAGGGTTCCCTAATATGTATGCATTGAAAAGGATTGTATTATGCCATGTAAATAGTAAACCAATGGCCTAAGAGTGCCAAAGCTTACACTTGCCCACAGGGTGTGGCTCGGCCACTGGAAGTCGAGGATAGCTTATTATGCTCTGAGCTCGGTTTAAGCATGCCAGAGTCAGTGGAGTAAACTGAGGGTGCGACCTAAGTTATCGGCCCTAGTTATTATGTGATTTGACTGTTATTATTGATTGGTTGCATCTTTGATTCTGATTACATGCTATGTGATTAATGTGAAATGTTAAGTGGTTGATCATGCTTGATGAATTATTCTCTAGATATGATTGTTGAGATGTGTAATATGTTTTCTTGCTGGGCCTTGGCTCACGGGTGCTACGTGGTGCAGGTAAAGGCAAAGGCAAACTTGATCAGCCCTGACTTGGAGAGCTCTATGAGCGGAATGTACATGACCAGCTGCTCAGCCGCCATGGTTGAGAGGATAACAGGAACAGAAAAGCTATAAATGTCTGTTTTGCCTTAGAGTGGCTGATGGTAGTCTGTATTTTGGAAACTTTGTAAACTAACCTTTAAACACTGTTCTTTTTTGGTATCCCGTATGTAAATTTGTTTAACTATATGAAATGTATCTTTTGAGACCTAAACCATTTTATCCTTGGCACATTTATGGTTTAGTGACACGTTTTGACTAAATGACTTGATTAGCAAGTCCTGCACCTTTATAAGTACACAGTGTAGCGGTCTTGGCTATCCAGGGCGTTACAGTGATCATACTGGTAAATTTGACGGAAAAAGTGATGTCGGTGTGTTTATAGGATATTCAATTAATAGTAGGGCTTATTGTGTTTATAATATGAGAACCCAAACTGTGATGGTATCTGCTAATTTGGTTGCTGATGATCTAAAAGATTTCTCTGAGTTTTCCACAGAAGAACAGATTGAAAGTTTGCTGGAAAAGTCTCCTGAACTGGCAGACGATTTGGTTGCAATCACAAAATCTTCATCTAAGGCTACACCTCAAGATTCTGTAGCTACAACTGATGATTTTCCAAAAACTTCAACGCCGAAGGAAACTATGCAACCACCAAACATAATCATTGATCCAATTCAAAGAGAACCATCCTCCAGAGTCAAGAAGAATCATCCTACTGATCTCATACTTGGGAACATGGATGAGAGCATGGTGACTAGAAGAAGGTATGCTAATTTGATTCAATTTGTGTGTTTTGTCTCTTCTTTAGAGCCTAAAAATGTGAAGGAAGCCTTGATGGATGAAGCATGGATTCAGGCGATGCAAGAAGAGCTGGATCAATTCATTCGCAATAAAGTATAGATACTTGTTCCTAGACCGACTTGTGCTAATGTCATAGGAACAAAGTGGATTTTCAAAAACAAAAGTGATGAGTTTGGTACCATCATTCGAAATAAGGCAAGATTGGATGCCCAGGGTTACACTCAAGTTGAGGGTATTGATTTTGATGAAACTTTTGCTCCAGTAGCAAGATTTGAGTCCATCAGGTTACTTCTTTCCATTTCTTGTATTATTGGGTTTAAATTGTACCAAATGTATGTTAAATCTGCTTTTTTGAATGGTTTTTGAAAGATGAAGCTTTTGTTGAGTAACCCAAAGGATTTGAGGATCCTCATTTTCCTGATCATGTAAATAGGTTAGTCAAGGCGTTATATGGTTTGAAACAAGCCCCTTGTGCTTGGTATGAATGTCTACCTGAGTTTTTAATCTCTCATGGTTATAGAAGAGGAAATGTAGATAAAACCCTATTTATCAAAAACATTAAATCTGATGTTATTGTTGCCAAATATATGTTGATAATATTGTATTTGGATCTACTTCTAACTCTGAAGTGCAAGTATTTTTCCAACAAATGCAACAAGAATTTGAAATGAGCATGGTAGGTGAACTCACCTAATTTTTGGGTCTTCAGGTGAAACAATCTGATGATGGCACATTTGTTTCACAAAGTAAGTATGCAAAAATCTTGGTGAAGAAGTTTGGCCTTGAAAACGCCAAACATACTAATACTCCTATGAGCACAACTTTGAAATAATTCAAAGATGAACAAGGAGTGAAGGTAGATCCTACTTTGTATCGAAGCATGATTGGTAGTTTACTTTATCTTACTGCTAGTCATCCTGATATCTATTATAGTGTTGGTGTTTGTGCTCGATATCAGGGAAATCCCATGGAATCTTATATTTCTGATGTGAAAAGAATCATTTGCTATGTCAATAGCACTGTTGATTTTGGGATTTGGTTTTCAAAAGACACTAACTCTAATTTGGTGTGCTTTAGTGATGCTGATTGGGCTGGAAATGCAGATGATAGAAAAAGTACTAGTGGTGGATGTTTCTATCTCGGAAACAATCTCGTTTCATGACATAGTAAGAAGAAAAACTGTGTCTCTCTGTCAACTGCAGAGGTTGAATACATTGCTGTGGGTAGCTGTTGTATCCAATTGTTATGGATGAAACAAATGATGGAAGATTATGGATTTGATTTGAAAACTTTAACCATCTTCTGTGATAACACTAGTGCTATAAATATTTCAAAACATCCTGTCAACACTCTTGCACTAAGCACATAGACATTCTTCATCACGTTATTAGAGAGCTTGTAGAAAATAAAATTCTTGACTTGGAATATGTTGAAACAAGCAAACAAATAGCAGTTATTTTTTACTAAAACTCTTGATTCGGCCCGCTTTATTTCTCTAAGGAAATCCTTAGGGGTTTGTACCATTTAATATGTTTTTTTTGTTTTTGTTCCAGAAGAAAGTTTCAAACTCCAGAGAATTGCTTATTATTATTTTTATTGTTAATTTTTTGGAGCAATGCTTTCATACATGTTTAGTTCAGGAAAAGATTTTCACTCCTCCTAGAAATATTTGGGTCATTCAATCAGTGTTATGTGTGTGCTACAATTTTCAAAAAAAATATTAAAAATAAAAAAATGTCTGTTCAAGCTCCATTGGAAGAATAGAGCTACCTATCTCAATGTGTGAAAGTCGTCACTGCACTGAGTCAGTTAGTACTATGTAGTTAGGAGTTATGTGGCGGATACACTACCATTGAAAAGGGCTACCATTGAGGTAGTGTTCCCTGCTTACACTTTCACACACAAATGCTTGACACATTTTTTTTCGAGAAAAAAATTGAATTAAAATAAAAAAAATGGTTTTAAAAATCTATTACATACTGATTGAATTTCTTAAAATATTTTTGGTGACTGAGTAAAATCCTTTCCTGTGTAACTTGTATGGTCTTATTGCAATAAGAAATTAGCTTGGTAAAATAATATCTATACATTCTTTCGAGTTTGAATTTTTCATCAGGAACAAAGGAAAAGCAGACATGGTGTTTCATATTGCTGACAAGAAATATCAAGGTTTGATTTATTTTGTTTAAAAATAATAATAATAATTTGTGACCGATTTTCATGTTGAGCTTAACTAAAATATTTGTTTCTTTGTCTTGTTTTAATTCTATTGTTAGACAAATTTTTTTTTTGCTCTAAAGTGTTGGTTGTTTGTCTTGTGTATATTGGTGTTTTGTCTTTATTTTTTTCTTTTTCATTTTTTTAATAAAAAAATGCATAAATTGAAAAAATCATTAAAAATGGGGGGGGGGGGGGGGGGCATTATTTTTCGGCTGGTCATTTATTTTTAATTATTTTTTTCATTTTATTGGATTTGGGGTGTCCTATTTTCATGGGATTGGTCTCTTTTTAGGAACTATTGATTTAATTGCAAAATTATAATGTTTGTTTCCTTTTTTATTCCTTTTCGGGTAAGTCAAAGGTAAGGAAAGATTTTCTTTATTTTTTCATATTGTGGGAGTTATTGCATTAAATGAAAATCTTGTTTAGGTAACTTCCCACTTTCCCTTTCTATTTCGTCTCTTTATATTTACCCTAATCCACGATCTAATCCTCTCACTCACACTCTCTTTAGTTTTTTTTCTCTTAATTTTCTCTCTGCATGTGTGAGTTTCCCTCTAGGGTTTTCAAACTTTCAAGCTTTTCAATGGCAAAAACCAAGAATGCCCGAGGTGGTTCGAAGAGGCATGTTCATGGTTCCCCGTCTATCCCAGCTTCTCCTCCGACTGCTCTTCCTGCTCCAGCAACCGAAGCTCCAACGCAGGCTTCTGCTCCTGCAAAACAATTTGGGAAATCAAAAACCCAGGCGAGAAAGAAGACATTCACTCCGAATTCCCTATCTATGATAGCTACTCCAATCGCCTCGTCCACCTCTGGTCTCAGTGGCCGTGATGAAATCCTTTCATTTGAAAAATCCTTGTCTAAGTCTTCTTCCTCTCAAAAGGGTGGTTCATCAAATACAAACTCTGAAAGGGCCATTGTTCCTGTGCCAATGGTGAGTTCTTGAACATGTTCTTAGACCTCCACTCAGAAGCAAACTGAGGTGCTTCGTCCCCATGGTGTTCCTAATGTCAAGGAAGTTGGTTCTTATTCTCGGGTGAAAATTTTCAAAAATCACCCCCAGTCTGCATCTTCTTCACAATTTGATTCAGAAGAAGAAACTGAGAATTTGGAACAAGAATCAGAGGTTGAGTCTGATCCTAGTGCAGAATTTCAAGAAAAAGAACAATCTTTGGGAGATTCTGTTTCTGAAAGTGCTGCATCAGAAGAAGAACCTGCTGTTACAGAACCTGTTGATGCTGTTTCAAAACCTGCTGCACAAGACAAAAGCAAAGGAAAACGTCCCTTGGCTCCTCCAAAGTTTGCTCCTCCTTTGAAAACGAAAGGACCATCTGGTATCTCTCTTGAAAACTTCAAACCTCATTCACATTATTATTGCTATAATGATCATGAGAGAGATATGAAATTTTATGAGGCAAGAAACTTTATCGTTGGAAAGAATTATAATGTGCTTACTCATAAGCCATTTGGAGTTGTTAGTTTGTTAAAAGAAAGGCAGTGGATGTACACTTTGATTGGTTTTACTGGCTATGTGGATCGAGTTGTGAAAGAATTCTATGCCAACATCACCGATGATTGCCTAGATGAAAACTCCTTCATGTTTGGAAAAGTGTATGTGTGTGGTTACTGGTATTCCTTTACAGTGAGTGATGTGGCTGAAGCTCTTCAATTACCAATCGAGGTAGAGCCATCTGATGTCATGTTTGATCTTCATGAAGTATTTTTTGATCTCACTGGAGACAAGGATGTCGAGCTCACCGATGCTATGCACATCTCTCACTTATCATTATGCGGTGCTTATGAGGTTTGCCTTGTCGAATTGGTTTCCTTCATTCAATTTGGTAAATGTTTCTAATGACATTGCCTTACTATTATACAAAATCACTACTGGTGCTCAAGTTGATTTGGATGATCTTATTTGAGAAAAAATTATGTCTTTTAGAAAGGGTAAAAAGCCCAAACT
The DNA here is from genome assembly GCF_963169125.1 of Humulus lupulus. NCBI lineage: Eukaryota > Viridiplantae > Streptophyta > Magnoliopsida > Rosales > Cannabaceae > Humulus > Humulus lupulus. Next base: position 231,919,988 of record NC_084802.1, on the reverse strand, counting down.
TAACCTTGTGTTTCCTAATTTGATTTATAAGATCTTATCTGCTCAAAGGGAATTGATTCTTGATAATGAATCAATTGAGCCTCCCACTATTGGTTAGACATTCAAAATCTCAGAAAAACCCTCTCAAGGAAAGTCTTCCAAGAAATCGGGTTGTTATGCTTCTCCTGGAGTACCAGATGCTTCACCTGCTGCCACAGCTTCAACTTTTGCACTTGCAGAACTGGCAGAAATCAATACTCGTTTGGCTAGGATGGAGATTGGTCAAGGACAGCTTCTAAGGAGGATGGAGAACATCATGAAGTACTTTCAAAGTGACGAGGATGGCTGGTTGAATTAATGTTTATGTTGAACTTTAATGTCATTTTTTATAGTCTTTTGTGGTTTTTGGCTCCTTTGATAGACAAAAAGGGGGAGTAGTATTATTTTGTAGGTTACTTTTAGATTACAACTCTGGACCCTATTTTCAGGGGGAGTTGTTTGTTTATGGTTTCGTTAAACTTTTTTTGTTTAAAAAGTTATCATGTTTTTGTTATATGTGTTAGTAAGTTTTAATGCAGGGGGAGTATTTTTATACTCTCATTTTTGGTTCTAACACTTTGTTTTGCAGATTCATCCTTGTTTGTTTTCTTCAAAATATTTTGTCAATCAAAGTGCCAAAGGGGGAGATTGTTAATTCCATTTTTGGCATATTTAATTTGACAAAAATATTTTGTATTTTCTTATTATATTCGGTTGTATTTAAATATATATTATTGATATATATTTTATTTGTTTCAAATAATAAATATATAATTGACGACAAACTTTCTATATTAGGACAGTTTGCCAAAAATACTGTGGCTTTATTATTTTTAAATCAAATCTTTTTTAATTGTCTTTTGCCAGCCGATTACCTCATTGTATCATACCATATAATTGAGTTTTATTGCATGATCAGGTTATAAAAGGGAAGCCTTGATTCCTACATCAAAGGATGGATTGTTACCATATATAGCTCACAATTCTATAGCTATAGAATCAGGAAATCCTGTCAAATTGAAGAATTCTTTTAGGAAAGTTTCCTTGCGGGATTAGGTCAGTTTAGACCGTGTATTAGCTGTCCAATATGAGTATAATGACTATAAATACTCGCATTGGCTGCTAGGTTTTAGTTTCCTCTTTTTGTACTTCATTCTTATTTGTAAAAGAGAGTCTTTGTTTTGTAGAGGTGAGTGAGTTCGACTCTACCTCTGTTTTTCAGTGTCCCTGTAATTGTTTTGAGTCTTCAAATAGTTCTACAAAGGAGGAGAACAAAGTGCAAACCTTCGAGAGAAGGTTCTTCAAGCCTTTGGGAGAAGGTGGTTCAAGTCTTGCTTCAGGAGGAAGCAAGCATACTTCAAGTAGATTGAAGGGAGTTCGTATTCTTGAAGGTTCAGCAAGGTACATTTGTCAAGGTGGGATACATCAAGCTTGCGGCATATAATAAGAGGGACTCTATTTATGCATAAGTCAAAAACTTTGTATTTTTGAGATCTTACTATTGAATCTTTTCTCTGGGCGTGGCCCCGTGGACTAGTAGCAATCTGTAAGGATTGCTGATACCACGTATAAAAACCTTGTGTGCTTTTATTTTCTGCACTTTAGTTCTTTTCTGGTTTTCTGGTATGTAGTTATAGAATCCTGATCTGTAGCTACAGAGTATCTATTTTAGTACCAACTTAATTATTCTGCATTTAATTAATTGATTAATTAAATAATAAGTTAGTAATTATAAAATACGGAATTTCAATATTCATCACTCACGGTAATGGCGTGAGCTAAAATAAGCTTTTTTTAATAGAAAAAATTATTATAATAATCAGTCAATGCAATCAATGGTGATTATAGTATTCTATTTTATTATTGAATCATATCTCATAAAAACAAGAGATTATACCATTGTAGACCTTGTGTTTTGTCTCATTGCCTATTTGGTCGCTGTGTTTTAATAAATTGCTTTTTGGACCCTATATTTTGTAAAATTATTCAAATAGACCCCTAAATCCAATTTTGATGAACACAAAATTGAATATAACAACACAGCTGTCAAGTAGAATGATTGTGTTTTTGTTCTAAGTTATTAATTTGGTGAATTATTTGTGTTTTTAGTTCAATGGTCTATTTGAACTATTTCACAAAAATTAAGTTCCAAAAAATAATTTATCAAAACACAGCGTCCGAACAGTTAATGAGACAAAACACAAGGTCCAAAATGATATAATCCCTAAAAAGAATATCATTAGAATTCAAAAAAATAAAAATAAAAGAATCTACACCCAACGAAATAAAATGGGTGTACATAAATCTAATTCAGAATTAAGAATAAAACCATAAAGAAAGTTAAGCATATAATTTATAACGATCAACCTCATTCATCACATTCATTAAGCATATTCAAAATATAATAGAAATAAGAACAACCCTTAAGCCCTCTCATAGAACATGTATTCTTCATGTTCATACATTTAAAATGAACACTGAACATATTCATGACACACGATATCAATCATGGCTTAAGTACCAATTGTTGGTTTTTGATCATGTGATTGATAGTGCAGTATAAGCATGAGATCACATTTATATGTAACGACAACTATTATTAAAGCATGAGAACGAATCATTCTAGAAACCATAACTAGAATGAAATATTTCTCCTGTGATATGAATCTAAATAAAATAGAAAATTACAGATATATTTTTTAGATGTAGAACATATATAGATCAAATAGTGTTGTAGCCTCCTAACCAACTATCTTACATAATATGGCTCACACAAAGAGAACAAGATCGGTAGATGTCTATACTAAAGGACAACATAGAGAACCATGTGAGAGTGTTCTCTGACAACGAAGAGCACCAAAGTTCACTATTTTTCTCTCTTGGCAAAATAACATGTAGCATCTTCTTCCCTCATCATTATTATGTTCTATTTACAAAACAACCAAAGAGAAGACGTAACCCTAATATCATTGGCCTTATGCATGGACCACAATCCATATGGACTATGGTTGGCGCCAACTGCATGGCATTGTGCCCTATAGTATTTTATCTTGGGAACCGTACAAAAATACCTACGATTTAAAAAAAAATAATACTAAAAATACAAAATTTGGAAAAAAATTACATAATTAAGGAAAGACATAATCGTAAATATGGTTTTTTTCGTAATCGAAATTTATAAATTTGTAACAATACTGTTTCTTTGTAAAAAAAGTTTACAAGTTTGTAACCATATGTTACAATTTTGTAAACAATATTTACAGAATAAAATAGAAAATTGTAACAAGCACTAATAAAACTGTTAAAAATTGTTCATATTTTCGTAATTTTTTAAAATTCTGGAATTTTTAAATTTTTTAAAAATCTACAGTGCTATGTGTAATTTTTCCTTTAATCTTTATAAAATGTTATTTGTTAGACCTTTATCATATATTTTTTATGTTGTATACAATTATACCACATGATTTAATAAGAAATATAAATTTTTATTTTCCATTACATATTATTTGATAAATAATATTATTTTGTGAAACTAAAAATAATATTTTATTATGTTCAACTATTTCCTTTTAATTCAAAAAGTCATACAACTGTGTTCACGAGCTAGTATGGGGAAAGTATGGACTCGTTGTTCTAAGCTTCAATAAAATAATTAATTTCACTAACTCTTTGTTCCATAAATTTATTTATTAATTATGAATCCATTAATTAATTTATTAACTATGAATTATTCCACTAGAAATTCATAGTTGAACTCTCGAAACTAAAATCTTATATTATTAGAAGTTATAACTATAAATTCGTCCACTGATTTAGTCATTACATGAATTACGACCCTCCACTAGTTGTTCATAATTAGAGCTAAGTTCAATATCTATTAACCACTCTAATTATGTCTTTATCAATCCATTGATCCTCTAATGAACATTATTCTATTAAATCTAATTACATAATGAAATTTCTGTTCTCTAACAAAAATTGACGACTCCATGTTCAAGCCCCAAATCAACACTAAAAGGAGCAACTAATTTGCTTCCATTGAAGTAAGGAGCAGATTCCATATATGTGAAGTATGTTCCCAGGCACTTGAAATTCTATAACTCCAAGATATCAAGAATTTGGTCATATAAATATTGAGACTTACCTGATAAGTAAAAATTCATGAAAGCACAAATAGGACGAGGTTTCTCTAAAAATGTTAAACGACTTTGTAGTCCAACCGTTTCTTATATATGATGTCCTAATAGTTTAATAAAATATCTTGCTTCTTTTGTGTCTTTTCGCTAGAGATGTCTAATATTCATACTTATTTCTATTTTTTAACTGTGTAGCTTTAAATAGTTTAAAAGTTTATTCGAGGGAGTAAGGGTGTATACTATTTTGTTTGGTGCATTTTTCAAGAATTTTGAAATCAAACTGCTTATGCGATTTTGTCAAAATTAAAAACCAAACCATAAATAAACGAATTGGTGTGGTTTAGTTCGGCTATAACCATTAACCAAATTATTAAAATTTTAAAATATTTTTATTATAAAATAATTTCATTTAAAAAATAATAATTTTCGCATTACTTTTAAGACCATAAAAAGTCTACAAAAAGCTTACTATCTTTGTTGTTAGAAGTGTAAGTATTTTGAATTATTTCATAGAAGAAGGAAAGAGAAATTTTCACTTTCTAAATAATATGGTATTTTACAATTCTCTTTTCTTAATTTTGTTTGTGTTTTCGCTAACCGACACGTGGCAATTACAATTAGGAGTAATTAGTGATAAGTCATGAAGTTTTCGGAATGTGAACTCTTCGAGGAAGTCCAGTCCAGCCAAGGCGTGGATGTCACCAAGTGAGACCATGACCCAAGGTCTGCCCTCGAGGCAAGGATGTCTCAAGGTGAGGCCACGTTCACTAGCCAATCTCCAAGTCATGGATGTCTCCATGTGAGGCCATGCCCCGAGGCTTATACTCAAGGCGAAGATATCTCCAGGTGAGGCCACTTCTCAAGAGGCTCACTTCACTCACCCATCTTACAGATCCACGATTCTGGTCCTCGGACTTAGGGTAGATGCTAGGTGTCAGTCACTATAGGTATGGGCCACGAAAGGATCATCTGAAAACTTTTGGTGAGCCTCGATTAGAGGTGTTGAGTTCATAACAACAACAATCGACATTTCCCACAATGCTAACTAACACGGGCAAACGTACGTTGTTCCCTGACCGTCAGAGATATGTTCCCTATGAAGTTGGTATGCAAATTTTTGCAATGGGGGCATCTCCCAAGGCTCGCAGAATAGGTATGTGTGGGCCTTAAACCGTGACAATGAAGTGTTGGCATTAGCTCAATTGCCAAGGATGAGCGGCCAAGTCATCACATTCTCTGAGGACAACACTCGGAGAGGGAACTTTCCACACCACGATCCTTTGGTGATCAAGAGCCAGGTTTCCAATAAGATGGTTGCTTAGATCCTGGTGGACAATGGGAGTTCAGTGAACATCCTGATCAAGTCAGCCTACGAGAAAATCGGGTTGACCACAAGTGACTTGTCCCCGTGCACCACAACTTTGTATGGGTTCTAAGGGGAAGGGCTCATATCGATGGGCCAGATCACGCTGCCCGTGATGCTTGTGGAGGTTCCATGCCAAAATTTTAAGTACAACACCTTCGTGGTGGTGGACTGCTCCTTGGCGTATAACGCCATCTTGGGGCGTCCGACCTTGGTGGAGTTTAGGGCAGTTACCTCTATTTGGAATATGTGCATGAAGTTCCCCATGAACTGAGGGATTGGCACAGTCTGAGGAGACCAAAAAGAGGTGAGGCTATGCTACAATGTGTCCCTCATGCAACCAATAATGGTGGTCGAGGAATTGGTTCCCGAGCAGCCTCTTCCTGAGGAGGTAGAGGTGCATGCCGTTCAGGTTGATGAAACCAACGAGTTTGACCTGCGGGTTCAGGAAGAGAGGGCTATCAAGCCCATGAAGGAAGTTGAGTAAGTGGCCCTCGATACCTCCATCCTCGAAAGGAAGACCAAGGTTGGAAAGAATTTGAATGCAGAAGTCCGATAAGCACTAGTGGGCTCTTATGGGGGAAATTAGGATATTTTTGTCTGGTCTCACACTGGCATGACTGGCATTGACCCAAATATCATTTGTCATGCATTGAATGTCGATCTGAACGTTCTTCCTATTCAGCAAAAGCAGAGAATGTTTGACTAGACCAGGGCGGAAGCCTTAAAGGTGGAGGTAGACAAGCTACTAGCAAATGAATTCATTCGGGACGCCTAATACCCCAAGTGGGTATCTAATTCGGTCCTTAAACCCAAGCCAAATGGCACCTGGAGGACCTGCATAGACTTCTCTGACCTTAACAAGGCTTGCCCTAAAGACTTTTTCCCACTGCCAAAAATAGATTAGATGGTTGATGCCACCTTCGGGTACTAGCTATTATCCTTCATGGACGCATACTCGGGCTATAATAAGATTTCCATGCATGTCACGGATCAAGAACACACCAGTTTCCCAACTAATAAAGGATTTTACTGCTATAAAGTGATGCCCTTCGGGTTGAAGAATGCTGGTGCCACCTATCAAAGGCTTGTGAAGTATATGTTCAAGGAACAGTTGGGACGTAACATGAAGGCTTATGTAGACAACATGCTGGTCACATCTAGAACAGCCCATACCACGTAAAGGACCTGATAGAAGTGTTGTTAGTAATTCCCAGGTTTGGGTTGAAACTAAATCCCCAGAAGTGTACTTTTGGAGTTGCCTCCTAGAAGTTGCTAGGCTTTATTGTCAGTGATCGAGGGATAGAGGAAAACCCCGAGAAGATCAATTACCTGGTGGATATGCCATCCCCCCGAAAGCATAAGGATGTTCAGAGCCTCACTAGGAGGACAGTCGCCCTGAGTTGCTGTGTTTCCAATGCAACTGACAAGTGCATCCAGTTCTTCAACATTCATGGAGGAGATCAGAGGTTTGAATTGGCAGAGGAGTGCGAATAGGCATTCCAACAGCTGAAAGCGCACATGGAAAACCCACCTATCTTGTCAAATTTTGTAGACACAGAGCTCATTCAGCTTTACATGGCTTTGTTAGAGAATGCCATCAATGTCGCCTTAGTACGAGAGAAAGGCTGCATCCAACACCCCGTGTACTATGAGAGAAAGAGACTCCTCGTAGTGGAGTCTAGATACCCACTCATGGAGAAGCTGACCTTTTTCCTAATGGTAGCTTCTCGGAAGCTAAGGCCCTATTTCTAAGCGCATCCCATCTAGGTCCTCTCAAACCATACCTTATGGTTGGTCCTCCAAAAGCCAGAGTCATCTGGAAGACTCATCAAGTGGTCAGTCGAACTTACTCAGTTTGACCTCACATATCACCCGAGGACGGTCATAAAGGGGCAGGCGCTGGTAGATTACATCGCCGAGTGCACAGGAAACCACAAGAGACCTGGGGACACCCCAATGATTGGACCCACATGGAAGTTATACGTAGATGGATTGTCGAATGAAAATGGTGCCAAAGCAAGCCTCCTTTTGGTATCACCCATGGGGTGCAAAGTTCATAGCACTCTGTGATTTGTGTTTGATGCCTCACACAATGAAGTTGAGTATGAGGCACTCATTGCTGGGCTCCGAGTAGCACTTGAGCTCATGGCCAAGAGCCTCGAGATTTTTAGTGACTTGCAGCTTACAGTTAATCAAGTACTCGGGGAGTACTAGGCTGGGGGACAAGAATGGCCGCTTACTTGGTGAAGACCCAAGGAATGCTACACATCTTCAGAAAATTCACAATTCAACAAGTGCCATGGGAACAAAACTCTAATGTTGATGCCCTTGCCAAACTTGCAACCACCAAGGGTGTTGAGTTAACCAATGTAGTACCCATAGACCACTTAGCTTTGCTGAGCATCTCGGCTCCCAAGGAAGTAGAAGCAGTAAAACCCTAGGATGGTTGGATAAAGCTCATAATGAAATATCTTGTCTTCAGGGAATTAGCACAGGATAAGAAAATAGCTCAAAAGCTGCTTTACCAGGCCCCCATAGTATGTTGTCATGGGTAGCAAACTATATAGGAGAGGATAGTCATTTCCCTTGATCCGGTGTGTGTCCAGGCAGGAAGCCAATATGATACTTCGTGAAGTGCATGGGCTTTTACGGGGACCACGCTTGGGGGTAGAGCCTCGCCATGAAGATCTTGAGACAAGGATATTATTGGCCCACCATGAATGGAGATGCGATGGACTATGTTAAGAAGTGTGACAAGTGCCAACGCTTCGCCAATACACCTTGAGCTCCTCTGAATGAGCTAACCCAGATGACAAGTCCTTGGTCCTTTGCTATTTGGGGGATTGACCTTATCGGGTCATTGCCCACGGGAAAAGGAGGAGTGAAGTATGCAATAATGGCAGTCGAATACTTCATGAAGTAAGTCGACGCCAACCCACTCGCTACAATCACATCTAAGAAGGCACTGGACTTCGTCATTAAGAAAATCGTTTGCCGTTACGGGCTTTTGAGGAAAATAGTCTCTAACAATGGCTTTCAATTTGATAGCAAGGTATTCACGGGCATTGTGGAGTTATCGCATCACTGCCAGGACCTCCACTGGCCACTCTCCATTCTCTATGGCCTATGGGTATGAGGCCATGCTCCAGTTGAGGCAGCAATCTCCACGCACCGATGGGATACGTATAATTCGACCACAAACCATGCTTTGCTATGAGAATCCCTGGACCTCGTGGAGGAGCTTTGTGAAGCTTATCAACTTCGATTAGCGTCCTACCAGCAGAATGTAGCTAGATGTTTCAACTCTAAGGTGAAGTATAGAATGTTTGGGGCAGAGATCTGGTGTTGCAAAGAGTCTTTTTAGCCACCCGAGACCCCAGTGCAAGAGTGTTAGGACCTAACTGGGAGGGCCCATACCATGTTGAGAGCATTGTATGTCCAGGGACATACAAGTTAGCCCGACTAAATGGGGAGTTAATACCCCATTCCTGGAATGCTGAGCACCTTCACCGGCATTAGCAATGATATGAGCAATAAATTTATTTATTTTTGTAATCTCCCTGTAGCCTCCAAGCATAATAAATGGAAATTGTGTAGACAAAACATGATAGAATTTTTTTGAGAGATCCTGTTTATATTTGTTAGTTTCCTTTATTATGTATGTACTACTCATAGATCACCCGCTTGCTGGTCTGGACAAGTGAATGCAGACTAGACTCCGATCACTTAGGGGGCATGGAGTTAAGGTAGACTCTCAGAGAACCACGCCTCGTGGACAATGGCCTAGGAAACTAAGCTTGTCAAAAGTGAAGAGCGTAGTGTCAATACCCCTAGAATAGAAAAACCTACAAAACTAAGTCTTGAGTCCACGACCTAAGAAACTAAGTTTGTTCAGAGCGGGGTAAGCTTAGTGTGTAGAGGCGAAATATTAGGAGTCCTAGTAGCACGAGAATGGACTTGGGTCACCTCCCGCGGACATTGTGCCCGAGGAGCACTAACCAAGTCCCTCGATCTTGAGGTGCAAACAGAAAACCAAGTCCTCTGTACCTGGTTCTGAGGCATGGATTTGAGTTACCTCCTGTGAACGTTGTGCCTGGGGAGCATTGACCAAGTCCCCAGTAAGTTGCAAGAAAGAATAGCATCGGGAAGTCAATGACTCGGGGAGCTAAGCTAGTCGACGAGTAAAGGGTCCCTAATGCAAAAGACCCCATAGCTAACTGGTCTAAGGAATACCCAGTGCCAAAGAGATCTAGGTAACACGAGATTGTATTTAGCATATTCTCCCAAGGACATCGCACGCCCAAGGAGTAATAACCAAATCCTAATCCTAAAGATGTTAATGGAAGCCCGAGTTGTTCGTACTCGGGCATAAGCCTAAGTCGCCTAAGACTTAAGAAGAATACTCTGCGGGGCCTTGCACTAGTTGCCCCAAAATAGCGTGAGAATGGACTTAGTGTTACCTTCCATGTATCTCGTGCCTGAGAAGTAATAACCATGTCCCTTGATCTCGAGATACAAATTGGGGCCCAAGTCACTTGCACTCGGAGTCAGTAGTTAAGCCTAGGAGTAAAAAACCCAGGTTGCACGAGAATAGATTTAGTTCACCTCCCATGGACATTGTGCCCGAGGAGCACTAACCTAGTCCTAAAATCTCGAGATGCGAGCGGAAGCCCAAGTCAATTGAACTCGGAGCTAGACCTTGAGTGCTAAAATTGAGTGTCACGAAAAAACCTAGTCTAAGGGCAGCGAACTCAATTACATGAACTAAGGATGATGAGTTCACGACTTGCACATGATTAGGCCTCGATTTGTGTACTCGTGAGGCAAATAGAAAGGCCCAAGTTGACCCACCAGTGACCACGTACCCGGGGGCAGGCGACTTAGTGTGAATGACTTCCTAGGGTCTCGAGTCATTAGGACTCGATAACACAGGAAGACATTAAAGTTAATTTTAAGGACATCGATCCTCGAAGTCAACACTAAGTGTCCTAAGCATCGAGCACTAAGACAAAACCCTATATTAGGAGACCTCCTAAAAGCTTGAGTCGTTGAAACTCGAAGGCGTAGGATAGCCAAGTGCCATCACTTGACACCGCATCAAAGTTAGCCTTAGGACCACAAACCTAAGAAGAAACACTAAATGCATAAGTGTCTAGAAACTGGTAGAAACATCCTCAAGCTCTAAGTACTGCAGGCTATCCCCGTCCTGAGTCATTGGAACTCAAGGATGCAGGGTCGCATCAAGTGTCACTTGACTTCTCATTAAAGTTACTCTTGAGGACCATGAGCCTACAGAGCACACTTAATGCCTAAAATTGTCTTAGTACTAAGAGAAGTCGATAAAGACTGGAATCTTTGAGACTCGAGCATAAGAACTAAGTCGATCACTTGGAACTCTCATGAGTTACGTTACGTTGAGTTGAATTAAAAAAGTCCAAGTTGCCTATTCACTAAGTGCCAATCTGATGATAAGAATGAAATCATGGCAATAAAGTAGTGCAAACTGCATATGTTTAAATGGAAAAATATTTACAATAAGGCTCGTGGGCTCGAGCGTTGATTGTTTGAACCCCAATAAACTAATGCACACATGCCTAAATAGTAAAAAATTTGGTATAGGAGACAAAATTACTGGTGCCCTTGGCCTGGAAGAACCTCTGGCACCAGCTCGAACACCTCTAGGATGTGACCAGTTGTCGCAGCTTCCCTATCCTAGGCTGCCCTAGCCTCCTCTGCCTCAAGGCATGCCTCGAGCATTGTCCTCATATTGGGCTCCTCGGTGAATGAGAGATCCATGTCTCTGTTGCTTTTCCATGCAATAAAGAGTGTATCACCAGCTATCACGTTGAGGTCCTTTTCCAGTTCCTCTACTTGGAAATGGAGGTCTTCGACTTCCCTTGCAGCAACTTCGACATGAGTGGCACGTGTAGCCTCCTCCTTGCCCTTGATTAGCTCCTCAGCGCAAGCCAAAAACGCCACCCGGCTCAACTGGAGCTCTTCACAGGCCTTAGCCAGCTCCTCTTCAACCGCATGGGTGCGACCCGCTGCGTCTTCTAATAACTTGGACAAGGTGTCCTACAGAGTGGATATCATTGACTACTGGATGGTCATCATAGTCTTCGTCTCACGAACACGAGCCCTCGTGTACTTCACTTCCTTTTGGAGTCGTGAGTGCTTCTCCAGCGGAATTGTAGTTTCCCATAATTGCTCTAGCTCTTCCCAAGCCTGCGCTAACTCTTTCCAAGCTTCCATCAGCTCAAAAGACCGCATCATTACCAAGCCATTGATTGAAACACAGTCTACCAAGTTAAAACATCATATCATTAAAAAAGAGACGATGAAAAAAATTATATTGAGATACACACTTGAATACCCACCCTTACGGAGGAGTGGCGGCTGGAAATTATCAATGAAACCTCATTGTCGCTGCCACAACGAGCGAAGCTATGAGATAGCATCTCGTATAGGGACCCCGCTATCCCTTGAAGGAGATCAGTGATGAGTGAAACAGTCTTTCTTCCTACTCTCGACATGAGGAGAGGCTCCAGCTACTCGCAACTAGGAGGAGCAATAGAATTCTGTGGTCGATCCTCGCGCAGGAACTCAGCAAGGAGTTTGAAGTCATCCCTACCCTTGTTAGTTTGGGTATTGTAGTACTTAACAACCTGCTTGTGCTTCTCGAAATATTCCCCTTCATAATGCTCTGAGAAGATGACCAATCGAGGAGCCTTGACCAGAGCAAAGTCAGGAACTTTCAAAGGGACTTCATTGCCCTTCTTAGAAGTGGATCACCTGTCTTGAGGGGGGGACCTCGAGGTCAATGACCTCAAAAGGAGCAACTGTCCTCGGGATGAGGACTCGTGGAGCAGGTGCAGGGGCTACTGGGGCCACCGGGGGTGGAGGCATGGTAATCAGAGGCGTGGACGCCTTGATTGGCGCCACCGGGAGGTCTATCTGAGAGGATCCTCTCACCCTCTAACGTTTTGACTTGACCAATTCGAAAAGCCCAAGCTTTTTGCACAAAGGAAACAATCCGTTAAACCCTCGTAAGGGAAGGAAAACAATGAATACAAATAATAGTGCATGTGAGACTAAGTATAAATCTCCTCAGGTGCCCCACTGCGATTAGGCTCCTCTGAGTGAAGGACAGAATGGGTGAATTTGTGGATGAGCCAACCTATCTGTTGTGTCATATTTGTCTCGTAATGACAAAATCAAGTGGTGTACATAGTTGTCATCTCACCCAGAGGCACGAAACCTTGGGGGTGTCTCTTCCTCCTCGGATGGTGGAGGAATACGTCGATGAGGTCCTGATAGTCTTGGTACTTCTCCTTGGATGAACGACATCCTAAGATTTACCTACACTCGTGGAGTGAGGGCGAAAATAAAGAATGGTCGAGACTAGTTCCCTACCTATATTCTTAGCATAATGAAGAACAATTGGGGATTTACCATGTGGCATGGAAGATGACCTGATCCCCGCTTCGAGCTTTTCAGCTTCCGTTGCCTCTGCGATGACCTTGATGGTGAGGATGCTCTCCACATGCTCTTCGAGAAGGCATTGCATATATTTAAATAATACCTTAGTTTCCATGTACTCCGTGTGGAGCCTTGCCTCGTGACGCGATTGCTTCGAGTTTTGAAATTCGGTGAGGACCACCAGGATTATACTTTGCCCCTCCCACAGTAGCCCATACTGCTGGATGTGGGCATCAATGATGAGAAAGGTGAGGTCCAACTCCTCTTCGGGCAGGGCATTCATTGCCTTAAACCTTTAGTCGAAAGAATCCACAAAAGGTGTATGGTGGAAGGGACCTAAAATGAGATGTTTCAAGACTAAGGATTAGTTACAGGCAGAGCACTATTAGATGAAATGACTCGAGGGAAAAAGAACTTACCAATCCTAGCGATGTCCAGGAGTAGAGTGGGATATGTCCTCATCGGGAAGCCACTCTCCTAGAAGAAGTGATCCTTGTAATCCCGATTATGGTTCTCATTGCCACTCAGAGCCTTGTAACTTCTCCCGGGGATCGTATTCTTCATCAGGGTGTAGTACCCATCCTAGTCCCCCTTCATCGGACACTACCAAAAGCTGTAGACATATAGTATCTCAGCTGGGGATGCAGCATGCCAGTTTTGTCTCCTATACAGAACATAAAGCCCAGCCAGCACCCAATATGCATTCGGGGACAGCTGGAAGGGGGCTATGCCGATGAACTTGTGAAAGTCTACAGAGTACTAGTGCAATGGAAGGGTTGCACTAGCTTGGAGATGAGAGGCACTCCAGTGTTTGATTCGGTGGATGCTCTCATGTGCCCTCTCATCCTACCGAGATAAGTGCATCAGCAACTCACGGGTGTCCACTCCGTAGTTGGTGAGAATATTCTCCAAAGCACCTCGGTGTTGGAGCTTGTTGTAGATGGCCTCCGCCTCGAATCCCGCGGCAGTGTAGGATTTGTCCGTTTGCATCAGACCCCCATTGGTTTCTTCTTCTGAGATGCCAACTCGAAGGGGTCTTGTTGTCACCGAGGAAGGGTCCTCTCGCACCTGGAGGGCTTCACTGCAGCTAGCCACTCACTTCCCTCTCTCGGGGTGTTGCTCAGCTTCTCAAGAAATCTGTAGAATTTTGACTTCGAAGGCGTAGAAGCCTTGAGTTTGTAGTTGGTGGAGCTCCTCGGACATCTAAATCAACAAACCAAGCAGTTAGTGCCTTGCCCCAAAGAAAGATGGGTCAGAACGAGGATCCCTAATACAACTGCTCGGGGAGAAGAGAGAAAAAATTGTAGGGACGCGGGATGTCTACGGAGCAAAAGAATTGGCACCGGAGAACACCACTGGAAATTATGAACACCGCAAGTCGAATGTAAAGTCCCAAATTACCTAATAAGGCTTAGGGCCTTTATTAGGGGCCAGGATGGCAATATATTGAATGATATGCTTATATGAGTTATATTTGTGTAATTATGTGATTATGTGAGTTTTATGATAATATTACTAGATATGCATGTTTAGGAGTATTAAATATGCATGTGGGTCCATTTCTTATTAGAACAGAAATTTTAATAATTTGGCCTGTTATGGGCATAATTGTATATATGTACATATATGTGATATATGCAAGAGAACTCATTATTATGTGGGTTTATTTGGGTTATTTGGCTCGAGACGATCCTAGGGAGCAAGTTAGTAAGAAAGTCACAATGGGACCTAATACCCGACTCAGGGCGAGTCAAGGGGAATTGTGGGTAATTGATACACTATCGGGTTATCGGGTAACAGGAATAAGTATTCGAGGATATATTTGGAGTTAGTGAGATATGGAGGGGATGTCAGGGATTTCGACCATTTTTCCCTTGGGAACGTTTATGGTACCTCGAGCCTCGAGATTAACTTAAGTGACTTAAGCCTTAAGGAAACAAAACGAAAACACAACAAACACTTGTAGTAGCTCACTCAACCGACTTGCTCTCTATCTCTCTCTCCCTCATTCTCTTTCATTTTTCTAAGTCAATTGCTTGAGGAAACCAAGGGATTTTGGCTGAAAACTTTGAATTGAAGGCCTGAACATGGGGATCGAATTTATTGCAGCTAGGGGAAATAAACTGCCAGTTGAGGTAAGTACTTGCTTGGGTTCTAACCATTCATTGATTAAGTAAGCAAGAGGGCCCCTAGGTCCCATCATTTTGGCGCCCCTAGGTTTAACCAGCAATCCTCACCTCTTGGCCACTCGTCACGGTAATGAACCGGACATAATAAAATCAAGCAGTGTGACGGGGATCAACCATCTAGGACATGACGGATATCTACCGTTCATATTTTCTAAATCAGCACTCACTAGACTAACGTCTCTAAGCAACTTTCTATGACAGTGTATATATGTGCATGTGTCCCTATACTAACATATAATACAATCGTCGTTTCATGTTGCAGCCACACAATATAAGTTGACTTACTTGAAGTCCTTAGCACTCAGCAGGATTTCACCCTCCAACGTTCAGTCCAGTTACGCTAGCCAATACTGTATTTATCCATATAGTATACTCGGATTAATTATGGCACTCATAATTCAATATTATTATTTTGGGCAGTTTGGTCATTTTAATAAAAATCATTTGTAAGGATTAATGATCCTTATTTGGTTTTAAACCCATTAAGGAAATTCATACAAAAACATTTGAGACTAAACCCTTAGACTCAGGGAGACCTATCCAAGGGTCTCGATACCTAGGCTAGGGTATCACAATAGTATTTTCCCACAATCCACTAAAAATCTTATTCTTTAAATGCATCGTTATTAACTCGTACTTTCAACAAGTCGGTTAAATATATGGAAGATTTTAGTCGTTATTATATCTAGAAAATACTAATTAAATTCCTAAATTATTTTTAAAGAAAATAAACTCTTGATTTTCCTTTCATTTTTCTTAAGGTTTTAATCTTTAGAATCTGTTTTAAGAAAATTGCCTAATTTGTCTTAATTAGGAAAACCATTAAAAAACTTCCACCTTGACTAGTTAATCTTTCCGAAGTCAATTAATCAAGTTTACTTACTAGAAAAATAATTCACTCATTTATTTTATCAAAATATAAGGGTCTGATTGGTTCGCGATTAGAAAATTTTATTTTTGAAAAGTGAGATTCTAAAATGAAAATCTGAATTTAGTGACTAAAATCGTGTTTCTGAAAATGTGATTGGTTCAATGTCAGTAAACTATTTTTGAGTTTTAAAAAAATGAATCTGTGATTGGTATTAAATTTGAAAATATAACATAAACTGAATATGTGATTGGAACAGCTGAATTTGAATATTATTTTAATTTTATATACATAGGTTGTATAATATTAAATTTTGATTTATCAATAGATTTAATTAAGTAAAATTTAATTATGTTGATAAATTAAAATTTAATAATAATTATTGATTAAATTTATAACAATATTGCATTGTCATCTATAAAAATACCAGCACAACTTATTTTTGAATTGTGCATAAATGTCATAAAATGTTCCATAAACACCTTATTACTAGTGGGAACATACTCAAGTCATAAAAATTGGCAAAAAAAAATAATAATAAATAAATACAAGCAATGATACAAAGGATAGGAGTAGAGAGAACAAACAAATCCTGATTTTGATTTTAAGTTTTTGGAGAAAAAATCACAAAACATAGAAAACGCAAAATTGTTGTTTTCTAAATTACAACACAAAATTAGAATTCTGATTAGGATATAGTTTTCAAAAACAATGTAGAGTCCAAGAACTTTACTTAGCTAGTCAGATAGTAGTATTATAGTATTTATAGTATTATCTTTGTAACTGTGGATTTTTGGTTCAGACCGGGAATTATTTGGACACTCATAGTAGTACTTATAGATTTTCTAAGTTTAACCTATAGTTTAAGAATATTAATTTTAACCTAAGGTTTGATTAATGTGACTGATATTAAGGATAATATTTATTATACTATAAGGTTTAGATAAGAACCAATAGGATTTTAAGCACATGTTATGTATGGGTGATTAAGGATTAAGTATTTTGAGGATTAAATTTAATAAGGAGTCAAGTTTGAATGCTATAAGGTCAGTTAGCAGCTTTGAATACGTTGAGGGCTTATTCAAGGTTGTTTACTCCATTCAAACTTAGCTAAAAATGTGTAATTTCGTGTTTAATTAATCAGCGTGTGCCGATATATCGCAGCTATAGGGGGCGATATATCGCAGCACGTAGATACGGAAAACACGAGACGATGCATGATAGCCTCGGGCATACTGGCCCAGGAGATATATCGCCTACAGGGGGCGATATATTGCCTCCTTCAGCATGTTTCAATAGTTTTTAAATTCTTTTTCCTTTCAGCCATTCAACCTCTTGATAAGTCCAGCATCTTTTTGAACGAGTCTTCAGCCTCTGCTGAACGATTATTCAAATTATTTTCACCTAAAAAGCTATTATTTTTATTCAAGTAAAATTTAGATCCTTTCATTCCTAAACTCTATAAATAGGACCTAGTACCCAGCCATTATTCATCTTTTGCTCTAAGTTCAGAGGCTGCAAGTGTTAAGTGAGTGTGAGAGTGTAAACACCTGGGTTGGGGAATCATAAGCTTGATCATCATAAGCTTATCAAACACTTTGGGAAGTAAGGTTCTATAGTATTTCGGTTCGAGGTGTAGATTGGTCTTACAAGTCTTCAAGGTAACCCAAAACTCTAGTTCAATTCTGTATTTTTCTTTAAGTTCTCATAATCTTCTACCAGCCTTCTAACCTTATTCTTATTTTGGTTAGGAAATCTAAGAACTTGCACATAAGTTTTTGGTAAGTATTTCTCTCAGTGGTTTAGTCCTCCCATTCCTTTTCATCTCTTTTCTTCATTAGACTCACTCTTTTTCATAATGGTTATTAGGAGTGTTCCAAAATTCCCAACGCTGTCCTCTTATCCCGGTAACTTTGGTAAGGAAAATAGGATAGAAATGCATATGTTATTTGTCTTATATGTTATCTTATGTTTCTTATGTTATGATATGTGTTATGATATGTAAGTTTGTAGGCTTGGGCATATGACCCATATGACTAACAAGACCCCAAATAGATTATGGGCATATGACCTACTTAGCTAGTAGGACCCCACTAATCTCATGGGCATATGACTTGTTTAGTCTATGGGACCCCAAGTAATAATGGCCATTATAGTATGTGTATCTAATAAGTGTTATGTTATGTCTTTATGTTTATTATGAAATTTATGTACATGATGTATGTGTTAGATTTTCCTTGCTGGGCATTAGGCTCATTCCTTTTTGTTTTATGTGCAGGAAAATAGCTTTAGTGGCAGTAAGGTTCGTGGATGCTTGGGATTGTGTATCAGTGGTGAATGGATTCAAGGAGTCGAGAGTTCGATTTTCGAGGATGTAGTCTTATTTTTTTTTTATGTTTACATGTATTTTCCGCACTTCTTATGTAATTCCTTTCATTTTAAATCATGTTTTGTTTTTAAAGACAATGGGATCCCATATCCTACTTATTTTATGAAAGTAACTCTTATTTCTACAAGTTTCCAATAAAGTTATGGTATTTTCGCAAATGTAAGTTTTATTAAGGATTTGTATGTATAGTTTCGTTAATGGTCCAAAAGTCTAGAGTAGTGGGTCATTACAAACAATCTACCAATCAAATATTTTGGTAGGTCCCCCAAATTTTAAGTTTTCAAAATCATAAAATCATTTCCAAATCCCCTACCAATCACACCCTAAGGTTTTAAACCCTGTTTTAATGTATTAACTTATTAATAAATTAATTCTTTTATTTTTAAAAAGAATAAAAAATTCTTTAATGAAAATAATATACACTAAACTCAAAGTAATATTTTAGGTCAAAATATGTTTTCAAGACATGCCAAGTTTTTATGTTTCAATAAACAAAATTTTAGTTTTTACCTTAAGTTCCAAAATCTCATTTTTACACAAAGTGTGAAAACCCTATTTTTCACATTTTTAACGACATAAGTTGTTATGTCATAACATGAAATTTCCTTACCCAATTGTTTCCAAAATTTCCCAATTCTATTTTTGGTATGCTATTTAGGTATTTTTAAAATCTTAGGTCAAAATGAGCAATTTTTATTGGTGAAATTATTTTCCAACAATGAGGTAAAAATGATATTATTTTCAAGTCCTTAATTTTTCCAAATTTTGATACTTAATAACTTTCAAACTGTTTAGTATTTTCTTACCAAAATTTACAGTGGAATACGAGGTTATGCCAATAATATGTCCACCAAATTTTAGAAAAAACTGGGTTCATTTGCTCCATACAGTGTCTGTGCAAACTTGGTCCCGAAATTAAGAATACGAAAAAATAATTTTTTACCTAAACTTTGAAATAGCATAACTCACTCATTTTTAAACATTTTTGAGTGTTTCAAAAGCTCAATTTTATGTAATCAATCTCAAAAACATCACAGTATAATTAACTTTTACAAAATCAATATAGCGTGGATGCTTGAACCCTTGGAAGTCACATGTATTTTGTTTTAGGGTTTCCTACACAACCCTTGGAGGTTTTGTTCCCTATATTCCAAAATCAACACACAAGCATCATAAAAATTATAAAACAACTATCATAACCTTATTACATCACCAATAAGAAATTTTAACATTAACTATACAAAATAATGCTTAAAACTAAAAACCATACAATTACAACCATAAAAGTAAACTTTTTACCTCTTGTTGTTCTTGCTTAAGGTTTAGATCTTCCTATTAGCTTTGGCTCCTTCAAAACCCTTTCAAAACCTTAACCAACTCCCCCAACAACATATATAATCAGCTATTGAAAAATCTATGGTTAAAACTTTACAAGAGTCTAGTTTTTTGAAACTTTACCTTAGGGAAACCCTTTCGAGACCAAGGCTTAGCTTCCAAGAATTCTTAGTGTTCTTGAGGTTTAAGTTGGAGAGAAAACTTGATAGAGAGTTTTCAAATAAGATGAGAGTGATTGTGAGAGAGAGAGGGTCGGATTTGGGGGGGGGGGGGGGGGGGGGGGTTAGAAGGGTTTAGACTACCACTTGCCCTTATCCCTAACATTTAAAATGGGATTTGAAACTTAATTAATTTTGTTCACACCATTAAAAACCCCACATGGCCGGAAACCTCTTCCTATTTATGCATTTATATGTATATATATATATTTTTATAAAGGTGAATCAAAATTTCCTAAGAAGAAAAATCCATATTGACTTTCAATAATCTTTTTCACTCTTATTAAGTTTTAAAAACAAAACTTAACACATAATAATTAAATTAAATCTCTCTCACATTTAATTTAATTAATCACACAATAAAATTTAACCTAAGGTCCATTCATGGAATCAAATTCCCCATTTCGGTAAAATTAAGCATTTAACACAAAATTCCCTAAAATTTCCATTTTTCCTTAGGTTTATTATTTTTGACCAAACTTTAATTTTTATGAATTTATTTTATGCCCAAAATATATTTTCCATTGTTTTTTATTTTGTTTTTTGAGATTTTTACCCGATCAGGGTTTTTGTGTCGGTCCAAGACCGAAAGTCTTATCTTGACTTTTAATCACAAAATTCATAATTGGACCAGAAATAAGACATGGAAATAAATTCCAAACAAATATAATATTATTTCAAATAATATTCTAAATCTCGCCCAAGTCGTTTAAAGGTACCCGAAACGCAAGACGTTACAATTCCTATAATTTATAGAGGTTTCGTCCTCGAAACTTAAAACAAATGAGGATACAGCTCCCTCATCTTGTCTTTTGTTTCCCAGGTTGCCTCTTCAATGCCATGGTTACACCATTGCACCCTTATCAACGACACCGTTTTGTTCCTCAATACTTTTTCCTTTTGGTTTAGAATCATCACCGGCTTCTCCTCAAAGACGAGCTGAGGATCAATACTTCGCTGCTCATAGCTGAGTACATGCGAGGGATTGAGCATGTATTTTCTAAACAAGGATACATGAAACACATCATGCACCTTAGACAAGGTAGGCGGAAGAGCTAAACGATAAACTACTTCCCTGACCCCTTCTATGATTTCGAAAGGTCCAACGAACCTTGGAATAAGCTTTCCTTTCTTCCCGAACCGCATAAACCCTCGTAGCGGAGCTACCTTAAGCAGCACATTATCGCCAACCTCAAACACTAGGGGTCTCCAGCGTCGGTCGGCATATTTGTGTTGTTGATCAACCAAAGTTTGCAAGCATTGCATTATCTGTCAAAAGTCCTCAGTAATCTGATCAACCTCATCCGATCTGAGAAACTTTCGTTCACCAGTCACATGCCAATGAATCGGTGATCGAAATTTCCTTCTGTACAAAGGCTCATACGAAGCCATCTTGACGGAATCATGATAGCTATTATTGTAAGTGAACTCTATCAGTGGAAGCTTCTCATTCCATGACCCTTGAAAGTTAAGCACGCAGGCTCTTAGCATATCTTCCAGGGTCTGAATTTTTCGTTCACTTTGACCGTCTGTTTGCGGGTGGAGAGAAGTGCTGAACTTCAGTTTAGTACCCAACCTCGTTTGGATTCTATTCCAGAATGTCGAGGTAAAACGTCCGTCATGATCTGATAAGATGGAGTTGGGTACACCATGCAGTCTCATTATTATTGCAATGTAAATATCTACTAACTTATGTGCCCCATAAGTTACCTTGATCGACAAGAAATGAGTAGACTTAGTCAGCCTATCTACGATAACCCAAATGGCATCGTGCCCCTTGAGAGTGGTTGGTAGACCTGTGGCAAAGTCCATAGTGACCATCTCCCACTTCTATTCCGGAATTTCTATGGGCTGTAACAATCCGGCTGGCCGTTGATGCTCGGCCTTTGTCTGCTGACAAGTCAAGCAGCGTGCCATATATTCTGCCATCTCCTTTATCACCCCCGGCCACCAAAAGTACTTCTTCAAGTCTTTGTACATTTTCATAGTACCCGGATGCATGGCATAAGGAACATTATGTCCCTAAAAATAGATATGCTTCTTGATCTCATCATCGTCCGGAACACATATTCTGCCCTTTAACACCAATACTCCATCTTCGGAGATATGAAATCCTGGTCGCCCCTCGTTCCTCACTTCGTACATTAGTCCTTTAACCCAAGTAGACTAACTGTCCACCTTTTATAGCTTCCATAATGGTAGGCTCGATAGAGAGGTTAGCCAATTCACCAATCACTATCTCTAAATCCAAGGTAGCAAGGTCGGCTCGTAACTGCGGCGAAATCTCTTTCCTGCCAACACGTAAGCACTTGGCTGTCGACTCAATGCATCTGCCACCTTGTTTGCTTTTCCCGGGTGGTACAGAATGTCATAGTCGTAGTCGTTGAATAGCTCCAACCATTGATGCTATCTCATATTCAATTCCCTTTTAGTGAAGAAATACTTCAAGCTTTTGTGATCAATGTAGATGTCAGAGTGTATCCCATATAGGTAGTGCCTCCATATTTTTAGTGCAAAAACCACTGCTGCCAGCTCCAGGTCATGAGTGGGATAGTTCTTCTCATAATTTTTTAGCTGTCAAGAAGCATAAGAAATTAATTTTTCGTGTTGCATCAGCACTGATCCCAACCCTCGACCTGAGGTATCGCTATAAATAGTATATCCCTCTGTGCCATTAGGGATTGTTATCACTCAGGCAGTTGTCAATCTGGTTTTCAGCTCCTGAAAACTCTTCTCACACTTATCAGTCCATTAATACTTTATGTTTTGCGGGTGAGGGCAGTCATTGGTGCAGCTATTTTGGAAAATCCTTCCACAAATCACCGGTAATATCCCGCTAACCTAAGAAAACTTCTAACTTCATGTGCGTTTTTAAGAGCTTTCCACTGCTTAACAACTTTTACCTTGGTGGGATCTACTGAAATTCCATCTCCCAACACTATGTGCCCCAGAAAACTTACTTTCTCTAGCTAGAATTCACACTTCGAAAAGTTAGCGTAAAGCTTTTCGTCTCGCAGACGCTGGAGGACAGGTTCCATATGCATTGCATGCTCTTCCTAGATTTTTGAGTATATTAGAATATCTTCAATGAACATGATGACGAACTTATCCAAATACTCACGAAATACACTATTCATGAGATCCATGAATTCCGCAGGCACATTGGTTAGTCCAAAGGACATCACTAAGAACTCGTGGTGACCGTAGCGCGTTCTGAAGGTCGTCTTTCGTATATCCGTCTGCTTAACCTTGAGCTGGTGATAGCCTGATCGCAGGACTATTTTGGAAAATACTGACGCTCCTTGTAGTTTATTGAAAAGATCGTCAATCCTCGGTAATGGATATCGGTTCTTGATCATCACTTTGTTCAGCTCCCGATAGTCAATGCACATTCTCATTGATCCGTCTTTCTTCTTCACGAATAAGATCGAGGCTCCCCACAGAGAATGGCTTGGCCTTATGAACTTCTTGTCCAGTAACTCTTGCAGTTGCAACTGCAACTTGAATTCAGCTAGCGCCATTCTGTAAGAAGTCTTTGAGATTGGCACAGTTCCCGAAATTAACTCAATCTCAAACATGATCTCTCGGTCTGGTGGAATCCCTAGGAGATATTCAGAAAATACGTCAGGAAACTTGTACACAACCGGTACATCAGAAGGTTGTTGACTCGTCTCTTTATCCTTATCCACTATGTTTGCCAGAAAATCGATCCATCCATCACTTAAAATTTTTCTTGCCTTCATCGTAAAATCAAGAAACACTTCTTTTCTCTTGTTGTACACTTGAACTCGAATGGTTCTTCTCCTGCTAGGGGGAAAACCACTTTTCTACGCTTGCAATTGATAACAGCTCCATATCTAGTTAACCAATCCATCCCAAATATGATGTTGTATTCATGTAGGTCCAAGACTAACAAATCCACCATCAGCTCATGACCTTCAACCCAAACTTGCGTGGCTCTAACCCATGTCTGCACCAGCATATCCTCTCCCGGAGGCAAGGATACCCCACAAATGACATGCATAGGCTCAGGACTTCTATTTAGTTTTTCCACAAAGGATGCCGATACAAAAGAATGTGATGCACTAGTATCCATTAATACATATGCCAAGGTTTGGACAATAGAGATCTGACCTGACACCATATCAGATGGTCCAGCTCCTTTGTCGCTTTTCGTAAGCGCATGAACTCGAGGCGAAACTCTGATTTGTTTCTGTTGGTCATTTCCATTGCCCTTGGCTGGCATTCGGCAATCTTCAGCAAAGTTCCGGCTTTCCACAGTTAGAACATACCCCACACTCGCCCTGATGGTGTCGGTTACACTTGTTTCACAGTGGCCATTGTTCAAACTCACGCGTGGGCTGTTTTTTGGGACTATCCATTGCCTGATTGGGAGGTCCTCCTTTTCTTTTGTTATTTCCCCCAAAAACTTGTCCTGTGCCTCTTGGATTGTTTGTTCGCCCCGAGTTCTTGCCGAACCTCAGATTGAACTTTCCCCTTGGGCCATTCTGATTGGCCTGAAACTGTCCGGGGTTGTTGGGAGTGTACCTCTTGTCTTCGTTCTTGGGGCACAAAAACAAGTTCAAAAAGGGAACTTCAAGGGTTTCAAAAAGTGTCAAGAAAAATTCAAAGTTCATACAAACCCATGAACCTGAAGGTGCAACGGAAGATGGGAAACTGATAACTACCGTTTTCATGGACTGAAAAGTTCAATCGTGGGATTACTTGAAAAGGCAAGAGAATATAGAAACTCTTTTTTTTTTTTGGAATTTTGGGACACAGAGAATATGAAAGTTATTGTTACTGGTGGAAGCTTTTGGGTGACCTCAAAAACATTTTGCTAGAGATAAAGTTTATCATACGTGTAAATCATAAAATGAACTTTGGGGGGCAAATGTTATCCCCAAAATTTCAATTTGATGACGTGGCAATCAGAAGTGACAGATTACAGTGCATGATCATCAAGTGACACATTATAGGTCAATAAATGTGTTGAACAAGGGAAGTGCAAAGGTGAGAAAATGACCTACGGAGTTGTGATCACTAATCCTAAGAACGTTGGCCGAGAAGATGGTTTTATCTAGTCAGGAAGTTGTTTACCCGACCAGGTAAGAATTTAACTGGTCAGGGAGTTTTTCACCTGACCAGTTACACCAAAAAGGGGTTTCACCCAACTAGTTACATCAGAAAAGGGTTTCACCAGACCAGCTACATCAAAAGGAAGATTTAGCTGACCAGCTATGTCAGATTGAGGAGTGTAGCCTACTAGATGTGTTAGAATCTCAGGAGTTAACTGCCCAGTGAATTCTTTACAGAATCTCAGTAACAACTTCAACCCGAATCGCTCATAACTACCGTGCAAATCTCTCAGATATCCCAAAGTAATAGTCATATCATTATATTTTAAATTCGTTTATTAGTCAAAGTTGGCTAAAACAACCAAGGACTCCGACAAAATGAGAGATTTTACATGTACGATCCATGAGCCTATAAATAAAGAGCTCATGGCATCGTTTTATGGGATCAGATTTTTTTTGGAGACTTTTAGACTCTCTAATTTTGAGACTTGGGGACTGTGACTAGGGACATTCTTGGGGCATTTTCTGAGAGACCTTAGAGAGAGAAAGCTTGTATTCTCTATAGAGAGAAACTTTGTATTTTTCTACTTACACTTAAGAAACTCAGTTGGCTCAGGTTCATATGATCTTAAGTGCATGCTACATATATCACAACTTCAAGTGGATTAGGCTATAACAAAAAAATTGGGGCTGAACAACTATAAAATTATTTGTGTCATTATTTTCTATTCAAGGCTTACTGTCATTTCGGTGTCTACTCGTCGTTGCCAAAATCATCGTCAGCAACACTCATATCTATTTTCTACCCTAACACTCTCTAAAAATATGCATGTGTAATCTATGGGGCTCGGTTTCAGGGTATAGAATCCAAGAAGGAAGTTTGGACAAGCTAAGGACTACCATCTCCAAGCTAGAACCATCAAAGGTAGAACTTTTGTTTGTTTTGAGTTGGTTTTTGTTATTGATGTCAGATCTTGTTGTATAGGTTGTTTTGTTGGTTTTTGAATTTTATTTTATGCTTAGGGTTATATTATTTGATTTGTTGATTCACATGCATGCATGTGGCTAGGGTTTTGCTAGTTGTGTTTAGTTTTGGTGGAATGTGTAAAAGTGCTTGCTGCCAAGTTTTCATGCTCTGACTTCCAACGGGTCAGATCGTACCCTACTACCTCTGTTTATTTTTCGAAATATTTTATATTTTTGCATAGTTCTAGATGATTACTTGAGTTTAGGCTTTTGAAAATCGAAAAGGTGTTTTCAAACGGAAGTTAACAACTTTTTGGCATCTTGATGTAAATCTGGAAAATTTCTGGGCAGTATACACTGCCCAGTTTGTTTTTGTAATGACCCAACTATTCTAACACCTTGGGCTATTAGAATTACTAGACATAGCTATTACTTTAAAGAACATATACATAAGAAATAATAATAACTTTATTAAAATTTCAACATAATATTGTGGAAATCAGAAAGTAACATAAAATTTTGGTATGGGTACCCATTGTTTAAAACATAAACATAATTTTAAACTAAAGAAATTTGTGTACAAAACTAAATGCGGAAAATACATAGAAACATAATTAAAACAAACTAAAAATAGCGTCATCCTCAATCAACTCGCAGCTCATTCATTCCATTCATCCTCAATACACAAGTCAAGCCACCAAGAATCCTCCCGTCTCCGTATCTAGTTTCTTGCATCACACTTAAAGAAAAAGGACTGACCCTAATGCCCAGCAAGGAAAATCTACTAACACATATAACATAAAACATAAACATAAGTCTATATCAAAACATATACTAATAAACATATATCACAACACTAACTCATGTACATGGTAAACATTGGGGTTTACTAGCTAAGCAACTATAAGCCTCAAAATACATTGAGGTTTGCTAGCTAAGCAACTATAAGCCCCAAGAAACATAAAAGTATTGGGGTTTGCTATTTAAGCAACTATAAGCCCCAAAAACATAAATATCATAACATAACATATTATAGCATAATCATAACATATAAGCATACAAAAACTATCCTATTTTCCTTACCAAAATCGGGATATTTGAGAACAAATGTGGGACTTGGAACTGTGACAGTCAAAATCCCGTGATCCGTAAGGGGAAAGACCGGGTAAAGCTGTACAATCCCACACTGCCTGGGGAAGGTCAACTGTGATGATTCTAAGATTGTGTAGGTATGGGACTACACAGTTGAAGAGGGCTTAAATGGATTGATAGGTACTACCTATATCAACAAGATGCATCTTCTTTTCGGTAGCCCATCACTTGAGAACTCCAAGGTTAAGCGTGTTTCACCTAGGGTAATCTCAAGATGGGTGACCTCCTGGGAAGTTTTCCTAGGAAGCGTGCGAGTGAGGACAAAGCATGCTGGAAAGACTCGTGTTGGTTTGTAGGGCCAGTCGTCATTCCAAGAAGCAACCATAGTAACGTGGGGCGTTACAAATGGTATCAGAGCCTTGACCCACTCGGAAGTGTGGCCGACGGAGACATCGCCCCAAAAGGGGGGGTGATTGTGACAGTCAAAATCCCATGATCCAAGGGGAAAGACTGGGTGATGAGGACACCAAGACTAAAGATCCAAGTCTAGTTCCAGTTGGTCTGGTGACGAGGGCGCGAGCCAAAAGACTCAGTTTAGGAGCTTGATGAGTCTTATTGTATTTTGTCATCTTGTATTGTTTATTTAGTCTTTGTTTATTTTGTTAAAATTCAAACACTTGACTTGTGTGAGTCCAAGAGTCCTTTCGTCTTTAATTTTCGGTTTTCATTAGGAAGACAAAAGGCTTGTTTTTAAATTTCGGTTTTCATTAGGAAGACAAAGGGTTGTGTTTAATTTTTGGTTTTCATTAGGAAGACAAAGGGTTGTCTTTAATTTTCGATTTTCTTTAGGAAGACAAAGGGGCTTGTCTTGATGTAATTTTCGCCTATATTAGGCCTTTGTAAACGTTTGGGAATGGGAGATTTTGATGAAATGAAAATTGAGAGGTTTTCTTCTTGAGTTCTTGAAGAAACTTTTGAACTTATCAAGGGGTTCCTTGTGGCGTTCAACCTGACTTATCAAACGGATTCCCATCCCCGTTTGTGGCGTCTTCCTCATACCAAGGTTCGTGCTTGGTTAAGCATTGGGTCGCGGTTCTTCATCCCCAATTTCGTGTGTTCTTGGTGGCTATGCCATATTTGGTGTCGGGTTTCATCACAGTGTTGGTGTGGTTCGTATTAGTTGGTATCAGAGATTAGGATCATCCGGTTTGGCCTATCCTTTTTCATTTGTGTTTTCTATTCAATTCGTTTTTTTTCAATTCTGAAATAAAAAAATAAAATAAAATTATTCATCATCTAGTCGTGTTTTGAGTTCTTTGTCCTTGTTTTTTTTTGTTTTCTTATGAAATCCGAAACTACTATTGTTAATTTCCCTATTTCAATTGTTTCCTTGTTCAATTATTCCCTTATTTCCAAAGTTTCCATTATTATTTTTGTGAAATCCCTTGAAATCCGAAACTAGTCTACACAAAGTTTCAATTCCTTTGTAATCGTGAATTAGGATCCTTTGTAATCCCCTATTTTGTTTTCTTTTCGTTTATGAAATCATGAATTAGGGTTCTTAACGTGAATTAGGGCTTTGAGTTTTATCTTGTTCTAATTGTGGAATCTGAATTTGAATTGGTTTTCTCTATTTCTTATTGTGAAATCCGAATTTTCATTGAGTTTCTCTTGCGTTGCTTTTGAAATCCGAATTTTACCTTGGGTTTCTCTTGTTCTTATTATGAAATCTGAATTGGGGTTGAGTTTCTCTCTTGTTCTTATTGTGCAATCCGAATTGGCATTGAGTTTTTTCTCCTGTTCTTATTGTACAATCCGAATTTGTTTTATTGTGAAATCTGATTTGGCATCGAGTTTCTCTTGTTTTATTGTGAAATCTGAATTGACAGTGAGTTTCTCTAGTTTTTCATTGTGAAAATCTGAATTTGCATTGAGAATCTCTTGCTCTTTTGTGAAATCCGAGTTGTTTTGTTTTCGAATCCAAGTCTGATTTTTTTTCTTGTGTCTTGTACCTGCGTTTGAGGATCAAGAGGAAAGAAAAGACAGAAAAGAAAGAAGAAAAAAAATTCAAAGGGATCCGAACCCCAAAAAAAAAAAAAAAAAAAAGTCTGGAAACCCCTCTTAAAAAATTTTGTTCTATTCTTGTTCCCTATGGTCTAGAGGCCTTTTTTCCAAAACCCCACACAAGTGATCCAAAAATCATCATTTTTCATCAGTTTTTCTATGTTCGTTTGGTTTGTTCTGGTTGGATTTGCTGCTTGAATACTCCATATTACCGTTGGATTAGTTTTGAAAGAACTTAAAGAAGAATACGAGTGGAAAAAGGCAGAGGTGTGAGCCTATTTGAGGGTAAAAGACATTGAAATTGAGTGAAACACGAGTGGACTTGAGTGACAATTTTTGAGTGAAAACACGTGAGGGAGTGTGGTGAGGTCTTTTTCTATAACTGTTCTAACCTTATTTTTTGCAGATTTTCAATCATGTCACAAAATTCAGAAAGAAATGCAGGCAATGACACTCCACCACCTACAGTTCCAAATCTACAAATTGAAGCTTTAAGGGGGGAGATGAGGAGGATGTTGAGGGAGGAGTGTGAACAAATACATGAGAGGTTGGATAGGGTAGAAGAGGGAACACAACGGAGGCCACGGAGGAATAGGGTGTACCAAAGGGAGGATGAGAATGAAGGGGATTTGGAAGGGGTAGTTTCTGATGAAGAGTTTGATAGGATGTCGGCGGGTAACCATAGGAGGTATGGTCGGGATAGAGAAGCTAGGAACCAGGTAGATAATTATTTAGGAAATATCAAGATGAGAATTCCAGCATTTTAGGGGAAGAGCGATCCTGAAGCATACCTTGAGTGGTAGAAGAAGATGGAGTTGGTTTTCGATTGTCACAACTACTCTGACATGAAGAAGGTAAAACTGGTTGCCATTGAATTTACTGATTATGCTATTGTTTGGTGGGATCAGTTGTGCATCAACAGGAGGCGAAATGGAGATCGTGCCATTGACACTTGGGAGGCTATGAAGAGGGTGATGAGGCGACGGTTTGTACCACCTCATTATTATCGAGATTTGTACCTTAAGTTGCAAGGTCTTCGTCAGGGATAAAAAAGTGTTGATGAGTATTACAAAGAGATGGAGATGGCTATGATTAGAGCCAATGTTGAAGAGGATCGGGAGGCAACCATGGCAAGGTTTTTGAATGGGTTGAATCGAGAGATTGCTAATCCAATTGAGCTACACCATTATGTGGAATTGGAGGATTTGGTGCATATGGCAATCAAAGTTGAGAGGCAGCTCAAGAAGGGTAGTACAAGTTCAAGGCCAAGACCAAGCCCACACAATACAAGTACAACACCTTGGAGGACGAACTATCCAAAGAAAGAAGACCAACCTACTTCATCCTTTACACCAAAACCAGCCACCACAGCCACGATCCCTCAAGGTAAAACAGCCCCTACTTTGTCCCGTTCTAGTGAGATAAAGTGTTTCAAATGTCAGGGGCGAGGACACATTGCTAGCCAATGCCCAAACAAGAGAGTTATGGTGATTCGAGAAAGTGGCGAGCTCGATTCTGAAGATGAAGATGATCTTGCAGACATGCCACCATTGGAAGATGCTTCTATCGATGATGAAGAGTATGGGCCAGAATCTGGTGAAATGCTTGCACTAGTCACAAGACGAGCCTTAAACTTGCAAGCAAAAGAAGAGGAAGAAGAGGTACAGCGAGAGAACATCTTTCAAACTCGTTGTCATGTGAAAGACAAGGTATGCAGTGTTATTATTGATGGTGGTAGTTGCACTAACGTTGCTAGTTCTTCCATGGTTGAAAAGCTGGGGCTCCCAACGCTTAAACATCCTTGTCCATACAAGTTGCAGTGGTTGAATGATAGTAGTGAAGTGAGGGTTACAAAACAGGTGCTGGTATCATTTCGAATTGGCAAGTATGAGGATGAGGTATTGTGCGATGTGGTTCCCATGCAAGCTGGACACCTCCTCCTAGGAAGGCCTTGGCTATTTGATCGGCGAGTCTAGCAGGATGGCTTCACCAACAAGTACTCATTCACGTTCCGTCAACGAACAATCACTCTAGCTCCATTGACGCCAAAACAAGTATATGAAGACCAAGTGAGGTTGCAAAAATTGAGTGATAAAAAAAAATTGAGTGAGCAAAAGAAGGAGAGTGAAAAGATGAATGAGAGTGAGAAAAAAGAGAGACAAAGAGAGAAAAGGGTCGAATCAAGTGAGAGAGAAAAGAAAGAGAAGAGTTCGATCAATGAGGGAAAATTAGAGAGAAAACAAAATAATTTTTATGCAAAAAAAAGTGAGGTTAAGGAGGCTCTTTTAAACACTAACCAACTTGATGCTAACAAGGGTCGTCACAAGTAGGTTTTTGACCCCGGTGATTGGGTATGGGTACACATGAGGAAAGAGCGATTCCCAGCACAAAGACGTTCCAAATTGCTACCTCGAGGAGAGGGTCCATTTCAAGTGCTAGAAAGGATCAATGACAATGCCTACAGAGTCGATTTACCAGGTGAGTATACTGTTAGTGCTACTTTTAATGTCTCTGATTTGAGTCCTTTTGATGCAAGTGAAGATTTGAGGACAAATCCTTCTCAAGAGGGGGGGAATGATGAGGACACCAAGACTAAAGATCCAAGTCTAGTTCCAGTTGGTCTGGTGACGAGGGCGCGAGCCAAAAGACTCAGTTTAGGAGCTTGATGAGTCTTATTGTATTTTGTCATCTTGTATTGTTTATTTAGTCTTTGTTTATTTTGTGAAAAGTCAAACACTTGACTTGTGTGAGTCCAAGAGTCCTTTTGTCTTTAATTTTCGGTTTTCATTAGGAAGACAAAAGGCTTGTTTTTAAATTTCGGTTTTCATTAGGAAGACAAAGGGTTGTCTTTAATTTTCGGTTTTCATTAGGAAGACAAAGGGTTGTCTTTAATTTTCGATTTTCTTTAGGAAGACAAAGGGGCTTGTCTTGATGTAATTTTTGCCTATATTAGGCCTTTGTAAACGTTTGGGAATGGGAGATTTTGATGAAATGAAAATTGAGAGGTTTTCTTCTTGAGTTCTTGAAGAAACTTTTGAACTTATCAAGGGGTTCCTTGTGGCGTTCAACCTGACTTATCAAACGGATTCCCATCCCCATTTGTGGCGTCTTCCTCATACCAAGGTTTGTGCTTGGTTAAGCATTGGGTCGCGGTTCTTCATCCCCAATTTCGTGTGTTCTTGGTGGCTGTGCCATATTTGGTGTCGGGTTTCATCACAGTGTTGGTGTGGTTCGTATCACTGGGTAAAGCTGTGCAATCCCACACCGCCTGGGGAAGGTCAAGTGTGATGATTCTAAGTCTGTGTAGGTATGGGACTACAAAGTTGAAGAGGGCTTAAATGGATTGATAGGTACTACCTATATCAACAAGATGCATCTTCTTTTCGGTAGACCATCAATTGAGAACTCCAAAGTTAAGCATGCTTGACCTAGGGTAATCTCAAGATCGGTGGCCTCCTAGGAAGTTTTCCCAGGAAGCGTGCGAGTGAGGACAAAGCATGCTGGAAAGACTTGTGTTGGTTTGTAGGGCCAGTCGTCATTCCAGGAAGAAGCCATAATTAATATCTTCTTTAACTCTTGAAAACTTTATTCACATTTATCAGACCACACTAACTTTTGTAGTTTGCGAGTAAGGTTTGTTAGTCTACCATGAATGTGTATTTTTGGGCACTAATCAGATGGGTTTGGGATGTGTACTGATGCAAACCAAAAAAGTGGTGGCTTACGCATCCAGACAACTAAAAGATATGAACAGAGATATCCAACACATGACTTGGAGTTGGCGGCTGTGGTTTTTTCCTTGAAAATATGAGACATTATCTCTACCGGGATAAATGTGAAATATACACGGATCACAAAAGTCTTAAATACTTTTTCACTTAGAAGGAGTTAAACATGAGGCAAAGGAGGTGGCTCGAGCTAGTTAAAGATTATGATTGTGAGATACCATATCATCACGGAAAGGATATTGTGGTGGCTAATGCCTTAAGCCAACGAACTCTTGGCATCGTGGAAGCATCGTTATAGAAAGAGATAGTGAAAGCCGAGATAAAATAGTTACAAGCAGGCTAGCCAAACTCCCATTGCAATCAGACTTCTTGGAAGAGATTAAAGAAAAGGAAAAATTGGATGACAATCTAGTTAAGCAAGAAGCCTTGTTTCAAGAAGAGAATAGTGGAAACTTTATAATGTCGGAATGCCAGATATTAAAGTACAAGGGCAGGGTTTGTGCGCCTAGTGACCAAGAGGTCAAGGATAAGATTCTTGAAGAAACACACACAATGCCTTACTCATTGCACCCTGGCACAACAAAGATGTACCAAGATCCATGTATTGGTGGTCGGGAATGAAGAGGGACATAGCCGAATACGTAGTCAAGTGCTTGGTTTGTCAACAAGTGAAAGAAGAACACCAAAGACCCAGTGGGTTAATACAACCGTTACCAATACTAGTATGGGAAATGGGAAGAGATTGCTATGGACTTCGTGGTTGGTTTACCAGTGACTACAGAGCGTCAAGATGCAGTTTGGGTGGTAGTGGACCGCCTTACTAAGTTAGCTCATTTTATTCCGGTGAAAATGACGTACACTATGGATCAATTTGCAAGGCTGTATATGAAAGAGATAACCAGACTCCATGGTGTACAAGTATATATAGTTTCAGAGAGAGTTTATCCCATAAAATCATAAACATAAGTTTATCCCAAAGTTGCATTATTTAGTGCTTAGACCATAGTTTATTTTTTATTATTTTAAGCTATGGTTTAATGCATTATTTTGGATAAATATATGTAACTTTCAGCACATATGCATTGTGCTTCTTCATTAAGTCTCGGCCAAGCACTCTAAATGGGAGGGAAATTTTGAATGATCATGGGTAGTTATTAGAGGTTGGTTGAGAGGGGGTGCCATGTTTCTCTCATTTTGCTTCAGCCATCTTTGAAGTTGAAAGGGAAACTGAGAGAGAAAAGATGAAGAACACTTGGTGTTCTTGAGAGTGTGGTACGTTTGGGTCCAAGGAGATAAGAGCAAGGTGAGTTATTTTCTTTGGGTTTCCATTGAATTTACCGACCCTCAACATGTTCATAGAACCTCTTAATCCCTTGTAGAAGAAAGCAGGAGAAAGGAGGGAGTGTTTTGAGAGTTCGGTGCAAGAATAACCTATACAAAAAATAACATAAGTCTGAACCTACTTTGCGGTGATTTTTCACTTAGATTCTGAGTACCACATTCATGTCGAATGGTTTTGTTGTGTTCATATTGTTTTGGACTAAGTTGAGGAGAAGAAAGAAAACACCAAGAACCGACCACAGTAAGAGGTATATTTCCTTCGTAGTTTTACGTTTCCAATTGTTCATTTTCGTTTCCTTATCATGTAAATGAATTTTTGGGTTGTTGTACTTGGTTCTAATCAGCGTATTGGGGCTAGAGACACTCATTAAGGTGCTAGGGATAGTTTAATATATGTGTTCTTGAAGTTTGAGATAATTTGGTGGTGGTTGAAGATGGGTGGTGATGGCTGGCCGTGCGTGGGGGATACCACTTTGGGTGGTCACGCGTGGAGGCTGGTGGTGGTGATGGTGGTTCTAGTGGTAGCCGAAGTGATGAGCATGGTGGTCTAGGGAGTGAGATCGTGGCTTCCATGGTGAGAAACCTTGGTTCGGATGGCCATGGCTGAATATGTGATTAGGTTGATGAGAATGGGGTCACGTGCATGCATGTGTGTGCGTGACCCAGCTGGTTACAAATGGTTACAAATTTGTCACCAAAAGGACAAAAAGTGGTATTTGGTCCCGAAACTTTAGGAAGTTGCTGCAAGGCTTGGGATTAGGTATTCTAAGAACAAAATCTGATTATTGAGAATTAAGGATAAAAATTCTCTAGTTAATTGTCCAAGTATAATAATTTACAAGCTAGGCTCGGGAATTATTATGTAAGCTTCAAGAAAAATTCTAAGTTTGGGAGTTAGTTTAAAAGTTTAGATTTGATGACTTAGAACCTATGAAATATTTTCAAGGACTTAGAAAATATTTTAGGAAATACAATATTACCAATTTTTAGTCTCAAGGTCAAGAGGTGGGCTCGGGGCTCGTGAATTGGATTCGAGCATCGGAAAACAAAATTTTAAGAAATAATTGGAGTTTTGACTAAAGATTTCAGACATAGTTTAAGATAAAATTATTATCGGCAATAATAATTTTCTAAGTTGAGTTCAGGATTTTGAGAGGGGTATTATGGTCATTTTACCCCAAGGGCTCGGGTTTGGGCCAGGTTCAGCAATTTCAATTCTTGTTTTTAAATTCCCTTATATATATATTGAAAATATTAGTAAGCATAAACTAAAACATATTGTCCCAATATGATTATAGGGTCTAAACGCGATCGAAAATACTTACAAAGACATAATTCGCAAAAGTTAAGGACAAGAGGTAAGGAAGTATACACCAAGAGTAACTTAGCTATTTGTGATCTTAGTGAATTGTTTGCATGTTTGTTTGCTGCCAGTTAAATTCTAGTTGCTATATATGTGTGATTATATGGCTGGATGTGCATAATAGTACCCATCTATCGGGTTTGAATGTTATCATGATGCAAATGTGCAATATTTATGACTGTCAAGGGAAATCTTGTGATGGTGGATCCCATGCAGCCGTGTAGTGGGGTTAGCCGCCAAGTAAGTAAAGTCATCGGGTTTTAGCAGAGTATACCCCTTTGGCATGGGAGGTGGGTATTCTCTGGGCCGCGGAGGCCACCCGGGGACCATGATTCCACAGATAACTCGATGGCTCAGTTATAAGGGAAACCTTGTGAGGGTGGATCCCATGCAGTCGTATAGTGGGGTTATCCGCGAAGTCATGGAGTGTACCCCTTTGGTATGGGAGGTGAGTATTCTCTGGGCCATGGAGGCCACACGGGAATTAAGATCCCACAGATAACACGATGGCTCATTTATATGTTTTCAGTATGTTACGTAATACTTTTACTTATGTGAATATGCTAGACGTGTTGCTCAGTTTACAGTTTCTAGATATGCATTTCTGTTATGCAAAGTTTGTTTTGGATAGTAGAATCATGAGTTGTAGCTAGCTTCCTTACTGAGTGTTATAGCTCATCAGTTACTCTGTGTGTAGGTAAGGGCAAAGCTTAAGGAGCAGTGCAATGTAGAGTCCAAGGACTTTACTTAGCTAGTTAGATAGTAGTAGTAATAGTAATAGCTAGTAGTAGTTGTAGTATGTTTTTGACTGGGGATTTTAGTTCAAGCCGGGACTTAGTTGGACACTCTTAGTAACACTTGTAGATTTTATAAGTTTAACCTATAGTTTAAGAATATTAATTATAACCTAAGGTTTAATTAATATGACTGATTATGTAGATGATATTTATTATACTATAAGGTTTAGATAGTCCCAATAAGATATTAACACTTATCATGTGTATGTTTAATGAGAAATTAAGTATTTTTGAGGAATAAGTTTATTAAGAGCAATATTTGAAAATCCTAAAGTCTGCTAGCAGCTTTGAAATCGTTAAAGGACTTTAGTCAAGGCTATTTACTCAATTCAAATTAGGCTGAAAAAGTGTAATTACGTGTATAATATTTCAGCGTATGCCGATATATCGCAGCTCTAGGGGGCGATATATTGCCACACAGGGATATGAAAAATATGTAGCTTTGCACGACCACCTCGATGAGCCTCAGGCATATGAGCCTAGGCGATATATATCAGCCCTAGGGCATAAAATTTGAATGATTTTGAAACCGAGCTCATTTTAATCTGTAACCTCTTGATAAGTCCAGAATCTTTTTGACCGAGTCTTCAGCCTCTGCTGAACGATTATTCAAATGTTTTTCAATTAAAAAGTCATTATTTTATTCAAGCTAAATGAAGATCTTTTTATTCTTGAACTCTATAAATAAGACCTAGTACCCAGCCATTTCTTCATTCATCGAGCTGAGTTCAGAGCCTGCAAGCTGCTAGGTTACTTTAGAGTGTTAAACACTTGGGTTGGGGTTATAAGCTTAAGAAACACTTGGGAAGTAAGGTTTATA
Source organism: Humulus lupulus (assembly GCF_963169125.1). NCBI lineage: Eukaryota > Viridiplantae > Streptophyta > Magnoliopsida > Rosales > Cannabaceae > Humulus > Humulus lupulus. Next base: position 231,882,741 of record NC_084802.1, on the reverse strand, counting down.
GTGTATTTCGTTTTCAAGGTGTAGTTCGGTAATAGAAGCATTCAAGGTATTCTTAATTCTAGTTCCTTTCGGTATTGTTCTTATAGTTCTTCTCTACTCATATCCTAACTCAGTCTTCTCTATTCTTGGTTAGGCGTCTAAGTTCTTGAACTTGAGGTTCTTGTTGGTAAGTATCTTTTTGATGGTGTAGTTCATTCTTTTCATCTCTTCTCTTTAGTATACTCACCTCTCTATTATGATTTTTTGGAGTGTTCCAAAGTCCTGATCTTGTTCTCACATTCCGGTTTTTGGTAAGGAAAATAGGGCAGATTTGTATGTTTTTATGTTGTTGATATATGTTTACGTTATAAGTATGATGATATGTTTTTAGTTGTTTTAGTGTATAAATTGTTTAGATAACAATCACATAATTTGTTTAGATAACAAATATATAACTTGTTTAGATAACAAGTCCCAATAGTAGATTCCTTGGGCATATGATTGTTTAGATAACGAGCCCCATAAATTTATACGACTTGCTTAGATAACTAGCCCCGTAAATTTATGGGCATATGATTGCTTAGCTAGCAAGTCCCAAGAAGTATGATGGCCATTGTAATAGACGTTATATTTATATAGTCATATGATTATAGTTTATAGTTTATATTTTATGTTTATGTATATGTTTCATGCTTGTAGTAGATTTTCCTTGCTGGGGATTAGGCTCATTCCTTTGTTTTATAAGTACAGGAAAATAGTTATGGTGGTGGGAGGGTTCTTGGCAGCTTGGGGATGTGTATTGAGGGAGAATGGAATCGGTGGACTGAGCGTACGATTCGAGGATGCGGTTGTTTAATTCTTTCAAATCATATTTTCTATGTATTTTTCCGCATCTGAGTTGTAATGAATTTTAAGATTCAAGTTATGTTATTCATTATTTTCAAAACAATGGGATCCCATGTCCTACTTATGAATTTTATGTATTTTTAAAGCTTTGTTTTACAGTTTTAATAAAGTTATGACTATTTTATATGTATGTTTCCTTAAGATTAGTAGTTATGTATAGTAGTTATATAATGGTCCAAAGTCTAGAATAGTTGGGTCGTTACATGCAATGGGCTGGAGGGGATTCTGTCTAAAGTATGCATACTGTGAAACAACTAACCTGCAGGGTTGTCAGGGTTCTCTTAAGTGTTCCACTGAGTCTAGTAACAGTTTTATCAATTTCATGTTTACTAGTTTTACTTAAAGAAGGCCCTATGGCCACAGACTGTTTCTTAAGTTACGTTTAACTACATTTTGTTTTTAAAACTATGGGATCCCATCCAAATACTATTTTATTTCAAAGTACTCCAATGCAAAAAAATTTAAAGTTTACTTTAAATTTTATTTAGTTCTCAACATCCGATTTTGACCAAAGTTGACCGTTAGGGTCCAGTTGACCCCGGACAGTCATAGTCGTATTTCAGTGGATCTAGTTAAGAAAAGTCGGGTCGTTACAAATGGTATCAGAGCCTTGACCTAGCTAGAAGTGTGGCCAACGGGGACATCGGGCCCGTAAGGGGGATGATTATGACAGTCAAAATCCCGTGATCCGTAAGGGGAAAGACCGGGTAAAGCTGTACAATCCCACACCGCCTGGGGAAGGTCAAGTGTGATGATTCTAAGACTGTGTAGGTATGGGACTACACAGTTGAAGAGGGCTTAAATGGATTGATAAGTACTATCTATATCAACAAGATGCATCTTGTTTTCGGTAGCCCATCACCTGAGAACTCCAAAGTTAAGCGTGCGAGTGAGGACAAAGCATGCTGGAAAGACTCGTGTTGGTTTGTAGGGCCAGTCGTCATTCCAAGAAGCAGCCATAGTGACGTGGGGCATTACAAGAACACTCTTAAAACCAACAATAAGAATGGTGAGTATTTCTAAAGAGTAAATAATGAATGTGGAAACTAAACCTTCAAGAAGAAACTTACCAAGAAAGACCTTAAGTTTCAAGAACCTAATCAAGAACTAATAACAAAAGTTAGGATCTGAATAGAAGAAAACTAAAGAATTTTAAAGAACTAAACTTAAAGAATAGGAATACCTTAGTTAACCTTATGGATTGGTCTAACTTCAATACCGACATCACACTAAACCTCACTTCCCAAGTATTTCATAAAGCTTCAGAATGATAAAGCTTCTATCCCAACCCAAGTGTTTATCATCACTCTATGGTAACACTAGAACCTTGAAGGCTCTGACCACACCTTGAAGAATGAGAGGAATGGCTGAATACTAGGTCCTATTTATAAAGTTAAGGAGTGAAACTAACCCCTTTTAATTTGAATAAAAATAATGAATATTAACTGAAAATATTTGAATATTCGTCGACCAGAGGCTTAAGACTCAGTCAAAAACGTTCAGGGGCATGTCTAAGTAGTTAAGGCTTATTTTTAAATTAAAAACAAAGAGTTCAAAATTTATTATACTAAGGGAGATATATCGCCCCTTATGTGGCGATATATCGGCTCTGCCTTAGTCCGGAGCCTCCGTTCGTACGTTCGTGCAAAGCCGACGTGTTTTCAGTATCTTCCGTTAGGCGATATATCGACTCCCATGTTGCGATATATCGACATATGAGAATATTTTAAACATGTAATTGCACTTTTTCAACATAATTTGAATGGGATAACTGCTTTGACTGAGTCATAATACGACCCTAACAATTTCTGGTAGGACTTTACTTAGCTAGTTAGATAGTAGTAGTAATAGTAATAGCTAGTAGTAGTTGTAGTATGTTCATTACTGAGGATTTTGGTTCAAGCCGGAACTTAGTTGGACACTCGTAGCAATACTTGTAGATTTTATAAGTTTAACCTATAGTCTAAGAATATTAATTATAACCTAAGGTTTGATTAATATGACTGATTATGAAGATGATATTTATTATACTATAAGGTTCACCGTAACTTTCTGAATTAGATTATTTATTTTAAATCTACCTTATTTTCATCGACTTGCATCGGTGAGGATGGAACAATAGTGTATCATTTTTCCATATAATACTATTTTATACGAGGCTTGAAATTCATTATGTAGTCATTACCTATAAAAGTAGCATTTGTAGAGCAAAAAACTTTCTTGTCTACTAGACTATAAAACAGACCATCCTGAGTACCTTTAGGATTGCCAAGAAACAAGCAAACCATAGTTCATTCTAGCTTTCCTACCTTTTTCCTCAGGACATAAGCAGGATACCCCCAAATTCCATATTTACATAAACCAGGTTCATGACCATTCCATGATTCTAATGGTGTCTTGGAGACAACTTTGAGACGACACAACTTTTTAAAAATGTCACATGCAGTCTAGGTAGTATGTCTCTAAAAAAGATCTGGGTAAAAAGGTGGTAGAGTTGAATAGATAATTATAGAACACACATTTTCATAAACGCGTTATTCATGCCGCTTAGCAACATTGTTCTACTGCGGAGTCCTTGGGGCAGTTGCTTTAGACACTTCTCCAAGTTCAATTAAATGATCCTAATTATGATTATCCAAATATCCTTCACCCCAATAAGATTGCAAGATCTTTAGCATTTTGCCTAATATGGTTTTAAAGCCATAGCAACGAATTCTTTGAACTTCTTAACAAATTCTCAGAATTCATGTGCTTTAATTACATACATGAGTCTCTAGAGCAATTTTCAACGAATGTGATGAAACACTCATAACCATCACTCACTTAAAGATTCATTTTCCCCAGGCATTTGATTATACTAGCCCTAGTGGTTCTTTGGCCATTTCTCTTATCATAGAGAATTGACATTTCGTTATTTTGCCCTCTGGACTAGATTCACACATAGGTAGGTCACCCTAGGTGAGTTCCCTCAAAGGCCCAACCTTTGTTAGTCATTGAATCCTCTCATAGCAAATATGACCAAAGCGAAGATGCAAAAGGTACGTCATTTCTAAAAATATTGACATTTTATCATTTAGCAGTTCTAGATTTAGCTATCTTAAACAATTCATTATATATTACATAGGCCTCGTTTTGTTGCAATAGGTATAGCTCGTTTTCCATACATCCACCCCACAATTCACATCAATTTAAAGAAATAGGATTTTATTACTTGTGAATGTAACTACAAACTGTTGTTGATGTAATAAGAAAAACTGAAATTAAAATTTCCATTGAAAATCAAAATAAAATAATCATTGACTTAAAAAAAGATATTTATTTCCAAAATTCATTCAAGCTTATCATTTTTCTTTGTCTGACACGAACAACCCTTGATGGATTCCTAGACTCCTAGCAGTTGGAAACACACCCCTTTAGTGTACTTATAATCAGGCCTTTCTCAAAGATGCTTTTCAGCATTTGGTGCATTGCCAGTGGGCTTCTTATTCTTTTGTTTGATTTGCTTTCTCATTGGTTCTTCAAGTAGAAGCTTAAGGTAGCTTACATTGAGCATTTTTAGTAGTATTAAAATTCTTGCCTTTGCTCGGTCCACCATCACAATTCTCTTTGAAGGATTCGCTGAATGTTGCATAGAAAAAATAGGAATATCTTTGATTATCACAAACTCGATGTTATCCATAATTGACACCATGTTGTTGTTGATGTTGAAGTGTAGGGGCGTCATTGTTCACTAGAGCAGCGTTGGAGGCATTTCCATTGGTGTGAGCAGACCTTCAGTGCGACATCTTCAATAGAGTTCTAACAGTTGAGAAAAACATGTTAGAACTTTACCCTAATAGGCTCTAAGGTCAAAACTTAATCTAAACAAACATAACTGGGACCTATTAATTATGACTTCTTATGAAAATTATATAAGCCTTCTTTATTATTAGAGTGGGTTTCTATACTTAGAAAAATAAGCCATCTTTATTATTTTCTAAGTCTGTTTCTAATCATCCTATATGACTTAATTCTCAAGCTCGAAACTCATCTTTGTTCCAAAATTAACCATATTGAGGGAGGGCTCGGATCAGTAAAATCGTTCCCACTACTATGGCCCCCTAACTCTCAATATAGAAACTTGGTTGATTGATTTGTATCCACCCACACCGAACTTAGTCATTATTTATTATGATTGCAATATAAAATCAAACTCATACATGTTAACAAAATAACATTTGTATGAATTTGAAAAAAAAGTATTCACTATTTAAAATCATAAAAGAAAACAAATAATAAATTAAAATAAACAATGAAGCTAGTCTATTCTAAAAATCGTTATCTTCTACATCCGATCCTTCATCTAGCATATCGTCATCTTTCTCTTCATAGTCATCATTGTCTTGTGCCTCAAAATGCCCTCGAGGAAGATTCGTAAAAATTCTATGTTTTTGTTCATTTGTAAACTGAAATTCCATTTTTGAAGTGAACCAAAGTATGAGAAAATAATATCTCATAGCTACCGGCAATTCATCTTCGTCATCTATCGTCTCCCAAATTTCTTCTAAGGCTGTAATCACTGTAGGATAATCTCTAAAAAGTATAATTACTAAAATGTATTGCTCCGTTGATCTCATTATGATCTACTTAGATTCTTGGAGGTGACCTATCTCCTTGTGGAACAAAAGTAGCCTCCGAGTGATTCTTTCTAGCACTCCTATGGTGTTTCTTAGTTCTCTAATCCTTTTTAAGGCCTTAATGCTTGGATATCCTCATAAGTTAATGCTCCGTTCATTCTTAACTGAAAACATATAAGGTAAAATCCTTAGCTATACTTGTAAACATAATAACTATAATCATAAACACTTACTTGGCGGTCAGATCCGGAGCATTAAGTGTGTGTATCGTGGAGAATTTCATGCGGATGAAGCGTTTGCACTGATACCAACTGTAATGACCTAACTTATTATAGACTTTGGACCATTAATAACTACTATACATAGATACTAATTTTAAGAAAACATTCATGTGAAACATTCATAACTTTATAAAAAAAAAACTATAAGGCAATGGTTGAAATACATAAAAATTCGGTTAGGATATGGGATCCCATTGTTTGAAAATAAAACATAACTTAAATCTTAAAATTCATTACAAAACAAAGTGTGGAAAATACATAGAAACATAATAAAATGAATAAAAGCAACTTCATCCTCGAATCGTTCACGCAGTCCACCGAATCCATTCTCCCTAAATACACAATCCCAAGCCGCCAAGAATCTTCCTGCTGCCATAACTATTTTCCTGCACATATAAAATAAAGGAATGAGCCTAATGCTGTAGTGACCCAACTACTCTAGACTTTTGGACCATTAACGAAACTATACATACAAACCCTTAATAAAACTTACATTGCGAAAATACCATAACTTTATTAAAAAACTTGTAGAAATAAGAGTTACTTACATAAAATATCAAGTAGGATATGGGATCCCATTGTCTTAAAAACAAAACATAATTTAAAATAAAAGGAGTTACATAGCAAGTGTGGAAAAATACATGTAAAACCATAAAACAAGACTACATCCTCGAAAATCGAACTTTCGACTCCTTGAATCCGTCATCACCGATACACAAACCCCAAGCATCCACGAACCTTACCGCCACTATAGCTATTTTCCTGCACATATAAACAAAAAGGAATGAGCCTAATGCCCAGCAAGGAAAATCTACCACATAGTTCATATACATAAATTTCACAAGAAACATAAAAACTTAACATAACACTTATATCATACACATACTATAATGCCCATTAGATTAGTGGGGTCCTACTAGCTAAGCAGGTCATATGCCCATAATCTATTTGGTGCTTGTTAGTCATATGGGTCATATGCCCAAGCCTACAACATACATATCATAACATAAGAAAACATAAGATAACATATAATAAGCATATAACATATAAATTCTATCCTATTTTCCTTACCAAAGTTACCGGGATAAGAGGACAGCGTTGGGACTTTGGAACACTCCTATTAACCATTATGAAAGGGTGAGTCTATAGAAGAAAAAGCCAAATGAAAGGAATGGAAGGACTAAACCTTTGAGGAACACACTTACCAAAAACTTATGTGCAAGTTCTTAGATTTCCTAACCAAAATAAGAATAAGGTTAGAAGGCTGGTAGAAGATTATGAGAACTTAAAGAAAATAAAACCAATGAACTAGAGTGTGGAAATACCTTGAAGACTTGTAAGACCAATCTAAACCTCGAACCGAAATACTATGAAACCTTACTTCCCCAAGTGTTTGATAAGCTTATGATTTCCCCACCCAAGTGTTTAACTCTCACACTCACCTAGCAACTTGCAGCCTCTGAACTTAGAGTAAAAGGTGAATAATGGCTGGGTACTAGGCCCTATTTATAGAGTTTAGGAATGAAAGGATCTTAATTTAACTTGAAAAAAAATAATGGCTTTTTAGGTGAAAATAATTTGAATTGTTGTTCAGCAGAGGCTGAAGACTCGTTCAAAAAGGTGCTGGACTTATCAAGAGGTTGAATGGCTGAATGGAAAATGATTTCAAAACTTTTCAAAATATACTGAAGGAGGCGATATATCACCCCCTGTAGGCGATATATCGCCTGGGCTAGTATGCCCGAGGCAGTCGTGCATCGCTTCGTGTTTTCCGTATCTACGTGCTGCGATATATCGCCCCCTACAGCTGCGATATATCGGCACACGCTGATTATTTAACCACGAAATTACACATTTTTAGCTAAATTTGAATGGAGTAAACAGCCTGACTAAGCCCTCAACGTATTCAAAGCTGCTGACTGACATAATAGCATTCAAATTTTACCCCTTATTAAATTTAATCCTCAAAATACTTAATCCTTAATCACCCATACATAACATGTGCTTAAAATCCTATTGGTTCTTATCTAAACATTATAGTATAATAAATATTATCCTAAATATCAGTCATATTAATCAAACCTTAGGTTAAAATTAATATTCTTAAACTATAGGTTAAACTTAGAAAATCTACAAGTACTACTATGAGTGTCCAAATAAATGCCGGTCTGAACCAAAAATCTACAGTTACAAAGATAATTCTATAAATACTATAATACTACTATCTATCTTAGCTAAGTAAAGTTCTTGGACTCTACAAATGCCCAACAAGGAAAATCTACCACAAGCATGAAACATAAACAAAAGCTATAAACATACAACATATAACTATAGACATATATCATAATTATAACCCATGTACATGGTAAACATTGGGGTTTGCTATTTATGCAACTATAAGCCACAAAACATATAGAAATCATAAGATATAAAAACATATAATATCATAATCATATAAGCATATAATAACTATCCTATTTTCCTTACCAATACCGGGATGTGAGAACAAGGACGGGATTTTGGAACACTCCTAAAAACCATTAATGAGAAGGTGAGTATTTCTAAAAGAAGGAGATGAAAAAGAAATGAATCTAAACCATCGAGAAGAAGAGCTTACCGAAATGAAACCTCAATTTCAAAGAACTTAATTGCCTAACCGTGAAGGGAAAACAATGAGTTAGGATTTGAGTAGAGAAAACTATAAAAACTAATGAAACATAATGAACTAGGGATAGGAATACCTTTTGAATGCACTAGAACCGAACTACACCTTTATAGAAAAACACACTATTAACCTTACTTCCCAAGTGTTTAATAAGCTTAAGATGATAAAGCTTATAACTCCAACCCAAGTGTTTAACACTCTAATGTAAACCTAGCTGCTTGAAGGCTCTGAACTTAGCTTGAAGAATGAAAGAAATGGCTGGGTACTAAGTCCTATTTACAGAGTTCAAGAATGAAAAGATCTTCTTTTAGCTTGAATAAAAATAATTACTATTTAACTGAAAAACATTTGAATATTTGTTCACCAGAGGCTTGAGACTCGGTCAAAAAGATTATGAGGGTTGAATTGAGCTCGGTTTCAAAATTATTAAAAAATATTGCCCTAGAGCCGATATATCGCCCATGGTAGGCGATATATCGCCTGGGCTTGTATTCCCGAGACTCATCGAAACATTCGTGTGAAGTTACGTATTTTTCGTATTCCCCAAGTGGCGATATATTGCCCCCTAGAGCTACGATATATTGGCATACGCTTAAATATTATACACGTAATTGCACTTTTCAACCTAATTTGAATTGAGTAAATAGCTTTGTCTAAGTCCTATAACGATTTTAAAGCTGCTGGCAGACTCTGGGGTTTTCAAATATTCCTCTTAATAAACTATTCCTCAAAAATACTTAATTTCTCAATAAACACGCACATGACAAGTGTCATGATCTTATTGGTTCTATCTAAACCTTATTGTATAATAAATATCATCTTCATAATCAACTATATTAATCAAACCTTATGCTATAATTGATATTCTTAAACTATAGGTTAAACTTATAAAATCTACAAGTGTTACTACGAGTGTCCAACTAAGTCTCGGTTTGAACCAAAATCCACAGTAATAAACATACTATAACTACTACTAGCTATTACTACTACTATCTAACTAGCTAAGTAAAGTTCTTGGACTCTACAACAAGTGATGTGATGGGCCATGTCAATTAGCTGACTGAGGTGGAGAAAATATAGGATTTAACTACTCATGATGTGATGAATGTTAGGATTAATGCCCTAAAGTCATGTAAATTTTTTTATTGAATTAATTAAAAGAACAATTTAATTATATTTGAATATTATAATTATTGTTTGAATTAATTATATGATATAATGTCAAGAAAATTTTATATTCATTCCTGAGAATATGATCATGTATTAGTAGGAGATAATTACGATCTTATATAATAAATAAAATAGTCAGTAACATATTAAATTAAGGAATCTTTAATGATAAGGATAAAGTTCAATCACATTTAATATGCTCGTGATATGTGGGATGTTGTCTATGATGATATACAGACAAGACTGCAATCATGAAAAATGTAGATATGATTTACCTTTACCATAGACTTAATAGTGGATTATAACATATAACATTCTGAATCTATGATTTTGGAAACAACTAAACATATTTTATTATTCTTTACAAACACTTAAGCAATTAAGAGCAACTTGCAGATGGAGACAAAAAGAAAATGAGGAAGACAAGGATCATTAAAGCGTTGAAGAAAGTCTTTTTATTTTTTAAAATTCTTTAGTTATTTTTAAATGAAAACTTTATTGTTGTTTGAACAATGTCTTAGTTTGTTTCTTTTAGTATTCTCAATTTTATTGCATGTATTTACTTTAGAATATTTTTTTTATAATTTGATTATTCTTAATTTTTCTTTAGACATGAAATTGAATATTTAGACTTTAAAAATGCTTTCATGAAAATTGAATGAACACTTAATAACTCAGAATAATTTAAGGTAGCGAAACTGGAAGGAGACAAGAGACAAAAAGTTTCAAATGAAGATGACACATATCTTTGGCATCTTAGATTTGCTCATGTAGGTCTAGACAGGATAAACCAGTTTCACAAAAGATGGACCTTTGAGAGAACTAAGAGTTGGAACTCTTTTGGTTTTCGAATCTTGTCTAGAAGGAAAAATGACCAGACATCCTTTCTTAGCAAAAGGTAAAAGAGCTCAAGAACCTTTGGAGCTTGTACACAATGATGTCTGTTGTCCAATAAATGTACAAGCACGAGGTGTATATGAGTACTTCGTCACTTTTATTGATGGTCATACTTACTTAATGCTTAGAAAATCTGAAACCTTTGGTATGTTTCAAGAATTCAAAGTTGGGTCTGAGAAGCAATTTGGTAAGACTTTTAAAACACTTTGATCTGATCGAGGTGGATAATATTTGGATTTAGAATTCAAAGATTTCTTTATGGAGCATGGTATTCTATCCCAACTCAGAGCACTAGGAACTCTACAGCAAAATCGTGTTTCTGAAAGAAGAAACAAGACCTTGTTAGACATGGCTAGGTCTATCATTCTGGGGATACGCACATCAAACGGTGACTAACATTTTGAATGTAGTCCCATCTAAGAACATAAGAAAGACCCCACAACAACTGTGGAATGGAAACAAACCTAGTTTACACAATTTTTGCATTTCGGTTGTTGTAGCGTTCCAAATTTGCTAATAAGGCTTAGGGCCTTGATTACCGTGTCTTGAGGGCAATAATTGATTTATTATGTTAATATGTGAATTTGACAAGTATGTGATTAGAAATGCTTGTTTAGGTGAAATAAATATGCATGTGGGCCCCATTTGGTTATTAGGGGCATGTTTGTAATTTTAGCTCGCTAAGGGCATAAATGCAATATTTGTGTATATTGTGATTGACACCAAGTGTGAGTGGTGATATAATTGTGATGCACGATCTGAGATGGTCCTAAGGAGCAGTTTAGTTGGAAAGTCACTGCGGGGTCAAATACCCATCTCTGGAGGAGCCTAGGGGTCACTGCGGGGTCAAATACCCATTTTGGGTATATATTATGAGTTTGGGATTTATTAAGTATCGGGTAGTAATTTAGTAATGATTTGAGTATGCTGGGATTAACGGGGAATTTTAGGTGTACTCGAGGACTTAGCGGGATATGTCAAATGACTAAAATACCCTTGGTGATATTTAAGGACATAGGTTAACTTGAGGGGGCAATTCAGTAATTTTGGCAAGTGGATATACTCAGTGGGAGCTGGAAATTCAAGAGGTACCTAGACAAAACAGAGGAAAGGAAGGAAAAGGATCAATTTCCCTCAGCTTACTCTCCCATTCGGTTCTCTCTCTCTCTCACCATAGGGCTTGATTTTGAAGGATCTTAGGCCAGAAATTCAAGTGTTCACAGGCTTAGTTAAGATCAGGGTAATATTTCTAGTTAGTTCTATGTTGATTTCTGTTGGAAGTGTTGTTTTGGTGAGCATGGTTATTCCTAAGGTTTAGATAGATCCAACAGGATTATGACACTTGTCATATGTATGATTATTAAGGAATTATTATTTTAATGATAAAATAAGGGAAATATAAGACTTAGTCTTCACCAGAATCTATTACGAGCATGACATTTGTCATAATTTTATTTATTTGTGGATTAGGTTGTTATTTAGATAATTAAATAGATTTTTCGTAACTTTAGGGTACTGTAACTTCCAACCTATTTTTGACCCAGTTATGTTATGAATTTTGAAAAATAGTATTTCTAAAAAGTTGAAGATAATTGAATTAGCTTTCTAATGGATTAAATATAGTCTATATCGGAGTCCTAGAGCTTTAGTTATGTTGATTTTACTGTAGGTGAGTTTAGAGTTACGAGATTTAGGGAGTTAGAAGTTAGGATTCTATTTGTTTTTATTATTTTTGTTTTTAATTTTTTAAAAATCAAGCTTTGAATCCTTAAACCACTCTCTAAACAATTTGACCAAGTCCTAAGACTTTGACTAAAGAATATTCAAATATTTTCAATTAAATTCATTATTTTTATTCAAAGCCAAAATGAAGATTTTTATTCCTAAAATTCTATAAATAAGACCTAGTACCTAGCCATTTTTTCATTCATCAAGCTGAGTTCAGAGCCTACAAGCTGCTAGGTATACTTTAGAGTGTTAAACACTTGGGTTGGGGTTATAAGCTTTATCATTATAAGCTTATTAAACACTTGGGAAGTAAGGTTTATAGTGTATTTCAGTTTCGAGGTGTAGTTCGATCATAGAAGCATTAAAAGGTATTCCTATTCTTAGTTCCTTTCTGTATTGTTTCATTAGTTCTTATAGTTTTTCTCTACTCAAATCCTAACTCAGTATTCTTTATTCTTGATTAGGCATCTAAGTTCTTTGAACTTGAGGTTCTCGTTGGTATGTATTTTCTCGATGGTTTAGTTCGTTCTTTTCATCTCTTTTCTTTTAGAATACTCACCTCTCTATTAATGGTTTTTAGGAGTGTTCCAAAATCTCAACCTTGTTCTCATCATCCCGGTATTTTGGTAAGGAAATAGGATAGTTCTTATGTGATATGTGCTATGTTTATATAAAAGTATTATGATTATGCTATAGTATGACTTTATGTGTTATGATACATGTATGTTTGGGGCTTATAGTTGTTATATAGCAAACCCTATCACATTTATGTTTTGGGGCTTATAGTTGCTATATAGCAAACCCCAATAGTTATATGTTTTTGGGGCTTATAGTTGCTTAACTAGCAAACCTCATTGTAATTTGAGGCTTATAGTTGCTTAGTTAGCAAACCCCAATAGTCACCATGTACATAGATTAGAATTATGATATATGTGTTATAGTATATGATATAAATTCATAGATTATGTGTATGATTATGTTTCATGCTTGTAGTAGATTTTCCTTGCTGGGCATTAGGCTCATTCCTTTATGTTTTATATATGCAGGAAAATAGTTATGGCGACGGGAAGGTTCTTGGCAGCTTGGGGATGTGTATTGAGGGAGAATGGAAATCGCTGGACTGTGTGAACGATTTGAGGATGAAGTTGTTTATAGTCATTTAGAATTATGCTTTACATGTATTTTTCCTGCACTTTGTTTTGTAAAGAATTTCAAGTTATGTTCTAGTTTATTTTCAAACAATGGGATCTCATATCTTACTTGTTTTACAGTTTTAATAAAGTTATGACTATTTCATATGTATGTTTCCTTAAGATTAGTATTCATGTATAGTAGTTTTAATGGTCCAAAGTCTAGAATAAGTTGGGTCGTTACAGTTGGTATCAGAGAAACGATCCATTTACATGAAGTTCTCCTTGATACACACGCTCAAGTTCAGAATCTAACTGCCAATGTAAATGTTTATGTTATAGTTGTTATGATTATGTGTATTAGCCCTTATGTTTTAAGTTAAGAATATTTATAAATTAGTTTTTTTTGTTATTTATTTTATTTATTATCTTTGCATTTATGATTGTATATAGTAAAAACTGTTTTCCAAATAAATATCAATGTTATTTTTTAATAACATGTATGAGTTTGATTTTTTTTTTACAATCATAATAAATAATAAATTTTTTAAATAATGACCATGTTCGGTGAGGGTGGATACAAATCAATGGACCGGGTTCTATATTGAGAGTTTAGGGGGCCATAGTAGTGGGAACGATTTTACTAATCCCAGCCCTCCCTCAATATGGTTAACTTTGGAACAACGACAAGTTTCGAGCCTGAGAATTAAGTCATATAGGATGATGATTAGAAACAGACTTAGTAAACAATAAAGATGGCTTATTTTGCTAAGTTTAGAACCAGACCCTAATCATAAAGAAGGCTTACATAATTTTTTTCATAAGAAATCAAAATTAATAGGTCCGAGTTATGTTTGCTTAGATTAAGTTTTTGCCTTAGATCCTATTAAGGTAAGTTCTAATATGTTTCCTCGACTATTAGAACTTTGCTGAAGAAGTCGCTCAGAAGATTTGCTCACAACAACGCCAATGCCTCAAGCGTTGCTCCTGAAACTTATGAAGCCCCTCCAGTTCGCAGAAGGGGAAGGCGTGCAACCAATGTTGCTGCTAAAGAAAGAGCGCCACCGCTGGTTGACAACACTGTAGAAATTGCAAGACTATGACAACAAATGGAGGAATTACTGCAGTAATAGCGACAGCAGACTCAGACTCAACCTCCACCTTAGCCGCAACCACAGCCTCAGCAAATGGCTCAAGTACCCCATCAAGTAGGTCCTTATGGGGGATGACCAATGGCAAACTATGCGCCATACCCAGCTCAGCACATGGGGCCAATCTATGAGCGGTTTCGTAAGCAACACGCTCCAAACTTTTAAGGGACAACAAACCCCTTTGGGGCGAGAGAATGGCTCAGAAATGTAGAGCCGATCTTAGTGCATATGAATCTCGGCAACGCAGACCGCATATCCTGCATTTTGTCTCTGCTTAAGAAGGATGCTAGAATACGGTGGGACTTAGCTCAGCAGACTAACGATGTCGCCACCATGATATGGACAAGATTTGTGGAGCTGTTCCACAAGAAGTACTTCAACTCGGCAGTCATCACTACAAGGGTCGAGGATTTCACTAGTTTGAAGCAGGGAACTTGACGATAGTAGAATATGCTCGGCAGTTCGACAGATTAGCCAAGTTTGCACCAGAGATGGTTCCAACTGACTTTCTGAGGGTGACCAAGTTCGTTAGAGGACTTAGACCAAAGATTGAGCTAGGAGTTAAGCTAGCAAACCCAGGAAATACTACCTATGCCGATGTTATAGAAACAGCAATAGAAGTAGAAACGCTTCAGGCGAATGTTAGTAAGGAGAAGGCTAGTAAGCCTGAGCCTAAACAACAGTTTCAACCTAGAAATGGTCGGAACAACCACAACAACAGCCGTCAGAATAGCAATAGTAATAGTAATGGTCAGAAGAGAAGCCATCCAGATGATAAGCAGGCCAATGGTGATAAAAGAGCACAGACAAACAATGGAGGCAATAAGTCGGGTTATGTAGAATACTCGTAATGCTCTAAGGGCCAAAAGAAACACCTTGGGGAATGTCATGCAAACATCAAGGGATGCTTCAACTTTTGTTATGAAAGTCATCGAAAGAAGGAATGTCCATAGCTCAAGCAGAAGGAGAAGAGGGATTAACGATGGTTATAGACAAAAGTCTTTGCCTTGACCCAAGAAGGAGCCTATGCTAGTAACAAGCAGTTACAGGTCAGATTCCTATCCATGATAGTATATGTTCTAGTATCGCTTGATTTGGGAGCAATATACTCGTATATCTCGTTAGGAATGATAGAGAAATTAGACAAACCTTGTAGAACTAGGTTTGTGACATAGTTTCCTTCGGGTGAAGTAGTCCTATCATCACGGATAGTACGAGGCGTACCGATCAAAATTGAGGACGTAGAACTAGAAGGAGACCTGATAGAACAGGAGATTTAAGATTTCGACATGATATTAGGAATGGACTGGCTAGCAAGGCATGGCGTAACCATCGATAGCAGACATAAGCAAGTGATGTTTGAGACTCCTGACGGTCAGAAATGATGCTATATGGGAAAAGTTTTAGGACTACATACGTCGTTTATTTCATCTCTCAAAGCTCAGAGGATGATAGAAAAAGGATGTCACGCATTCTTAGCCAACATTACAGATGTGGTAAAGGAAACACCACTAAAAGTTGGAGACTTCCATATTATAAAGGAATTCCCAGAGGTATTTCCGGACACCTAGCAGGATTGCCGCTGACACGGGAGATAGACTTCACAATCAAACTAGTACCGGGCACCGAGCCTATTTCAAAGGCACCATACTGGATGGCACCTATTGAACTCAAGAAGTTAAAGACGCAGCTACAAGAACTCTTAGACTTGGATTTTGTTAGACCGAGCCATTGGCTATGGGGAGCACCAGTTCTATTTGTGAAGAAGAAGGACGGAAGTATACATATGTGTATAGATTATCGCGAGCTGAATAAGGTGACAATTAACAATAAGTACCCGCTACCCCAACTTGACAACTTGTTTGATCAACTCCGAGGGGCAACCGTGCTTTCAAAGAATGATTTACGGTCCGGGTATCACCAGGTCAAGGTACGGGAAGAGGATATTCTCCAGACGGCTTTTAGAACTCGTTATGGGCATTACGAGTTCTTGGTTACGTCTTTTGGTCTTACCAACGCTCCAGCCGCGTTTATGGACTTGATGAAAATAGGGTCTTCAAGGACTACTTAGATAAATACGTCATAGTATTCATCGACGACATCTTAGTATACTCCAAGGACGAAGTCGAGCACGAGGAACATTTGAGGTTGATTTTGTCACGATTAAAGGAGCATCAACTCTACGCCAAGGTCAAGAAATGCGAGTTTTTGGCTTTCGCAAGTGGTATTCCTCGGGCACATTATATCCGAGGACGGAGTTACAGTAGACCCATCAAAGGTAGAGGTCGTGAAGGATTGGCCAAGACCAAAGAACGCATCCAAAGTAAGGAGCTTTATGGGATTAGCAGGTTATTATAGGAGGTTCGTAGAGGGCTTTTCTAAGATAGCCACTCCACTCACCAACCTGACCCGGAAATAGCAAAGATTCAACTAAAATGATAGATGTGAAGAAAGCTTCCTGTTGCTTAAGGACAAGCTGTGCTCAGCACTAGTACTCTGTGTACCAACACCCAATGATAAGTTCGCAGTCTAATGCGATGCATTGAAGCAAGGGTTGGGTTGCGTGCTGAAGCAGAATGACAAGGTGATAGCATATGCCTCGCGATAGTGGAAGGAGTACGAGCAACACTATCCAACACATGATATGGAGTTGGCTGCAGTGGTCTTTGCGTTGAAAATCTGGCGCCATTATCTTTACGGATAATGGTGCGAGATTTATACTGTAACGACCCAAAATCGCTAATAAGGCTTAGGAGCCTTGATTAGTGTGCCGGGAGGGCATAAATGGGATTAAAGTGAATAATATTTATTTGAATGTGATATTATGTGATTAATAGTGCTTAAATGATATTATATGATAATTGATGATATTATATGATGATATGATATATATGTATGGGATATGTGTGAGAACCACATTATTATGTGGATAAATCAACAGCCGGCGACTCGAGGAGATCCTAGGGCAAGATAGCGGGAAAAGTCACAACGGGGCATTTTAATTGACTTTGGACAAGTCAAGGAGTATTTTAGGTATCGGGTAGTGATTTAGTCTATCGGGTGATGGAAATAAATAATTTGAGATATATTTTAGGTTAGGATGTCTAGGCGGGATTATTGGGGGATTTTACCGTTTTGCCCTCGGGGACGTTTCCGGCACCCCGACCTTTGGGATTAGTCTAATAACCTAAGGATATACTTGGAAGACTGTAGAAAATACTAGACAAAAAGTGTAAACCGACCCTCTCAGCTTTCTCACCTTTCTCTCTCTTAGGGAAGAAGAGCAACTCTGAATTTTCAAGAGAATCAAGCAGAATATTTGGGAATTGAAAGGAATAATCTGGAGGATTAGCTTAGGAATTGACCAAGGATTGAGATAGAGCCAAGGTAAGCTTTGAATTTTCGTTTCTATGGTTGGGAATTTTGAGAAAATGGCTGAGTTTTTAATGGTTGTGGTTTTGGTACTCAAGGTTGGATTTGAGGCTGGAATCCTTGAAGTTAGGTCAGGGAACTCTTGGAGAAACGATTCTACAACTGAGGTAAGGTTCAATTCAAAGTTTGATGGTTGAATTTTAGAGTTTCCATGGTTGGGTTTGTGTTTTTAAGTTAGGAAGTTTCAGCAATTGAAATGGGTCTTTGATGGGTTTCTAGCCTAGGATTCAGCTGGGTTGAGTTGTTGGAATCTTGTGGGAAGTCTTTGGATAATTGACTTCTGGATTTGGGGTGGTTTTGAGTGAGTTTGAATGAGGTTTGGGAGTTAAAAATTATAACGACCCAAATTTGCTAATAAGGCTTAAGGGCCTTGATTAGTGTGCCTGGAGGGCATAATGGGAATTATGTGTGACTTTAATGATTAAGATGCATGATTATGATTTAAAGCATGTTATATGACTATTTGAATATTTGAGATGCATGACTATGTGTATTAGTATGCATGTAGGCCCCGACTAGGTTAGAAGGGCATAATCGTAATTTTGGCCATTATGGGCATAACTGCTTTGATATATGTGATAATTGTCTAGACCACATTATTATGTGGTTATATCTGTGATCTGTGACTCGAGACGATCCTAGTGAGAAGATTAGCGAAAAAGTCATGGCGGGGATTTATACCCGACTCGGGGTGAGCCTAGGGGTATAAATGGGAGTTTAGTGAGTATACTGGAGTCTATCTTGACATTGAGGAATATTATTGGTGATTAATTAGGTATCGGGAGTTAAGCGAGAAATATTAGAGACGCTCGAGGAGTTAGCGGGAATTGGGTAAAATGACTAGAATGCCCTTAAGTGGATTAAAGGGTTAGAAATAAAAGGGAGGGCATTAAGGTCATTTGGCTTTCTAAAGAGGGGAATTACTGAGGCTTTATGTTAGTGGAAGTTGTAGAAAAATATAGAAGTCTGAGGAAAAAAAGAAAAGAAGGAAAAGGAAGAAAAAGAAAGGGAGAAAACAGAGAGAGTTTTCTAAGGTCGGTTTACACTTCCTTCATTAGTTTCTTGGGGATTTTTGGAGCAAAGCTCAGAGGAGAGCTGGGTTAGGCTGAGCATCAAGGATCCTAAGCTAGGTTTGAGGAATTGACAGAGGTTTAGCAAGAACTCACCAACACTTGAGGTAAAATTCTGTAAGTTTCTTCAGTTCTGGTTTTGGTGTTTAGCAAAGATATCTAAGCTGTGTTGATGGGGAAATCTAGGGAAGTTGGAGCCAAGGGTTGAGGAGAAGCAAGCCAAGGAGGTCTAGAGACAACTTGAGGTTGGAATTCCACCAAAGGTATATATTCTAAGCCTTTAACTCTGATGTTTTGACTGGTTTTGCTGAGTTTCTGAGCTTAGGGACAGCTATGGTGAATTTTGGGATTAGAGATGCATGTGATTGGGTTTTGAGTTTTTGGGGTACTTGGGATGAGTGGAGTGTGTTTATGAGGTTGTTTTTGAGGTTGGAAAAGGTTTGGAGAAGTTTTGGTTGAGGTTGGTTCGAGGAAATCGCAGGAAGAGAAACTTGGAGTTGGCCTGACTGTGACTAGCGCTACAGTGCTAGCCTTTGGGTGCTGTAGCGCTAGGCCATGCATGCTGAGGGGATTTTGGTTCTGTTTGTAGCACTGTAGCGCCCTCCCATGAGCGCTGTAGCGATACCCTATCTTCTGAAGGGGATTTTAGGGTTGTTTGCAAGGGTTTTTGACCAAGGGTTTGGGGTTTGATTCCAACACCTTGTTTGGTGGAACTAGGACTTCCCGGGGCCTTGGGATTGGCCCCGAGGCTAGGTTTTGAACTTGAGGATTGATGATGACTTTGGCCTATGGTTGTGTGAGCTCTAGGGCTCGAGGGGGATCGTGCTCAAGGAGTCGAGGGATCAAAGCTAGCTAATCGAAAGGTAAGAAAACTGCACCCGATTACATGTTTGTGATGGGACTAACTGCTCCCGATATTTGTATCGTGTCAATGATGGTATTATGCCATGGGACATGTAAAAGCGGCCTAAGAGTGCCGTATATAATATTTGCGCACAGGGCGCGGCTTGGCCACTGGTAGCCGATGACAGCTTAATATTCACTGAGCTCGGTTTAAGCGCACCTGAGTCAGTGGGATAATAGAGGGAGCAGCCTGAGGGCGCTAGCCCTAGTTATCACTTGTGAACTAACATATGATATGAGATGACATGTTAGTGTGCTGAATACTTGATTATACTGAATGATTATATGGTTTAGATTATGTGATGCAGTATGAGATATTGATTTGCCAGTTGATTGCTTATGCTCTCTTGTTGTGTTTTCTTGTTGGGCCTTGGCTCACGGGTGCTACGTGGTGTAGGTAAAGGCAAGGGCAAGTTGGACCAATCCTGAGATGGTGAGCTGCGGGGTTGAATGTACATAGCCAGCTGTTCGATCGCCATGGTCGAGGGGTGGATCAGGACAGGGATTGCCTAACTGTCTGTCTTGCCTTAATATGGCTTGTTATTGTATCTAAACCTTATAACTTTTGCAAACAGTCTTTAAACTTATTATTTTTGGGATCCCGTGTAAACAGATAATGTTTCTTAATGAAAATGCGACTTTGAGACCAAAACATTTTAACCCTAGCTCCTCTATAGTTTCAATAACACGCTTTTAATTAAATGACTTGGTTAGCAAGTCTAGCACTTTATAAACACACAGTGTAATGGTCTTGCCTATCCAGGGTGTTACAAAAATGGTGGTTTTTCTGGGTTCGAAGGGGTTGGGCCGCGGCATGGTTCTTGGTGAGCCGCGGCCCTTGGAAGTTGAGTTGTGCCAAGGAAGGAGGGCGGGCCGCGGCATGGCCTAAGGAATGTCGCAGCCCTTATCTGTTTTTGTGCCCTTGGAGGGTTCTGTCTGGGGCCATGCCGCGGCATGGATGGCCCATGCCGGGGCCCTTAAGGGATTTTGGGATTTTGAGATTTTAGGCTTGGGAATTCAGCCTAGGGTGCTCGGGGTTGAGTCTTTTACCATATTTGGTGAAGTTCAATGTTCCAAGGACTAGAACTTGGTTTAGAAACTCATTTAAGATTGTTAATGGTATCCTTCATCATGATTGTGACTAGGTGCTAGGCTAGGGCTCGGGGATCGGATTGCGCTCAAGGAGTATCGCCCGAAACTAAGTCATCTAGAAGCTAAAGGTAAGAAAACTACACCCGGATGAATATTTGAACGGGACTAAGGGCTCCCTGATATATATGACTGAAAGAATGGTATTATGCCATGTAAATTGTAACCAAAGGCCTAAGGGTGCCACGGATAACTTGTGCAATTGGCACGGCTCGGACACTGGTATCCGAGGACAGCTTATTATGCACTGAGCTCGGTTTAAGCGAGCCGAAGTCAGTGGGGTAAACAGAGGGTGCGACCTAAGGTGTCGACCCTAGTATTTGTGATTGTTGATTATTATATTTGGCTATGAATGTGATTAATGAGAGTGTTGAATAATCTAAGTATAGATGAAGTTATTGTACCTTGAGGTATGCTTATATGCTATGGGTTGAATATTCTGAACATGCTTACTAGAATATCTATTTGAAAATACTGTATATGCTGTGTATGTTGTTTTCTTGTTGGGCCTTGGCTCACGGGTGCTGCGTGGTGCAGGTAAAGGCAAGGGCAAGACTGATCAACCCTGATTGGAGAGCTCTGCAGGGTGGCTATACATGTCAGGCCGCTCAACCGCCACGGTTGAGGAGATTACAGGGACAAGAGGACCAGAACCTTGTATTTTGCCTTAGTATGGCTAATGTTTACTCTTAACCGCTGAATTTTGTAAACAAACTTTTGAACATTGTACTTTTGGGGATCCCTTCTGTAAATGGTTTATAATCTATAAAATGTTTCTTTTGTGGCCAAAATCTCTTTTAGCCCTAGAACACTTTAGCTAATGACACGTTTTGAGTAAATGACTTGATTAACAAGTCTCACACTTTTATAAACACACAGTGTAGCGGTCTTGGCTATCCAGAGCGTTACATATACTGACCACAAAAGTTTTAAATACTTCTTTACTCAGAAGGAGCTCACACATGAGGCGGCGCAGGTGGTTAGAGCTAGTGAAGGATTCCAATGCGCTAAGTAGGAAGAGTTATGGAAGTTTAGCAGCACTAGCCGGAATAGAAAAGTCGCTACAGCAGGAGCTGATCAATGCTTGAATAGAAGTAATCATTGGTAACCTAATGAACTGGTCCATCCAGTCAAGCCTGTTAGAAGATATACAGAATGGGCAAGTGCATGATGACACGTTAGTAACACATATGAATGCAGTTAGAAAAGGGAAGGCCACAGATTTCTCAATATCAACCCATGGGTTATTAAGATATAAGGATCGGGTATGCGTGCCAAACGATCAAGGGATTAAGATGACGATTTTAGAAGAAGTGCACAATACACCATACTTAGTTCACCCAGGATCGACCAAGATGACTCATGACATCAGGGGCAATCTATTGGTGGCCAGGGATGAAGAACGACATAGCGGAATTTGTGTCTAAGTGTCTAGTATGCCAGCAAGTGAAAGCAGAACATCAGCGGCCCGTAGGCTTATTGCAAGCGCTTAGCGTACCAAAATGGAAGTGGGACGATATAGCCATGGATTTCGTGACAGGGTTGCCACAAACAAGTAGCATGTTTCGACTTGGATAGTAATAGATAGATTAACCAAGTCAGTTCATTTCCTGTCTATTAAGACTTCATACACAACAGATCAATACGCAGACGTTTAAGTCCAAGAAATAGTACGACTGTATAGAATCTCTAAGACAATAGTATTCGATAGAGGATCGGTGTTTACATCGAGATCTTGGAGTAAGTATTTGCCACTGATAGAATTCTCCTACAACAATAGCTACTAGTCAACAATCAGGATGGCACCCTACAAGCTACTTTATGGAAGAAGGGTCGATCGCTATTACATTATGACGAGGTAGGAGAACGACAACTACTTGGACATGAAGTTTTTAGAGGAGCTCATGATGTAGTAGCGTTGATTAGACAGCATATGCTCGTTGGTCAGAGTCGTCAGAAAAGTTATGCAGATGCCAAGCGGCGTGATGTGGAATTCAAAGTCGGAGATCAAGTTTTCTTAAGAATATCTCATATGAAAGGTGTGAAGTGGTTCGGGAAGAAAGGCAAGCTTAGTCCCAGGTTTATAGGTCCTTTTGAGATACTGGACAAAGTGGGAGCAGTTGCATATAGATTAGCCCTACCACCAACTTTAGCATATAGTCATAATGTATTTCCCATCTTGATGCTGCATAAATATGTGTCAGACCCATCTCACATCCTCAAGTACGATATGATAGCACTCCAGAAAGACTTGAGTTATGAGGAATGACCAGTTAGCATCCTAGATAGAGGGATGAAAGAATTACGCTCTATGAGTTTTCCGATAGTCAAAGTCCTATGGAGAAATAGTTCTGAACGGGAGGCAATGTGGGAGTCGGAGGAAGAGATGTTAGATCGGTATCCAGAATTGTTTGTTAAGTAAATTTCGGGGACGAAATTCTTTTAAGTAGGGGAGAATTGTAGAGTCCCATAATTTTACTTAGCTAGTTAGATAGTAGTATTAATAGTAATAGCTAGTAGTAGTTATAGTATGTTTATTACTGTGGATTTTGGTTCAAGCCGAGACTTAGTTGGAAACTCCTAGCAATAGTTATGGATTGTATAAGTTTAACCTATAGTTTAAGAATATTAATTATAACATAATGTTTGATTAATATTGCTGGTTATTAATATGATAATTATTATAACCTAAGGTTTAGATAGAGTCAATAAGAATATGAACTTGTCGTGAGCATGGTTATTCCTAAGGTTTAGATAGAGCCAATAGGATTATGACATTTGTCATATGCATGATTATTAAAGAATTATTATTTTAATGATAAAATAAGGGAAATATAAGACTTAGTCTTCACCAGAATCTGTTAGGAGCATGACATTTGTTACAATTTTATTTATTTGTGGATTAGGTTGTCATTTAGATAATTAAATAGATTTTTCGTAACTTTAGGGTACTGTAACTTTCAACCTATTTTTGACCCAGTTATATTATAAATTTAGAAAAATAGTATTACCAGAAAGTTGTAGATAATTGAATTAGCTTTCTAACGGTATAAAAATGGTCTAAATCAGAGTCCTACAACTTTACTTATGTTGATTTTACTGCAGGTGAGTTTAGAGTTACGAGATTTAGGGTGTTAAAAGTTAGGATTCTATTTGTTTTTATTTATTTTGTTTTTAATTTTTTGAAAATCAAGCTTTGACTACTTAAACCTCTCTCTAAACAATTTGACCAAGTCCTAAGCTTTTGACTGAAGAATATTCATATATTTTCAATTAAATCCATTATTTTTATTCAAAGCCAAAAAGAATATTTATATTCCTATAACTCTATAAATAGGACCTAGTACCCAGCCATTTCTTCATTCATCAAGCTGAGTGCAGAGCCTACAAGCTGCTAGGTTTACTTTAGAGTGTTAAACACTTAGGTTGGGGTTATAATGTGACAGTCAGAATCCCGTGATCCGTAAGGGGAAAGACTGGGTAAGCTGTGCAATCCCACACCACCTGGGGAAGGTCAAGTGTGATGATTCTAAGACTGTGTAGGTATGGGACTACACAGTTGAAGAAGGCTTAAATAGATTGATGGGTACTACCTATATCAACAAGATGCATCTTCTTTTCGGTAGCCCATCACTTAAGAACTCCAAAGTTAAGCGTGCTTGACCTGGAGTAATCTTGAGATGGGTGACCTCTTGGGATGTTTTCCCAGGAAGCGTGCGAGTGAGGACAAAGCACACTGGAAAGACTCGTATTGGTTTGTAGGGCCAGTCGTCATTCCAGGAAGCACCCATAGTGACGTGGGCATTACAAATGGTATCAGAGCCTTGACCCAGCCGAAAGTGTGGCCGACGGGGACGTCGGGCCTACAAGGGGGGGTGATTGTGACAGTCAGAATCCCGTGATTCGTAAGGGGAAAGACTGGATAAGCTGTGCAATCCCACACCACCTGGGGAAGGTCAAGTGTGATGATTCTAAGACTGTGTAGGTATGGGACTACACAGTTGAAGAGGGCTTAAATAGATTGATGGGTACTACCTATATCAACAAGATGCATCTTCTTTTCGGTAGCCCATCACTTAAGAACTCCAAAGTTAAGCGTGCTTGACCTGGAGTAATCTTGAGATGGGTGACCTCTTGGGATGTTTTCCCAAGAAGCGTACGAGTGAGGACAAAGCATGCTGGAAAGACTCGTATTGGTTTGTAGGGTCAGTCGTCATTCCAGGAAGCACCCATAGTGACGTGGGCATTACAAATGGTATCAGAGCCTTGACCCAGCCGAAAGTGTGGCCGGCGGGGACGTCGGGCCTACAAGGGGGGTTGATTGTGACAGTCAGAATCCCGTGATCCGTAAGGGGAAAGACTGGGTAAGCTGTGCAATCCCACACCGCCTGGGGAAGGTCTAGTGTGATGATTCCAAGACTGTTTAGGTATGAGACTACACAGTTGAAGAAGGCTTAAATAGATTGATGGGTACTACCTATATCAACAAGATGTATCTTCTTTTCGGTAGCCCAACACTTAAGAACTCCAAAGCTAAGCGTGCTTGACCTGGAGTAATCTTGAGATGGGTGACCTCCTGGGAAGTTTTCCCATGAAGCGACGAGTGAGGACAAAGCACGCTGGAAAGACTCGTGTTGGTTTGTAGGGCCAGTCGTCATTCCAGGAAGCAGCCATAGTTTCGAGGGGCGTTACATATAAGCTTATTAAACACTTGGGAAGTAAGGTTTATAGTGTATTTCAGTTTCGAGGTGTAGTTCGGTTATAGAAGCATTAAAAGGTATTCTTATTCTTAGTTCCTTTTTGTATTGTTTCATTAGTTCTTATAGTTTTACTCTACTCAAATCCTAACTCAGTATTCTTTATTCTTGATTATGCATCTAAGTTCTTTGAACTTGAGGTCGTCGTTGGTAAGTATTTTCTCGATGGTTTAGTTCGTTCTTTTCATCTCTTTTCTTTTAGAATACTCACCTCTCTATTAATGGTTTTTAGGAGTGTTCCAAAATCCCGACCTTGTTCTCATCATCCCGGTATTTTGGTAAGGAAATAGGATTTGTGATATGTGCTATGTTTATATAAAAGTTTTATTATTATGCTATAGTATGACTTTATGTGTTATGATACATGTATGTTTGGGGCTTATAGGTGTTTGTTATCCAGATTTCCGGATAGCGTTTAGATTGATGTCCTCGGGGAAGCAGAATTATCGATGTCTTTCACGGTAGGTGACCAGAGCTCGCGGAAGGACAGAAAGGCTTCGCCTCTCCTGTTTAGTGTCCGAATTACTCTTCCAAGCAAGCACAACACGGAAACTCGTCGACTCTCCCGGACTCCCGAAGGATACCCCTCGGGGAAGCCCCTTCCAGGAGAGGCTCTTCAAGTGGTCTCCGCGGAAACAGTTCCGTGCTTCGCACAGAACAAAACCGAACGGTCGAGTCCGGGAGAAGGCATATTTGGAATGATATCCGTCTGACACAGGATCCCGCCTGACACGCCCGTCAGGTCAAAGCCGCACACATCCCAGCACGCCTAAGGGTACCTTTTCGCCTACTGTTCCGCTGACAACTTGGAAAAGACGGCTGACTTTGTGTGTTCCCCATACTTTCACGTAAATATACCCACATAGAGTCTTGTAGCCATGCTACTACAGTAATTGTATCCCCTATTTATGGCTGGTGTAATTAAGACTCATGTACGTAGAGAAAAACCCTAATCCGAAACCCTAGCTATAAAGATCCCTTCATTTTACAAGAAGAGGGACGACCAACAAATCGCAGAGCAAAAACTCTACTAAAATCTCTCTAGCTTCATCTTCTTCAAGAGAACCCGAGAGAAACACTGTGAGTGTGTGAAGTTCTTGTGCACCAGCCATCTTAATGTAACCTTTTCCAAGTATAATAACATCGACTCGTGGACTAGGGCTTGTTAACGCCTGAACCACGTAAAAACACTGTTTGTTTAGGTACATTTCAGCATTTCTACAGTCCTTATCTTTTTATTATTCTGTTAGTATTCGTTTCCGAAAAGCTCGGTAAACATTTTGGTGCTTTCATTGAGAGTTGTAGGAAGTTGTTAGTCAGCTCTTTTTCTGTGTACGTTTCTTGTATTCACTTCGTGCTAAAGAGATGGTGACTACGAGAAAATCCGTTGTTGACAAAAATGCTACGGTCAACCCCGATACCGTGATGGAAGATGTGGTGCAAAGCGAACCCTTGGACTACCAAGGTGAAGACCCGACATCCCACCAGGATCGGGTCAGTACCGAAGATACAACATACTTAGAAGACGAAGAAGAGTATGTCCAAGACGGTTATTACAAGGACGGCTGCTACTATGAGAAGGACCCAGAACTGGTCCAAGTAGCCGAAGAACTGGAGGTCACCAAAGCCAAGCTTGCTGAGCAGGAGCGCCTCTCCGAAAAAATGCAGCGCATGATGGAGCGCCTCCAAAGCAAGTTCGGAGACCTAGGCGACTCGGACGAGGACGCCTCTGTTTTAGGTGGTGCTGATGCCGCTATGCCGGATCCAGCCGCTGCTGGACCATCCAAAGCCACCCCTAACAAGGGCAAAGAAAAAGTTGGAGAGCCTGTGCGCGCTGACGTCCCTGCACCTCCTAAAGGCGTGAATCACAAGGCCGACTGCCCCCCCCGCGCGCAGAAGGCCTCTGGCGCTCCTAAGCCCAGACGTCCTTCAGCCCCAAGGGGGCACTCCGTGCCTAAAGGGCCCGGTGCTAAGGCACCCAGGCCTAGGGGAAGGAACAACCGCCCCAGTGATTCCGTCAACCAGGACGGTCGGGCTGCGAACTCGCACTCCGAAGATAGCTGGTCCACGGTGGACCTAAGAAGAAGGTTGGAGGCCAAGTATGAAAAGGCCAAAGGAGAAAAGGCCCGGCCTCGCGGAGATGACCTCCGAAATCATATTAATGACAAGCTCCAGGGACGTGACCTCCCGGAGAGTGATATGAAGAGGCTTGAGGAACAGATTGCTGCCTTGACCAAGCTGGTCCGGAAGCAAAGTGGGGCCCTGTCAGACTCTGAGGAGGAAGACCCGGAACCATGTATTCGGAGGATCGCGGAAACGTTCCTCCCGGATAACTTCAAAATGCCCCACATAGAATTATATGATGGGAGGACAGACCCGCGTACCCACCTAGCTAAATACAACAAAATGATGCAAGTGGCGCGTGTCAGTGAGGACGCCAAATGCATGTGCTTCTCACTCACCCTTACCAAGTCCGCGGAGGACTGGTGGAAAAGATTAGCTCCCGGATCAATCCACAGTTGGAAGGAGCTACAGTCCGCATTCAGGAGGCAGTTTATTGCTGCCCGCGACCACGACATGGAGGTTGGTTCCTTAACCAACATCAAGCAGCAACCCACTGAGAACCTCAAAGCTTTCATTCAGAGAATGATGGAAGCTGCTGCAAAGACCAAGGTCAGCGATGACATGAAGCTGATCGCCATCCAATCGGGCCTTACTGTCGGCTCCCTGCTATGGGGGGAAATGCAGAGGAGACGGGCAGAAACGCTGTCCGAATTCATGTCAAAGGTTCAGGGAATCATCAACCTTGAGGATGCCTACCAGCAGGCCTTTGGAGTTCCCCCAGCTCCAACGCCTTCCGTGACTGCGCCGAGCTTTGCTTCGCAAGCTCCCGCACCAGCCCTCACGCTTCCAGGAGCCCAATTCACTCCAAGTGTGTACGGGCCTTCCGCGTCTGCTCAGACGCCGAGTCAAACCCATTTCTCTGGGTACGGAGCTGTACAAACCGGATGTAGTATCTCTCCTGGCATGCCGCAGCCGCAAGCCGAAGCCCTAGAACAAAATTTGAGCCAATCGCGGAGCAAACGAAGCGGAAGAAACTCCAACCGGGGAGACCATTCAAAGAAGCCCTGGAAGGACTATGAGCCCAAGTTCACGGAATATACCAGTTTGATAGACTCGCGAGAGAATGTCTATCGGGCGACCTGTAATATGGTCAACTACAGGAAGCCCCCGAAAGTGTCTCACGGAGGAAGACGTCCGCTAGACTCCAATAAAAGGTGTGAGTTCCACAGAGACGTGGGGCACACCACGAACGAGTGCCTTCAGCTGAAGGATGAGATCGAGTCCCTGGCAAGAGCGGGACACCTCGGTCAGTGGGTGAGGATACCCATTATCTATCCCGGACAGGGGGTAGTTCACGGAGCTGCATATTCCCCGGGACAGAGGGGGACCGCTAGCGCTCCTGGAGCCGGTCACCCCCAAGCTCCCGAGTCTCAGTACCCAGCGCTTCCTGCTCCACCCGCTCCGGCGCCCATTGCCTTGTTGGCTCCAGGACCGGGCAACCCATATCCGCCCGGCCTTGCTCCGCCACCCGTTGACGGACACATAGCCACCATTTCTGGAGGACCGCACCTTGCCGAAAGCACCCGCAACTCCCAGAAGAGGTACTTGAGGGAGTTAGAACACGCCGAGGAGATGTGCGCCTTGGTTCAATCACCTGCTTAATGTCCCCGAATGATGGATCTTCCCATCACCTTCACGGAGGACGATGCTCGACATGTGCACTTCCCCCACAACGATCCCCTCGTGGTGGAAGCCCAGATTGCCAATAAGAAGGTCTCACGGATCTTGGTCGATAACGGAAGCTCCGTAAACATCCTCTTCAAAGTGGCCTTCCACGCGATCGGATTGACCGAGACAGAACTGGCCCCATGCCCCATCCAGCTTCAAGGGTTCAATGGGGACGCACTCATGCCATTAGGCAAAATTCAACTTCCAGTCACCCTCAGAGGAGAAAGCGACGCTTGTGCCTTCAAGCATAGCACATTCGTGGTGGTCGACTGCCCCACGGCGTATAATGCCATCTTAGGCCGACCGGTCCTAATCGATTGTGGGGCCATAACCTCGATACACCACTTATGTTTGAAGTTTCCATGCGGCGATGGGCGTATTGGCACCCTCCGAGGAGACCAAAGAAGTGCACGGACCTGTTATAACGTCTCCATCCGATCCGTCTACACGGTCCAAGAGACGTTTGCTGCCATTCCTTTGGTGGAAGAATTACCAGAAACTGGGGGTCCTCAGGAGGCATACTTTGATGAACTCGACCCAAGAGTGGGAATCGAGAAAGCAATAGAGCCGATGGAGGAAGTCGAAGAGGTGATCCTCAACCCGGGAGAACCCACCAAAGTCATTCAGGTGGGGAAAAACCTGCCGTCGGCCATTCGAGATAAGATCGTGGCCACTGTGAAGGATAATCAGGATATCCTGGCATGGTGCCACGCTGATATGACGGGGATTAATCCCAATGTTGCGTGCCACGCACTCAACATAGACCCATCTGCAACTCCAATTCGCCAAAAGAGGAGGCCGTTGGACCCAGTGAGAGCCGAAGCCGTCAATGCTGAAGTGGACAAATTGATGTCCATAGGCTTTCTCCAGGAGTCGCACTATCCCGTGTGGTTGGCCAACCCAGTTCTGGTCCCGAAACCCGATGGGTCCTGGAGAATGTGCATTGACTTCACGGACCTAAATAAGGCCTGCCCGAAAGATTGTTTCCCTCTTCCGCGAATCGATCAGATGGTAGACGCTACTTCCGGGTACGAACTCTTATCCTTCATGGATGCGTACTCCGGATACAACCAGATCAAGATGCATGTCGCGGACCAGGAACACACCAGCTTCCTCACGGACAAGGGTGTCTACTGTTACGTGGTCATGCCTTTCGGTTTGAAGAATGCTGGGGCGACGTACCAGCGTCTAGTAAACAGAATGTTCAAGGACCAACTGGGGAGGAACATGGAGGTGTACGTGGACGACATGTTGGTAAATTCCAAGACCTCCGGGGACCACAGTGACGACCTTGAGGAAGCTTTCGCCGTGATCCGAAAGTACGGGATGAAACTAAATCCAAAGAAATGTACTTTCGGGGTCTCGTCCGGAAAGTTCCTCGGTTTCATTGTCCGCTCCCGCGGAGTGGAAGCCAACCCTGAGAAAATAAAGGCGTTCATAGATATGCCTTCCCCCCGGAAACATAAGGATGTCCAGAGCGTTACCGGAAGGATAGCTGCTCTCAGCCGCTTCGTATCCAAGGCCACTGACAAGTGTATCCCCTTCTTCAATGTGTTGCGAGGAAACAAGAAGTTCAAGTGGACCCCCGAATGCGAAGCAGCCTTCCAACACCTCAAAGAACATTTAACCCGAGCTCCCATTCTGTCCAAACCTGTCGAAGGAGAGGCGTTGTTCTTATACTTAGCTGTGACTGAGCACGCAGTGAGTGCCGCTCTCGTCCGGGAAGATGGCCGTATCCAGCTCCCTGTGTATTACGTAAGCAAGAGGTTATTGGACGCCGAGTCCAGATATTCAATGATCGAGAAACTCTCCCTCTGCTTGCTAATTGCTTCACGGAAGCTGAGGCCATATTTCCAGGCGCACACCATCAAAGTACTCACCAACCACCCTCTCCGACAAGTCCTGCAGAAGCCCGAGTCTTCTGGCAGATTGCTTAAGTGGGCCATGGAACTGAGCCAGTTCGACGTCCACTACCAACCACGTGTTTCCATAAAAGGTCAAGCTCTCGCGGACTTTATTGTGGAATGCTCGGGAATGAATGACCTCCCGGAAGATCCTGTCCCGGAACTTCCCACCTGGAAGGTCTATGTAGACGGAGCCTCAAATGAATAAGGAGCTGGAGCGGGGGTCATCCTAATATCTCCCCGAGGGCATCAGCTCCAGAGCGCCATCCGTTTCGCGTTCCCAGCATCCAACAACGAGGCAGAACACGAAGCCATGTTAGCTGGGTTACGACTGGCCAGAGAAGTCGGAGCCCAAAAAATCGAAGTATACAGCGACTCCCTACTTGTGGTAAACCAAATATCTGGGGAATACCAGACTAAAGGCGAAAGGATGGCTGCCTACGTGTCTCTCTCCCGCGACCTACTGCAGCATTTCAAAGGCTACCAAATCCTCCAGGTCCCCCGGGACCAGAACTCACTCGCGGACACGCTGGCCAAGCTTGCAACGGACCCGGAGATTGAACAGTATGGCTTAGTCCCTATCGGGCACTTAGAAGCCCCCAGTACTGAGACACGAAGGATAAACGCCATCATCGACCATTCCCACTCCTAGATAGGACCCATCCTCAGATTTCTCACCACCGGAGAGCTCCCCACTGATAAAGCTGACGCAAGGAAGCTCCAATATCAAGCTCCCCGATACGTGGTTATGGATGGAAAGCTTTACCGCAGGGGGTTGTCCATACCCTTCCTTAGGTGTGTTGCCGGAACCGAAGTCAGTACCATCATCCATGAGATTCACGGAGGCTTCTGTGGCGATCATACCTCCGGGCTGAGCCTCTCCAAAAAGATCCTTCGACAAGGATACTTCTGGCCCACCATGAAGAAGGATTGTGTGGATTATGTCAGGAAATGTGAGCAGTGCCAGAGGTACGCCAAGGTTCCGCGAGCGCCGCCTACAGAAATTACCCTAATGACCAGCCCCTGGCCGTTCGCCGTTTGGGGCATTGACCTAGTAGGTTCCCTCCCAACTGGAAAGGGTGGAGTGAAGTATGCCATAGTCGCGGTAGACTACTTCACCAAATGGGCAGAAGCTGAACCTATGAACACGGTCACATCTAAAAAAGCACTGGACTTTGTCATCAGGAATATAGTATGTCGTTTTGGGCTTCCACGAAAAATTGTGTCCGACAACGGAAAGCAATTTGACAGTGAACACTTCACGAACTTCTGTGCTTCGCATGGAATTATCAAAAGCTTTTCCGCAGTCGCCAGACCCCAGGCTAATGGGCAAGTGGAAGCTGTAAACAAAATATTAAAGACCACGTTGAAGAAAAAACTCCAAGCCTGCAAGGCTCACTGGCCGGAAGAACTTCCGCGAGTACTTTGGGCCTATTGCACAACAGAGAGAACTTCGACGGGGCACACGCCTTATTCCATGACCTTCGGTTGCGAGGCCGTCATCCCAGTAGAAACTATGATCCCCTCTCACAGGCAAGATACCTACGACCCTACCCGGAACCATGCCCTTCTCCAGGAGTCCTTGGACATGATCGAAGAGCTCCGGGAGCAGTCGCAGGTCCAACTAAAAATGTACCAAGGCAAGATAGCCCGACACTTTAACACGAGAGTCAAGAGCCGTACATTCGAAGTTGGGGATCTTGTCCTACAGAGAGTATTTCCTGCTACGCAGGATCCGGGAGTAGGAGTCCTCGGACCCAACTGGGAAGGCCCCTACGAAGTCCAAGAAAAAGTGGGCCATGGGACGTATCACTTAAAGAGACTCGACGGATCTAAAGTCCCGCGCGCCTGGAACGCGGAGCACCTCCGCCGTTACTACCAGTAGGCCCCGGACCGTCCGGTCGGAAGTCCTTGGTGAAATTAGCAAAAGTGAAAAATGTGGAAATAATCCTCCCTGTTGTAAAACTCACGCCTAGCAGGCTAATTTAATGAAACACAGAGAGATTCACTCCGCTTTTACTGCACTTTTTATCCCTATGTTCAAAGCTGCGTTTTAACAAGTGACCACGCGGTCCGGAGACGTCCGGACCCCACGCTCACTTGGGGGGTATACATGGCTAAGGCATAGCCATCCGCCCCTTGAACAAAACGTACACAGAACACCACTTATGTGCTAGCATTGTGTTTGAAAATTTTAAATTGTTTGAAATGTTTAAATTGTTAAGCTTAGGTTTATTTGTTTCCATGAACATGCTTGCATTACGTGTCATATGTGCATTATGTGCTTATGTGAAAATTGCCATGGAAATGCCTGCCATTATGTATCATGAAAATTATCTCCCGTGTAGCCCAGCGATGGACGGGACTGGGGGTTGAGGCACGTTCATAGAGCTACGCGAAAACACCCCCAACTGCCTGACAAGTCCTTTGCAGAATACTCCGCGATCGCTGTAGAGCTTTGCTTCGCAAGCTCCAGCTCCGGGTCCCGCAAGGCGAAAGATGGCAAGATCCGCGATCGCTGTAGAGCTCTGCTTCGCAAGCTCCAGCTCCGGGTCCCGCAAGGCGAAAGATGGCAAGATCCGTGATCGCTGTAGAGCTCTGCTTCGCAAGCTCCAGCTCCGGGTCCCGCAAGGCGAAAGATTGCAAGATCCGTGATCGCTGTAGAGCTCTGCTTCGCAAGCTCCAGCTCCGGGTCCCGCAAGGCGAAAGATGGCAAGATCCGCGACCGTTGTAAGCCTTGCTTCGCAGACTCCAGCTCCGGATCTCATAAAATAATGCATGGCGAGCTCCTCGACCATTGCAAGTTTCAGCTCCAGGAGCAGACATGGTCGATCCACCATTCACGGCAGGCCTTGCTTCGCAAAGCCTCTGCTCCGGGATCACACCTGGTGGGCGTGGCGATTTCCCCGACAGCAACGAGCCTTGCCTCGCAGGGCTCCATGCCAGGTCCCTGAAGTCAGCCACCATGAGGTTCGCAATAACGGTTAGTTTTGCTTCGCAAAGATCTAACCTTAAGTCTAGCGACGCTCACCAAAAGAACTCCCGTTCCAAACCATGGAACGGCTCTCCTTAGCAATCCCAGCGAACCGTATAACTACAAGTCTCGGGATTGGCTATCTGCTTTAGGAAAGCTAAAATACGGTGAAAGGAGCCTGGCCGTTGGAACCAGGAAACCTTCGTAACCTAGAAACTACGTGGGAAAAGACATCATCCGTTAGAACTTCAAGTGGGAAGTGCATAGGTTTTGGCCGTTGGAACCAAAACCTCATACGCCCCTACAACAGTTTCTACCGTATAAAAGTCTACCCTAAGAGCAAAGATAAATAAAGAACTCGGCAGAAAAGAAAGGAGAATGCTATAATTATGGCAAATATGTCCGCAATGAAAAACTCAAAATGAAAAATAATTAAAGATAAAACCCCTTCAAGCATTGGGGGTAACTGCAGCTTCCACGACCGCGGCCTCGGGGGCATCGGCTTCAACTGAGACTGGCGGAGTCGGCTCATTGGAAGGCGGAACATTTTCATGAGAAGGTTCAGAGGTCCCCGCCTCTCCGGGATCTCCCACCTCAGGAGCTCGAGCACGTTCGTCAATGTTGAAAGTTTGGACGTACGCCTCTGGGCCTTGATCCCACACGAGTAGCTTCTCCCTCATGGCTTCGGCATCATCTCCCAGATAGCCTAATACCTCCGGGTTCACTATCCAGAGTTGATGCATGAGGACCACATGCGATATATTAATCGTCCTGTTCAGTATCACCTCAGCATCCTCCTTCTCCTTCAAGCGCTCCGCCTCGGAGGTTGCCAGCTGTGCCTCCGCGACAGTTAGTTGAGCCCTCAATTTTTCCATTTCGGCCTTGGAGGCATCCCGCTCCCCCTTAAGAGAATCAATCTCCTTGCACTGCTCCCTATTCTGGTTCAGCACGGATTGCTTCTCGGTCACATGCCCCCTGGCAGTGAATTGCAAGGCCCCGATCTCTTTATCCTTCTCGGCGAGCCCCAACTGCAGCATAGACACGAGATCCCTGCTCCTCTTATGGAGTTGCTCCTCCTCGTGCAGCTTACTCTGAAGAGTGGAATATCCCTCTTGCTGCTTAAGGAGGAGATCATTTTTTGATTGCAAGCGAGCTTCCAGGGTTTCCTTCTCCACCTTGGCTTGGGACAGCTCTTCCCGGAGCTTGGAGTTTTCGGCCTTCATCCCATCCGACCGCTGTCTAAACTCATTCTCTGCCTTGGCCCGGTACTCTTGATATTTGGCAAGATATTTCTTGTCCGCCTCTTCCTCAGCCGTGCGCCGGGCCTGATCAATCTTCTCCGAAGCCTCCAAGGCCTGTTGGGTCAGTTTCTGCTTCTCCGCCTCCAAGGCCTGGCGAGCCAGTTGGCTCTCCTCCAGCTGAACCAGAACTGCACCAACCTCCCGGAACGAGCGTTCCGCGATCATGGAGGCCTGCAAGGAAAGACAACAGAATGAGCTAAAGCCGGTACAGAAGACAGATGATCCCAAAATATAACAACTGACGGCTTACCCCGGACAGTTGCTGCTTCACAGCGTGTGTCAGCAACAGCGGATCCTTACTGCTACTGATGGCCCATTTCTCAGAATTGAGCTCGCATAAGCTCAGGGCCATGTCCTCCATCATCTCAGCTCCGAACGGCGCCAATGCACGTCCGAGCCTAGGCACCAGCCTCTTCTCCAAGACTGGACCATCCAAAACCGCTCCGTCCGGGTGAAGGGATCTCACCCCCTCGGCCAGCTCAGCTCTCTTCACGGCAGACAAGTTATCTGCCCTTCCCCGAGTAACAGCCTTCTCCGCCTCTAACCGCCTCTTCAAAAAACTATCGGCCCGTCTTACACCCTCCAGGAGGGCAGCGGGGAAACTGGTTGGCTTCCGCGGGAAGTGGAACTTCAGGCCAGGCAGAGGAAGGTTGGTTGTCTGAGAAGAAGGAGACCCCGGAAGGGTGGACCCCCTTTGGGCTGGGGGAGGAGGCAGACGGGGTATTAAGGCCCCGGTCTGTTGCTTTTGCTGCTGCGGCAGCAGAAGTAATTGCCCTTGTTGCTGCTGCTGGTTTGGATGTTGTGGTTGCTGGAGCTGTGACGTTGGTGATTGTCTCTGTTGTTCTTGTTGCTGCTGTTGATGTAGTTGTGCTTGCTATCGTTGCTGTTGTTGTTGCCTTCGACCAGGAGAAGAGTGTCTAAGGCGTTTCTCCGGGACGCTTGCTCACCCCAGTTGTCTTCACGGGGAACACAAGCCCTTCCCCGTCGCTGCTGCTACTCGAGACCATCATGGCCTCGGAAGGCCCGTCAGCAGGAGACTTCTCTACCCTCGGAGACACTTGCGCCTTGCCACTCGTCTTCTTGGGGGAGGCAGTTTTACCTCCCCTACCAGCCTTGGTCTTCCGTCCTTTCCCCGTGGACGGGTCTTGGCTAGTGGCAGCCTTCTTAATGAGCAAAGTAACCCTCCCCAACATCTTGGCTTCTGGATACTCTGCAAGAAATGTACAAAGCAAGGTTAACGAACCAACAAGCAATGAGAAAGAAAATAAGTAAGAAGCAGCAATCAACAAAAAAGCACAAGCAAGCGCGCCAGCAGGGAACAAGAAACAAGAAAAAGAAAAGTTTGAAAGGGACGACCATGCACGAGAAACGTGGATGGCCTTCCCCGAGCGAAACAAAACATCGCTTCCTGCTCCAGGAAGCTCCCATACTCCTTGAAGTCCGGGAATGACATGCTGAGGGAAGAAGGGTCAACCATGATGACACCTTCTGGCAGACTACCGTCACTCAGACACCCGAGGAGCTCATCTACCCTATCGCAATATCTGTCGAAGGGTATCCTACGCAGATCTAGCCTAAGGACACGGGGATCAAACCCCATCTGAGAGGTCCGGGAAACCTCAGACAGGCTGGGGGTGTGGATCAATTGAAAACTAGTCTTACCTCTCCCGGAGGTACTAGCCCCCGGAGCCCCTTCGTTAGGGTAAGCCGCGGCGTGGCGAGCCTCGATCTCCTCTTCCTCCGGCTGGGGGTCGGGGAACCTCTCCGCCCAACTAGGAGATAAAGTATTTTCGTCCCGGGCTGCTTGGGTGATCACCTTGGACAGCTCCAGGGCAATCTGCTCCCGGATGTCAGCTGACACCTGACTTTGCCCCCTGCCACTCACTGGCTCGATGTTTTGGAAAGAGGCGAGTAGCCCATACTCCCTCAACGATTCGGAGGTCACAAGTCCCTCCACTTTTAACTCTTCCTCAGAAAGCCCTTCGTAGAACTTGGACCTCCTTCTCATCTCCGCGTAGCGAGGTGTCCGCGGAACGACTTCTGCAAAAATCAAATACAAGCGTTAGAGATCCTCCCAAAAGGCAAATCAAACGCAAAGAAAAAAAGTTGAAAAGGAGAGGAAGGAGCACTTACCAGGGATTTTGAAGTCCAAAGATAGGGCTGGCACCCTCTTCAGCGGGAAGCCAGTCATCAGGAACCAGTATTCCCGGAGGTCTGGAACCCTCGCGGTATGACAAGTGGGGCACATCACGTCCGGGTGCCTTTCCAGCCTGTAAAACCCCACCTTGTCTGAATGACCCCTCATAGGCTGAGACTTCAACCCGTAAAAGTACAGCACTTCCTCCGGGGTAGGAGCTTCCAGTCTCCGGGACTTGCAAAAGATGAACCACCCCGCTAGGAGCTTGTAGCTGGGAGGAATCAACTGGAAGGGGGCAATCCCCGCCTTCACACAGAAATTGACGAAGTAACTCCTTAGGGGCAAGTGCGCCCCACACACTATGTGTGCCCAGCTCCAGGCACCAAAGCCCTCGTGACTCTGGCTAGCTGACTCACCCAGCACCGACAGACGGTGCCACATCAGACCTGGGATGTTCTTCAGGCCTGCCTCAGAGGAATACAGCTCCAGCATGCCATAATTCCTGAAAAGGTTCGGCTTTTGGTCCATCTCCCAGATGGAACTATTGGAGGTCGGTGGGCTAGCCGCGACCACTTTCGCCTTTCCTTTCCCCTTTGCACCAGCGACAGGAGAGCCCTTCTCTTGGGCAGAATCAGCCTCCCCCACAGCAAGGAGTTGTTCCTTTGAGATGTTTGTCACTGGACAAAAGAAAGAAAGAAGAAAACACTCTAAGCAGTCAACACCCTTGTCATACCCTAGTGGTATCAAAGGCGTCGGGGAGACCCTCCCCGAAAACTTCTTGGAGAGGCTCCCACCGAGCTTATCGAGGGATTGGCACCATGCCACCCGAAGGGCAGCAAGGAACCAGACTCAGACTCCGAGCCTAAGCCCACCAAAAGAAGTGTTTTTCCAGAGAAAGACACCCTAAAGGCGTTCATGCTTATGCCCTAAAACAGCAAAACAAGGGACGACTTTCCAAACGCAAATCGCCAAAGCATGCAGAAAAGGCTACTTATCGACTCACATCAATCACATGCTTACCAAAGCCCTATTCACGCATGCACATAAGCGATAATGGCAGAAACCTCTACTCTAACAACTACCAACAACCTAAGGTTTGGGAGGAAAGAGCAAAGTAGAAATACTTACTGATATTCGGGTAGTTGGAGGTTGAAGGAGTAACTGGATCACTGCACAGCACGATCGCGAGAAGTAAAAGCTGCAAAGACAAACGGCGATTCAAACCAGGAACTTCGGCGAATATACCCACTGCCAAATCAAAAGAAAAAGTTTCCAGATCCTTACCAAAAGAAGTGGCAAGTTCGGAGGAATGGAAGCTGGGAAGCCTGAGAGTTCGAAAGTTTGGAAATCTGCAAATCCGAAAGATAGAGAATTTGAAAGCGTAAAGAGGAAGAAAGGTCCTTTCCCTCGTTTTTATAGCAGGGAAGAAGTCGTTTCGAATTCCTCAAATGGACGGTCCCGATCTTCCCATTCCGTGTGCGTCAGATCCAACGGCTGGAGATGAAGCGACGATCCTATTTATGACTCCTCGGATGGGAATAAAGTATTTATTTCCCATCATTACACCACCTCGGGCCCGGAGTACCATTAAAAACCGTCAAATCATTACTCAGATGACTGACGCACGCATACTCAACCAGTCGCCTCACGCACACGTCTTGGTCGCAGAACCATTCCCAGAATGACACGTGGTCCTTGCCGCACTTGAGTACTTGAGTTCAAACAGAAGAAATTCCCTTTCTTTTTCATACTAACACTCAGGCGGGAAAAAGGAACTCTTCCGGGAACACAGAAGGTGGCCCCTCGCCTAATCTAAGAGACCGAAATACCTGGAGGACTGTACAAGCTCCCAGATCTCTCAAAGCTCCGTGACCTTGGGGGGTAAATGTTATCCAGATTTCCGGATAGCGTTTAGATTGATGTCCTCGGGGAAGCAGAATTATCGATGTCTTTCACGGTAGGTGACCAGAGCTCGCGGAAGGACAGAAAGGCTTCGCCTCTCCTGTTTAGTGTCCGAATTACTCTTCCAAGCAAGCACAACACGGAAACTCGTCGACTCTCCCGGACTCCCGAAGGATACCCCTCGGGGAAGCCCCTTCCAGGAGAGGCTCTTCGAGTGGTCTCCGCGGAAACAGTTCCGTGCCTCGCACAGAACAAAACCGAACGGTCGAGTCCGGGAGAAGGCATATTTGGAATGATATCCGTCTGACACAGGATCCCGCCTGACACGCTCGTCAGGTCAAAGCCGCACACATCCCAGCACGCCTAAGGGTACCTTTTCGCCTACTGTTCCGCTGACAACTTGGAAAAGACGGCTGACTTTGTGTGTTCCCCATACTTTCACGTAAATATACCCACATAGAGTCTTGTAGCCATGCTACTACAGTAATTGTATCCCCTATTTATGGCTGGTGTAATTAAGACTCATGTACGTAGATAAAAACCCTAATCCGAAACCCTAGCTATAAAGACCCCTTCATTTTACAAGAAGAGGGACGACCAACAAATCGCAGAGCAAAAACTCTACTAAAATCTCTCTAGCTTCATCTTCTTCAAGAGAACCCGAGAGAAACACTGTGAGTGTGTGAAGTTCTTGTGCACCAGCCATCTTACTGTAACCTTTTCCAAGTATAATAACATCGACTGGTGGACTAGGGCTTGTTAACGCCTGAACCACGTAAAAACACTGTTTGTTTAGGTACATTTCAGCATTTCTACAGTCCTTATCTTTTTATTATTCTGTTAGTATTCGTTTCCGAAAAGCTCGGTAAACAGTGTTATATAGCAAACCCTATCACACTTATGTTTTGGGGCTTATAGTTGCTATATAGCAAACCCCAATAGTTATATGTTTTTGGGGCTTATAGTTGCTTAACTAGCAAACCTCATTGTAGTCTGAGGCTTATAGTTGCTTAGTTAGCAAACCCCAATAGTCACCATGTACATGGGTTAGAATTATGAAATATGTGATATAGTATATGATATATGTTCATAGTTTATGTGTATTATTATGTTCATGCTTGTAGTAGATTTTCCTTACTGGGCATTAGACTCATTCCTTTATGTTTTATATGTGCATGAGAATAGTTGTGGCGGCGGGAAGGTTCTTGGCAGCTTGGGAATGTGTATCGAGGGATAATGGAATTGATGGACTGCGTGAACGATTCGAGGATGAAGTTGTTTATAGTCATTTAGAATTATGCTTTACATGTGTTTTTCCCGCACTTTGTTTTGTAAAGAATTTCAAGTTATGTTCTATTTTATTTTCAAACAATGGGATCGCATATCTTACTCTAAATTTTTATGTTAACCTTTGTTTTACAATTTTAATAAAGTTATGACTATTGCATATGTATGTTTCCTTAACATTAGTATTTATGTATAGTAGTTATTAATGGTCCAAAGTCTAGAATAAGTTGGGTCGTTACAGCTCAAGGGGCTCGGGGGACGCTTTCGCCACCTTTTGTGGGGAAACAGGAAGTCCCGAGAGCACGGGATTGGTTACGGGGTACAATTATGAATTGGTTAGTAACGAGAGTGTTACTTGTGTATTGTAACTAGATTTTAAGCAAGGCTCAGGTTAGAGGACAGTGAGACCCTTCTCGGATGCATGAGTCATCCTCACGGTATAGATCGCGAACCAAAGGCCTGGTAAAGCACCTGGGAAGGTATGGCCTCTATATGTTTAGCCTGTTGGTGGCTTTGTTATATGCTGGTTGCTTGATATATGTTGATTATTTGTGTTGAGTTTTCTTGCTGGACTTCGGCTCACGGGTTCTCTATGGTGTAGGTAAGGCAAGGGAAAGGTCGACCAACCATGACTATGGAGAGCGTGAAGCGATGTGTACATGTTTGGCCTGCCTGGCTGCGACGGCCAGGGGTATTTTTGGGAGACATTATGTATTAATTAGTGTTTTGTCGTTTAGTCAACCTAAATCATATTTTGAGTTGTAAATATATTTCTAAATAGTAATTTTGGGATCCCAAATGTATAACGTTTTTTAATTTCATTGAATGAGTATGTTTTCAAATTATATTGCTTTTATTACAGTTTAGCTACACTTTTAACCTAAAACCTCAATTAGCAAGTTAATTGCTCATTTAAAACTCACTTAGTAATGGCCCTAAGGAAGTAGGGCATTACAACTTGGTATCAAAGCGAGCCAAGGTTTATGGTTCCTTGAGATTGACCGAACATGTATGCTCACTGTCAGTGATAAGCTCGACTCAGGGTTGGTTGGTAAAGATTGAATTATATGCTTGATTATGTGCTTGAGTGCCCTATTTGCCTGATTATTTTATATAGAGCATGATGAATGTGTTAAAATATGCATGATGCCACGGCATATTGTTGAGATGCCTCGTCAATCATCCAAACTCCACGGCAGTAGGTGTAATAACTCAGATTTTTTTTAATTTTATTTATTGTGTTTTATGTAAACATTGTTCTATGAATATTTTTTTAATTAAAGAAGTGTGAGTTAATCGCTTTAGACCATTGTGTGGGGACTTAGATGTGAAATAAATCTAAGATGGACATCTTGTTCAAAGAGTTTTAGTATATGATTTTATGTGTTTGGAATCCACACAAAATCATAGAATCATTTTGGACTATGATTTTGTGACTTATTCACTGATAGTCTATGAATAATTGAAGAGGGAATTTTTGGGATTAAAGTTATGATTTTATGTTGAAATGACTCACAAGACATAATTTTATCCCAAAGTTGCATTATTTTGTGCTTAGACCATAGTATATTTTTTATTATTTTAAGCTATGGTTTAATGCATTATTTTGGATAAATATATGTAACTTTCAGCACATATGCATTGTGCTTCTTCATTAAGCCTCGGCCAAGCACTCTAAATGGGAGGGAAATTTTGAATGATCATGGGTAGTTATTAGAGGTTGGTTGAGAAGGGGTGCCATGTTTCTCTCATTTTGCTTTAGCCTGTTGGGGTTTTATGCCCTAATTAAAACCCAAATTATTTGTAATCTCATTTTATTATCAATGAAAGAATAGAAATCATTTTTTGACTTGGTCAATCACTTTGCTCACATGTTTTATTTTCATGATTATTTGTTTAATATAAACTTCTATTAAATCCCGAGCATATAGCTAATCTTATTTATAGTGACGTAATCACAGTGGAATATAAATATGATTATATGTTCAAAATAAGTTAGTCCTAAGATTAGTCAGTGCACAGGATTTACACTGACTTGCCAATCTACAATATGATCTATTTACACATTACAGTGTTATGTTCTTTCCAGAACATTAGCAAAGTAGATAAGATCAGATGTATTTGTTACATCGGACAGGACCGATATTGACAGTTGATAAGATAAGTAAACATACCGTTATTATCTATTGTAGTCATATCATATAGTTGACCATAGGTCAATTCAATCTAAATTCTGAGTGGTTAGTATTCTAACTGATTGTATTATTTAAGTTCTTTGACTTGTTCGTTACCAGCTTACCCTACGGACTAGCCAATACTTACATCTTGGGAACTCGGTCGTATAATTGAGTGGGAGTGTTAATCATAGATATGAACATCTATAGCTTCTGATGCAAAAGTGAAA
Source organism: Humulus lupulus (assembly GCF_963169125.1). Taxonomy (NCBI): domain Eukaryota; kingdom Viridiplantae; phylum Streptophyta; class Magnoliopsida; order Rosales; family Cannabaceae; genus Humulus; species Humulus lupulus. Next base: position 231,839,206 of record NC_084802.1, on the reverse strand, counting down.
CGATGGTTTCCTTTTAGTTTGGTTCAAGGTGTTAAATGATAGAGATCTCATTTCAGTAATTAAATTAGTTTACTGAAATATCATTTACAAGGAACTAAGTGTTTTAAGGATAAAATACAATGAGGGGTAAAACGGTATTTTAATCCTATCTCATTATAGACCGTCTATAGAGGATTGGGTGACAATTATTGTTGTAACAATGGATAATTAATAGCGTATCTATATTTGTTATAGAGCGTTCTATGAATTCAAGAGTGCAATTCCGAGTCTATAGTGGAGTCACGAGGAATTAATAAGTTAGTAAATTTATTTGTTAGATTTATGATAACTTATTGGAGCTTGATTTCATAGGCCCATGGTCCCCATTGTACCTTGGATAAAATCATCTAGATAGTCTCAATTAATTGATTTAATCATCAATTAGAATTATCAAAGTTGACCAGGTCAATTTTGGATAGTTTCACAGAGTTGTGTAATTTTAAGAAGAAAAGAGAAATTATGGCAGATTTATTAATTAAGATAAATTGGTATCTAAATTAATAAATAAGTTTAAATCAAGGTTCAAATTATAAATAATTAATTTGATAAAGGATTTAAATAATTAAATCAATAGAAAATAATACAGGTCTTGATTTTAAGACCAATGGGCTTATAATCTAATAGGAAATTTCACGGGCCTATAGCCCATGATAATTTGGACCTAGGGCTTCAAAATGGATATTATTTTATTGATTTTTTAATTAAATTAAATGGCCTAATTGATTCTATAAAAGGAGTGCTTAGAGAGAAGTCAAAACATAAGTTTAATCACTAGTTTTCTGATATTTTTAAATTCCCTCTAAACACAAGTCCTTTTCAAAGGCTCTTTGTTATTTTCTCATCTTCTTCTCTCTATATCTATCTCATGTGTTGAGAATTGCCCACACTAGTCTAGGTGGTTCTAAGGATACATTGGAAGATCGTGAAGAAAATAGAAGATCGGTTTAGTTTCTTGGTAATACTCTGCAACAGAGAGGATACAAGAATTAGAGAAACTGAAGGAATGACTCTTTAATTCTGCTGCATATACTGTAAGTATTCCATTCTTTGTTTCTCTTTGAATTGAATTTTAGAAACATGTTTTAGGCTATCTCGTATTAATTTGTATAATATTAAATATACATGAAAATAAATAAAGATCCTGTATAAGCCAATCCAACACAGCCATCTTTGAAATTGAAAGGGAAACCGAGAGAGAAAAGATGAAGAACACTTGGTGTTCTTGAGAGTGTGGTACGTCCGGGTCCAAGGAGATAAGAACAAGGTGAGTTACTTTCTTTGGGTTTCCATTGAATTTACAGACCCTCAACATGTTCATAGAACCTGTTAATCCCTTGTAGTAGAAAGCAAGAGAAAGGATAGACTGTTTTGAGAGTTCGGTGCAAGAATAGCCTATACAAAAATAACTTAAGTCCGAACCTACTTTTCGATGATTTTTCTCTTAGATTCTGAGTACCAAATTCATGTCGAATGGTTTTGTTGTGTTCATAGTGTTTTGGACTAAGTTGGGGAGAAGAAAGAAAGCACCAAGAATCGACCACAGTAAGAGGTATATATTTAAAGATTTCCTTCGTAGTTTTACGTTTCCGATTGTTCGTTTTCGCTTCCTTATCGTGGATATGAATTTTTGGGCTGTTTTACATGGTTCTAATCAGCATATTGGGGCTAGAGACACTCATTAAGGTGATAGGGATAGTTTAATATATGTGTTCTTGAATTTTGAGATGATTTGGCGGAGGTTGAAGATGGGTAGTGATGGCTGGCCGTGCGTGGGGGATACCACTTTGGGTGGTCACGCGTGGAGGCCGGTGGTGGTGATGGTGGTGCTAGTGGTGGCCGAAGTGATGAGCATGGTGGTCTAGGGAGTGAGATCGTGGCTTCCATGGTTAGAAACCTTGGCTCGGATGGCCATGGCTGAATATGTGATGAGGTTGATGAGAATGCGGTCACGTGCATGCATGGGTGTGCGTGACCCAGCTGGTTACAAATGGTTACAAATTTGTAACCAAAAGGACAAAAAGTGGTATTTGGTCCCGAAACTTTAGGAAGTTACTGCAAGGCTTGGGATTAGGTATTCTAAGATCAAAATCTGATTATTGAGAATTAAGGATGAAAGTTCTCTGGTTAATTGCCCAATTATAATAATTTACAAGCTAGGCTCGGGAATTATTATGTAACTTCAAGAAAAATTCTATGTTTGGGAGTTAGCTTCAAAGTTTAGATTTGATGACTTAGAACCTATGAAATATTTTCAAGGACTTAGAAAATATTTTAGGAAGTACAATATTACCAATTTTTAGTCTTAAGGTCAATAGGTGGGCTCGGGACTCGTGAATTGGATTCGAGCATCGGAAAACTAATTTTAAGAAATAATTGGAGTTTTGACTTGAGATTTTTGACATAGTTTAAGATAAAATTATTATCGAAAATAATAATTTTTTAAGTTGAGTTCAGGATTTTGAGAGGGGTATTATGGTTATTTTACCCCAAGGGCTCGGGTTTGGGCCAGGGTCGGGAATTTCTGTTCTTGTTTTTAAAGTCCCTTATATATATTTAAAATCTTAGTAAGCATAAACTAAAACATGTTGTCCCAATATGATTATAGGGTCTAAACGCGATAGGAAATACTCACAAAGACATAATTCGTGAAAGCTAAGGACAAGAGGTAAGGAAGTATACACCAAGAGTAACTTAGCTTGTTGTGATCTTAGTGAATTGTTTGCATGTTTGTATGCTGCCAGTTAAATTCTAGTTGCTATATATATGTGTGATTATATGGCTGAATGTGCATAATAGTACCCATCTATCAGGTTTGAATGTTATCATGAATGCAAATGTGCAATATTTGTGACTGTCAAGGGAAATCTTGTGATGGTGGATCCCATGCAGCCGTGTAGTGGGGTTAGCCGCCAAGTAAGTAAAGTCATCGGGTTTTAGCGAAGTATACCCCTTGGCACGGGAGGTGGGTATTCTCTGGGCCGCGGAGGCTACCCGGGGATCATGACCCCACAGATAACTTGATGGCTCAGTTACAAGGGAAACCTTGTGAGGGTGGATCCCAAGCATCCATACAGTGGGGTTATCCGCCAAGTCTATAAAGTCATCGCGTGTTTAGCAGAGTGTACCCCTTTGGTATGGGAGGTGAGTATTCTCTGGGCCGTGGAGGACACACGGGGATTAAGACCCCACAGATAACACGATGGCTCAATCAGTATGTTACGCAATACTTTGACTTATGTGAATATGCTAGACGTGGTGCTCAGTTTACAGTTTCTAGCTATGCACTTCGGTTATGCAAAGTTTGTTTTGGATAGTAGAATCATGAGTTGGAGCTAGCTTCCTTACTGAGCGTTATAGCTCATTAGTTACTCTATGTGTGTAGGTAAGGGCAAAGCTTAAGGAGCAGTGCAATGAGCTGGAGGGGATTCTGTCTGAAGTATGCATACTATGAAACAACCGACCTGCAGGGTTGTCAGGGTTCTCTTAAGTTTTCCACTAAGTCTAGTAAAAGTTTTATCAATTCATGTTTACTAGATTTACTTAAAGAAGGCCTTATGGCCACAAACTATTTCTTAAGTTACGTTTAACTACATTTTGTTTTTAAAACTATGGCATCCAACCAAATAATATTTTATTTCGAAGTACTTCAATGAAATTTTTTCTAAGATTACTTTAAAGTTTATTTAGTTCTTAACGTCTGATTTTGACCAAAGTTGACCGTAAGGGTCCAGTTGACCCTGGATAGTCATAGTCGTATTTCAGTGGATTTAGTTAAGAAAAGTCGGGTCGTTACAGTAGGGCCGAGGATGACAACCAGGGGCAGGACCCTCCACTTTCCCCACAGAATTGGCAACAGATGTTTGCCGACATGGAAGCCAGAGTGCATTGAACAGAAGAAGAACTTCGACAGCTGAGGCAATAGGGCCCTCAGGTTCAGTAGGCTGTGGCGCCAGTGCCAGTTCAGCCTGTTATGGAGAATAGGTGGGATCCTTTGTATGAAAGGTTTAGGAAGCAGCATCCTCCCACAATCGAGGGTGGACCAGACCCACTGCGGGCTGAGCAGTGGATGAATATGATTTCCTCCATCCTGGATTTCAAGTAGGTGGAAGGAAACGAGAGGGTAGCTTGTGCCAGCTACATGTTCAGAGAGGACGCCCGCATCTGGTGGGATGTAGTCACACAGAGAAGAAATGTTGCAGTTATAACCTGGGAGGAGTTTAGGAACATCTTTAACAAGAAATATTACAGTGTTGTAGTCCGAGGTGCGAAGGTTGATGAGTTTACCAACCTGACTTAGAACCGGATGACAGTTACTGAGTATGCCTTGAGATTTGATTGGTTGGCGAAGTTCACACTGGATTTGGTGCCGACTGATGCAGCACAAAGGGATCAGTTTGTACGGGGGTTGAATGTCATGATCGCCGATGATGTTAAGATAACATTGGACTCGGGGACTACTGCATATGCTTAGGTAGTGGACAAGGCCTTACACCTAAGGGGGCTGAGGATCAGATTTGGAGAGAGGGTGCTGCAAGGCGCGATGCCAGGAGGATGGTGCCTCCTTTTACTGGATCTAGTCGGGGTGCTTTTAGTGGGCGTCAGGGCGAGGGTGACAACTAGAGGAGTTTCCCAGTATGTCCTCGGTGCAGACGATGACATCAGGGAGAATGCAGGATCAAGTCCTACTTTATTTGTGGGAGTGTCAACCATTTGAAGAGGGACTTCCCACCAGCCAGGAAAGAGGAGTTGAAGCAGAGCAACAGTCTCGCTCCTTCCAGAGTATTCACCTTAACTCAGACTGAGGCTGAGGCTAGCCCTTCGGTCATTACAGGTCAGATTTCTAGTGTTGGTTCTTCTTTTACTGCCTTGATTGATTCAAGAGCAACTCATTCATTTGTGTCTGGTAGAGTGATAGATTAGCTGTGTAGACCAGGTGATTTGTATGCTAGGGGATTTCAGACTTTGTTGCCGACTGGGGAACTAGTAATCTTTAGGAGATGGATTAGAGCATTGCCAGTAGACATAGATGGTAGAGAGTTGTATGTGGATCTGATCGAGTTAGCGATGGATGACTTCGATATGATTCTAGGGATGGATTGGATGTTGAAGTATGGGCAACGATTGACTGTAAGCACCAAATGGTGTCTTTTGAACCTGAAGGGGAGGTACCCTTTGTATTTGTGGGGACCGTTAGTGGACCACGGGTACCTATGATTTCGGCACTGAAGGCTAGAGACCTGATGAATGAAGGTTGCATAGGAATCCTAGAAAATATTGTGCATACCTCTAAGGTTCTGTCTGCTGGATCGAGTGAGACCAGATTGGTATGTGAGTTTCCAGATTTATTTCCAGCAGACTTACTAGAGTTGCCGCCACAGTGGGAGATCGAGTTTGGTATAGAGTTGGAGCCAGGGGCAGAGCTAGTATTTAGGACACCTTATAGAATGGCTCTAGCAGAGTTGAAGGAATTGAAGATTCAGTTGCAGGATTTACTGGATTTGGGGTTCATCAGATCGAGCTTCTTGCCATGGGTTTGCTCCAGTGTTCATCGTCAAGAAGAAGGATGGATCGCTTAGGATGTGTATTGACTACAGGGAGCTGAACAAGTTGATCATTAAGAACAAGTACCCACTACCCAGGATCGATGACTTGGTTGACCAGTTATAGGGGAAGACAGTGTTCTCAAAGATCGACCTCCGATCTAGTTATCACTAGTTAAGGATTAAAGAGGAGGACATACCAAAGACAGCCTTCTGCATGAGATATGGAAACTATGAATTCCTAGTTATGTCCTTTGGATTAACCAACGCCTCAGTAGCTTTTAAGGACATGATGAATAGGGTCTTCAAGGACCATTTGGACAAGTTTGTGATTGTGTTTATTGATGACATATTGGTGTACTCTCAGTCAGAGATAGACCATGAGCAACATTTGCATATGGTGTTACAGCGGTTGAGAGAGCATAGGTTATATGCTAAGTTCAACAAGTGCGAGTTTTGGCTACCGCAAGTCACGTTTCTAGGCCATATTGTGAGTAAGGAGGGGATTTTGGTTGACCCAAGTACAATTGAGGTAGTGAGGGATTGGCCTAGATCGAGCAGTGTATCGAAAGTTAGGAGCTTCCTTGGTTTTGCAGGGTATTATCGACAGTTCATTGAGAGGTTCTCCAGGATAGCCACATCGTTGACTGAATTGACGAGGAAGAAGACTAAGTATGTGTGGATAGATAGGTGTGAGAACAATTTCAAGGAATTGAAGCGGCGACTGATCACAGCTTCAGTATTGAGTCTGCCGTCAGACAATGAGAAGTTTGTGGTTTATTGTGATGCTTCTAGATAGGGTTTAGGGTGTGTACTGATGCAAGCCAGAAAGGTGATAGCCTATTCATCGAGAAAGCTAAAGGAGTACAAGCAAAGATATCCCATGCATGATCTAGAGTTGGCAATTGTGGTATTTTCACTTAAGTTTTGGAGACATTATCTATATGGTGAAAATTGTGAAATATACACCAACCATAAGAGTTTGAAGTACTTCTTTACTCATAGAATTTTGAATATGTACCAGAGACGATGGCTAGAATTTGTAAAGGATTATGATTGTGATATCCTATACTATCTTGGGAAGGCTAATGTAGTGGCTGATACATTGAGTCAGAAGGGCCCAGGACAATTGTTCAGTTCGAGGCATATATCTGATAAGTTAGCTGAGGAGATGACCAGAGCAGATATAGAGTTGGTGGCTGGTCAGTTAGCCAACATCACTCTTTAGTCTACGCTCCTTGAGAGGATTAGGGAGGCACAGGGGGAGGATCCCCAGTTAGTAGAAGTCAAAGATAGTGTCTTAGCCGATATTACTGAAGTAAAAGGGCCAGGTTTGCGTTCCGAAGGATGCTGGTACTCGGCGAGAGATACTAGATGAATCTCATATCACTCCCTATTCTTTACATCTAGGTACAATGAAGATGTACTAAGATTTGAGAACCTTGTATTGGTGGTCGGGAATGAAGAGGGATGTGGTGGACTATATGGCTAAGTGCTTAACTTGTCAGCAGGTAAAGGCTGAACATCAGAGGTCGGTAGGGTTATTGCAGCCTCTAGGGATTCCAGAGTGGAAGTGGGAGGATATCACTATGGACTTCGTGGTTGGTGTGGCGAAGACTGTGAGACAACATGATTCAGTGTGGGTGATCGTGGATAGGTATACCAAGTCTGCCAACTTCTTGCCTGTTAGGACGACTTATACTATGGAGCAGTATGCAGAATTGTATGTGAAGGAAATTGTTTGACTTCATGGGGCTTCGAGGTCGATAGTACCCGACAGGGACCCCGTCTTCAGCTCCAAGTTTTGGGAGAGTCTGTAGAATGCTATGGGCACGCAGTTGCGGTTTAGTACTGCTTATCATCCTCAGATGGATGGACAGTCAGATACTAGAGGATATGCTGGGAGCCTATGTGCTGGATGTTGGGGGATCATGGAGTAAGTGTCTCTCATTGATTGAGTATGCATACAACAACAGTTAGTAGGCGACTATCGGAGTTGCTCCGTATGAGCTGTTATATGGGAGGAAGTGTAGATCACCTATCCATTGGGATGAGACGGGTGAGAGAAGGTACTTAGGTCCTGAGACGGTTCAGAGGAACAATGAGGCGATTGAAAAGATTAGAGCTAAAATGCTCGCCTCCCAAAGTCGCCAGAAGAGTTACTCGGACTTGAAACGCAGGAGCGTAGAGTTTCAAGTCGGTGACCATGTGTTCCTTAGGGTTTCACCTTTGAGAGGAGTTAAACGGTTTGGTGTTCGGGGCAAGCTAAGCCCTAGGTTTGTTGGCCCCTTTGAGGTTCTAGAACGAGTTGGAGAGGTAGCTTACAGGTTGGCGATGCCTCCAGTTCTATCAGGAGTTCATGATGTTTTTCACGTGTCCATGCTCCAGAAGTATGTATTATATTTGACGCATGTATTGAGTTATGAGAACTGGGAGCTGGACCAGGATTTGTCATATGAGGAGAAGTCGATTAAGATTCTCGACCGAAAGGATAAAGTCCCTCGAAGCAAGACCATCGCCTTGGTGAAAGTGTTGTGGAGGAACAGCAAGGTTGAGGAGGCGACTTGAGAACTTGAATCAGATATGCGGGAGCGGTATCCCGAGTTGTTCAGGTAATTTTGAGGATGAAATTTCTTTAAGGAGGGGATAGTTGTAGCTTCCCAAAATTGCTAATAAGGCTTAGGGCCTTGATTAGCGTGCCTGGAGGGCAATACGTGGTTTATTATGTTAATGTGTGAATTTGATGAGTGTGTGATTGGAAATGCATGTTTAGGTCAATTAAATATGCATGTGGGTTCCGTTTGGTTGTTCGGGGCATGTTTGTAATTTTATACTGTTGAGGGCATAAATGCAATATTTGTAAATATTGTGATACATTTGTGTTGCACGATCCGAGACAGTCCTAGGGAGTGGTTTAGCTAGAAAGTCACAACGGGGTCGAATACCCGACTTGGGGTGAGTCAAGGGGTATTTCGAGCATTAGACATTTTATTGGGTTATCGGGTTATGAAAATAAATATTTGGAGATATATTTGAATTTAGAACGTTTAGGAGGGAATATCGGGGAAATTTACCATTTTGCCCTCAGGGACGTTTTTTGGTTCCCCGAGCCTTGGAGGTAACTTAAGAGACTTAAGTTAAGTAAGACAAAACTAAGGAAATGTTCAGAAACTAGGAAACCGACCCAAACACCCTCTTCTCTCTCTCTTATTTTCTCTAAACCTTACCAAGAGAAACACTGAATATTTAGCAAGGATTCAGGCTCTAAACTTGGGGATTAGCTCACTTTTAACTTGTGGATTCAAGCAGAGGCTAAGGTAAGCTTTAAACTGTGATTCTAACCATTAAAATATGTAAGTTATTGGCTAGGTTTTAGTTTTATTAAGTCTTTGAGGTTGAAGATTTAGTTTGGGATATGTTGAAGTATTAAGCTTGCTTCTTTTTAGGTTTTGTTGCTGAGATTATAGGAGAACTTCTGTAGTGATTAAATTGGATTGTTGGATTGATTTTTGGGGTAAATTGCCTTTGCTTTGGTGGTGAAAATGGAGGGTTTTTCTAGGTTCGAAGGGTCAGGCCGCGACATTGTTCTTGCTGAGCCGCGGCCCTCTAGAATATTTGGGAGGCCAGGAAGAGGGGCGGGCTGGGGCACACTATTGGCTGGGCCGCGTACGCGCATAGGCTGAAATGGGGAGGCTGGCTTCTGGTTGAGGCAGGTCGCGACATGGGACCTTGGGGCCGCAACACTTAGTGGGTTTTTGGACCCCAAGGAGGTTTTCGGCTCGAGAATCCAAAATTTAAGGCTCGAGATGGATTTTATCACCCGGATTGATAGAATTCAAGGTTCTAGAGACTAAAATTATAACCCAAAGTTATTTAATGTAATAGAACTTGATGGATAAATGTTGTTGATGTGTTGTGACTAGGTTTTCAGCAAGGCTCAGACTAGGGGACTGTGCTCGGGAGACAGGTAAGAGAACGGTTGTACCCATAGAGCAGGGCGTGGCCCTATAGTTTGTATTGCGGGGACCCTATGTAATTATAATGCAGGTCGTAGTCCTATTGTGTAAGCTTGTATTCGTTTAAGTGTTTGTTAAGTTTATGCTATGTGTTGTATATCTATAAATGGACGGCGAGGGCCGAGAACGGCAAAGGCTGAATATGGCAATGGGCCGAGAGCAGCGTTAAGCAAGTGGAGTGCGAGTTGCCAGGGTGAGACCCCTATTGGATACCTAGGATATCCTCACGGTGTAGACCGCGAACCCAAGGGCCTGGGATGGCATGGTCGTTATGTGTTTAGCCTAGTGGCACTTTTATTATTATATGTTGATAGATAGATATGCATATGCTGATTGTTTGTGTGGAGTTTTCTTGCTGAGCTTCGACTCACGGGTGTTCTATGGTGCAGGTAAGGGAAAAGGGAAGGTTGACCAGCCATGAGTATGGAGAGCGTGAAGCGACGTGTACATGTTTGGCCTGCCTGGATGCCACAGCCACGGGTATTTTTGGGAGATGTTCTGTATTAGTCCAAATTTTGTCGTTGAGTCGACCTCAATCATATTTTTGAGTTGTAAATATTTCCAAAAAGTATTTTGGGATCCCAAATGTTTAACGCTTTATAATTTTTAGTGAATGGTTATATTTTCAAATTATATGACTTTTATTATAGTTTAGCTACTCTTTTAACGTAAAATCTCGGTTAGCGAGTTAATTGCATGTTTTAAACTCACTTAGTAACGGCTCTAATGCAGTAGGGCATTACAGTGGATGAAGCATGTGTTTACAAATACATCAAAGGAAAAGTAGTGGTGTCACAGCCCAAAATTGCTAATAGGGCTTAGTGCCTTGATTAGCATGTCGGGAATGCATAATTGGATATATGTATGTTTAACTGGTTAAATGCATGACTATGTGGCATGCATGATTAATATGATTATGCGAGTATATATGCAAGTTTAATGAGTATTAGATATGCATGTGGGCACTTTATAGTTTATAAGAGCATATTTGCAATTTTGGGCCGTTGAGGGCGTAAATGTGATTTTATGTGGTATATGGTTGAGACCACATTAATATGTGGCTATATTTGCAGTTCATGGATCGAGACGATCCTAGTGAGCGGATTAGCGAAATAATCTCAATAGGGTTTAAATACCAGGCTTGTGGGGAGCCTCGGATATTTTGGGAATTTAAAGAATGTTTTGGGATTTATTAAGTAATGAATACGTATTTGGTAATTAATTAGAGGTGAAAGGGTTAATTGGTTAATGGTAGGAACACTTGAGGAATTAGCAGGAACTGGGGGAAAATGATCAATCTACCCTTAGGGGTAATTTAAAGGCTTGATAAGCTTAAAGGGAAAAATGGTCTTTTCCTGGGTTAGGATATACACAGAAGGGTCTTGGGAGTGTATCAGAAAACATTAGAGATCCCTCATACTTTCAAAAAACATTTTTCCTTCCTCACTCTAGAACTAAGGGGAAATCTTAGAATTTTCAAGAAGACACTCAAGGGAGCAAGCTGGGAATTCAGTTGTGGGAATCTAGGGGATCAAGCTGGTATCATCCAAAGCCCTTGTTGAGGAATTAGGCAGCAAACTGAGGTAAGTATTCAAGTTAGTTTCTCTAAAATTCGGTTGAATCCATGTTAAGATTTGAGTTTGCATGAGTCTTAATTTTTAGCTAGTTTTTGTTGAATTTGAGCATGTAATAAGAGTAAGAATTGATTATGAGCTAGATATAATGTTTGGACAAAAAGGATGGGAATTCTAGGCTTAAATCATGGTTTGACTGTTGGTTTCGGGTGTCAATTTGAGATAAGTTCGTGAAGAAACACTGAGAAAAGGTGGTTTTCTGGGTTTAGGGGCTCGAGTTGCGGCCCTGTTCTTCATGGGCTGTGGTCCGCATAAGCACGCCGCGACTCGGAGGAGAGCAGGTCGCAGCCCATGTCCCCCATCAAGGATTATTGAGGCTCTGTCCAAGGGGCGGGCCGCGGCTATCAAGGTTAAGTGGCAACCCTAAATGGTGAATTAAGGGAAAATGGGGATTAAGGCTCGGGAATTCAAACCTAAACGCTCAGGACGATTTCTACTACCCGGTTTAGTAGAAATTGAGGTCCCGGAGGCTAGCTATTGTTTCCTCAGTATTCATTTTGATTAGAAATTGATGGTTACCCATTGAAATGGTGACTAGGTTTATTGCCAAGACTCGGGACTGAGGATCATGCTCAGAACCAGTCTGTATTCTTCGCTCGGGATTTGAGGTAAGAAGACTGCACCCTAGTGGTTGTGAATGGGACTGAGGTTCCCAATAACTTGTTATGTGTATTGTGTGATAATACAATTGTTATGTATACGAGAATGAACAGCCTAAGAGTGTCGGGGCAGATGATAAGCATATTGAACGCAACTCGGTCTAAGTGTTCCAACACTGAGCATTTGTGTAATTGGTTACGAAATGTGTTTGAGATGATGTGTTTACTATTTCTTAATTATATGCTTGAATTTTGTGAAATGACTGAACTGATTGAGTTAATAATGATTGAATATTACTGTTGTTATTTGCGCTTGCTGTTTATGGTTTTCTTACTGGGCCTTGGCTCACGGGTGGTATTTGGTGCAAGTAAAGGCAAAGGAAAACTGGACCAACCATGAGAGTTGGAGAGATCTGGGGGCGAGGTGAACATAGTGAGCTGCTCGTCCGCCACAGCTGAGGGAAAGTACAGGGATAGAGCCCTAAAACTTGTATTTTTCCATTAGAGTGGTTTTTGATTGTATTAAACTTTTGAGGGTCGTAAATGATCACTTATACCTTTTTTTGGGATCCCACGTATCAATCATTTGTTTTAATGAAAATTAACCGTTTATGATCACAATCTTTTAACTCTAATGTTTGGGGATTTGGACCTGCACAACACAACCAATACAGTGCACAAAGAATAGCAACAAAGAGGAATAAGTAAAAGACAATTAAACAAACCCAAAATAATAAAAAGTAGAACACAAAAGAAAGAACACCAAGAATACTTGGTTCGGATACAACTGATTTAGTTGATCCTAGATCCAAGGCTAGGCAGCAATGCCTAAGTCAAATCCACTATATCTGAAACTAGATTACACCTTCCAAGCTCTGAAGATTACAACAACACTCATTCAACTTCTCTTGAAACACTCTCACTTGAGTATTACAAAACAGTTCTTACTCTTAACCAAAACTCTCAGAAATTGAAAATAATAAGGTTGATCAGGACTAAAACTATATATAGGGTCGAGATACAAGAACTAAAGAGTCAAACATAAAATTTACAGTAACTAACAACAATTTGGTATTCTTTACGAATTAATGGTGTCGACATAGATGGGACTTGAGAAAACATAGTTGCAACAGAAAACTGCAAACTACTAAGAGCTGTCATTATGAGTAATCTTTTGATTAGTTGAGGAAAGAAGTCACAATCTTCACAATTCTCCATCTTGACTTCTTATTCCGAAATAGGATTCAGTGGATTAGATAATGCTGCCTTAGCTTTAGCTCTAAGGGATTCCCATCTTGATGCCAAGCAAGTTCAAGGTTGAAGTGAACTTGCTCACGGGTATGACCTAAGTCATCATATCAGCTGGGTTGATCTCAGTGGATATCTTCAAAATCTTGACAAGTTGTTTTGAGACAATATCCCTGTGAAAATGGAGCTTAACATCTATGTGTTTCGTTCTTTCATGAAACACAGTATTCTTAGACAAATGTATAGCACTTTGTGAATCACAATGTACAATCACATGATTTAGTTTAAATCCCAGTTCACTCTTCATCACTTTTAACCAAAGAGCTTCTTTAACTGCTTTTGTGAGATCTATGTATTATGCCTCAATCGAGGAGAGAGCCACAACATGCTGTAAATCAGACTTTCAGCTTACAACATTCCCTCCAACAGTGAAAACATACCCAGATAAAGATCTTCTTTTATCATAATATCCAGCAAAATATGAGTCACAATACCCTATAACTTCACATTGTTTTTGGTCTAACTTTGTGTTCAAAATCTGTAGGTTTATAGTGCCCTTCATGTACCTTAGTAACCATTTCATAACTTGCCAATGTTCCAAGCTTGGTTTGCTCATAAACCTACTAACCAAACCAATTCCATATGCTAAATTTGGTCTTGTTGATACCATAGCTTACATAATGCTACCAACAACATTAGCATAAGGAACTCCCTTCATCTTTTCTTCTTCAAAAGACGCTTCTTCTTCTGTAAGAGACTTGATCTTGAAGTGGGCACCAATGGGAGTGTTGAAAGATCTAGCTTCCTTTTGATCAAACATTCCCACTACATTCTTGACATATCCTTCTTGAGACAATCTCAACATGACCTCATTTCTGTCTCTAGATATCTTTACTCCCAAAATCTTGACAGCTGCCACCAATTGCTTCATATCAAATTCATATCAAATGCTTCTATACTCTTGTTACAAAAATGAGTGCCTCAATCACTAAGTATAGTCTTAGGTGTACCAAAACGCACAAAAATGTTGGAGCGAATGAAATCCACTACTGTTTTTGAATTATCCGTTCTAGTTGCAATTGCTTCCACCCATTTAGGCACGTAGTCTACTGCCAAAAGAATATATTCATAGCCGAAAGAGGATGGGAACGGTCCCATGAAATCCATACCCCAAACATCAAAGATCTCAAGAATTAAAATAGGAGTTTGAGGCATTTGATCCTTGGCCGTTATGTTACCAACTCGTTGACAACGATCACATGCCTTACAATAAGCATAAGAATCTTTGAAAATTGTGGGCCAATAGAAGCCGTTGTCAAATATCTTACAAGCTGTCCTCTTAGGTCCAAAGTGTCCCCCACAAGCATAAGCATGACAAAAAGCAAGGATGGAACAAAATTCAGATTCAGGTACACACCTTCGAATGATTTGATCAGTACAATGCTTCCAAAGAAAAGGTTCATCCCATATGTAGTGGCGAGCATCATGCTTGATCTTGTTCCGTTGTGCTTGTGTGAGATCACTTGGTAACTCTTTTGAAGCAAGGTAAATTTATAATGTCGGCACACCAAGGAATAACTTCTTGCATGGCGAGGAGTTGCTCATTTCGAAATTTTTCTTCTATGGGCAAATTATCTTCATCCCGAATAAGACGACTCAAGTGATCCGCCACCCTATTCTTAGAACCCTTTTTATCTTTTATCTCCAAATCAAACTCTTGAAGAAGTAGAATCCACCGGATCAGCCGAGGCTTGGCTTCTTTCTTTGCCAATAAATAGCGAAGAGCAGCATGGTCGATATAAACAATCACTTTAGTTCCAATCAAGTATGACCGAAACTTTTCCAAGGAAAAAATGACCACCAACAATTGTGACGAAACCCGAACCAAATCTGGAAAACAACCCAAGAACGCTCGAATTTGGAATGGAAACCGCGACCCAACGCTTAGCAAAGCACGGACCTTGGTATGGTGAAGACGCTAAAAACGTGGATGGATAATCTGTTTGATAAGTCAGATTTGAATGCCACAAGGAAATCCTTGATAAGTTCGAGAGTTTCTTCAAGAACTCAAGAAGAAAACTCACAATTTTTTTCATTAACAAAAACTATCTGCCTTCCAAACCATCCACAAGACCTAATATAGCCAAAAATTACAAAAAGGGTTTTAGACATATAAAAACCCTAAAATACCCTTAATGAAAAACCCCAAAAAAGACATGTCTTTGACTCCAACAAAGACTCTAATAAACACATGAAAATATAGTTGAAATTAAAACAAATAATTAAAGTAAGGTTGTAAGAAGCCAAATCTTAATCAAACTCTTAAACTGAATCAACTTTGATGAGCAACACAAGCCTTTGTTCACCCTCAGTAGTGTACTTGACCTCTTCCTGTTGTAGAATTCTCCGGACTAAGTTGTTAAGCTCTTCTTTGAATCTCCTAGCTCGCGCCCTCGTCACCGGACCAATTGGATCGTTAGTCTTGATGTCCTCATCACAGCCTTTCATCCTCAGACAAATGGACAGTCTAAGAGAACAATTCAGGTACTGCTACATGCTTAGGGCGTGTGTATTAGACTTTGACATGTCTTGGGTGAGAGAAACTATTTGGAACTGGAGATGGTTTAGACAACCAATGAAGCTATTGAGAAGATCCGAGCTTGAATGCTTGCTACGCAGAACAGACAAAAAAGCTACGCTGATCCTAAACGTAGGGACATGGATTTCCAGGTAGGGGACCACGTGTTTCTGCGAGCGTCACCATTGTGAGGGGTGAGGAGGTTTGGGAAAAAGGGCAAGCTGAGCCTTAGATTCATAGGACCTTTTGAGATCCTGGAAAGGATCGAGCAGGTGGGCTACAGATTGGCTCTGCCACCATCGTTATCAGGGGTTCATGAAGTATTCCAAATTTTTGTGCTTCGGTCTCAAATAAGACTTATGTGTTGAAGTATGAGGATTGTGAGTTGCAGACAGATTTGTCATATGTGGAGCAACCGGTTCAGGTCCTACACAAGAAAGATTTTTCTATGGAACAAAACGATTCCCCTAGTCAAAGTGTTATGGAGGAATAGCAAGGTCGAGGATGATACGAACCACGCCAATGATTGTGAGGAAACCCGAACCAAATCTGGAAAACAACCCAAGAACACTCGAATTTGGAATGGAAACCGTGACCCTATGCTTAGCAAAGCACGAGCCTTGGTATGGTGAAGATGCCACAAATAGGGATGGATTCTCTGTTTGATAAGTCAGATTTGAATGCCACAATTAAGCACAAGGTTAGTTTCAATACACCGCTGGAGTACCAAAGTGAGATTATGAAGGCAGCGATCAAATGAGTCACCATAAACACTAAAATCATCCATAAACACCTCAATGATGTTTTCAATATATTCTGAAAAAATGCTCATCATACATCGCTGAAATGTGGCAGGAGCATTACAGAACCCAAACGGCATACGTCGGAAAGCGAATGTACCAAAAGGGCATGTGAAGGTTGTCTTCTCCTGATCTTTAGGAGCTATAACTATCTGATTATATCCCGAATTGCCGTCAAGAAAACAATAATAAGGATGACCCGCTAACCTCTCAAGCATCTGATCAATGAAAGGTAATGGAAAGTGATCTTTACGGGTTGCTGCATTCAACTTTCTGTAGTCTATACAAACTCGCCACCCGGTTTGCATTCTTTTTTATACCAGCTCATTTTCATCGTTCTTTACCACTGTGATTCCAGACTTCTTTGGCACTACTTGAACAGGACTCACCCATTGACTGTCTGAAATTGGGTAAATAATACCCACACTAAGGAGCTTCAGTATCTCCTTTTTCACAACCTCCATCATAGGTGGATTTAATCTCCGTTGCGCCTCACGTGTTGGTTTAGACCCTTCTTCAAGTAAAATTCTGTGCATGGACATAGAAGGGCTAATCCCCTTAACATCAGCAATAGACCAACCAATGGCTGTTTTATATTCATTGAGTACTCTCATTAATTTTTCTTCTTGGACTTGGTTGAGATTTCTTGCAATTATAAGTGGAAGTGTCTTGTTCTTCCCCAAGTAAACATATTTGAGATGCTCCGGAAGTGGCTTCAATTCAAGTGTAGGAGCTTGAATAATTGATGGCTGAAATTTCTCATTAGAAATAGGAAAATTAAGAAATGCAACCTTCTTAAAAGTCTTGTCAAAACCACTATTGAGTGTGGTTATGACATCCATGATCTCATGAGATAAATCTTCATCGGTCAACACAAGATGCTCTCTCAACGCAACCTCCAAACAATCTTCACTATGTTAATCTAAAACTCGTTGAGAAAGGATATCCAACACATCAAGAGACTAAACAACATGCACATCACTTGGATATCTCATAGCCTCAAAAATATTAAATCGAATAGTCTTCCCATCAAATTCCATGGTCAACGTACCGTCATGCACATCAATCTTAGTTCTCACAGTTTTCATGAATGGTCTCCCCAACAAAATTGGAGTGGAGCATGGAATAGATTCATCTTCCATATCAAGAACATAAAAATCAGCCGGAAACACCAATTCATTTACTTGAACTAAAACATCTTCTATTACACCCCTGGGATAAGCATTCGACCTATCAGCAAGTTGAATAATCACCCCTGTTTCTTCAAGTGGACCGAGATTCAATGAAGCATAAATGGAGAATGGCATGACATTGATAGAGGCTCCCAAATCCAACATACAACGCTCAATTCTTTTATTACCAATAGTGCAAGGGATAGTAAAAGTACCAGGATCCTTACACGTTGATGGAAGCTTCTTTTGAAGAACTGCAGAAACATTCTCCCCTACACTAACTTTTTCATAACCCCTCAACTTACGCTTATTAGTGCACAACTCTTTCAAAAACTTGGCATAGCATGGCACTTGTTTAATAGCATCAAGAAGAGGAATATTCACTTCTACCTTTCGGAATGTATCAAGAATTTCCTTGTCAACCTCTTCCTTTTCAGTCTTCTTTAGTATGCTTGGGAATGGAGGTGGAATGACAAAAGTAGGCTTAGGGCTTAGTTGTGTAGGGGTGGTTGGCTTTGGAGGAACATCTTCATTAAATGAGCAATCAACTTGTGGCTTGGATGACAATTTACTGGGCATTGGAGGACTAGGTGGATCGTATTGTGTCCCACTTCGCAAAGTTACTGCACTAGCATTCTCCTTGGGATTCATCTCAGGTTGTGAAGGCAATTTATTTGACAGATGAGCTTCCAACCTGTTATATGATGCTGCTAATTGTCCCACCTGATTCTCCAAAATTTTGATGGAAGCTTGGGTGGTTTGCTGAAATTGAAGAGTATTTGTAGCAAGTGCATTGATTAAATCCTCAGTAGAAGGTTTGGCACTTGGTGGTGGAACAGCTTGTGGTGCTTGTGATGGTCTAGGTACAAAATTATTTTGAGACCGTTGTTGCATAGTGAAACCAGGTGGTCTCGCTGATGTTGGTTATGGAGCAATTTGTTGTTGATTTCCGTAACGAAGATTTGGATGATCACGCCAGCCAGGATTATAAGTTTGTGAAAATGGTTCATAATACATCTAACGTAATTGACCAGGGAAATTCCCTACAGCGTTAACACCCTTAGTTTCTCCCTCCACTAGAGTAGGGCAAGTATCAGTAGCGTGCCCCACAACTTGACAGATTCCACATGGCCGCTCCTGTTGGCCTAAAGCTAGTTGTTGGACCACTGCAGTTAATTGAGCCAATTTTTGACCCAGCTGATTAGCATTAGAGGTGCTCACTTCATTAGCTGATTTGGGTAATGGAATAGGATCTTGGCGAATGCCAAACTGTTGTGAGTTAGCAGCTATATTAGAAATCAAGCTCCTGGCTGCAGCAGGAGTCTTATCAACTAGTGCACCCCCACTGGCTGCATCAATCATAATCCTATCCAGTGATTGTAATCCTTCATAAAAGTACTGAATGAGGAGCTGTTCACTTATCTGATGATGAGGGCAATTAGCACACAACCTCTTAAATCACTCCCAATATTCATACAAAGACTCTCCTGTATACTGCCTTATACCACATATCTCTTTCCTGATGCTTCCAACTCTAGATGCTGGAAAGTATCGTTCTAGGAACATAGTCTTCATACCATTCCAAGTTTCAACACTACTAGGTGGAAGATAGTACAACCACTCTTTAGCTGCATCCTTTAGGGAGAAAGGAAAAGCTCGCAGCTTAATTTGTTCCCCAGTCACTGCAGCGGGTTTCATACTAGAACAGACAATATGAAACTCCTTCAAATGTTTATTCGGATCCTCATTAGGCTGCCCATGGAAAGAAGGCAATAAGTGGATGAGTCCCGATTTTAGCTCAAAGTTTACATCCAACGGTGGATACTGGATGCAAAGTGGTTGTTGGTCAAAATTTGGCACTGCCAACTCTTTCAATGTCTTTTGCTGGGCAATTGTTCTATAGGATCGAACGGAATCGTCAGAATCAGATTCGTTGTCAGACGGTAATGACACTTTAACAGGATTGACTTGTGGAGAAAAACGTTGAAAGAGTGGATTATCGGTGATAGTCCTTGAAGCACGAGAAGCTAACGATGACTCAAGATATTGTTTAAGCCTAGATAACCTTTCTTGAGTATCGTCTTCACCAGACATATACACCTGATAATTCCACAGTAAAAACTAATTAGTCACAAATAAATAAATTTGAATAATAAAGAGAATAACAATAGTCCCCGGCAACGGCGCCAAAAATTTGATGGCTGTCGTATAAACACAAATTTAACAATGATTTTTCTTTCAATACTTCCAATTATTTCAGTATAATAGCAAGCACAGGTCGAACCCACGAGGACTTTCGTTCACTTTATTATTCAAGAATTAACACTAAAACTTAAAAGAGGATTTTGATTTTTAACTCAAAATTAAATAACATAAACTAGAAAGCAATTAAAGATTGATATTACGATATTAAGAAACAAATAAAGGTTAATCTCCACCCTCATCAATCATTCCTAATCACTAATAATAAATATTATTCCAATTTCTCAATTAAACTATTAACCCCGCAGATAACGCTGAAGCAGTCAATTATCCCAGTCTCCCTATTAGAAGTAATCAAGGCGAAGCGCTCAATAATTAACTCCTTTATCTAAGCAATATATCTATGAAGCATACAATCTATTTAACTTAGATAAAGCATTAAGTCCTATGGAAACAAGTTAATCCAGGCAATAAATTAATGAAGCATATAATTCATTTAACCTAGGTTCTATTTTTCATCACAATCAACAATTCTTTTGACATCACTATCAATTGCAATTTATCACACACTTAGAATCCTAAACTATTAGGTGAGTAGTAATTCTAAGATGACAATTGAACAATGTAAAACCTTAATTAGTTGGCCACCTAACAAGAAATCACAAAATTCATAACATTCAATTGGAAAAATAGAAACAATCTAATGTTGAGAGAAATTAAAGAACACTATTCATTATCAATAATCAAGAATTCATGTCTTGGGTTTTGAATTAACCCTTAACCTAAAAAGAACCTACTCCATAATAGTAATCATAATCACAAACATAATTATAATTAAAATTAAAGAGATTAAGGAAAGAAAAGAAACTAGATTGATGAACAAGAGTAATGTAGTCTTGTAGTCTTCACTTTAGCCTTTTCTCAGTCTTTTTCTCTCTTAAACCGTCATAAAAAATCCCTCTCAAATTAACCCTAATCATCCTTTATAGTCTCAATTAAATTCTAATTAAAAAGTAATAAAAATCTGAAAACGACGTCACAAGCCGCAGCCTAGAACAAAATCTATGCACAAATCTGTCACTCAGGCAGCGGCCTGAGTTTTATGCGCAGCGGTCTATCTGGAAAAAAATATTCTGAAACTGCAATTCCATTTAAAGTGCCGCGGCCTGAGTTTTATGAGCCGCGGCCTACCTCCAATTTCTTCAATTCTTGATCTTAGATAGTTTGCACGTTGCCACCACTTCCACATTTCAATCCCGAAAGCTTTGAATATTCCTAAAACTTTATTTTAACTACACTTGCCATCAAAATGTCAGATTTATCATTATAAAACGCAACGTAGAAAATATGTTGTAGAATCACGAAACTTAGTTAAAACTATTAAAAATGCTATCATAACACCATCTAATCATAGAAAAACTTAACAAACATTAATACAAAAATGACCTTATCAAATTCCCCCACACTTGAATATTGCTAGTCCCTTAGCAAAACACTAAAATAACAAAACTAAAAATAAAACAAACTAATCTAGACTCACTAAACAAAGGTCTTGTCAAAGCTTGAATGTCTCTGAGAATCACACAAATAAGTAATGCCAAAACAATTCAGATTTTCATACTCATTAGAATTTCAACTCCATATGTAATTTACCATTTGATTTTCAAAAATAATTTACTAAGCACTTAATCACAACACCAACTCAAATGCATCAAATTTAATCCATACTTGCCAAATCATTTTCTTTTAAATCAGTCCCTATATACCAAAATGTTTTTCAATGAAAAGCATCCACTCCATAGACATTAACCAATCATTCTCCACTAATATAAACACACAATAATAAAAAAGAAAAAGGTCTTTATAGGCTTGTAATGTAAGGCTAAGGTTAAGGGTAGTTGAGAAATATACATTTAAGCTCAAATCACACCATAGCATACATCAACTTCATTCTTTGAACTTGCCCCAAATTTTCCCATACAAATCAAGAAGTACCTATTTTTTTTTTACTCTTCTTTCCATAATGATCTCACTATTTCCCCACACTTATACTTTTGCAAAATTTGCATATATGCATTTTCTTTCATTGCAAATAATTTTTTCTTTTGTTTTTTTGTTTTTTTTTTCATAATATTACAAGGAGAGAAATAGAGATCATTCACAAATTACAACCAAACAAATAACCCATAATTATTTCCCTTTTATTTTTTAACAAACCATCCCACAAGATCAAATCATATATAAATAACCATGGTGTAATGGGTTACAAAAAGAAATATTTTTCAAGGAAGTATAAGGTCAAAAATTTCGGTTCATAGAAGAAAAGAAATAGTCATCATGGCTCAAACATGGGAAACTAAGGATTATCATATAATAGGTTGGCTAGAATGGCTCAAACGATCCAAAGAACTGCCGTAATCATGTGAACTTATGATTTCGCCTCAAACAATTGATTAATGATTTCTAGAGTGGTTGGGACTTAAATTTTTTTTTTTCAACACATTTAAGTGGTGAATTCAATCGTGCATAAAGTGAAAAACAACATAAATCAAAATAGCAATTCACATAGGAGTCAAGCACACAAATCATACAAAAATTCCTCATTGTCTAACATCACTTTAAGCATAATTCAAAGTTTCATCATCGACCAATGCTTTCAACAAGACCAACACAACTGAACACTAACAGACACTAAATAAAACGAAAAGAACAGAAAATTAACAAAGACATAATAGAAAAAAACATAAAATATCCCCCCCCCCCCCCCACTTAAACAGTACATTGTCCTCAATGGACTTAGGAAAATAGAAAATAAAGTGAAAAGAGAAGAAAGAAAAAACTCCCTCATAACACATCACTCCTCAAGAATATCCATATCTACCGCGCTAGCAACATCCTCATCATCAGGGGCCTGATATGACACCATGGGCATGGGAATCGGTGGTGGGTATGGCTGCAACCAAGTAGGAGCAGGTGGATAACTAGACATATCCACATTCAATCGAGCCTGATCCATCCTATAACAAATATCCTGATAGCTTGCATATTCCAGAAACCTCTGGTTGTGATCCAGGATATGCTGAGTATTCGCCCGAATATCAAGTCGGCCATAATAAACCTCTTGCTCCAAAGCTTGCAAGCATTGTTGAGTGGTTCTTCTACTATCGTTCATAGGAGAAACAGGGGCCGAAATAGAAGATTGGCCTTGATCATTAACTTAAGCAGTGGTTTTCCCCTTCAATCGATCAAGGGTATTGTGATCAAGGATGTGCAATGGATGCACCTTGTCTTCAGACTCATCCCAAGGAACACCTGCCTTCTTACACAACGCAATGATCAATGAGGGAACATAAATTCATTCGTCACTTGGCTCATACTTCGGATGATGGAAGCATGAATAATTTGCCCCACATTAATGGTTTTGTCAGTGAGAATTGCTTAAAGAAGAATTGCTTCATGAATATCAACATGACCAAGTTGGGCTGTAGGCATTAATTTTGCCCCCATGAACTGCTGCCAAGCTTCTGTATTGCTATCCAGATAAGCAGCTTTGATGTAGCGAGGAGCCCCATTATTATATAAATTCCATACAGCACCCGGCATTGCAATTTCATCAATAATAACTTGATGATCAAAATTATCTTTAACTGCACCATATTCATCACGCTGAAAGTGAGGTAGCTCATAATAGCTATTAATATCAGTTGCTTTGAAGGA
Source organism: Humulus lupulus (assembly GCF_963169125.1). Lineage (NCBI taxonomy): Eukaryota > Viridiplantae > Streptophyta > Magnoliopsida > Rosales > Cannabaceae > Humulus > Humulus lupulus. The sequence continues at coordinate 231,815,661 of NC_084802.1, read as the reverse complement.
CACTTTCACACCTCTCACTTTCACCTTGTAATTTTCATGAGCCACAGCGTTGGCATAAAACTCACGAACAATAGGACCAATGCCCGATTCAGGATGAGCACACAATTTTTCCCAACCCCGAGACTCAATTTGATGCATGAGGAAAGGTTGATCATGATGCATATGAAGATCAAATCCTCACTCAGGGACCCATGCCTTATCATGAGCAATGGCATTCAAGTAACTCTCATAGGCCTCAATAGACACAAATTTTTGGGAATCATAGGGAATTGGTGTCGATGAAAAAGCTTGATTCCTATTTGTCTTTGGAGCCATGGTTGATGAAATTAATGAATGTGAGTGAAAATCTTCTTGGATTATATATATGAAATGTGTAAGAAATGCAGAGAACAAAATGGGATGTGTGAATTTCGGATTAGTGTGGGGAATTTAAGGTGGAGATGTGTTTATGGAGTAATGGAGGAAGAAAGAAAGAAATGGGTAGAATGAATTAGGGTGATGGATATGGGAAAAGAATAAAGAAAACAAGGGAAAATGGAGGAATTGATAGGGGTTTGTGATGAGAATTATGGGAAAAAGAAGAAAGAGGAATGGGGTTTTGTTGGTGATGTTTAGAGAAATGAGGAAATGGAGTTTTTAAATTTAAAAGGGGCTGAAATCGTAGGCCGCGGCTTAAGAAATGTGTGCCGCGGCCTACACAATACCTGACGCCGTTCCCACTTTTTTTTCTGAAAAAATCTCGTGTGCCGCGGCTAGCGCAATACGTGCCGCGGCCTACCACATGCTGAAGCAATTTTTTGGAGAAAAGGGTCGCGACCTAAGAAAGACTTGCCGCGGCCTGCGATTTCTGTTTTCTTAATTTTAGTTCGTAAGCCGCGGCTTGCAAATGGTGTGCCGCGGCTTGCGAAGCCTCCTGACGCTTCTTCTCTTTTTTCTCATAAAAGGGCCGCGGCCTAGGAAATATGAGCTGCGGCCTAAGTCCCTTTCCCTTTTTTTCAAACTTTTTCATTTTTTTTTCACGATTTTCACGGTTCTAATTACAAAATTAAACTAAAATTACCTCAACAAAAACAAAACTAAAAACATAATGTTCAATTTAAATAATGCAAATAAAATAATTTACAAAGTAGCTAAGTTTATCGTCGCTAGCTCGACTTAATGCTTCATTCATCAACATATACCGGGTCAATGCGATGAATCACAGCAGCTTGTTCTTCCTCCATTGATTCATAGTATGGCTTTAATCTCTGACCATTCACCTTGAATGACTTTCCGGTACTTGGACTTACAACTTCGACCGCTCCATGAGGAAAAACCTTGGTAACAATGAACGGACCTAACCAACGAGACTTCAACTTCCCAGGAAAAAGTTTAAGGCGAGAGTGATACATGAGAACTTTCTGACCTTCCACAAAACTCTTCCGAAGAATATGTTTGTCATGAAAAGCTTTGGTTTTCTCCTTGTAGATTCTCGAACTCTCATATGCTTCATTGCGTATTTCTTCTAGCTCATGCAATTGAAGCATTCTTTGTTGTCCTACAGCAACCATGTCCATGTTACACTTCTTTACAGCCCACCAAGCCTTATGCTCTAGCTCCAACGGTAGATGGCAAGGCTTCCCATACACCAACCAATAAGGTGACATACCGATAGGTCTTTTATATGCCGCACGATCCGCCCACAAGGAATCATCAAGCCTTGTACTCCAATCTTTCCGGTTTGGATTTACAATTTTCTCAAGAATCAATTTGATTTCATGATTAGAAACCTCCGCTTGCCCGTTGGCTTGTGGATGATAAGAAACTGTCACCTTGTGAGTTACACTATAGCGTCGAAACAATGCTTCTATACTCTTGTTACAAAAATGTTGGAGCGAATGAAATCCACTACTGTTTTTGAATTATCCGTTCTAGTTGCAATTGCTTCCACCCATTTAGACACGTAGTCTACTGCCAAAAGAATATATTCATAGCCGAAAGAGGATGGGAACGGTCCCATGAAATCCATACCCCAAACATCAAAGATCTCAAGAATTAAAATAGGAGTTTGAGGCATTTGATCCTTGGCCGTTATGTTACCAACTCGTTGACAACGATCACATGCCTTACAATAAGCATAAGAATCTTTGAAAATTGTGGGCCAATAGAAACCGTTGTCAAATATCTTACAAGCTGTCCTCTTAGGTCCAAAGTGTCCACCACAAGCATAAGCATGACAAAAAGCAAGGATGGAACAAAATTCAGATTCAGGTACACACCTTCGAATGATTTGATCAGTACAATGCTTCCAAAGAAAAGGTTCATCCCATATGTAGTGGCGAGCATCATGCTTGATCTTGTTTCGTTGTGCTTGTGTGAGATCACTTGGTAACTCTTTTGAAGCAAGGTAAATTTACAATGTCGGCACACCAAGGAATAACTTCTTGCATGGTGAGGAGTTGCTCATCCGGAAATTTTTCTTCTATGGGCAAATTATCTTCATCCCGAATAAGACGACTCAAGTGATCCGCCACCCTATTCTCAGAACCCTTTTTATCTTTTATCTCCAAATCAAACTCTTGAAGAAGTAGAATCCACCGGATCAGCCGAGGCTTGGCTTCTTTCTTTGCCAATAAATAGCGAAGAGCAGCATGGTCAGTATAAACAATCACTTTAGTTCCAATCAAGTATGACCGAACCTTTTCCAAGGCAAAAATCACCGCCAAAAATTGTGACGAAACCCGAACCAAATCTTGAAAACAACCGAAGAACGCTCGAATTTGGAATGGAAACCGCGACCCAACGCTTTGCAAAGCACGAACCTTGGTATGGTGAAGACGCCAAAAACGGGGATGGATAATCTGTTTGATAAGTCAGATTTGAACGCCACAAGGAAATCCTTGATAAGTTCTAGAGTTTTTTCAAGAACTCAAGAAGAAAACTCACAATTTTTTTCATTAACAAAACCTATCTGCCTTCCAAACCGTCCACAAGACCTAATATAGCCGAAAATTACAAAAAGGGCTTTAGACATATAAAAACCCTAAAATACCCTTAATGGAAAAGCCCAAAAAAGACATGTCTTTGACTCCAACGAAGACTCTAATAAACACATGAAAATATAGTTCAAACTAAAACAAATAATTAAAGTAACGTTACAAAGAAACCAAATCTTAATCAAGCTCCTAAACTGAATCAACTTTGATGAGCAGCACAAGCCTTTGTTCACCCTCAGTAGTGTACTCGACCTCTTCCTGTTGTTGAATTCTCCAGACTAAGTTGTTAAGCTCTTCTTTGAATCTCCTAGCTCGCGCCCTCATCACCGGACCAACTGGAACTTGAATTGGATCGTTAGTCTTGATGTCCTCATCATTTCCCCCTCTTGAGAAGGATTTGTCCTCAAATCATCACCTACATCAAAAGGACTCAGATCAGTAACATTGAAAGTAGCACTAACATTGTACTCACCTGGTAAAGCTAGTCGGTAGGCATTGTCATTGATCCGTTCTAGCACTTGAAACGGACCATCTCCTCGAGGTAGCAACTTGGAACGTCTTTGTGCTAGAAATCTTTCTTTCCTCATGTACAACCACACCCAATCACCGGGCTCCAAAACCTTCTTGTGACGTCCCTTGTTAGCTTTCTTGATGTATTGCTCTGTCATCCTCTCTATGTTGAGTCGTGCCCTCTCATGGAATTGCTTCACAAATTCTGCCTTCTTCTTGCCATCTAAGTTCACATGCTCAGAAACAGGTAAAGGTGATAAATCCAAAGGAATTAAAGGGTTAAACCCATATACAATTTCAAATGGTGAAAAATTAGTAGCAGAATGCATGGGATGATTATAAGCAAACTCAACGTGTGGTAAACAATCCTCCCAAGTCTTAATGTTCTTACCTCAACAAAGTGGATAAAGTTCTATTAACTACTTCTGTTTGACCATCAGTTTGAGGATGACAAGTAGTAGAAAGCAACAGTTTCGTTCCAAGTTTACCCCACAATGTCTTCCAAAAGTAACTCAAGAACTTAGCATCCCGATCTGACATAATTGTCCTAGGCATACCATGTAATCTGACAATCTCCCTAAAGAACAAATCTGCAACATTAGAAGCATCATCTGTTTTATGACAAAGTATAAAGTGAGCCATCTTAGAAAACCGATCTACAACCACAAAGATTGAATCCCTCCCACGCTTACTCCTAGGTAAACCCAAAACAAAATCCATCGAAATATCAACCCAGGGTGAACTCGGAATAGGTAGGGGCGTGTAAAGACCATTTGGCTGAACTCTCGATTTAGCCTGCCTACAAGTGACACACCTACCACAAATTTGCTCAACATCTCGTTTCATGTGTGGCCAATAGAAGTGCTCCTGTAACATAGCTAGAGTCTTAGCGACTCCAAAATGTCCCATCAACTCTCAACTGTGGGACTCCTGAACTAACAAATCTCTCAACGAACAATTAGGTACACACAACCGATGCTCCCTAAACAAGAAACCCTCATGCCTGTAAAACTTTCCCTCAGCAGATTTTTCGCAAGCACCATAAATCTCCCCAAAGTCGTGGTCAACATGATAAAGTTCCTTAATGTGCTCAAAACCAAGTAATTTAGCATCAAGAGTAGAGATTAAGGCAAACCTGCGTGAAAGCGCATCAGCCACCACATTCTCCTTACCTTGTTTATACCGAATGACATAAGGAAACGTGTCAATGTTCTCAACCCATCGTGCATGTCTCTTGTTTAGCTTATGTTTTCCTTTCAAATGTTTCAAAGATTCATGATCCGTACTAATCACAAACTCCTTCGGCCACAAATAGTGCTGCCATGTCTCTAAACCTCGAACCAATGCGTACAACTCTTTGTCATAAGTGGGGTAGTTAAGTGCAGCCCCACTTAGCTTCTCGCTCAAGTACGCAAGTGGTCTCCCAACCTGCATAAGAACAGCGCTAATACCTACACCAGAAGCATCACATTCAACTTCAAACGTGTTAGAAAAGTTAGGCAAAGCAAGTAAAGGAGCGTGAGTAAGCTTGTGTTTAACAAGCTGAAATGCTTCTTCTTGTGCTTCACCCCATTTGAATGCAACGTTCTTCTAGATAACTTCGGTAAGTGGTGCGGTGATGGTGCTAAAATCCTTCACAAACCTCCTGTAAAAGCTAGAAAGTCCATGAAAACTTCGAACATTACCTACACTTGAGGGGGTCGGCCACTCTTGGATGGCTTTGATCTTCTCTTCATCAACCTCAATACCTGTAGCACTCACAACAAAACCTAGGAAAACAAGCTTATCGGTGCAGAAAGTACACTTCTTGAGGTTAGCATATAACTTCTCTTTCCTAAGCACATCCAAAACCGAAATCAAATGTGAGGCATGATCATGCAAACTCTTGCTATAAATAAGAATATCATCAAAATACACAACAACAAATTTTCTAATGAAAGCACGCAAAACATGATTCATTAAGCGCATGAAAGTGCTAGGTGCATTAGTTAATCCAAAAGGCATGACTAACCACTCATACAATCCATGTTTTGTTTTAAATGCGGTCTTCCATTCATCTCCTTCTTTCATTTGTATTTGATGATACCCACTCTTAAGAACAATCTTAGAAAACAGACAAGAACCATGCAACTCATCCAACATTTCATCTAAACGAGGAATGGGGTGTCGATATTTTACCATTATGTTGTTGATGGCTCGGTAGTCAACACACATTCTCCATGTCCCGTCCTTCTTGGGAACTAGAATCACTGGAACAGAAAAAGGACTCATGCTTTCTCTCACATGCCCTTTCTCCATCAATTCTTCAACTTGCCTTTGAAGTTCCTTCGTCTCCTCCGGATTGCTCCTGTATGCTGGTCGGTTTGGGATTGAAGCACCAGGAACAAAATCAATTTGATGTTCAATCCCTCGGATGGGTGGTAAACCATGTGGTACCTCCTCAGGAAACACATCCTCGAACTCCTGCAAAATAGAAACAACAACACTAGGCAGCGAAGAATCAAGTTGGCTAGTGTTTAAAAAAGCCTCCTTGTACATGAGTACAATCATCTGCCGTTTTGCAATCAATGCTCGCTTAACCTCACTTGTTTTTGCATAAAAATTTCTTTGTGTTTCTCTCTTATTTTCCTTCGTTGGTTGAACTCTTCTCTCTCTTTTCTCTCTCACTTGATTCGACCCTGTTCTCTATTTGTATCTCTTTTCCGTCACTCTCATTCATCTTTTCACTCTCTTTCTTTTGCTCACTCAATTTTTTTTTATTACTTAATTTTTGCAACCTCACTTGATCTTCATATACTTGTTTTGGTGTCAACGGAGCTAGAATGATTGTCTGTTGACGGAATGTGAATGAGTACTTGTTGGTGAAGCCATCATGCTGCACCCGTCGATCAAATTGCCAAGGTCTTTCAGGAAGGATATGTCCAGCATGCATTGGAACCACATCGCACAATACTTCATCCTCGCATTTTCCAATTCGAAATGATACAACAACCTGCTTTGTAACCCTTACTTCACCACAATCATTCAACCATTGCAACTTGTATGGATGAGGATGTCTAAGTGTTGTGAGCCCCAACTTCTCAACCATGGAAGAACTAGCAACGTTAGTGCAACTACCACCATCAATAATAACACTACATACCTTTTCTTTCACATGACAACGAGTGTGAAAGATGTTCTCGCGCTGCACCTCTTCTTCCTCTTCTTTTGCTTGCAAATTTAAGGCTCGTCGCGTGACTAGTGCAAGCATCTCACCATATTCTGCCCCCAACTCTTCATCATCCATAGAAGCGTCCTCCAATGGTGGCATGTCATCACGATCATCTTCATCTTCGGAGTCTATCTCGCCATTTTCCTGCATTACCATAACTCGCTTGTTTGGACATTGGCTAGCTATGTGTCCTCTCCCCTAACATTCGAAACACTTAATCTCACTAGAACGGGACGAAGTAGGGGCCGTTTTACCTTGAGAGGCTGTGGTTCTGGTGGCTGGTTTTAGCTCGGTTTTAGGCTTGTGAGTAAAAAGGGTTTTCTTCTTTCTTTGGATAGTTCGACCGCCAAGGTGCTGCACTTGGATTTTGTGGGATTTGTCTCGGATTTGAACTTGTACTACCCCTCTTAAGCTGCCTCTCAACTTTGATTGCCATATGCACCAAATCTTCTAATTCCACATAATGGTGTAGCTCAATTGTATTAGCAATCTCTCGGTTCAACCCCTTCAAAAACCTTGCCATTATCGCCTCCTGATCTTCTTCCACATTGGCTCTAATCATAGCCATCTCCATCTCTTTGTAGTACTCATCAACACTCTTGTAACCTTGACGAAGACCCTGTAGCTTAAGGTATAGATCCTGATAGTAATTAGCTGGTACAAAACGTCGCCTCATCACCCTCTTCATATCATCCCAGGTCTCAATAGGACGATCTCCATTTCGCCTCCTGTTGATGCACACCTGATCCCACCAAAAAATAGCATAATCAGTAAATTCAATTGGAGCAAGTTTTACCTTCTTCACTTCGGAGTAGTTGTGACAATCGAAAACCTACTTCATCTTCTTTTCCCACTCAAGGTATGCTTCGGGATCACTCTTCCCTTGAAATGCGGGGATTCTCATCTTGATATTTCCCAAATTATTATCTACCCTGTTCCTAGCTTCTCTATCTCGGCCATACCTCCTATGGTTACCCTCTGACATCCTATCAAACTCTTCATCTAAATCTTCCCCTTCAAACTCTCTTTCACTCTCAACATCTCGTTGTTGCACCCTGTTCTTTCGTGCCCTCCATTGCGTTCCCTATTCTACCCTATCAAACCTCTCATGTATTTGTTCACACTCTGCTTTCATCATCCTTCGCATCTCCCCAATTAATGCTTGAATTTTTAGATTCGGAATCACAGGTGGTGGATTCTCATTGCTTGCATTTCCCTCTGGATTTTGTGCCATGATGGAAATCTGGAAAATAACGTTAGAACAATATGGAGAAGAGACCTCACCACACTCCTTCACGTGTTTCACTCGAACAATATTGTCACTCAAATCCACTCGTGTTTCACTCAATTTCAATGGATTTTACCCTCAAATAAGCTCGCAACTCTGCTTTTTTCCACTTGTATTCTTCTTTAAGCTCTTTCAAAACTAATCAAACGATATTATGGAGGATTCTAGTAGCTAATCAAACCACAAAAAACCAAACGAATATAGCAAAAACTGATGATTTTTTATACACTTGCGTGAGGATTTGGCAAAAGAGCCTCTAGGCCATAAGGAACAAGATTAGAACAAAATAATTTTTTTTTTCGGATCCCCTTGATTCTTCTTCTTCTTTCTTTTTTTTTTTATTTCTCAAACATAGGTACAAGACACAAGAGAATCAGAATTGGTGGAACTAGAACGATTTGAAAACAAAAATACTCGGATTTCACAAAAGAACCAGAGAAACTCAATGCAAATTCGGATTTCACAATAAGAACAAGAAAAAGCTCAATTCAAATTCAGATTTGACAAGAAGAACAAGAGAAACTCAATGCAAATTTGGATTTCATAATAAGAACAAGAGAAACTCAATGAAAATTCGAATTTCACAATAAGAACCCTAATTCACAATTTCAGAAAAAAAATTATAATGATTTTCAGAAACCCTAATTCAAATGCACGAATGGCGCAATGAAACGAAAAGAAAAACAAGGAAAAGGATAGGCCAACCGTATGAACCTATGCTCTGATACCAACTGATACGAACCACGCCAACAATTGTGACGAAACTCGAACCAAATCTGGAAAACAACCCAAGAACACTCGAATTTGGAATGGAAACCGCGACCCTATGCTTAGCAAAGCATGAACCTAGGTATGGTGAAGACGCCACAAACGGGGATGGATTATCCGTTTGATAAGTCAGATTTGAACGCCACAAGGAAACCCTTGATAAGTTCGAAAAGTCTCTTCAAGAACTCAAGAAGAAAACTCTCAATGTTTTTCATTCACCAAAAACTATCTGAATTCCAAACCGTCCACAAGGCCTAATATAGCCAAAAATTACAAAGAGGGTATTTTTAGACATATAAAAAAACCCTAAAATACCCAGAATGAAAAAAGACCAAAACGACAGGTCTTTGACTCCAACAAAGACTCTAATAAAACATGAAAATATAGTTCAAACTAAAACAAATAATTAAAGTAAGGAATCAATCAAGCTCCTAAACTGAATCAACTTTGATGAGCAGCACAAGCCTTTGTTCACTCTCAGTAGTGAACTTGACCTCTTCCTGTTGTAGAATTCTCCGAACTAAGTTGTTAAGCTCTTCTTTGAATCTCCTAGCTCGCGCCCTCATCACCAGACCAACTGGAACTTAAATTGGATCGTTAGTCTTGATGTCCTCATCAGAGGAAGCGACCTGGGAGCTTTAGTCAAGTATACAGGATCAGTATCCCGAGTTATTCAGGTAAAATTGGAGGACAAAATTCTCAGTAGGAGAGGATAGTTGTAACGACCCAAAATTGCTGATAGGGCTTAGTACCTTAATTAGCATGCCAGGAGGGCGTAATTGGATATATGTATGTTTAATTGGTTAAATGTGTGACTATGCGGCATGCATGATTAATATGATTATGTGAGTATTTCATATGCATGTTTATGAGTATTAGATATGCATGTGGGCCCTTTATAGCTTATAAGGGCACATTATTAATTTTGGCTCGTTGAGGGCATAAATGTGATTTTATGTGGTATATGTTTGAGACTTCATTAATATGTGGATATATTTGCAATTCATGGCTCGAGACGGTCCTAGTGAGCAGATGAGCGAAACAGTCACAGCGGGGTTTAAATACCTGGCTCGGGGGGAGCCTGGGTTATTTTGCGAATTTAAAGAAATTTTTGGGATTTATTGAGCAATGAATAAGTATTTGGTAATTAATTAGACATGACAGGGATAATTGGTTAATAGTAGGAACACTTGAAGAATTAGCAGGAATTGCAGGAAAATGACCAATCTACCCTTAGGGGTAATTTATGGGCTGGATAAGCTTAAAGGGCAAAATGTTCTTTTGTTGGGTTAGGATATACACAGAAGGGTCTTGGGAGTGTATCAGAAAACACTAGAAATCCCTCAAACTTTCAAAAAACATTTTTCCTTCCTCACTCTAGAACTAAGAGGACATCTTAGAATTTTCAAAGAGAAACTCAAGGGAGCAAGCTGGGAATTCAGTTGTGGGGAATCTAGGGGATCAAGCTGGGATCATCTAAAGCCCTTGATGAGGAATTAGGCTGCAAATTGAGGTAAGAATTCAAGTTAGTTTCTCTAAAATTCTGTTGAAACCATGTTAAGATTTGAGTTTGCATGAGTCTTAATTGTTAGCTAGTTTTGGTTGAATTTGAGCATTTAATAAGAGTAAGAATTAATTATGAGCTAAATATATTGTTTGGACCAAAAGGATGGGAATACTAGTCTTAAATCCAGGTTTGACTGTTGGTTTGGGGTGTGAATTTGAGGTTATGCTTGTGAAGAAACACTAAGCAAAGGAACTTTTCCTGGGTTTAGGGGCTTGGTCGTGGCACTGTTCTTCAAGCGTCACAACCCACATGAATTTTGGAGAATGGGAGCCTTTGTTCGCCAGGCGCACCGCAACTTGGAGGAGAGCTGGTCGCGGCTCGTGTCCCCCATCAGGGAGGATTGAGCCTCTGTCCAAGGGACGGGTCGCGGCCTAAGGGCAAGTGGCAGCCCTAAATGGGGAATTAAGGGGAAATGGGGTATAAGGCTCAGGGAGGCTCAGGAATTCAAACCTAAACACTCAGAATGATTTCTACCACCCAGTTAAGTAGAAATCGAGGTCCGGGAGGCTAACTATTGTTTCTAAAGTATTCATTTGGATTAGAAATTAATGGTTACCCATTGACACTGTGACTAGGTTTATCGCCAAGGCTCAAGACTGAGGATCGTGCTCGGGACCGTTATGTATTCTTCGCTCGGGATTAGAGGTAAGAAGATTGCACCCTTGTGGTTGTGAATGGGACTAAGGTTCCCAATAACTGATTATGTGTATTGTGTATTTATAGGATTGTTATGTATACGAGAATGCACGACCTAAGAGTGTCGGGACTGATGATAAGAGTACTCAACGCAATTTGGCCTAAGCAAGCCGGGGTCAGCTAAATAAATAGAGGGCTCGACCAAAGTGTTCCAACACTGAGCATTTGTGTAATTGGTTACGATATGTGTACGAGATGATGTGTTTACTATTTCTTAATTAAATGCTTGAATTCTATTAAATGACTGAATTAATTGAATTAAGGTTGATTGAATATTACTGTTGTTATGTGTTGGGCCTTGTTTCACAGGTGCTACTGGTGCAAGTAAGGGCAAAGGAAAATTGGACCAACCATGAGTTGGAGAGCTTTGGGGGCAAGGTGTACATAGTCAACTGCTCATCCTCCATGGCCAAGGGAAGGTACAGGGACAGAGCCCTAAAACTTGTATTTTTCTGTTAGAGTAGCTTTTGATTGTATTAAACATTTGAAGTATTTTAACTATCAATTATACCTTGTTTTTGGGATCCCATGTACCAAGCATCTGTTTTAATGAAAATTAGTCGTTTATGATCAACTTCTTTTAACCCCAACCTGATAGTCGACTTTGGAAAAACACATTATTGTTAAAATGACTTGATTAGCAAGTTTTTCACTATATTAAAATACATAGTGTAACGGTCCTTGTTATCCAAGGCGTTACAAGTTGTTTTCCTAGATCTTGACATGGATGACACTCTATTAATTGGCAACAATGTAGAGACATTATCAAATGTGATGAAGTGGTTAGCTGAAAAGTTCTAGATGAACGATTTGGGTGATGCGGGCTATGTTTTGGGAATCTAAATTCTAAGGGATAGGAAGAACAAGCTCTTGGCACTTTCTCAAGCTAGTTATATCGATAAGGATCTTGAAATATTTTCTATGGAGAATTCCAAGAAAGGTCAGTTACCGACCAGACATGTAATTACCCTCTCCAAGGAACAATGTCCTAAGAAACCTCAGGAGGAAGAGGATATGAGAAAGTATCCCTATGATTCAACAGTTGGAAGTCTAATGTATGCCATGTTAGGTACTAGACCCGACATATGCTATGCAGTGGGGATTGTGGGTCATTATCAATAAAATTCTGGTTTGGAACACTAGATTGTAGTAAAGCACATTCTCAAGTGTCTTAGGAAAGCACATTCAGGGGTTGAGTGAAACCCTACTAGATAATTGACTATGATTTCTAATTAGACATAGACATTTGTAAGTCTAGATCAGTGTTCACTTTTAGTGGAGGAGCTATTGTCTAGAAAAGTATTAAACAATCTAGCATAGCAGATTCAACAATGGAAGTGAATACATAGTGGCTTGTGAAGCGACTAAGGAGGCGGTTTGGTTGACAAAGTTCTACACTAATCTGGAAGTAGCTCCAGATATGGATAAGCCACTAATTCTATACTGTGATAGCAGTGCAGTAGTAGCTAACTGGAAGGAACCAAGAAACCACAAGAGAGGAAAGCATATAGAAAGGAAATACCATATGGTTAAAGAGATTGTAAAATGAGGTGATGTGACTCTTATGAAGATAGCGTGGGAAAAGAACCTGGTTGAACCACTTACCAAGACACTTCCTGCAAAGTTGTTTTGGGTCATGTATGCGAAATGGGATTAAGGGAGATGCCTCACTTGCTTTGAGGGAAAGTGGGAGATTGTTAGGTTTAATGCCCTAAATTCATTTAAAGACAATTTATTGAATTAAATGAAAAGTGAAATTTTATTATATTTGAATATTATAATTATTGTTTGAATTAATCATATTATAACATCAAGAAAATTCATTTTTCATTCATGAGAATATTATCTTGTATTAGTATGAGAGAGCTAAGATCATAAATGATGAATAAAATAGTCAGTAAAATATTAAAGTAAGGAATCTTTAGTTAATGGTTAATAGTGCGGTCTGCTAAGCATTTGGGACAGGAGTGATCCACATTTAGATTACTTATGTGGATAGACATCTTAGTAATGGTGATGTATATAATAGAGATAATATATGACAAGACCGATATTAATTAGTTATCTTTAGAAACTTTCCATTTGACATAAAGATTTGATTCCTATCATAATAGATGATCATTTGTTGATCAATCAAAATCCTAAGAATTCATGAACCCTTGTTTGTGTTTATTGGATCTTTTGATTCACTCCTTAAGGTTTCTTAGTTTAATGGGGCTAATGAATTTTATTTTGGAGATTCAATATCATGAATGGCTGGGAAAATGAATTACAATAATGGAATCCATATTTTCCTAACAGATTGAATATTGTTTCCCTTAAGGGTTAATTCTGAAATTGAATAGTTATTGAGCTCAAATCTATAATTTGATTATAGATTAATTATTCGCTAGTGATTTAATGGTACTGAAGGATCAAGAGGTAATTACAAGGGTAGCACGGTAATCTTGACCAACTCTAATTAAGGAACAAATAAATGGAGGACATAACTACATTTATTAATCATATCAATGGACTACAAGAAAAAACTTTGTAAATATATTTCAATAAAAATTAGAGTATGATTCCATATTTATAGTGGAATAATCATGGAATTAAAAGATAAGATTATTGGATTAAATAGTTTAATTAATAATCTGGTTTATTGGAGTTTTATATTATTGGTCTATGATCCTCAAATCACGTCTGTCCTACACAATCGTATGTAAGGATGTCAAAAGAAAGATTTGTAGAGAGAGGGACTTAATTGAAAGGAATTAATTTTCCAGGGAAATGAAATAATTATGTCATAGTTATGAGCAATTGATTAAATATGAATTAATTAACTATTTAACTATATAGTTTTTATTTTGAAAAACTATAAGCTAAAAGAAATATAATCTTGTTTGGATATATATATAAAGAGTGATTAATAATTATCTTATTTAGAATAAGATATTTATTTATTTAAAGATGATATTTTAAGATAAAGTTAATTTTTAATTAACTCATATTTATTTTGGGATAAATATATTGTCTTAAATATTAATTAAATAAACAAATGAGAAAATTAGAGATAACCCTAATGGTGTGGTTGACACACTCCTTGTACAGTTAGTGTGGCACCACACAAAAGATTTCCTATCCCTCGGATTTGAATTTTTAATTTCAAATAATTTATTTTATTTAATTATTTGTATTTAGTTATTCTTTTCTTTTTTAAATATGATTTAAATTCAATAAATAAATAATGTTATAACTGATTAGTTTTATGTTAATAAAATAAAGATTAATTAAATTAGTCAATTATCTTTATAAACCTCAAAAGAAGCGATAATTTTCAAGGGTCATTGTTTTTCATAGACTGTAACACTATCTCTCTAAAACAGATGCAATAGTTTTCTTAAACCTGTAAACTATTCAATTCCTCTTCTTTCTATCAAACATCTACAGATCTAATGTGTTGAGTAGATCTAGAAGGTCATAAATCAACCTTTCAAATCCTACGTGCCCACACACGTCCTTGTGTGTTTGAGGTTTTGTCTGAAAGATCAAGGTTTTTGCGTTCAGAACTTGGATAGGAAGATCGTTGATTTTATAAAAAGGATTCGATGACACTTGATAGGCTACAAGAAGTAATCTGTAATCTGATTGTATGTGATTTAATATATATATGTGTGTGTGTGTGTGATCTTTGCTAGTATTAATAATTATTAAAAAGGGCCCATTCCCCGCTGCGTATCTTTGAATTCCTCTTCTAATACCAACAATGAACTCAGCCCTGGGGTGCATTTGAAATTAATTTTTCACCTCAAATGACTTTTCTTCGCATATTTCATACTTGTTGTAATTTTTGGCTCTATTTGATGAGGACACCAAGACTAAAGATCCAAGTCTAGTTCCAGTTGGTCTGGTGACGAGGGCGCAAGCTAAAAGACTCAGTTTAGGAGCTTGATGAGTGTTATTGTATTTTGTCATCTTGTATTTTTTATTTAGTCTTTGTTTATTTTGTGAAAAAGTCAAACACTTGACTTGTGTGAGTCCAAGAGTCCTTTTGTCTTTAATTTTCGGTTTTCATTAGGAAGACAAAAGGCTTGTTTTTAAATATTTGTTTTCATTAGGAAGACAAAGGGTTGTCTTTAATTTTCGGTTTTCATTAGGAAGACAAAGGGTTGTCTTTAATTTCAGTTTTCTTTAGGAAGACAAAGGGGCTTGTCTTGATGTAATTTTCGCCTATATTAGGCCTTTATAAACGTTTGGGAATGGCAGATTTTGATGAAATGAAAATTGAGAGGTTTTCTTCTTAAGTTCTTGAAGAGACTATTCGAACTTATCAAGGGTATTCCTTGTGGCGTTCAATCCGACTTATCAAACGGATTCCCATCCCCGTTTGTGGCGTCTTCCTCATACCAAGGTTCGTGCTTGGCTAAGCATTGGGTCGCGGTTCTTCATTCCCATATCGTGTGTTCTTGGTGGCTGCCATATTTGGTGTCGGGTTTCACCACAATCGTTGGTGTGGTTCGTATCACTATTGGCAGGCACTCCTGGCCTAGATCTTAGCAGGGGCCAGATTTTTGGTGAATTGGAGAAAGCCAAGGACAACTGCAAGGAGCTCAAGAATGCTAACTCACAGCTTGGGGAGGCATGCACCAAACTCCAAGTGGAGCTCTAGATAGCCTAAGCCAATGAGAAGAACGCAAAGGAGCGGAAGTGATCAAGCTCGAGACCAGCTTCATGTCAGGGTTGATGACCTCCAACCTAAGGTTGATGGCCACGAGGCCATGATGAGCTCAGCCGTTGAAGATTTATTTTACAAGGTCTGGTGCTTTAAATAGGCTAGCCACTTATCACTCTTGGGTAAGGAGCTATGGGAGTGTTACCATGCCAAATTCCAAGATTTCTTGGCCAAAGAACCATCAAGGATGATGAACACCGCCTCCGAAGCTGGTGCAGATGGCTGGAGGACGAGTTTTCCTCCCAAGACCGAGCATCTGGAGCTCGTGGTTGAGGAGCCTCTTTGTCGTTGTTTTTATTGTTGTGTTTTCTTTTATTGAGGGGAGTATCAATTCCCCTTGTAATTTGGCCTTAAATGTTAAGACAATTTGTGATTTTGGCTTTGATCGAGGTTAATGTCCTCGTTCTAAATTTACATTTCTTAGATCTTTACATATTTCCCTTCTACTATAAATTTTTTTCTTATGTTTTTCGAATTTTATACACACTCGTAGTTATAGGGAATTATTTAAGATCAAGATATTTTTATAACTTCATGCTTTGTACCTGAAAAATCAGTTCTCATGTAGTATACAAGGTTAAATCTAGAGTTTTAATAGCTTAATAGCATATCTGTTAATATTCAGGCCTTGTACCTATTTTAGTCCATGATTTTCTTGCCTTGAGTTTTCTTGTTTAACTTAGTTAAATTCAGAATTAATATGAAATCTCGGGATTTTCGGAGCTCCATTTCCAAATTATAAGTTACTGAATTTTTCAAAGACTAAAAAATTATTATCATGGGTATCTGCCCCCAAAGCGATAAGAATTTATGAATATTATAGGTTGCCTATACATGGCGATAATAAATATATTTAGAGAAATTTCGTACCGTGTTCAAACTACAGAGGTTCCATTTATTTATTAAATAAAAAGAAGCTAAAAAGAAATGGCCTATATAAATAAGCCTTACAATTGGACGTAAAAATCAAATGCGGATTAAGCAATCATTGATAATATTTCCTCAAATGTAATGCATTCCAAGTTCACGGAACCCTTTCTTTGTTTAATTGAGCTAATTTGAATGTTCATTCTCGAAGAATTTCCACGATCTGATAAGGTGCCTCTAAGTTTCATCCTAGTACAGCATCTTCAGGGTCTTTATTTGTTAGGATTACCCTTTTTAATACTAGATCTCCTAACTTAAGCTTGCTTTATTTAACTTTCGAGTTGAAGTACTAGTTTTCTTTGTATTAGTAATGCATGAGTTGAATATATGATTCTTCTCTGTGTTCCTCTATTAGATCTAAAAATTGTTGTATTAGGTCGTGGTTTTGTTCCTAGTTGAAAGTCCTTTTCCTGTATGATGTCACTACGACTTTAACTGGGAGCATTTATTTACTTGCGGTGTATGCCAAAAGTACTTGCTGGAGCTATTCAAGCCACAACCCTTTAGCATCCTCTAACATCTTTTTTAAGCTCGCCTTTAGAGATTTATTTACCACCTCCACCTGCCTGTTAGCTTCTGGATATGCCATTAAGGAGAAACTCTTGCTAACCCGATACTTTTTGCAGTAGTTTGTGAACAACTCGTTGTCGAACTAAGTCCGATTGTCTAATGCAATTTGTAACGCCCAACATCCTTAAAGCCGTTACTAAGTGAGTTAAAATGTGCCACTAGCTCACTAATTGAGGTTTTAGGTTAAAAGTGTGATTAAACTGAAACAAAACCCGTTTAATAACATTAATTATAAAATTGGCACATTCATTGAAATCATTAAAAAGTTACCCAGTTGGGATCCCAAAATACTATTTAGAAAATATTTTACAACTGAAAAATACAAGTAAGGTCGACCTAGGCGAGAAAACAACCAGTACCTACTTTTCCAAAAATGACCCTTGCTATGGCAGTCAGGTAGGCCGAACATGTACCCGTCACTCTACGCTCTCCGTACTCATGGTTGGTCGACCTTTCCCTTGCCCTTACCTACACCATAGAGCACCCGTGAGCCAAAGCCCAGTAAGAAATCTCAACACAAGCATATAACACATACATGACAATTCACAGTATATAACAAAACAGGCAATGGGCTAAGCACATAGCGACCAACGCCATCCCAGGTGCTATACCAGGCCATGGGTTCGCAGTCTTCATCAAGAGAGTGGCTCTTGCACCCTAAAAGGATCTTGCCCTAGCGATCTGCACTCAGCGTACACTCAGGATCTTGCCCTACCAGGCCAGGTGCTATACCGACCCATTGCGATACTTGGCTTCCTACTGTTCTCGGCCTTTTCCGTTCAAGGCCTTCGTTGTTCCCGGCCTTCGCCGTCCACTCAAAAACATGCATCATACAACATAACATCAACAAACATTTAAACATATATTGAATATAAACATCAGGGCCATGCCTTGCAATTCAGCCAATTGGGATACGCCCTGCAATACAAACAATAGGGCCACGTCCTACTCTACGGGTACAAAAGTTTCATTACCTTAAATCCAAGTGCTATCTGTCAGGCAAGCAACCATGACTTTCGAGAACGGTCTAATCCCGAGTCCAAGTGGTTACCTAGTCACAAACCACACGTAACTTTCTCGTTACTATCCAATTTATAATTGAACTCCGGAACCAATCTCGTGCTCTTGGGATCTCCCATTTCCCCACAAGGGGTGGTGAAATCGTCCCTCGAGCCCCCTGCGCCTAAGCCCTAAAAATACAAATTTTAGGGCCCTAAAAATGTACCTAGCTAGGGCCCCCTTCCCAGGATCATCCCAATGCCACAGCTTGGAAGAACAGTGTTGCGCTGATCCTACGCAAACCCAGAAAACTTGGTTTTTCCCATCATTTTTCTCATAGCCAAAACTTGCCCAAACCATTCCCAAAGTGTACCCAAGCTTCAATTGAACCCAAAACTCCAAATAAACAACATAGACAACATATAAGCATCAAAACCCAGTCCAAACTCACACCTAAACTCAATTTTAATCAATGTTTTAAAATTCTACAGAAACTTAAACCAAACCAGAAACTTTTCAAAACTTGAATGAATCCTTACCTTTGGAACAAAATTTCGACCCTAGGCTTCTTCCAATGTAACTCCAAGCTTCAATCCTCAAACTCCGAAGCTCAAGTTCCTTAAAACTTCATCCCGAAACCCAAATTGAGAAATCAAAATCATATTCCTCAAGAACAACATAAAAGACCTAAACCACAAAAATGAAATCCTTACCTCCTCTTAAATTTTGAGATTTCTAAGTGTGGATGGTTGCTAATCTCTTCCTCAAATTAATTCACTTCCAAATTCCTTCAAAAATCCAGGTGCCTCAAGCTTGTTGTTGGTTTTTTTTCCTTCTAGAGCACTTAAGAACCAAATGAGTGAATGGAAGAGTGTTAAACGTATATGGCTTTCCTTTAGCCAAAGGTTATCTAATCACTGCCCGAAAGACCCTTCTACCGTTCCCTCTAACTTAGTTCTAGGCTAACCCACAAGGGCATCTATGTCCTTTAATACTTTTGCTTAAATGCCACCTTTAACTTATTAATTTTGTAACAACACCATTTCTCAGGTTCCTAGTGGCTACCAATCTCACAACTATATACCAAGTTCGTGATTCTCTACTAACACCGCGAGACAGGATCTCCTCATGTCGGAAACACCACACATAGCTCAAACTCATACCCTCAACTGGTTCAAATTATAAATATGCCCCTAATAGACAAATCAGGCCCACATGCATATTTCATTCACCTAAACATGTATTTATAATCACATAATCATTAAATTCACATATTAACATGATTAAATCAATTATTGCCCTCCCGACACACTAATCAAGGTCATATGCCTTATTAGCGAATTTGGGATGCTACACAATCTTCCATGGGAGTCCATAGCGGCAAATTCTATTCATTATACAAAATCAAGTACTCTTTTGACTTTATAGGCTAATGGTTCAGCTTCGGCCCACTTCGTGAAGTAGTCCACAACAACCACAGCATAACGAACTCCTCATTTCCCTATTGGAAATAATCTCATCAAATCTATTCATTAGATGGCGAATGGGCAAGGTGATGAGATCATGGTAAGCTTGACAGGCGATGGTGCTAAAATCCTTCACAAACCTCCTGTAAAAGCTAGAAAATCCATGAAAACTTCGAACATTACCTACACTTGAGGGGGTCGGCCACTCTTGGATGGCTTTGATCTTCTCTTCATCAACCTCAATACCTGTAGCACTCACAACAAAGCCTAGGAAAACAAGCTTATCGGTGTAGAAAGTACACTTACTGAGGTTAGCATATAAATTCTGTTTCCTAAGCACATCCAAAACTGAATGCAAATGTGAAGCATGATCATGCAAACTCTTACTATAAATCAGAATATCATCAAAATACACAACAACAAATTTTCTAATGAAAGCATGCAATACATGATTCATTAATCGCATGAAAGTGCTAGGTGCATTAGTTAATCCAAAAGGCATGACTAACCACTCATACAATCCATGTTTAGTTTTAAATGCAGTTTTCCACTCATCTCCTTCTTTCATTCGTATTTGATGATACCCACTCTTAAGATCAATCTTGGAAAACACACAAGAACCATGCAAATCATCTAAACGAGGGATGGGATGTCGATATTTTACCGTTATGTTGTTGATGGCTCGACAGTCAACACACATCCTCCATGTTCCATCCTTCTTAGGAACGAGAATCACTGGAACAGCACAAGGGCTCATGCTTTCTCTCACATGCCCTTTCTCCATCAATTCTTTAACTTTCCTTTGTAGTTCCTTAGTTTCGTCAGGATTACTTCTATATGCTGGTTGGTTTGGGATTGAAGCACCTGGAACAAATTCAATTTGATGTTCTATCCCTTGAATAGGTGGTAAACCATGTCGTACCTCCTCGGGAAACACATCCTCGAACTCCTGCAAAATAGAAACAACAACACTAGGCAGCGAAGAATCAAGTTGGTTAGTGTTTAAAAGAGCCTCCTTGTACATGAGTAAAATCATTGGCTGTTTTGTAAGCAATGCTCGCTTAACCTCACTTTTTTTTGCATAAAAATTATTTTGTTTTCTCTCTAATTTTCCCTCATTGATCGAACTCTTCTCTTTCTTTTCTCTCTCACTTGATTCGACCCTTTTCTCTGTTTGTCTCTCTTTTTTCTCACTCTCATTCATCTTTTTCACTCTCCTTCTTTTGCTCACTCAATTTTTTTTTATCACTCAATTTTTGCAACCTCACTTGGTCTTCATATACTTGCTTTGGCGTCAATGGAGATAGAGTGATTGTTCATTGACGGAACGTGAATGAGTACTTGTTGGTGAAGCCATCATGCTGGACTCGCCGATCAAATTGCCAAGGCCTTCCTAGAAGGAGGTGTCCAGCTTGCATTGGAACCACATCGCACAATACCTCATCCTCATATTTGCTAATTCGAAATGATACCAGAACTTGTTTTGTAACCCTCACTTCACCACTATCATTCAACCACTGCAACTTGTATGGACGAGGATGTTTAAGCGTTGGGAGCCCCAGCTTTTCAACCATGGAAGAACTACCAACGTTAGTGCAACAACCACCATCAATAATAACACTGCATACCTTGTCTTTCACATGACAACGAGTGTGAAAGATGTTCTCCCGCTGCACCTCTTCTTCCTCTTCTTTTGCTTGCAAATTTAAAGTTCGTCGTGTGACTAGTGCAAGCATCTCACCAGATTCTGCCCCAAACTCCTCACCACTCATAGAAGCGTCCTCCAATGGTGGAATGTCATCAAGATCATCTTCCTCTTCAGAATCTATCTCCCCATTATCCCGAATTACCATAACTCGCTTGTTTGGGCATTGGCTAGCTATGTGTCCTCTCCCCTGACATTTGAAACACTTAATCTCACTAGAACGAGACGAAGTAGGGGTTGTTTTACCTTGAGGGGCCGTGGCTGTGGTGGCTGGTTTTGGTGTAATGGATGAAGTAGGTTGGTCTTCTTTCTTTGGATAGTTTGCCCTCCAAGGTGTTGTACTTGGATTGTGTGGGCTCGGTCTTGGCTTTGAACTTGAACTACTCTTCTTGAGCTGCCTCTCAACTTTGATTTCCATATGCACCAAATCTTCTAATTCCACATAATGGTGTAGCTCAATCGAATTAGCAATCTCTTGGTTCAACCCATTCAAAAACCTTGCCATTGTCGCCTCCCGATCCTCTTCCACATTGGATCTAATCATAGCCATCTCCATCTCCTTGTACTCATCAACACTCTTGTAACCTTGACGAAGACCTTGCAACTTAAGTTATAGATCTCGATAATAATGAGGTGGAACAAACCGTCACCTCATCACCCTCTTCATAGCCTCCCAAGTGTCAATGGCACAATCTCCATTTCGCCTCCTGTTGATGCACAACTGATCCCACCAAACAATAGCATAATCAGTAAATTCAATGGCAGCTAGTTTTACCTTCTTCATTTCAGAGTAGTTGTGACAATCGAAAACCAACTCCATCTTCTTCTCCCACTCAAGGTATGCTTCAGGATCACGCTTCCCCTGAAATGCGGGAATTCTCATCTTGATATTTCCTAAATAATTATCTACCTGGTTCCTAGCTTCTCTATCCCGACCATACCTCCTATGGTTACCCGCCGACATCCTATCATACTCTTCATCAGAAACTCCCCCTTCCAAATCCCCTTCATTCTCATCCTCCCTTTGGTGCACCCCATTCCTCTGTGGCCTCCGTTGTGTTCCCTCTTCTACCCTATCCAACCTCTCATTTATTTGTTCACACTCCTCCCTCAACATCCTCCTCATCTCCCCCATTAAAGCTTGAATTTGTAGATTTGGAACTGTAGGTGGTGGAGTGTCATTGCCTGCATTTCTTTCTGTATTTTGTGACATGATTGAAAATCTGCAAAAATAAGGTTAGAACAGTTATAGAAAAAGACCTCACCACACTCCCTCACGTGTTTTCACTCAAAAAAAATGTCACTCAAGTCAACTCGTGTTTCACTCAACTTTGATGGATTTTACCCTCAAAGAAGCTCACACCTCTGCCTTTTTTTCCACTCGTATTCTTCTTTAAGCTCTTTCAAAACTAATCAAATGGTAATATGGAGTATTTAAGCAGCAAATCCAACCAAACAAACCAAACGAACACCGATGAAAAATTGGCGAAAAAATGATGATTTTTGGAACACTTGTCTGAGGTTTTGGCAAAAAGGCCTCTAGACCATAGGGAACGAGAATAGAACAAAAAATTTTAAGAGATGTTTCCAGACTTTTTTTTTTATCTCTCAAATTTGAGAAACTAGATAATCACTTCTGAAAAGAAAAAAATTTGAACACCAAAGAACCAAGCAATCTGTGGTACTATAACAGATTTAAGAACAAATCAATCTTTGATTTAAGAACACTCCCAATAACAGAAAACCAATATTCCCAAAAACCAATCTGTGATTCAACCAATAACTGAATAACCAATAGCCCCAACACAAATCTGTGATTCACCCAATAAGAACAAAACCAAAATAGTTTGTGGCACTATAACAGTCTCGGATTTCACAAAAAATAAAGGAACCAATTGACACAAGGAAACAATTGAAACAAGATTTGTGGCTCGGATTTCACAACAAATAAGGGAGACTTTGGAAACAAGGAAATAATTGAAACAAGGAAACAATTGAAATAAGGAAATCAAAAAGCTCTAGAATAGTTTCGGATTTCACAACAAATAAGGGAAACAAGGAAACAATTAAAACAAGGAAACAATTGAAACAAGGAAATTAACAAGCTCTAGAATAGAAAAACACGACTAGATGAACACGAATTGAATATAGGAACACGAATTGATTTTTTTTTTCTTTTTCAGAAAACCCTAATATAAGAACACGAATTGAATAGAAAAACACAAAGGAAAGGATAGGCCAAACCGGATGATCCTAATCTCTGATACCAACTGATACGAACCACACCAACGATTGTGGTGAAACCCGACACCAAATATGGCAGCCACCAAGAACACATGAATCTGGAATGATGAACCGTGACCCAATGATTAGCCAAGCACGAACCTTGGTATGAGGAAGACGCCATAAACGGTGATGGGAATCCGTTTGATAAGTCAGATTGAATGCCACAAGGAATACCCTTGATAAGTTCGAATAGTCTCTTCAAGAACTCAAGAAGAAAACCTCTCAATTTTCATTTCATCAAAAATCTGCCATGCCAAACGTTTACAAGGCCTAATATAGCCGAAAATTACATCAAAGACAAGCCCCTTTGTCTTCCTAATGAAAACCCTAACAAGCACAAATAGAAAGACTCTTAGACTCTCACAAGTCAAATGTTTGACTTTCACAAAAACAAGGACTAAATAAAAATGTGATTAAGTGACTGATTAAAATAAAAATACAAGATGGCAAAATCCAATAAGACTCATTACAAGAAGCTAAATATTGATCATGCTCCTAAACTGAGTCTACTTTGATGAGCAGTACAAGTCTTTGTTCTCCTTCAGTGTTGACCACGGTCTCCTCCTGTTTTAGGACTCTGTGGACTAGGTTGTTAAGTTCTTCTTTGAATCTCTTGGCTCACGCCCTCGTCACCGGACCAACTGGAACTTGACTTGGATCTTTAGTCTTGGTGTCCTCATCACCATGATCTCCACAAAATCCTTCATGAACTTCCTTTAAGATAGCTTGGGCTTCCTCTAGTGAGATGCTTCTAAGTAAGGGCATGGAATGACCTTTCCTATAGAGGATTCCTTCGACGAGAATGTATCTTGGGATCTGATACAATAATCTTTATGCATCCTTACGATCTTCAAGTAGTTTTCCAGATGTGAGGTATTCTACGATTGGAGTCATCTAGGTAGACACTACATGAATTAGCTCGATCATTTTTATTCTCTATCCATGCTCGATTTTCCAATGAATTCAATCAGACCTACATTCAACGTGTCTGATTCTTTGGTTGTGGGAAGCGAAGCTAATGCAACTGCATTTGTATTCTATTCGCGAGGGACCTGGTCCATAGAGAAAAGTCAAACATTGACGATTCACTTTTTACATTAGCTAGGTACCCAGCCATCTTGATTTTGCTGGCCTGGTATTCTCCCTGCACTTGGTTTACCATGAGTTGTGAATCACTGATGCCTTGGATGTCCTTCGCCTTTAACTCTTTGGTGAACTGAATTCTTACTAGTAAGGCTTTGTATTCAGCTTCAATATTTGAGGCACTGAATCTGAATCTTAGAGCAGTGTGGAAGCGATGTACTTCTAGAGTGATCAAAATAATTCTAGAATTTTTCCCTTGTTCATTAGATGACTCATCCATTAAAAGTTTCCATAACTCTAGCACAGTCTCCCTTATAGGTTCGTCTTGAAAATGGTTCATTCTACCACAAAATTAGCTAGGGCTTTCCCCTTGGCAGTTGATCGCGGTTTATATAAAATCTCGAACTAACTGAGTTTGATGGCCCACTATAGCAAACATCTTGACATTTCAAGCTTTTGTAACACATGGCTTAAAGGCTGATCAATTAAGACGTGTGTATTGCATGGGACTAGAAGTAAGGTCTCCTCGAGGATAAGACCAGACAGAACATGAGTTTTTTTATCAACATATATAGAGATTCAACTCCTTAAACCTCTTGCAGTTGTCATAGACTGACTTATGAGTTCGATCCTCATCACAAACTAAAACTTCACTAATTGCACTTTCTTTTACAGCTAGATAAAGGTACAAAGCCTCTCTGCAAATAGGCTTCGATAGAATGGGTGGTTTAGCTAGATGTTTCTTCAGATCTTGAAATTCTAGCTCGCATTCGTTAGTCCAATCAAAATTTTTTTTCCCCCTTAACATGTAGTAGAAAGGGAGACATTTCTAAGTGGATTTTGATAGAAAGTAATTCAAGGAAATCCTTCCAGTTAAACTCTAGACCTCTTTTTCACGACCTAGGCAAAGACATGCCATTATGTATCTGATCTTTTCTGGATTATCTTTAATCCCCCTCAAATTTACAATTAAGCTCAAGCATTTTTCCGACAAGACACCAAAGGTATACTTTTTGGGATTCAGCTTCATGTTGTACTTTCTTAGCAAAGTGAAACATTCTTCCAGGTCAGCTACATGGTTATTCACAGTCTTTGACTTGACAAGCATGGCATTGATGTATACTTCCATGTTTCGACCGATCTGGTTAATGTACATTTGGTTCACCAGCCTTTGGTATGTAGCTCATGCATTCTTCAGCCAGAAAGGCATGACATTGTGACAATACACGTTATGCTCGATCATGAAACTTGTATGCTCTTGGTCCACAGGTTTCATTATGATCTGGATATATTTAGAATACGAGTCCATGAAAAGCTTGAGCTCACTATTGGCCATGACATCTACCAGCTTATTAGTTATTGGTAGAGAAAAACAATCCTTTTGACATGCCTTGTTCATATCAGAGAAGTTAATGCAGATTCTCCAATTTTTTATAAGTTTTGGGACCAGAGTAGGGTTGGCTATCCAGGTCTGATATTTCACCTCCCTCATGCGAACCCCTCATGCATCTGTCCCGTCTCTCCCCACGTGAGGCCCTTGCGAGCCTGTGAGCCTGCGACCCCTGGTGCATCTCGCCTTGTTGAACACCTATGCCTCCCTGAATGCCTCGACTCGCTTCACCCAGATGAAGGTTCAAAGGGCCATGTTCTGGCATGCGTCGCCTCGCTCGCCCACCAACGGCCTTCCACCACAGGCGCGCGTCGCAGCCTTGCCTACACAACTGCGTCACACCTCGCGAGATACCATAGCCCACCACAGGTGCGCGCCTCATGCCTCTAGCCTGTGCCTTGTACACCAGTGGACCAGCACCTCGCACCACTGGGACTCGTTAGCCGACCTCGCGAGACACCAGTGCCTCGCGCATCAGCGCACTAGCGCCGTGCGCCACTAGCCCTTGGTAGCCCGCTTTGTGAGACACCAACACCTCGTGCCTTTAACTCCCGCCTCACACACCAGTACCTCGCGCCACTAGCCCTCGGTAGCCTGCCTCGCGAGGCATAACCTCGCACACGATCCTCCTCCCTGTGACAGGATCCTCGAGGCTTTTGCCTCCCATGCCTTTTGGGATCGTATCTCCCATGATGACCCGTAAAGGCTCCAACACTTAAATTTTAAGAGAGTAGGATGCAATTTGAGTATAAGAAATCCCAAGATTGACTCAAAACAAATCATACGGATACGAAGTACATACAGGGGTATGACCCTAAATGCCCCAAGTGTCTGACCCTAAGCACCACGCCAAACAAGTCGTGGTCGTATGAATAGGGTACTTGATGTGGTCTTCCAAACCAACGTATGACGTTCATACTAAACAAATGGTGGAAGTATAACTAGGAACTAAAGTGGAGGTGCTCCCGTAGACCTTGAGCATGTACTGGAGTCGACCACCATGTTCCTGGCACCACTACTATTTGTAGACTGCATATGCAGAGTCGTGTCCACAGGGACCACCACGTACAATGAGCCAATAGTTCTTTACTATATGACATCCCTTCACCTGAGAAAAGGGGGAGATTTTGGGAGAATTTTGTAACCACACATTGTTAATGGGAATAGACACTATTCATTCTCTCTATTTTTCATTTTGAAATTTCAGCATTCACATTTTGTGTTCTTGAGATCATAACAAAGTCTGCTTGAAATTCATTTGATTTGAATCTACTTCTTTTACAACTCACGAAGTTCTTGATCTAACATAGTTGATGAGTTCCAAGACACTGTTCTTCCATTAATTCTGGCAGAGAAAGATGCTGAGACACTCTAAATGACTGAGAGAACCACGAGAGGTGGAGGTCCACCTTGATGGAGATCAGCTAAAGGCCTCCTTGAAGAACCTTCCACCACTCGAAAATGTGGATGCACCAAAGGAGCCCATGGTTCCTGGAGATGAAAGGGAGGCTTCGTCCCTTGCTGTCCAACTTGATGAAAACCTTCCAAGACCATCGGCTGCTCTCGTGAAAGAGGCTAGAAAGTTTCTGCCCCCAAGGCCACCGCAGGTGCCGAACTTTGGCTGGCAAGATCCGGGTCCATCAACGCGGCAGCCAAACAAGAGCCCCTGAGTACATTCCATAAGCTCGAGCTCTAGGTTTCAATTTTACAAAGAGGAGATACGCGAGTTACATCAGATGAACCAAAGGCTAGAAACCACCTTAGAAAATGTGCAAGAGTTGTTGAACAGCCTGCTACAAGTAAAATCAAGCGTGCCTCTTCCTAGAAGAAAGGAGAAAGGCAAAGAGGGTGGAGAAACCACAGTCCTTATGGACGTTGGGAGGACTCAACTCTCCACTAGTAATACCACCCCTCAGACAAAGCAGCACAAATGTCCCGGACAGGTGAAGCAGCCTCAGCAGCCAGGGTGGAAGAACGACGAATGAGAGGGAAAAACTTAACAAGAAAAGGATGAACGAGAGAACTACACCTCCTATGGCTCCCCAGGAAGACAAAAGGAAAGAAATGACCAACTCATCAGACTTGAGAGACTCCTTGAACAAAAGGAAGAGAGACTTAGATGCCGAAATGAGGAGCCTGTGGAGTAAGATAATCATTGCGTCTGGGGGACACGCTGTCGATGATGAGTTTGATTACGAATCGCCCTTCATTAGAGAAATCAAAGCCATACGGCTCTCGACCAACTTCAACGAGCCTCACATGACCCCTTACGAGGCAAGACAGACCCAAAATACCATCTGGATGCGTTCAATGATCTAAAGAAGCAAAAGGGAATTACTAGCAAAGCCAGATGCCACTGTTTTGCTGTCACGTTAAAGGGTCCTACATACAAATGGTTGAAGAGACTCCAGCCAAGGTCCATCAGGTCTTGGCAAAAAATTTATGATGAATTTCTCCAACAATATCACTTTGTGCGTGATTACACCATGCCAGGCTCTAGCCTCGCTAAAGTGAAACAACCAACGTGCTACATCTGTAGGTTCAATATGGAAGTAGCCAAAGTAGGAAGCCTAACACGTGGGGAGTTAAAAATGGCCATTACAGTCGGGGTGCACCCGGGTAAAAAGTTATGGGAGAACATGCTAAAGAGGGAGGTCACTGACTTAGATGATTTCTACGAACGAGCCCAAAAGTACATTCATGTCGAAGACCACCATGAGAACCTAAATGCATCACTTGTAAGGCATTCAGCCCCCGAAGGTCCGAATCACACGAAGAAGAAAAGATTCTACGAAGGACCAAGAGATGACCACCAGAGGAAGCACAAGCATGGAGGTAGCCCCAAGCAAACATCCCACACATTCTACACAGACATAACACATACAAGGGAGCATATCTTTGTAGTGAACGAGGATCAAGTCCCCTTCAGGAGACTCCCACCAATGAAAAGGTATTGGTCAAAAAGAGATCCTAGAAAGTATTGTCAGTATCATAAAGACATTGGGCACACCATCGCAGAATGCACTCATTTGAAGATGGAAATTGAAGAGCTTATACGTAGGAGAAAGTTGGGTAAATATGTCCGCAAAGAAAACAAAAGGCCAGAAGAAGGAGCCCTCACCACGAGCACGAGATGAAGCCCAGGAGGTGCAAGGAGAAGTTAGGACCATCTTTGGAGGGCCAAGGTTCGGAGATGAATCAAGGAAAGGGCGAGACAAGTATTCCAGGGAATCCAGGAAAAGTCAACCTCCAGAAGTGAAGAAGACACACGGGGTGTGCATTTCCCTCACAATGACCCCTTGGTGTTGACTGTTCAGCTTGCTAACATGAGGGTACATCGGGTACTGGTGGACAATGGAAGCTCCGTAGATATCATATATCGCTCAGCCCTAGAGAAGATGGGACTGGGCATCAGGAACATAAAACCCTGTAACACCTCCATGTATGGGTTTACAGGAGACTCGATACAGCCCCTGGGCACAATCGAGTTAGCCCTACCTTGGGAGATCCGCCCAAACAGACCACTATAATGACGAACTTTATCATAATAAGTTGTTCCTCGACCTTCAAAGCGGTATTAGGGAGACCCTCCATGAGAGAATTGAAGGCGATAACCTCGGTATACCACTTGGCCATAAAATTCCCTACTACTGGAGGGGTAGCAAGCGTGAAAGGGGAGCAGAAAGAAGCAAGAGAATGTTATAACACATCCCTTCGCATAGCCATGAGACTGCCAGAGCTTGTGGCGATTGTAGTGCATGGCAGTGCAAACCC